>NC_085926.1:68515000-69126250 GCF_029289425.2 Pan paniscus | reverse complement strand
ACAAGTAGTTCCAAGTCACCAAGTGACAAAAACAAGGTTAACGTTAAAAAAGAAAAACAACAACAACGACAAAAAACTCCAAGCTGCAGTGGATTTAATTATGAGGCTAAAACTACCTCATACTTTCCTTGGAAGAACTAATTAGCTATGGTTTATTGTAGGGTTTTGTTTGTTTGTTTTTTAAAGCAAATGATTTCCATATTCCAGACTGATCTTTTTTGTCATCTTTGCTTCAAAATTACATAAAAGGTGCTCCTTTCCCCCTTCTTTTATACAAGTTTCTTGTTCATATTGTGAATAGAAAAGTTTCTGAACAACTTTTTTGGAACATTTTCTATCTATATTCCAAAGCATGTAATATATACATAAAAACGATTTGTTAAACTGGTCCTTAGTCATTTGTATAATTAGAAATGAAGTTTGGGAAAAAATTTTGGAAAAAAGACAAGCAAAAAAAAATAACTTATTCCTTTTTTGCATATTTGTATAGCCTTCTAGAATCAGAAATAACCTTTTTGCATATTCTTTTATTGTTCTGACTTTTCAAGACCTATTATTTTTTTACATAGGTCAATAAACAAAAGGTGTGCTACTGAAAATGTTTACGTTTTCTTCCATTTATGTCAGGGGTTCATGGGAAGCAGGTCGCAGTGCTCTACTTCAAGTAATCATATTGGGCAAGGCTTCGGATTTTTATTTATAGTATTACCGTATTTTATTAATTCCGGGATGTACATTTTTAAATATTTACATTTAAAAACATGGTTCATCTTTTTATTGATGGCATATTCTACTTGAATTGGCAGTTTTTTCTTAATAGTACATTAAAAATAATGCTGTGTCTTACAATAAAGTTGCCTTAGAATTGATGAAATACGGTAGTTTGTCTCACTGAGGATGACTGATGAGAACTTTTAGGTTTTTTAATCTTGGGAATGTTGTTTATTTGTAGCAAGTAATTTATACTAATTTCACAGACTGGCAAACAGGTCTTCTAAATTCAAGAAATTAGTTCTCTGACATCCTTTAATCCTACATAATGTAGAGAAGGGAGTGGAAATGAAATATATTTCCATACAAGTATCTTGCATAAAATAACATTTTTCTGTTCCCGAAATGGTATGGTTACACTTGCAAGCATGCCTTGAAAGGGCAAATATAACTTGGCTCCCAAAGAGGAAAAGAAGGTATAGAAATGGAAGCTCAGGGCCAGGCATAGCGGCTCACACCTGTAATCCCAGCACTTTGGCAGGCCGAAGTGGGAGGATTGCTTGAGCTCAGGAGTTCAAGACCAGCCTGGACAACATGGTGAAACCCCGTCTCTATGAAAATACAAAAATTAGCCAGTCATGGTGATGTGTGCCTGTAATCTCAGCTACTTGGGAGGCTGAGTTGGGAGGATATCTTGAGCCCAGGAGGCGGAGGTTGCAGTGAGCCAGGATCGTGCCACTGCATTCCAGCCTAGGCAATAACAGACCTTGTCTCAAGGAAAAAAAAAAAAAAAAAAGGAAGAAAGAAATGGAAGTTCAGCAATCCTACTGCATGGTTTTCTTCGTCTCTTTTGAAAAACATTTCTCAACTGCATTGGTATTAAACCAATTAAACTACGTTATTTATTAAAAGCCAAAAGTGACAAAAGTACATTATTCAACATGTACGTTTCCTCTTTTTTATTACAAAATACCATGGTTAAATGCAAAACCAAAATAGTACATAACAAAAACATAATCGTGCCCATTAGCCTAACGCTCTCAGATATAATAGTTAATTTATTGTATATTTGTTTGGATTTTTTTCTATGCATATAGTAATTTTTTAAAAGTCCAGCATATTACAAGTACAGTTTTACAACTTAGTTTTTTGTTTGTTTGTTTTGTTTTCTGCCTAATATATCTTGGGCCTCTGTATCAAGACATACTGATCTACCTCATAAAGATATATGTTTAACAAGGTGGATTTTTAAAATTGCCTCACCCTACTAGATGTTTATCTATTTTTCTATATTTGACAAAAATTTTCCAAATTCTTCCTTGTACTCACAACAGCTTAAATATTACAAGAAATAAAGATTCCGGAATTGTTTTAAACTATTAGTTTGGTCTGTTCTTAGGAACAAAGGCTCAGACTAAAGAGTTACTACAAAGGTGAGTCCTTAAAGAGCTTCCAGAACTGGAAGAATGACTTTCTTTGGTACAATAGGCAAGTTTAGATTATTTTCTAGAGTAGTGCTTCTCAAAGTAGTGAAAGACCAATTTTTAAAGATTCCAATCCATTGTGTACCTATAGTTTTATAAAGTAAAATAAAAGCAAATTACTAGAGGAGAAAAGCTAATTCAGAAAAAAATTGCTAGATTATTGAAAAAACATAAGAAAATACACATCCCTATGTATTATTAGATTCAGCAGACATAAAACTACTCTGTCAAGTTGGAATCAAAGTTTCTAAACACCAACTCTCAATTTCTGTACTTACCTTGCACCACGTTACAGACCACCCTTTAATAAGTGCTGACTTGGAGTTACGTCAAGGGAGGTACTTCATCCATGCTTATCAAGACAAGACAAACAGTAGTTGTCTCCTGTTATGTCACAGGGCATGGAGATGCAGTCCATTTCCAAAGACAAAATCTTTTGACATGTACACAAAGCCCAGAAGGTAATGAAAAGCTTCACTCCTTTTTCAGCTCAAAAGTTTAGCGAGCCTCTTACGTCCTGTTTCTCTCCTTTCTTCTTCTTTTTTTTTTTTTTTAGGTGGAGTCTCGCTCTGTGGCCCAGGCTGGAGTGCAGTGGCACGATCTCAGCTCACTACAACCTCTGCCTCCCAGGTTCAAGCAATTCTCCTGCCTCAGCCTCCCTAGTAGCTGAGATTACAGGTGTGCACCACCATACACGGCTAATTTTTGTATTTTTAGTAGAGATGGGTTTCACCATGTTGGCCATGCTGGTGTCGAACTCCTGACCTCAAGTGATCTGCCCTCCTTAGCCTCCCAGAGTGCTGGGATTACATGTGTGAGCCACCAGGCCCGGCCTGTTTCTCTGTTTTCATATGCCCCTCCTCTGGACTTCCCTGGGTCTTTTCTACTACTCTGTATCCCTTCCACCCCCATCCTTGTGCCACCTTGGAGTAGAAAAAAGAAAGTATGTCCTGCTGCAAAAACGAGTTGGCTTTTGTTGAATTCTAGTTCAGTGTGCTCCAGGCTGGTGTGCAAAAGTGCTTTATATGTATTTTCTCATTTAATCCCCACAACAGCCTAATGGGGTGTATAGTGCTAGATAATCTCCATTTTACAGAGAAAGAATCTGAGAATTAGAAAGGTCATGTAATTTACCACTATTAGGAGAAAAGCAGGAAGTAAATCCTGAGTTGGCATACTCCAAATACTAAGCTATGAATTCCTCATTCCGTGAATGCTATCCAGGAACAACTTCTCCATAGGAAGAGTGAAAGTAGCAAACATAACTTTTTAAACGGATTAATGAAAATTGAATGTATACATGCTAAGCCCAGTTCTTCTTGCTCATTGTTACTTCTTAAAGGTAACAGTCCTAATTTTCTTTCATTTACTAGTGGCAGAAGGGCTGAGTTAGGTCTAAATCCAAGCACAGGTCAAAATAACCCTTACCTAGGAAACTACCCAGTTTCAGGTGGTGCCCACTGGGCTGAATTATTGATTGCTAGTGGATCAAGTACATTATTTATTTCTAGTGGATCAAGTACATTTCTTAAATTGTTTTCTAGTCAATAAAATGTCTTACACTAGTGAATATACTTGTTAAAATCACAGATAACGATAATGAACTAAATATTGATCAGTGGCACTGTAAGTATCTATTGATCCTTCCCCATTTTGAATTGTTTAGGGGCAGTGTGATAATGTGAATTGTGAAATGCTCTTCTACAATGCCCTTGAGAAGCCCTCTCAAAATTCAGCCCTATCAGATGTATGGACCTGTGGGCTTCACCTTGATTCTCTTTGGAAAGAGTGCATCTGAGATTAATCTCAGATTGGAATCTGAGCCCACCATCAGAGTGTCCTTATACCACTGTCATCCTTTTCTGCCTTTGATGATTCTGGGAGAATCTGTCACCTCTGCAAAAGAAAATAGGAAGTGTGCGAAAGATCCATTTTGGCAATACTTACCTGATTGCTCTTCTCAACATTAAACACACACACAAACACATTCTATTTCCTTTTGCTTTTGAATATCAGATGCCTTGGCAAGAATGGTGTACTGGGACTAGGAGGGGGATGGGAGTTCACCTAACTTCTGAGTTTCATATAATTTTCTCTTCTTGAATGGTTATAACATTCATGTGAAGTACCCAAGGTTTAAAAGATCTGTGATTTTTCAACTGGAACTGTACCACACCCTGTGGGGCATCTGGAGACATGTTCTGGCTTCTCCTAATGATTTGAAGGGAACGAGGATCATTAAATATACTGCACCTAGGTGTGGTGGCTCATGCCTGTAATCCCAGCACTTTGGGAGGCCAAGGCAGGTGGATCACTTGAGTTCGGGAGTTCAAGACCAGCTTGGCCAACATGGTGAAACCCCATTTCTACTAAAAATACAAAAATTAGCAAGGCGCGGTGGCATGCGCCTGTAATCCCAGCTACTTGGGAGGCTGAGGCAGGAGAATCACTTGAACCCAGGAGGCAGAGGTTGTGGTGAGCCGAGATTATGCCACTGCACTCCAGCCTGGGCAACAGAGCGAGACTCTGTCTCGAAAGAAAAAAACCATGTGTCCAACAAACATTAGGATACCAACTATGTGGCAGTCAGTCACTGTCCTACTCACTGGGGATACGATGGTCCCTGCTTTCCTGAAGCTTACAGGCCAATAGGGGAGAAAAAGAAGTAACCTCTCTCAGTAAGTTAACATGACAATCCTATGAAAGCCAAGGGTGGTGAGAGGGGTGGGGAGCTATAGATGAGATTGTAGGGACACAATGGGCCCCTTTGGAAAGGTGATGCTTAAGCTTAGACTTGAGGATTGGTAAGAGAAGATACAATTAAGCAAAAAGAATAGAAGCTCTCTAGGGTTTAAGAGAATGACATATAACCTTCGCCAAGGCTGTAAAGCCAGGAGAAGCTTGGCCAGTTTTAGAAACTAAAAGAATGTGAAGACAGATTATGCCAGGATTAAAGAAATCTATCAAGGTAAGAAGACAGAAAGCTGCCATTTTTTACCTCTCACCATAAACAGTGGGTTACAGGCATGCATTACCCATCTAATTCTCCCTTCAGCTGTGCAAGAAAAATGGTCTTATCCCCAGATGAGGATATAAAAAGGGAGGTTCAGAAAGTTTAATATTCCTTTGGTTACATGGCCAAACAGTAAGTAAGTGGTAAAGCTAAAATTCAAATCTATGTCTGTTTGGCTCCACATCTCATGTTATTTTATTTTATTTTTTTTTTTGAGACAGAGTCTTGCTCTGTTGCCCAGGCTGGAGTACAATGGCATGATCTCCGCTCAATGCAACCTCTGCCTCCTGGGTTCAAGCAATTCTCCTGCCTCAGCCTCCCTAGTAGCTGGGATTACAGGCACCCGCCACCACGCCCAGCTAATTTTTGTATTTTTAGTAGAGACGGGGTTTCACCATGTTGGCCAGGCTGGTCTCAAACTCCTGAGCTCGTGACCTGCCTACCTCAGCCTCCCAAAGTGCTGGGATTACAGGCACGAGCCACCACACCTGGCCATCATGTTCTTTATTAACCATAACATTATAAAAATGCAATTGCTCACTAGGTGCAGTGGCTCATGCCTGTAATTCCAGCACTTGGGGAGGCCAAGGTAGGAAAATTGCTTGATCCCAGAAGTTTGAGCCCAGCCTGGGCAACATAGTGAGACCCCGTCTATACAAAAAAATTAAAAATGAGCCAGGTATGGTGGTGCACACCTGTAGTTTCAGCTATTTGGGAGGCTGAAGTGGGAGATCATTTGAGCCTAAGAGGTCAGGGATACAGTAAGCCATGATCATGCCTCTGCACTCCAGCCTGAGTGACAGAGCAAATCCCCATCTCAAAAACAAAATAAAACCCAAAAAAGAAAAAAAAAGCAATTGCTCAACAACCACCTCTCTTAAATGGAAATCAATGAAAATGAAAAGGGAAGGGAAGAAGCAACCAAAGTAGGCCTGTGGAGGAAGAAAGAGGGAAGGTCAAAGGGAAGGTTAGAAATCAGACCAGCAGGGTGAAAATAACCAGGGGGAGAAAAAACAGCCTAGGGCAGCCTGCAGCTGGTGGATTTTCAAGCTGTGCAATTGCAACACTCCTGATCAGGGCATGGCTTGAAGATATTCCTGATGCAGGGCCCATTAACACTGACTGGGCTGGAATTACCTGTGCAGACAGGCTGGAGGAAAGGAGCAGTGGTGTTTGTTTAAGGAATGTACTTGGAAGACAGGAGATGTAGTTAACTAGATGAGCATCACAGCACCTGGCCTCTTCTTCCCAACACACACATAACTTCACCAGAGAAACCATTGTCTATGTGACCCTCCTCATTTTCAGAAGAAAATGGCTTCATAAGAAGATCAGGGCTGGGTACAGTGGCCCAAGCCTGTAATTCCAACACTCTGGGAGGCCAAGGCAGGAAGATCGCTTTAGGCCAGGAGTTTGAGACCAGCCTGGGCACTATAGCAAGATCCTGTCTCTACAAAACAATAAAAAGGAGTTGGGAGTGGTGGCATGCCCCTGTAGTCCAAAATACTCTGGAGGCTGAGATGGGAAGATCACCGGTGCCCAGGGATTCAAGGTTACAGTGAGCTATGATCACACCACTGCACTTCAGCCTCGGTGACAAAGTAAAACCCTGTCTCTAAAAAGAAAAAAGGAAAGATTAAGGATTGGAAAGCAATGATGAGAAATATATCATCAAGAATACTGACAGTCCAAGACTGGGAAGGGCATTTCCAGTAGCCCTTCAATTATGATGGAAGAAGCCTTTCAGGGATCTGATAGTGGGTGTCTAAGCAGACATCCCCATCTTTATAAAGTAGTGGTTAAATGTGTAGGCTTTGAAGTCATGCAGACCTGGAGACAGACTGCTGTGCTTGGAATATTTCCTGGCCTTTCTACTGGCTGCTTATATGAACTATGGGAAGTTTCCTGACCTCCCTGGGCCTCAGTTTCCTCTCTAGTATTTATCTCACAAGGATATTGTGTGGGCTGAACAAGATAATGCACCTAACCAGCTCAGCATAACATCAAGTCTCTAGAAGGTATTTCATGATATAAACTATTTCCTGAGGGAGAAAAGGCAGAAGATGTTGTTGAATATTAAGATAATGTTTGGAGGATTTGCACTGCCTTAGTTTAGCCACTGAAATGACAATACTAAACTAACTCATCATTGTTGAGGGCTGATTCACGTCTCAGGCACTGCTGTAGGTACTGGGAACACTTTTTTCTTATTTATTTATTTAGTTTTATTTTATTTTTATTTATTTATTTTTTGAGACAGAGGCTTGCTCTGTTGCCCAGGCTGGAGTGCAGTGGCACAATCTTGGCTCACTGCAACCTCTGCCTCCTGGGTTCAAGTGATACTTCCACTTCAGCTTCCCGAGTAGCTGGGATTACATACATGCACCACCATACCTGGCTAATTTTTGTATTTTTAGTAGTGACGGGGTCTCATCATGTTGGCCAGGCTTGTCTCGAACTCCTGACCTCAAGTGATCCTCCCACCTTGACCTCCCAAAGTGCTGTGATTACAGGCGTGAGCCACCATGCCCGGCCACTTTTTTCTTGTTTAATCCTCACAGCAAGTTTGCAATTATTAATTCCAAACAGAAGCTCAAGAAGGTTAAGTAGTTTGCCCAAGTTACATAGCTAGAAGGTACACAGGCCTGGATTCCAATTCACAAATGTATAAGACAGAAACTTTGTAAAGCATGAATTTGTTCCACTCTGGAGTCCACTGTGCAGGGAGGTTTCACACAGGTCTAACCCGAGGAATCAAACTGATTAAGGCATTTTCCTAACAGTTCAGCTACAGCTCTTCTGCATAGTCAGGACTAGGACAGGCACTTGAGGCTTGTCCTAGGACAGCCCTGCTGCTGGCTCAAAGACAGGTCCCTACCTTTTCTATGTTCATATGAATGCAAACAAGCCAGCCAATAGGACGGTCAGATTTAACAAATGCAAATACAGGAGGCCAATTAAATTTGAAAAACAGCTCCAACCACCAAATTTTTGTAACTTAATTTTTTAAAAAGCTGAATATAGGACATTTAAGGCATCCTGGAAAAAAAATCCATACAGGACACCAAGCAAAATCATTAAAACAGGACATGTCCTGTAGATGCAAGACACCCAGAAAACCTAGTTGCCAGACCCCTGCTCAGGAGTAAGTAGGACAATAATAGATGTTTGAGAAACCCCACACCCTTGGAGATTGTAGGCTGAGCAAATGGGTGTCATATCCTTCCCATCCACAGAGAAGTTGGCCCTGCTTGATCCCAGAGCTTTCTTCAAACTGAAAACCTTCTAGGACAGGCCCAGTTTGGTCTGTAATCTTGCACAGAATATACAGAAACTCCCCTGGAAGAGTTTCAGAAAACTCAAACTCTTGAGAAAACCTGAGAAACCTGAAAAATGCCTGAGAAAACCTTTTCTTTCTTCTTTTTATTTATTTAGAAATGTGTTACAATTTGGACTAAGTGGGCACAGTTTTAAAGGTTCTTAAAACAAACATTTGGGTTCCATCACATCTACATAACATTGGTCAAGAATCCATCCATCCATCAAATCTATTTGCAGCCAATCAAAATCTCAGTCCTTTAGGACTCTATTAAAATCCAGCGATCAACCTGTAGCCAAGGAGCTGAATATTCATAGAGAAAATCACATAAGCAAGCGGATTTATTTTATTTTAGAGTCATGATCACCATCTCACACGGACACTCAACGCTGCCATATTTCTCATAAATGTGCACTTCCATGTCACACAACTATTTGAGAAACCCTTTTCTAAAAGTAGTTTTTCTCTGGCCTAGAATTCTGGAGCTTGGTCAATGAGGACATCTAGAGGCCTATCTGGGTTAATGCAGGCAGGAGTTGCTGAGTCTGAATTCATACTTTAATTCAACACGAGGTGTACAAACAAGTTTCAGCAGCCCTGCAGAAAAAAACAAACAAAACTTAATTTCTAATGCCCAACAACTCCATTTACTAGCTATGTCTTCTAGGGGAAGTAGCTTAAATTTTTAAAAATGTCACTTTTTATAAAGTGGAAATAATCGTAACAATCTCATAGAATTCTAAGGATTCAATAAAATGATGTACTTCAGGAGCTTAGCACAGTTCCTGGGACAAAGTGAGCCCTTATAAATGTTTGTTGTCCTTATTGTTTCTAATGGGATACTACAAGGAAATGGAATATAAGAGGGTTAATAACATTTTTCATTTAAATATTAATTAAATTAAATACAAACATTAAATATTAATATTTAACAGTCATTGAGTGCCAAGGCCAGGCTTAGGGTTAAATGAGTGAGGTACCTGCCGAAGTGCAAATTTTAAGAGTGCACCCAAAAACGTGGTTGACAAGATAAATAATATTTCAATGCAGTCTTTTGAAAAAATCCAACTTCACGCAATTTTTTCCCATGATTAAAATAATGTCACCCCAGCACAGTATCTCACACCTGTAATCCCAGCACTTTGGGAGGCTGAGGTGAGTGAATTGCTTGAGTCTAGGAGTTTGAGATCAGCCTGGGCAACATGGTGAAACCCCGTCTCTACAAAAAAACACAAAATTTAGCTGGGTGTGGTGATGTGCGCGTATGATCCCAGCTACTCAGGATGCTGGGGAAGGATCACTTGAGCCTGGGAGGTTGAGGCTGTAGTCAGCCGAAATCGTGCCACTGCACCCCAGCCTGGGTGATAGAGCCAGATCTTGTCTCAAAAATAAATAAAATGGAAAAAAGTCAAAATTTTATATAAATACGAGTTCAGTATTACCGATTTTTCCTTTTGCTTCAGACTCCAATATGACTCAGAACTGCACTGCACTGAGTTAACACTTCATCTTAAATAACCAGAGGGGATATCTTTCTCCCATCTGTAAAATAGACGCCCATTTTACAGATGGGAGGGGGAAAGCAAGCCTGGAGGAACTGCTCAGACACACTGCCCAAGGTCACATGATCAAGTAGAGGGTCAGAAATCAAGCCCAAATCAGAATAATTCTAAAGCTCATTCTTTCCCCTTTCTCTCTCACACATACCTGTCCTTCATCATGTGACTTAGGCTACAGTTTTTCTATTCCAGGGTGTAATTTTACCAGTGCTGTAATTAGATTTGCCAGGTGAGCAGATAAAAATTTAAAATGCCCAGTTAATGTTAAGCTGTGCTGGCGATGACATTTTCCCTGAATTAAATGTTAGAAAGATATCGTCACACTGCATTCTCAATTCCTTTGTTGTAGAGCATTCTCTGAACTATCAACCACAAAATCATAGTTGGATCTGATTTTTGACCTGACATCAAATGCTGCCTTTGTGGTTAACAGACTAGCTAAAGCTTAACTAAATTACTGAGGTGGGGCTATCAACAAGCCATATGTAACAGTGTTTTTCACCATGTTATATATAATAACACAGTGGTCAGTCTGCATAATCCAGAGATCTAACTGATGAAGATCAGCTTTCCTTCTGTAGTTTAAAAAGTTTAGGCATGGGCTGGGTGTGATGGCTCACACCTGTAATCCCAGCACTATGGGAGGCCGAGGTGGGCGGATCACCTGAGGTCAGGAGTTCGAGACCAGCCTGACCAACATGGGGAAACCCCATCTCTACTAAAAACACAAAATTAGCAGGACATGGTGGTACATGCGTGTAATCCCAGCTACTCGGGAGGCTGAGGCAGGAGAATTGCTTAAACCCAGGAGACGGAGTTTGCAGTGAGCGGGGATCGCACCATTGCACTCCAGCTTGGGCAACAAGAGTGAAACTCCGTCTCAAAAAGACTAACAAACAAAAAAATTAGGCATGCTTTCCATGGTGCATCCTACCCTTGTAATAAGATCCAGCTTCGATATCAGGAAGCAGAAGATGGAATGAAGGTTTTCCTTGGAAAAAAGCATGGAATCAAATGCATCGCATTCTAGTAATGTTTATTGATAAAAGAGTAAAATGTTCAGGCATTTATGCTTACATTGCTTCTCCTTTTTCTTCAACCATTATGCCAAGGTTACTTTTTTTTTTTTTTTTTTTTTTTTTTTCCTGAGACAAAGTCTGGCTCTGTCACCCAGGCTGGAGTGGTGCAATGGCACGATCTCGGCTCACTGCAACCTCCACCTCCCGGGTTCAAGCAATTCTCCTGCCTCAGCCTCCGGAGTAGCTGGGATTACAGGCATCTGCCACCATGGCCGGCTAATTTTTGTATTTTTAGTAGAGACAGCGTTTCACCATTTTGGCCAGGCTGGGTTCAAACTGCTGACCTCAGGTGATCCACCCACCTTGGCCTCCCAAAGTGCTAGGATTACAGGCCTGAGCCACCCCACCCAGTCAAGGTTACTGTGTTTCAAGATAACTAGATGTAACAAATGAAACATATCTGAGTTACTTCAAAATAGATTGTTTGCTTTAATTCTTAGAAAAATAAAAAATAAAATTCCCAGTTAAATTTGACTTTGGGATAGTAGCTGGGACCACAGGCACACATCACCAAATCATTGTTAGGATTCGTAATGTCCCATGCATGTCTTTATTTTATCTGACAGTCTATCCTCCCCTGCCTCATCACCCAGGCGACCAGACATTTTAATAAACAGAGCTCACGATTTCAAAATGTTATGGATCTGCTGGATCAGGCCTGCCATTTCTGTGCTGAGCACAGATCACAAATAGTAAATGGCTCTAACAGAGTAACAAGGGCCAAAGAAATATTGAAAACTGGCTTGGTATCTATGTAGGCTTAAAAGCAAAGGGACAGTGTGAGCTTCATTTGGCTTTCCCAAATCCCCTTTCTGGCCTTTGCTGAGATGCTTTGGTATGAGAAATTACAAGCCTGACTTAGAATAAAATACAGAAAATTCTTTAGGTGCACTGTGTTGTTTGGCCTGCAAATGTTATTTGTTATTTTTTAGGATCTCCAGCTCCTGGCAACGTAAATTATTTTGTTGGCAGAACAATATTCTGAACCCCAATGATTTGCTTCCATTCACAGAGCAATGAAAATGATTGAGAATGTGTGAAATTCATTCTTTAAAAATACTAGTGATCATGCTGCCCAACTGAAGCTGAAACATTAGCAAGGTTCAACTCCTTGGAGTTCAGTGAATGGAATATATTGTCAACAATTGTTTCTTCTAATAATGTTGCTCCATGCAGATTAAAAGAGGGAAACATTTCAAGGCTAGCCTGAACTTTAGCTATTATTTAAGAAAAAAATTGAGAAATTAGTTTTTTTTGGGGGGGACGAGGGGGTTGTTTGTTTGTTTTTTTGAGACAGAGTCTCACTCCGTTGCCCAAGCTGAGGTGCAGAGGTGTGATCTCGGCTCACTGCAACATCCGCTTCCCAGATTCGAGCAATTCTCCGCCTGAGCCTCCTGAGTAGCTGGGATTACAGGCGTGCAACACCACGCCTGGCTAATTTTTGTATTTTTAGTAGAGATGGGGGTCTCACCATATTCGTCAGCTGGTCTCAAACTCCCAGCCTCAAGTGATCCACCCGTCTCAGCCTCCCAAAGTGCTGGGATTACAGGTGTGAGCCACCACATCTGGCCTCAACTTTTATTTTAGATGCAGGGAGTACATGTGCAAGCTTGTTACATGGGTATATTGTGTGATGCTGAGTTTTGGGGGAAAATTGATCCTGCCACCTAGGTAGTGAGCATAGTATCCAACAGTTATTCAACAGTTGCCCCCCCTTTCTCCCTCCCTCCTCCCATCCTCTAATAGTCCCCAATATCTATTGTTGCCATCTTGATGTCCATGTGTACCCAATGTTTAGCCCCCCTTTCTAGGTAACAACATGCAGTATTTGGTTTTCCATTCCTGCATTAATTTGCTTAGGATAATGACCTCCAGCTGCATCCATGTTGCTGCAAAGGACTTGATTTTGATCTTTTTTATATTGGCATAGTATTCCATGGTGTATATGTACCACATTTTCTTTTTCCAATCCACTGTTGAAGGGCACCTAGGCTGATTCCGTGTCTTTGTTATTGTGAATAGTGCTGCGATGAACAGACAAGTGCATGTGTCTTTTCTGTAGAGCAATATATTTTCTTTTGGGTATATACCCAGTAACAGGACTGCTGGATTGAATGGTAAGTCTGCTTTAAGTTTTTTGAGAATCAATTTCTGATTCACACCCTGCCTATCCATCTAGTGAAACTTTCCTAGCTCCCTCTCAAATAAATACATTCTCCCCAGAGCACAGCCTACCACTTTACATGGTCTACCAATTTCAGGATTTCTGGGATCTGTGTGTGAGTTCCTTTCCTAGTAGACTTCTCTCCTACGCTGCAAGCTCTTAGAAGTCAGGGCCCATGTGTTATCTATATATGTGTTCCACACAGAATTTAAAACCTACTTCCCTTTCCAGCAAGTGCTTATGGAATTGTGTAGTATATATATACTGCGTTAGTTTGCTAGGGCTATAAACAAAGAACCATAAACTGGGTGACTTAAACAACAGAAATGTATGATCTCACAGTTCTAGGGTCTGAGATCAAAGTATTGGCAGGGTCGGTTCTTCTGAAAACGTGAGGGAGAATCTGCTCCGTGCTTCTCTGTGCCAGTTCCTGGTGTTTTGCTGGCAATCTTTGGTGTTCTTTGGCTTTTGTAGAAGCATCACCCGATCTTTATCATCATCTTCACATGGTGGTCTCCCTGTGTGGGTCTCAGTGTTCTTTTTTTTTTTTTTTTTTGTAAAGACACAGCCATATAAAGATACAACCTGGCTCATGCCTGTAATCCCAACACTTTGGGAGGCCAAGGCGGGTGGATCACCTGAGGTCAGGAGATCGAGACAAGCCTGGCCAACATGGAGAAACCTTGTCTCTACTAAAATTACAAAAAATTAGCCAGGAGTGGTGGCATACATTTGTAGTCCCAGCTACTCAGGAGGCTGAGGCAGGAGAATCGCTTGAACCCAGGAGGCTGAGGTTGCAGTGAGCCAAGATGGTGCCACTGTACTCCAGCGTGGGCGACAGAGCAAGACTCAGTCTCAAAAAAAAAAAAAAAAAAAAAAAAAAAACCTAATTGGTTTAGGGCTCATCCTAATGACTTCACTTTAATGTGATTATATCTATAAAAACCTAATTTCCAAATAAGGTCACATTCTGAGATACCGGGGTTAGGAATCCAACAGATCTTTTGGGGGGACACAAATCAACTATAATACACACCAAATGAAGAGGAAAAGTTGTCCAAATCTGAAGGCAATTTAGAATTCTGAAATAAAATTATGCACTAACAGACACAGACACAGAGAGAAAATGAGTCATTTGACTATGGATGCAGCTATTGGAGTGACACATCCACAAGCCAAGGATGCAAGGGTTGTCAGAAGCCACCGAAAACTAGGAAAGAGAGGCGTGGAGCATGTTTTTCTTTTTAGCTTCTAGAAGGGATCAACCCTGCCCACATCTTGATTTTGAACTTCTGGCCCCAAAATGCTGAGAGAATAAATTTCTCTTTCATCTCTCTCTCTCTCTCTCTCTATCGAGAGAGACTAACATGTTCTGATTGTTTTAAAAATCTCTACTCAGCAGAGATTCTTGAGGGGAAGGACTCGGGGAGGTAAAGTCTTATTCAAAATTACCCTGAATAATGATATTGAAGTAATGATAGCTCTACTAGATCAGGATATTGACTGTTGAGAACAGAGTATTAATCAGATGTTCTCTCTTTTTCTGTTTTCGTAATAGCATTTCTCAGGTTTTATTATACTTCTGTAGCCCAGTGTTTGTCAACATGGAGCTCTCCAGTCACTCAGTCACCTGCCCCAGAAATGGCTGTTAAAAATGAAGATTCCTGACCCCTTCCCCACACCCACAGGATCAGAATTTCTGAGCTAGGAATGCTGGGGCCCTGCACATGAGCAGGTGTCTCTAGTGACTCTACTGCATGCCGAGAACCCCTGATGTAGCTCCCTGCTGCTCAGAGTGTGGTACAAGGACCAGCTGTAAGCACCCCCGGGAGCTGCTTAGAAAGGCAGTGTTCCAGGTCCCAGCCAGGACTACCAAATCACAATCTTCACCTGCACAGGATCCTCAGCTGATGCTTAGGCACATTAAAGTCTGAGAAGCCCTGCTCTAATACCTTTCCTTCACGCCACACTAAAGTAGGAGAGTAATTGTTAAGAAGGCACGCTCACTCCCCACTCCTGTCTCCACAGAGGGACTGAAGCTATACCAGTGTATGTTATATCCATCTAAGAAGACTTTTTAAAAACATATTGTAATTGGCCCACCCTACAATGTGCCAACTAAATAAGAATATTCATGGCAGGTGTGGTAGCTCACACCTGGAATCCCAGAACTCTGGGAGGCTGAGGAGGGAGGATTGCTTGAGGCCAGAACTTTGAGACCAGCCTGGGCAACATGGAGAAACCCCATCTCTGAAAAAAAAAAAAATTAGCCTGGCATGGTGGTGCATGCCTGTAGTCCCAGCTACTCCAGAGGCTGAGGTGGGAAGATAGCTTGAGACCAGGAGGTTGAGGCTGTAGTGAGCCATGATTGTGCCACTGCACTCCAGCCTGGGTGACAGAGTGAGACCTTGTCTCAAAATAAATAATAATAATAATATATATGAGGGTGAACCCAATTATTGATTTTTTTTCGTTCCCAGGTGATACTTTAATAATATGCAGTGTGAGGCAGGAGAACCGCAGAGCTCTCTCTGGCCCCTCCCCGCCTCTTCCCCTTGTTAGAGAATCCTCTTCTGCCTATTTCAATCAGCCTGGCTGCAGAGAGGACGCATTTTCGTGAGCTCCCCAGCCCTGGGGTTAACTGAGCTTGGTGGTTCCTACCAACAAGAATACTGAGAGAGCCCTGCCATTGTCTGGAGCTGCTTGTGAAATTCCAGGTAGTGTCGGTGAACCCCAACCCTTCACCTGGGGACCCTGGGAACATGGAGATCCTGACGTACCAGGTCTGGAATACAGACAAGGCCCAGGGCATGCTGGTGAGGAGTGGGCTTCTAAACTGTCCCACAGACCTTGCTTTTAGCTGCTCTTCATGCTATATA
This sequence comes from Pan paniscus, assembly GCF_029289425.2. NCBI lineage: Eukaryota > Metazoa > Chordata > Mammalia > Primates > Hominidae > Pan > Pan paniscus. The sequence continues at coordinate 69,110,042 of NC_085926.1, read as the reverse complement.
TACTTTGGACTCCTATGTGACATCTCTGTCCTTTTTCTGAAGTTGGGTGGAAAGAGGGGTATTATTTATTGGGGAAACCATAAAATTTCAGTAACCTAACTTGTTCCCACCTTTTTTCACAAATACTAATAAAGTGGCTATATAGTCAATCTAGGGGCCAACTCCAGGTGACAGTGATTCCTCTTCCTGTTAGAACTGGCCTCCCACAAACCCAAGGGATCCCACTCTCCTGGCCAAATCTTGAAGTTGGTAGAACACAGGAGCTCTAGAGTCAGGCCGTGTGGCCAAAGACCAGCTTTTACACTCATTAACAACTGGGCTTCTCTAAACCTCAGTTTTCTCCCCTCACTTCAAAGCGTTAACTTGCAGATTAAAGGAGATAATGTGTATGAGATGCATAGCCCAGGGAAAGTCCAGTTGTTAACATTCATTACGTGCTAGTGGTGGTGATAGTGATTTTGCTCTTTCTTGACCTGATACCCCTGGATGTCGTGGATGGATCCAGGAGTGGTAGATGCCTGACCCAAACTGGGGCAATCATGTCCCCTCTTGGAAATCTGAAATTGGGAAGTGAAAGTTTCAGAGACTGGGTTGTTATCAAAATAGCTGCATTTGAATCTTGCTACTCAAGTTGCTGTCAGGGTCAGTGGCGTCAACATCACCTGGGGGCTTGTTACATGATATATAATCCCAGACCTATTGAATAATGATGTGCCTGTTTAACAAGGTCTCCAGGTGATTCGTATGCAGTTACAGCTCGAGACTCACTTAGAGGGAAGTCTATGATCTTCTTGGAAGGCAGTCATTGCTTCCTTTGCATCCTCACACCTGCAAGTACAAATACAGTTTTTTATAAAATACCCCCAACCAGTATCTTCTTTTCTTTATGCTTCAGCTAGCTCTAGTTGGTTTCTACTATTTTCCAGTCCTAAATCTCAATAGCACTGCAGGTTATATCCAAGAAAACTTGAAGGATGCTGTTGCTTTTCCATTGTCTTCTACAATGAAGATGAATCTAGAATCAGAGGAGAAGTTAGGTTCTAAAGTCAGCCCGTAAGGTGAAAATCGTGTCTTGTTAAAATTGTGCCAGAAAATCTATTAGATATGTGCTACATTAAAAAGCGATATGCCCTCTTTCATTAAGTCCAGCACAACTGACTTTGGAATACGTTGATTCTTCATTTGAGTCCCAGATGAAAAAGACTTTCTTTCATGACCATGTTGTATGAAAAGTACATATTTTTAAACCCTGGACTCATGCTCTTGTGCAACATCACACAATGGAAAGTATGAAAATCCATGTGCATTTCCCAGGTCACATCAACTCTGGGACATAAACTCATTGAGTGAAATGGCAACCAGGATCACTTGTACAGTTTAGTTATTTTTCTGTCTCTCTCTCTCTGTCTGTTTCTCTCTGTCTCTAGCATGTAGAGTTGACTTTTTACAAATGTGAGCATGTTATGACTCTAGGTATATTTGTTCTTAAACTTTTTGTATATGTAGCATGCTCTCCAATTCTAGCATTTTTGGCAACCACTAAAATGTATCAAAAGCTCTATGCATTGTGACAAACCAGAGATGATTACCACGTGGCCACTGCTGCAGCACAATGATGCTCACCTCTAAAAGCAGCCACAGTTATCCCTCTCTTGGCTTGTTTTCCGATTTGATGTTTATGACTCCTCTCCCTTCTCCCAGCAATTGTATCCCATGTTTCGCCATGTCATTATAACAGACATCAACATCGAACAGGTTTCACTATAAACTATGCATGCCCTCAGTCATAGCAAATGTAAGTTGTAGATACTGATCAAAATTTGGTGACACACTTGTAATATGTTTAGGTTTCCAGCCCGTAGAAATTAATAAAGGCTCTCTACAATAGTAAACAAGCCAGCAAGGTGCTGAAGCAACTGGAATGAGGTGCTCAACACCTCACCCGTATGCATCTTCCAACACTGTCTTTCCAAGATGTCGGTGGCTCTAAATCACTTCTCTACTTAAAAATGCCACAGCATAGATGAACCTTGAAAATGTTTTGCAAAATGAAATAAAACAAATACAGAAGAACAAATGCTGTAGGATTCACTTACATGAAACATCTAAAATAGGCAAATTCAGCCAGGCATGGTGGCAAACACCTTTAATACTAGCACTTTGGGAGGCTGAGGAGGAAGGATCGCTTTAGTGCAAGAGTTCAAGACAAGTCTGGGCAATATGGGGAGATCTCATCTCTGCAAAAAATTTTAAAAATTAGCCAGGCATGATGGCACATTCCTGTAGCCCCAGATACTTCAGAGGTTAAGGTGGGAGGATCACTTGAGTCCAGGAGGTCAAGGCTGCAGTGAGCTGTGATTGTGCCACTGCACTACAGGCTGGGAGACAGCGCAAAACCCTGTCTCCAAAGGAAAAAAAAAACAAAAAGCAAATTAATGGAGACAAAAAGTGGGTTAGAGGTTACTAGGGACTCAGGGAAGAGGGAGAATAGGGAGTTACTGCTCTGGGGTGATGAAAAAGTTTTGGAAAAAGATTGTGGTGATGGTTGGATTATACTGTGAGTGTAATTAGTGTACAGAATTATATATTTAAAAATGGTTAAAATGGCAAATTTTATGTAAGACATATTTTACTGCAATTTTTAAATTGAAAAAAAATGGTTCTTTACTGTCTAGATCACCAGGCCTGAATACTTAAAGTCTCCATATTCTAGCCCACCTTACTGCTTAATGTCCAAGGACCACAGTCCACCCCATCGAAAACTCTCCTCTTGTCTCCAACACAGCCATGCCCATGTAAGTGTGTTCAAACGCATCACGTATTCATTCTTATTTCCTTGGTTTGTCACATGTTGTTTGTTTGCTTATTAAATGTCTATTGATTACCTATAATGTGCTAAGCAGTGGGAATACCACAGTCTCAGACACAGGCTCCATCTCCTCGGAGTTTACAGCTTAGTCAAGGACTAGGTCACACAGATAGGTAATTGTAACATAGCACAAAGTGATATGATTAGGGACACAATAGACATCTGGGCGTGGGAAACCAGTAGGTGAAGTCAAGGAAGGGAACTCTGACTCTGTGCGTGTGTATGCACATGCTCAAGGTTGCTATTATCTTGTTAAATATGATAAAAAGGAGATGTACAATCATGAGTGGTTTAACGATAGGAATACAATCTGAGAAATTAGGTGATTTTGAGCATCATAGAGTGTACTGGGAGGTTAAGGCTACAGTGAGCCATGATATTGCCCCTGCACTCCAGCATGGGCAACAGAGCAAAATCCCATCTTAAAAAAAAGAGTGTGTTTATACAAACCTAAGTAGGATAGCCTACTACACAACAAGGCTATGTGGTATAGCCTGTTGCTTCTAGGCTACCAACCTGTACAGCATGTTACTGTCCTGAATACTACAGGTAAAAGTAACACAATGATAAGTAGTTGTGTATCTAAACATAAAAGGTACAGTAAAAATATATAAACAATGAAAAAAGTAAAATATAGGAACTGAACACCTGTATAGTGAATTTATCATAAATGGAACTTACAGGACTAGAAGTTGCTCTAGGTAAGTCTGTGAGTCATGAAAGAATGTGAAGACCTAGAACATTATTGAACATTGCTGTAGACTTTATAAATACTGTACACTTAGACTATACAAAATTTATTTTAAAAATTTTTCTTCAATAATCTTACCTTATTGTAACTTATTTCAAAACATTTTATTTTTAACTTTTTAACTCTTATAATAACATTTAGCTTAAAACACCCTATAGTTAGAGTTTTGCTCTTGTCGCCGAGACTGGAGTGCAATGGCACGATCTTGGCTTACTGCAACCTGTGCCTCCCAGGTTCAAGCGATTCTCTTGCGTCAGCCTCCTGAGTAGCTGGGATTACAGGTGCCCACCACCACGCCTGGATAATTTTTTTGTATTTTTAGTAAAGACGGGGTTTCACCATGTTGGTCAGGCGGGTCTCGAACTCCTGACCCTCCAGTGATCCACCTGCCTCGGCCTCCCAAAGTGCTGGGATTACAGGTGTGAGCCACCACACCTGGCCAATTTTTTTATATTTTATATCTTTATATTTAAATGTTTTCATTTTTCTATTACTCTTTAACCTTTCCTTTTTAAAACAAAGACATGAACACAAACAAAGACACAACACACGTATTAGCCTAGGACTGCACAAGGTCAGGATCATCAATATCACTGTCTTCCACCTCCACATCTTGTCCCACTGGAAGGTCTTCAAAGGCAGTAACACACATGGACTTGTCATCTCCCATGACAACAATGCCTTCTGGAACACCTCTTGAAGGACCTGCCTCAGGCTGTTTTACAGTTAACTTTTTAAAAAATAAGTAGAAGGCATGTACCCTAAAATAATGATAAAAAGAATAATAATTTACTATTACTATGTAATTATTATACTATTACTATAGTAATTACTATGCTTACATAAACCAGTAACATACTCATTTATTATCATTATCCAGTATTATGTACTGTACAAAATTGTGTATGCTATACTTTTATATGATTAGCAGCACAATAGATTTGTTTAAACCAGCATCACCACAAACAAGGATAATGCGTTGCATTGTGATATGACAGTTATGATGTCACTAGGTGTTAGGAATATTTCAGCTCCATTATAATGTTACAGGACTACTGTGGTACATGTTTTACACTGAAACAGTTTTAGGCCATGCACGATTGTATTACTTTTGTAATTACCACCAAGTGTCAGGCAATAGCGGGCAGTAGCTTTCCAAGAGCAAAGTCAGCAGGGAGCAGTTGGTGGTAGTCACATTACAGGTCACCAGCCAAATATAGGTTTCCTGTCTGGGAACCTTAAGGATCATCCTTCCTCTAATAGAGTTCTATGCTGCTGTAATCCAAGCACATCACACTAAAATGATCGTGATTTTCTTAAAATCTGAAGGAAAGGATGATTTAAGATTAGGGAAGAGCATGTACATGTGGCTTGGTCTGCAGGGTTTTTTTTTTTTTTCCTTCTGTTTTGGGGGCTGGAGGTGAGTTCTGGAAATTAAATAGTTCAAATTGGGAGACCAAAAAAAGCCAATGTGTATGGTCCATCTGAGGCAGGCCTAAGATTGCATGAAAACATTGTTACTGTAGTTAATTGCTACTGTATGTTACTGCAGTTAAAAGGTTGTACTGAAAAAATTGTTACTATAGTTATTTGAAGGTTATGTGGAATTGTGAAAAAGAGAAAGGCTCTGGAGTCACATTCTCACGCTGTAGCCTTATTAGTAGAAATTAATAACAAGACCTACCGGGCTCAGCGGTGGCTCACACCTGTAGTCCCAGCACTCTGGGAGGCCAAGGCAGGTGGATCACTTGAGGTCAGGAGTTCAAGACCAGCCTGGCCAACACGGTGAAACCCCAGCTCTACTAAAAATACAAAAATTAGCCGGGTGTGGTTGCTCATGCCTGTAGTCCCAGCTATTCAGGAGGCTGAGGCAGGAGAATCGCTTGAACCCAGGAGGCAGAGGTTGCAGTGATCTGAGATCACAGCACTGTACCCCAACAGAGCAAAACTCTGTCTCAAAAACAAAACAAAACAAAAAACAATCAAGACCTAACAGTATTTACATTGCCATCATGTACTTTAGTTCTGCATGTGTTATCTCATTTAATCCTCACAACATGCTCATGAGGTAGGTACTATTATTATTCCCATTTTGTAGATAAATAAACTGATGCTTTATTAGGTTACATGTTCAAGGGCATTTTCTGCATCCTTAAAATGGTAACGAGGAGTTGATTTTTTGTCATGAGAAGTAGACAGGGAAAACATGCACAGTACCTCACAGAGCAGATGATTTACACTTGCTGGTTCCTCTCCCTGGGATTATGCCATTGGGCCACTTTGGAAATGAACCCAGTTTCTTAATGGTCCCCTTTGGTTACTTAAGTAAACTTTTAGCCAAATTATCCTTTGGCTAAAGTCCCATTTGGAAAAGCCTCATGGAACTCGCATCATTAATAAACTTAAAATTCTGGTTCCAGCTAACACGAGCACTTTGATCATCAAATGATAATTTATAGATTTGACATATAAATAATGCTAGACTGGCAATGACGGTGCAATCGACTCTTCACAAGCTGTTGGCTTGCCATCCAGTATAGATCTGGCACGGTTTCAACAGGGTAAGGTTTGGGCTAGAGATCTGGCAAGAATCTCAAGGGATATCAACATCTTTAGCCTAGCGTCTGTGTTGGGGAGTATCAAAAGATACCATGCATAGACTAGCAAGATAATCAGATAAACATTGGAAAAGAAAGAAAATAGTTCCAAACTAGATTCTGATCAACAATATATTTGTAACAGGTAGAACTATGGCTCAATTCTAGCTCTCTGCTCTCATGCATTCATTAGTGATATCAGTAAAGCAACTACTATCCCTTTGAAGATAATATGTGAAAAGGAGCCTACATGCAAATTTAAATCAATGAACATTTATGAATGGTCATTCTCTGACACAGGCTATTCTTGAATCAAAAATGAAGCCAATCTGGGAAGATTAAATGTGTGTGCATGCTGGCCTTCTAAATTTGTATCCAATATAGTGAGAAGACAACAGTAGTGCAGTTGATCCAAAAGAATCTAAATAGGCCAAGTGCGGTGGCTCACGCCTGTAATCCCTGCACTTTGGGAGATTGAGGCAGGAGGATGGCATGAGCCCCAGTAGTTTGAGACCAGTCTGGGCAACATGGTGAAATCCCATCTCTACAAAAAAATGCAAAAAATATGCAGGCATAGTGGTGTGCACCTGTAGTCTAAGCTACTCGGGAGGTTGAGGTAGGAGGATGTGGACGATGTGGAGGGGCTGCAGTGAGCCATGATCACACCACTGCACTCCAGACTGGGTGACAAAGTGATACCCTGTCTAAAACACACACACACACACACACACACACAAAATAATCTATACAGAATCTCTGTTTGGCTTTACAAATATGATTTTAAGCATCATATTCTACTTTTTTATTTATTTTTCTTTTTTTCATATCCCCAGAGATGGTCAGGAATACCTCTACTTTTAAAAATTTGTTTTTACTTTTTTAGAGACAGGGTCTTGCTCTGTCACCCAGGCTAGAGTGCAGCAGCATGATTATAGCTCACTGTAGCCTTGAACTCCTGGACTCAGGCAATCCTCCTGCCTTGGTCTCCTGATGTGCTTGGATGACAGGTGCAAGCCACCACGCCCAGCCTTTACTTTTACTTATGATTGGCTTTAGTAAAGAAGTATAGTCATGGGCTGCATAATAATGTTTCAGTCAATGATGGACCATACATGGATGGTGGTTCTCATAAGATTATAATACTGCATTTTTACTGTGCAAGTTCTATGTTTAGATACACAAATGCTTACCATTGTGTTGCAGTTGCCTACAGTGTTTAAGACAGACACATGCTATGCGGGTTTGCAGCCTAGGAGCAATAGGCTCTACCTTATAGCCTAAGTATACACCATCTAAAAACATCATAGAGTGCATAAGGGCACTCTATGATGTTCACACAATGAAATCTCTTAAGGACACATTTCTCAGAATATATCCCTGTCGTTAATAATAGCATGACTGTAAATGATGTTAAATTCCTTGGGCACATACTGCTGTTTGTTTTAAACAAATAGTTCTATAATGGCAGTCATAACTGTTCTCATAATTTTGAATTCTAAAGTCCCTTGCAAGGGCCCTGGTCTCTCTGGCTGTAGGATATTTTTTCCTGACATATTTATTTTTGTTTCTATGCTGTAGGAAAAGTTAAATTTCCAAATCTAAGCAAGAAAATAGCATGTGATCAGTTGTACTCTCAGATACAGATGTTAGGGAAATAAGCAACTAGGCCTGTCTGCAAACAGGTATTATGCAAACTGCTTACTGTTTCAATAAACAGCCAAATTGATCTCAGGATTACATCCAAGAAAAAGAGAATTTTTGGTTTTTAATATTATTTTTAAAAGATTAAGAACTAATTTCACTAATTTCAGGTTTATAGTACAGGTACCAAATTAATTTTTTCTTAAAAATATATGTGCATACCATATACTAGGCATTGTACCAGTGAAACAAATTGAGGACATTGTTCCTCGCCTCTGAGAAGCTTACAAACAAGTGGGAACTGTAAGAATAAATACATTACAGTAAGATGTGCATAATAAAGAAGATGTTAAAGTAATGTGGGCAACTTGGTAAACTTGTTTGTTCCCTCATATTGCAAAAATGAGAAGAATGCATCACCTGCATTTTTATTGGCACAGTTTTAAATAAAATGGTTGAAATTTTTTAAAAAAAGATATAGATGTTAGGGGAAATCTTCTCACGTATGGGCCTTTGCCCAAGGCTGCTTTGTATTTGGGGGATATGTACTAGGGATACTCTTCTACACTTTCTACTCATTATTTCCTTTAGAATCTCGGCATTTTGGATCAGATGCTTCTTTGCTGTGAGGGAGTGTCTTGTGCATTATGGAATATTTAGCACCATCCCTGGCCTCACCTTTTAGATGCCAATAGCACTCCCCCAAGTTGTGACAACTGAAAATGTCCCTAGCCATTACCAAGTGCCCCTCTGTGGGGTGAGGGTGGGGGGCAAACTTTCCTTTCCTCAATGGAGAGCCACTGCTGTAAGAGGTGTAGTTGCTAACCTGATTGTCAACAATCTGACTTCCATAGTGACAATCTGGCCTCTATTAGGCCATATTTCACTGGTGGGGCAGTTACTGTGTTAGAGAGCTCTTGACCTCTCTTTTGCTTTTCTGAAGCCTCTTAAGTCACAGAGGCTGATAATATAAATGCTAAAAAGCACTAGGTTTAACCTAACCAGGATCTAATTCCAGCTTCAGCACTTATTAGCTATATAACCTGGTTAAATTCCTCCCTTTCTCTAAGCCTTAGCTTCTGAAACTGTCAAATGGGAATAATAATAGTACTCATCTGTGGCAGCTGCAGCTCATTCCATACTCAATATTTGTACCATCCTTCTTCCATAGTAAAACCCTCAATTTTGTTTGGGTGGCAATGTGCCCAGGTTAGGGTTGCCAGATTTAGAAATAAAAGTATAGGGTTTCCAGTTAAATTTTATTTTAAATAAACCATGAATAATTTTTCAGTAAAAGTATGTCCCATTTACTAAAGAGTTATTATTTATTTGAAATTCAAATTTAACTGGGTATTATGTATTTTATCTGGTGACCCTAAAACTACTTCCCTCCCCAGGCTCCCTTTGCAGCCAGAAAAGAACCCATGACCTGGGTCTGGCCGATGAGATATAAGTAAAAATGTCCTGGGGACACTAATTGTTTTCCTGATAGACTCAGTTAGAATGTGGCTTTTGCTCTTTGCCCCTCCTCCTTTTTTCTGCCTGGAGTGTGAGTGTGGTACCCACAGCTGCAGGAGGTCTTTCCAGCATGAGCGGAGAGCTTGCAGGAGGCTGGGTTGCTAACGACTTCCCTGCTGAGCAGCTGTAACTTCTCTTTTCAATAGAAACCTGTATGGTTAAGTCACTGATGTTTGGGTTTTCTGCCACCTGCCTGTGCTGGATATTCTGCTTGCCCCTCCAGATCCAGTTCTGCCTGTGCCCTTGTGCTACGTTGCAAGGGGAAGCTGCCTTGAACCACATCAAAGGGCCATTGCCCTCTGATTTCCAAAGGGATTTGGTCAATGGGAGGAACTAGCCAGAAACAGGAGAGAGAGAGAGAGAGGCTGGAGAATAGATCCCTCTAGCTCCCGCCTTCTCAGCTATGGGGCAGTAGCTGTATTCCTCTACCCAAAGCCACACCTCTGGACAGATGGCCCTCTGCTATAGCTGCATTCTTTCCCTGGGTTCCACAGACCTCCTGCCTCCTGCCCTCAGGTCTAGAGGGGTAAGAACCTCTCCATGCCCCAACCCCTATGTCACCTAGACAGTTACCCTTATCCCTGCTCCCACCTCTGCCTTGAAGGTAACACCGATTTCCCAGGGGGATTCTGACTCTTATGCCACCCATACAATTTTTAACTGATAAACTTCCTCAGAGGGGTTTTGGAATTACCAAGTGAGATGATGACATCGAGCCTAGCATTGTGCCTTGTGCCTGCTGCATAGTAAACTCTCAAGAAGTGTACTATTATTTGTAAGGAGATGCGGTAAAATCAGTAAGCTAATTCAAGGGCTCTCTTAGGGCCTGCCCTGCCTGCTCATTCTTTCCCTCTCCTTTGACTGTTCTCTTCCCTTGCCCATCTCTCCTTCCCCACTTCTCTTTCCTCCACCCCTAGCCAACAGACAGATCCCAGATGCTCATGTTCCATGATGTAGATTCTATGAGAGAAAGAAGAAGGACTCACTTTGTCCTTGAGCCTGAGCCAGGTCTGAGGATTTGCCATAGGGTGCAGTGGTCTCACCTAACAGTGAATAAACTTGCACTTTGCCTTTGGCTTTTGCTGTTGGTCTCTGTATATATACTCTATGGATCAGAACTTTAAAAGGGAGAAGGAGTGAATAGTATCCCAAAGCCCTAATAATAGTTGCAAAGAACAAAACCTAGTATGTTAATAAACGGTTTTAATTGCATTTGAATATAGGTTTCATCTCAGACACTGACTTGATTGATAGTGGCTGCCTACTGTGAGGCTCTGTGAAGGATTCTAAGGTTGCTCCTGGGCATAGAGAGAGTATTATGATTGATTAGTAATGTCTGCCATGAGCATGATGTAAGAGAGTGGTAATAGAAGTGCCAGGTATTTATCATTCCCGATCTGTAACATGAGCCTCAGCCAGTGGTAGTAGTTGTAATTTTCTGCTGGGTCATGCTGTAACATGGCCTTGGCAGGGTATTCAGATGGCTTGGTATAAATTGGGTAGTTCCACTGTTTATTTATCTTACCTAAGGCAAGAACAAATTTTGCGCTAATTAAAATTGTATTTTAATTTAAATAACTGACTAATAAATTATATACATGTATTTGGCCTCTCAAGAGAAGTGTGACTTTTTTACATACTATCTAATGCCAAGAAAGATGGAAAATCTATTAGAATAAATGCAAGAGATAGATTTACTTTAAATTAAATATTTGAGTAATTTTTTTTCGTGAAACTTTGGAATGCTATATTCATTTTTGAAACATACATTTTGGAAAAAAGAAAGATCACAATCATAGAAATCATACTTGCTGTTACACATAAATAGCCTCAAAAATTATTTTAGTAAAAACTGTAGTAGAATATCTCTTCCCAAATTAGTGCCTACACTAACATTCAACTACTGTGTCCCCGTAGCCTTGCCTCTTTCCTTGAGCCTCTCACTTTTATTCCTCTAGTTGCTGGGTGTTTGTTTTTATAACGGCAACATCTGACCCTCTATAATCCCCAGATTACATTTCAGTGGATGGCCTCGGACAGAGACAGATAAATATTTTTTTTCAATTTTAGAAGTCTCCATCATACCTAGAAGTATTTTTTAAAGGGAGGCCAGTTTGTGTTACATGGAAATGTTTGCTGAGCAAAGTCAGGGAATGTTTAGCAACCAAAGACAATAAGCAATGATTAAATCGATCACTTAGTGATGATTATCAGGAAAAAAACAACAGCAGCAGAAATCAATGGTGTGAAATTTGTTTTGAAGCACTTAGCATGATGCACTTTCATTAATTTAAAAATAGAACCCAGGAAGTATGTCAAATACCTAAGGAATGATGTTTGTCACAGGATTAGGGAGACAGTGACGTTAAAAAAAAGATGATGGTGGGGTGGCCACAAATAAATCTCTCATTCTAATTCTCTCAATAGTTTTGTGATTGTTTCTCCTTTCTGAGTGGGTTAAATGTCTAAACTCCTGGAAGAAAAGAGGTGTTTTCAAATATGAAATTCAGAAGATAGTAGGAACTGCTTTGCTAAAAAGTGTTTATGGCCCAGTGAAATGGTTTGCTGAGAAATGAAATATGAACCAGTGAAACTGATTAGCTCTGAAATAATCCTGCATATTGGCTATGCCTTAAAAACTGAGGAAAAAGAATGGACTCTAACTCATTTCTGATCATATGTGGCATTTTCTCACCTCTAGTACCGTGATTTTTATTTATAATAACAACAGCTCACAAGGTGAATTAATTGTGACTTTTGCAGTTTGAAGACCAGCTACAGTATGGTTGGCTGTTTTGGACTATGATTGGTTATTTTTGGCTCAAGTTGTTTAAAAGATGTCATACAACCTCCAGCAGCCTCGCTATGTAAACTGACACTCTGGTTGCTTTCCAGGCTGCGTACAATTGCAAGGTGATGAGATCTGTGTCCTGATGGAGTGGGAGGTGAAATTCCCTGTGTATGTTCTGTTGCTTGGTAGAAACTCTGAGAAAGGCCAGTTTCTTCAGGGTAGATAAGGGGACATATGAGTCGTGGCTTTTTTGTGTGTTCCTATTGACCTTGTAAATTTATCAAATTATTTTTGCTACTCATATCTTCCATTTCTTCCTAAGTGGCTAATTCATTCACTTAGCCAAAATATTTGGTTATCTTCTATGTGCACTGAACAATGTGAATACATAAAGAACAGATATAGCCTTTGTCTTTATAAAGTTGTTTGATGCTTGAGACATTGGTAAATCTTTTGTTAAAAGAATATTAGGAATAACCAAGTAAACTTTAGATCATTTTACTAAGTTATCTTTCATCTATTAGAATGTCATTTCTCCTCCCTTCTACATAATGTAGAAAAGGAAAAAAATGTCAACTGAAGACATTGCCATTGAGAAAAATAACTACTGGCGTATCTTGCTGACTTAGTCTATTTTGTGCTGTTATAAAAGAATACTTGAGACTGGGTGATTTATAATAAATAGAAATTTATTTGGCTCATGGTTCTGGAGGCTGAGAAGTCCAATCTTGAGGGGCTACATCTGGTGAGGACCTCTTTGTTGCATTATAACATGGCGGAAGGCATCACATGGCAAGAGAGATCAAGATAGAGCCAAGCTCACTTTTATAACAAACCCACTCTCAAGATGACAAAGCCATTCCTACAATAACAACAAGAACCCATTCATGAGAGCAGAGCCCTCATGACCTTATCACCTCTCAAAGGTGCCATCTCTCAACACTGTTACACTGGGAATTAAGTTTCCAACACATGAACTTTAGAGGACACATGCAAATTTTAGCACCTGTACATCACTTACTAAAAATCACTATAGTCAAGTCTTCAGTAAGGAGATAATTAGCATTCACAATAGTCTAACAGTTAATCTCAAATGCAAAGCTGGGCACACATAGAAACCATCAAACAGGTGAGAAAACTAACATTGTAAAAGGAAGACAACAAAATCATGAAATGGAAGAACTAACGTATGAGGAAATCGAGTTAATCAGAGAAGTCCTTTTATCTAAGAAATCGTACAATATGACATGTGTTTTAATAAAAGTAGCACAGGTTATTGAGAGTTTAAAGCGAAAATACCTCACACAGGGAAAGAATAGAAAAGGCTTCTTGGAGGAGGTGCTAAAAGCTGCTTTTCAAAATTTAGATTGGGGTCAGCCAGGAAAATATGGCACCAATGATATTCTAGTGCAAATGTATAAACAAGGGAGGGTAAGACAGATAACCTTATAGGAAATATAAAGGGATCAGGAGTCCTGATCCTGAAATAGTCTAAATTAATAATGATGCCTTGCATTTGGACAGTTCTTCACAATTTTCTAAGTGCTTTCACAGACACTCCCACTTGGTTCCAACAACAACCTGTTGGATATACACATTCGACAACATTTAACAGAGGAGGAAGCTCCATTTTGAGAGAGTAAGTGATTTGCTTGTGGAATCACATCTTGTAAGAGGCAGGCTTTAGGCTACTGGTGCCCAACTAAGTGGTTTGTCTACTACTTTATGGCTGCCTCCACTTTGCATTTATTGGCAGAATATAAAGTGCCATGTATTATGCCAGCTAGGCAAGTACAGAACAGAAAGAGAAAGAGATGGAGAAGGCAACTCCTGGGATGCTCTAAAGAAAATATGACTTTTGGCCAGGCACAGTGGCTCACGCCTGTAATCCCAGCACTTTGGGAGGCTGAGGCCAGTGGATCACTTGAGGCCAGGAGTTCAGGACCAGCCTGGCCAAAATGGTGAAACCCCCGTATCTACTAAAAATACAAAATTAGCCGGGCATGGTGGTGCATGCCTGTAGTCCCAGCTGCTCTGGAGGCTGAGGCACGAAAACAGCTTGAACCCAGGAGGTAGAGGTTGCAGTGAACCAAAATTGTGCTACTGCACTCCAACCTGGGCAACAGAGCGAGACTCCAACAAAAAGAAGGAAAGAGAGAAAGAGAGGAAGGAAGGAAGGAAGGAAGGAAGGAGGGAGGCAGGGAAAGAGAGAAAATGTGACTTTTATCTTTGAGCTTAGAGCTTTCACCTGAGTTCTGGAAAAAAGTGCAATGTAAAGGACTTAAACTTTAATATGGAAAAGTTTGTCAATTTGAACTTAATTTTGGGAAGAGCTTAGGCACAGAAGAAAATATTCGGTTTTAATATCTTAATTTTTATATTGCTATTTTGCTTGTATGCTTTAATGTTTTATAAGCTAGGATTAATGTGTTCAATAATGTGATTGCTGTGATATTTTTCTACAAAGAATCGATAAGGTGATTATAAATTTAGCACGCATGTAGGAGACATGTTGTATTTTTGTCAACCCAGCAGCTATTCCTTCTTCTCCTGTGTTGTGTTGAACCCCTATGTACTCCATTGGGGATGGCATTAGGTTCCAGAGACTGAAGAAGAGACCCAGAGCCAGCAAAAGAGACATGTGGTTTTACTGTGGGGTTACATAGAGGGGAGAGAGTCCAGTGGTGGTGGGCTGGACAGGAGGACCACACAGCCCAGTGGCAGCAGACTGGGCAGTTTAACCTCAACCACTTACAAAAGGCATGCAGTTTATATAGCATTTTTACTTAGCATCCTTTCCCTAGCAACCTCCACCTGGAAACTTACATTTAACCCAAAACTTGGGGCCTTGATCCCCTGTACAGCCAGTATTCCATGGGACTGGGCAGGGGCTCAGATGTTCCTCATAGACAAGGAATAAATCTCCAGGTCAGCCACTTCCAGATTTCCTAGCTCAGAACATGCATTCAGGTGTGTCTGCCGTACAGGGTCATTCTCAGGGTATGCTTAACTTATTGCTATCAAGTGTGTTTACCATACATCCTAAGAACAGCACATCAATAAGTTTTAGAGTACCAGATGGTGCTCTAAGATCTTCCCCAATAGATAGGAGTGTTTGTGGAGCAGCCAGTCATGGTGTCCTAGCTAAGCCAATCAGATGCCTATTTGCTGGAATGTGAGTTTTAAACTGTGAAATTTGAAGGCTGAGATAGTAGGAATTTATTCATCTCTATAAGGCATGTAGAAGTCACCCTCCGACTAGTTCCTGCTAACTAGGTTCCTGGTGCCCTGTGTGTCCTACCACCAAAATACATCCAGAAGCAATCCACTTTTCACCTTTGCTGTTGTGACCTCTCTAGTACATGTTGCCACCTCTGTCTTCTGGATTTTCACAGTAACTTCTTAAATGTCTCCCTCCTTCCACTTTTGTCCTCACAAAATCCATTCTCTTCATGCAGTCATGGGGATTTTTTTAAAACACAAATCATCCAGGCATGGTGGTACACACCTGTGTTCCCAGCTACACAGGAGACTGAGGCAGGAGGATCGCTTGAGCATGGGAGGTTGAGGCTATAATGAGTCATGTTTATACCAGCACACTACAGCCTGGGTGTGAGAGTGTGAGACCCTGTCTCAAAAATAAATTAATAAATAACTTTAAAACTCATTTCATTCCCTTGGAATTCTCTTCAGTAGCTTTCAATTGCGTTTAGAATAGAGAATAAACCTGATAAAATTGTAAAGTCCACAAGGCTTTACAATTAGACACTGCCTACCTTCCCAAACCTGCTACATATCACCCTAAACCTTATTCATGAACCTGCAATCACAATGGAAAGAGGGAGAGGATAGGGGTGGGAGGGAAAATAATCATCATCTTGGGAGACTACAAATTATTTCAATAAAAACTTGACCTTAGTAAATGAAAATTTATTACCATTTATTCATTCATTCACTCAACACATCAGTTTTGAGTCCCTCTTCATGTTTTCTAGGCACTGGGGATAACAAAGTAAATGAGGCAGATATACCTCCTGATCTTACATAGCTTGTATTCTAATGAAGAACAGCCTGATTGAAAATATTTTACAGAATCCTCCATAGTCTAAAGGCAGCTCTCAGAGAGGCATTGTGTAGATGGTTGGATGAATTGGCAGAACCATTTGGATAAGTGCACGTCTAAAGACTATAGAAGGGAATAGGCATATTTAGATGTGTAAACTCTGGTATATTCATTTTTTTAAATCGTGTTCATCAGCAATTTGTGGTCATGTTTCATATACAAGTATAGGTATCAGTAATTTTATATTCATAAGAAAGAAACATTCATGGAGAAATACTTCTCCCTTAAAATTAAAGAAAACATTCTAAGTCAAATTTAATTTCTCTTAAATGACAATTTGACTCATCTTTAGAAAAAGAGAAAATGTAAAAAGCATTTTAAGATCATACCAGCTAAGTGTGGTGGCTCATACCTGTAATCCTAGTACTTTGGGAGGCCAAAGCAGGAGGATCACTTGGGCCCAGGAGCTTGAGACCAACCTGGGCAACATAGCAAGACCTCATCTCTACAAAAAATAAAAAATGAAAATAGCCAGGTGTGTTGGCGCTTACCCATAGTTCTAGCTACTTGGGAGGCTGATGTGGGAGGATTGCTTCAGCCCAGGAGGTCAAGGCTGCAGTGGGCTATAATTGTGCATTGCACTCCAGCCTGGGTGACAGAGTGAGACCCTGCCTCAAAAAAAGGGGGGAAAAAAACTTGCAGATGTTTTCTTGTGGGAAGAAAAAGATTATACCATAGTCTAGGAAGCAAATATGAGTAGTTAGACAATCTGATTGTTAGATCTTCCCTAACAAAGATAGCCACAGGCTTCTGCAAAGTGAGATTTGCCCACATGATCAAGAAGATTGGAAATGATCTTAACAGGAAAAAAATACAGCATTTAAATAAAAAGGGCATGGAGGAAAAACATGCAACATGTTAAGAATGTTTACCTGTTGTGATTTCAATTTATTTTTTTCTGCTTATCTGTATTTTTTATTTTTCTGTGATGAACATGTATGATATATACTTAAAGCCAAGTTATTTTAAAGAGAGAATTAACTTGTTTCCAGTGACCATATTCTTCAGCCATCTCTTTGGAAAAGGACCAAAGAGGAGGCTTGTTTGTACTTTAGTGAGATTTGATAAAATTCTTGAAACATTGCATATGGTTTCAGGTTACTCTTCTAAAGTTTCTGGAAGCTCTGGCCTTTTCTCCAATGTCCTGAATGCTTCTTGAGTAACAGAATTGTGCTATCTAAATTTCTCCTTGCATTTCAATCAACTGAAGTGCCCTTTGCCTTTGTCCTCTGGTGTTCCATGTCACCAATGCTGCATTTCTTTTTTCCACTTGTAAATAGCCTATATATATATTTTTTGCTTCACCTTTTGGTTTAGAATGTATGTATACATTGAGGCAAAATTTACACTGAACAAAATGCTCACATCTTAAATGTAAAAACAGATTATTTTTGAGAAATGTATTCACTTATGTAACCAACACCCCAATAAGATGTAGCTACCACCCCAGAATGTTCCCTGGTGCCAATTTTCCAGTCAATCTACACTCCTCATAAGCAACTACTCTTAATTTCTAATTTCATGGCTTCACTTTGCCTGCTCTTTTTTTCATGATCACAGCTTACTGCAGCTTCAACCTCCTGGGCTTGAGCAATTCTCCTGCCTCAGCCTTCCATGTAGCTGAGACTACAAGGCACACGCCACTGCCCCAGGCCAATTTTTCTGTTTTTTGTAGAGATGGAGTCTATTTTGCCTCGCCTGGTCTTGAACTCCCGGGCTCTAGTCATTCTCCTGCCTCAGCCTCACAAAGTGCTGGGATTTTAGGCGTGAGCCATTGCGCCCAGCCTCACTTTGCCTGCTCTTGATTTTCACAGAAATGGAATCTTACTGCATGTATACTTCTGTCTAGCTTCTCTGACTCAATCTGTTTTTATTTTTATAGCAAAAATCTGTTTTTATTGCTGAGTAGTCAGTCTTCCTTTGTATCCCTATAGCATAATTTGTTTATTCATTCTTCTGTTGATGGACTTAATACCATCAATTTTAAAAAAAAATTTCAATTCTAAAAAAATTCAGAAAAAATGACTAGAAGGGTATATAATAAATACTAGTAGTCATATCATGCAGCTTTGTCAATCTAATTATTTGCTTTAAATATTTTTTAATATTCATCTTTTTTGATATTTTAAAAATTGTGGTTAAAAAACCCTATATAACATAAAATTTATCATCTTAATCATTTTTAAGTGTACATTTTAGTAGTGTTAAGTACATTCACGTGGTTGTGCAGTGGATCTCCAGAACTTTCTCATCCGGCAAAACTGAAACTCTGTCCCCATTAAACAACAACTCCCGATTCCCTCCCTGCCCAAGCCCTGGTAATCTCTATCCTACTTCCCATCTCTATGAATTTCACTACTCTGGGTCCTTCATATAAGTGAAATCATAGAGTGGTTGTCTTTTTGTGACTGACTTATTTTACTTAGTGTCCTCAAGCTGCATCCGTGTTGTAGCATGTGACAGAATTTTCTTTTTAAGTCTGAATAATATTCCATTACATGTATGTAGCACATTTTTTGTTTCCTTTTATCTGTTGACAGACGTTTGGGTGGCTTCCATCTCTTGGTTATTGTGAATAATGTTGCTACGAACATAAGTGTGCATGTGTGAGACCCCGCTTTCAGTTCTTTAGGAGGTATACCCAGCGGTGGAGTTGTCAGACCATGTGATAATTTTATTTTTAACTTTTTGAGAATTGCCATGCTGTTTTCCATAGTGGCTGCACCATTTTATATTCTCACTAACAGTGCTCAATTTTTATTATTATTATTTTTTTTTGAGGTGGAGTCTTACTGTGTCACCCAGGCTGGGATGCAATGGTGTGATCTCTGCTCACTGCAACCTCCATCTCCCAGGTTCAAGTGATTATCCTGCCTCAGCTTTCTGAGTAGCTAGGATTACAGGCGCCCGCCACCACGCCTGGCTGATTTTTGTGTTTTTAGTAGAGACAGGGTTTTGTCATGTTGGCCAGGCTGGTCTAGAACCCCTGACCTTAAGTGATCCATCTGCCTTGGCTTCCCAAAGCGTTGGGATTAGAGGTGTGAGCTACCATGCCCGGCCTCAAACATTTGTTTTAAGGAAATGAAATATTGCAGTTATAGTTGGGCCCTTGCTTCCCTCTTCCTTTGACTCTACTCTTTCTCTGCCCAGAGAGGCCACTGCACTGAACTTGGAGCTTTTCTTGCCCAGACATGTGTTTATATTACTCTACTGAATTTTTGCATTTATTATGAGGTATAAGACCTCCCCTTAAATCCCCCAAAAGCTGTTGTCACTCAGATTTTTGTTATTCTGTAGATAATGTCTTTTCTCTCTGGTAGTTTATCTCAAATTCTGTAGTTTTACTACAAGAATTGTCCAGGTATGGCCAGGTGCAAATTTTTTTTTAAACTGCAGTTGGTTTAAGATGTTTTCAATTTTATTTTGCTCAGTATTCAGAAAATACTTTCACTCTAAGGACTTAGGTCTGTCTTCAGTTCTGGAAAATTAGCAATAATTCTCTTTACATATTGCTTCTTCAACATTGCCTCCAATCTCTTATTCTGGAATTCTTATTTCAAACATGTGGGAGCCTTAGAATCATTCTCTATGCCTCAATCAACCTTTCAACCTTTTGGCTCCCCTCCGCATTCTGGACATCTCAGTTCTGTGTCCCAATTCAAAATCTCACTCATTTTTCATTCATTGCATGGTTTATCTCAATAACTATATTGTTTAATTCTAATATCTTAAATTTATTTTTTCATATTTACCTATTCGTACATTAAAATTATACTTTATCTTAACATGTTAAAATGATTAAAGTTCATCTAAGTCTATAAGTTGGTTTATTCTAAAGTGAAACAATATTCAAAATACTGATTTTGTTCATTATAGGGTTATTCCCCTACGTAATTTGACTCCCTGACTCACCTACTTTTTGTCGTTTTCTTAAAATTTTTTTCTCTCTATTCTTAAGTTTTCTTTCCTTTAAAGAGGAGAAAGCAGAGGAGTCTTCTAGCCCTCCTACTGTGCTAATGCCAGTACATAACGTCCTACATTTCAATAACATTAAATGGCCCACATAAAGATATTACCTCTATATCAACACACTTAAAATATAGTTGAAGGTTTTTCTGATCATAAAATCCTATCTACATTAGCAAAATAGTCAAATGACTTGGGAATATTTAAGAAGAAAACAAAGATCACTGTTTCATATTGATATGGATTCTGTCAGATTTTTTTCTGTGCTTATATACAACATATACGTACATGGAATATGTTTTTATGGTTTTAAAATTTTGTAACAAAACATGCCACTTAATAGCAAGCATTTTTCACTTAATAAATTACAGACACCATTCCATAACTCTATGTCAATTTTTAAATTAGGTTTTGTGGCATTAGTTTGCAGAAATAAGATCAGAACCCATTGCTGGGCATTTAGGTCATTTTCAGCATTGTCCCATGAACAATGCTATGAATGCACTTTTAAATTCCTCAAGTTGTGAGGATCATTCAAAATAAAATATTTTACCTAAATATATTTATTTACTCTTGCTTTTAAGAAAATATGGTTAAAAAATATACATAAAATAGGCCAGGTGCAGCGGCTTACGCCTGTAATCCCAACACTTTGGGAGGCCAAGGCAGGCGGAGGTCAGGAGTTCATGACCAGGCTGGCCAACATGGAAAAACCCCGTCTCTACTAAAAATACAAAAATTAGCTGGGTGTGGTGACACGCGCCTGTAATCCCAGCTACTAGGGAGGCTGAGGTAGGAGAATCTCTCAAACCTGGGAGGCAGAAGTTGCAGTGACCCGAGATTGTGCCACTGCACTCCAACCTGGGAGACAGAGTGAGACTCCATCTCAAAAACAAAATGTGTGTATATATATATATATATATATATATACACACACACATACACACACACACACATACACATATACATATATATATACACACAAAATAAAATTACCAAATAATCATTTTTAAGAGTACAGTTCAGTGGGTGGCTTTAAGTACATTCACACTGTGGTGTAACCACCCTGGCTTTGAATTAATTGTAAATTCCCATTAATTCCACAGATTGATTGAAGAAATCAATTTGTGCAGTAAAATGTGTTGGGGACAACATTCAGGAAATCATAGATTTGCTAGTTTAAAAACATTTTTGTATCTTTGTCTTTGGTAAGGTGGACTCTTGTCAAAGTAGTTGGGAAATGTGTTATCTTTGAGATACTCAAAAAGAAAGACTTGATATTTGCCTGCAGTTTTTACTAATGTCAAAGAAAAATGTGAATGGGTTTTTATTAGTTCTCACACTGCTATAAAGAGCTACTTGAGACTAGGTAATTTATGAAGAAAAGAGGTTTAATTGACTCACAGTTTCCCAGGCTGTACAGGAAGCATGCCTGGGAGGCCTCAGGAAACTTACAATCATGGCGGAAGGTGAAGGGGAAGCAAGAACATATTACTATGGCAGAGCAGGGTGGGGGCTGGGGGGAATTGCCAAGCACTTTCAAACCAGATCTCTTGAGAACTCACTCACTATCACAAGAACAGCAAGGGATAAGTTTGCCCCATGATTCATTTACCTTCCACCAGGCCCCTCCTTAGACATGTGGAGATTACAATTCGAGATGAGATTTGGGTGGGGACACAGCCAAACCATATCAGGGTTATTTTTAAGATGCCAGAGAGTTAAGAGTTACAGTATTTTGTTCTGCAAATCTGATCAGACCCACATTTATTTTTCACCTGTTTTAGTAGGCTGCTCATAGCCCAGGTTAGTAGGAAAATTAAAGCAGTTATTCTGAAATCAACTTAAAGATTATTTGCAGTTATTTTCTGTGCTTTAAAATGTAAGCAGCATTTATTTGTTCTATGGAAATACAAAAATGGTTTGATCGCAAAATAAAAATCATTGGTAATTCCTCCAGCTGGATTGTAACATTTTAGAGTATTTCCTTCCAATCTTTTTTTCTATGCAAGCACATAATATATATTGTTTTCTTGACTTCATTTGACTTAGATCAACATTCACAAAATGTGTTCTAAGGAATAGTAGTCATAATATGTCCCATAGAATAAAGCTTTTTTTTGTGGTCATCAGTTCAAAAAAGGCTATTTTTCTCGGTTTAGAAATTCATAATTCTCATTGGCATGTTTAAGTCTTTTTGGTTAAGTAAGCTCTCTAGCTTGTGTGTGTGTGTGTGTGTGAGAGAGAGAGAGAGAGAGAGACGGGGTCTTATTTGTCAACCAGGCTGGCGTGCAAGTGGCTCGATCACAGCTCACTGCAATCCTACCCACCAGGCTCAGGTGATCCTCCCACCTCAACCTCCCAGGTAGCTGGGTCTACAGGCATGTCCCACCACACCTGGCTAATTTTTTTGTAGAGAGGGGGTTTTGCCATGTTGCCAGAACTGGTCTCGAACTCCTAGGCTCAAGTAGTCTGCCCGTCTTGTCCTCCTAAAGTGCTGGGAAGACAGGTGTGGGCCACCACACCTGGCCTTTCTAGCTTTCTTGAACCCAACATTCTCCCGACTGATTTGATCCAATAATAATATTTACAGCCAAATGTCTCAACATTCTCAATAGGTGTCTGATGACAGTAGCATTTCTGCTGCTGATTACTCAAATTCTGCCAGACTTCACCATTTTTTATTTGTACCAACAAGAGCAATTGATTCCTGTGCTTTGTAATTCCAGCCTTTTAGGTATGTGAGTGCCATGTCTGCTACACTGAGGAAGCAATAGAGGACACTGATTAAGAGCCTTGACTTTTAGAGACTGTCTTCAGTTCAAATGCCTATGCCTCAGCTTTAGTATCTATGAAAGAAGGTTAACAAAAATATCCATCTTTCAGCCGTGCGCAGTGGCTCGCACCTGTAATCCCAGCACTTTGGGAGGCTGAGGTGGGCGGATCACCAGAGGTCAGGAATTCGAGACCAGCCTGGCCAATATGGTGAAACCCCGTCTCTACAAAAATACAAAAATTAGCTGAGCATGATGGCAGGCGCCTGTAATCCCAGCTATTTGTGAGGCTGGGGCAGGAGAATCGCTTGAACCTGGGAGGCGGAGGTTGCAGTGAGCCAAGATTGCACCATTGCATTCTAGCCTGGGTGACTGAGTGAGAGTCCATCTCAAAAAAAAAAAAAAAATCCATATTTCAAGGTTGTTGTGTGAAGAAATTGCTATGTCATATATAAAGCACTTACACAAGCTTAGCAATGTTAAGTGATCAATAAATGTTAGCAGTGAAACTGTAAAATTAACAGCACCACTAGTAGCAGCAGCAGGAGGAATGTCATAATGATATTAATAATTGTAGCAACAGCAGCAGTAGCAGCAGCAATAGCTGTGGTAACAGTTGCAGTTGGTAACAGTTCCAGTTTCAGTAGCAGAGGTTGTAATAATAATAGTACCAGTAGTGGTGGTGATGATAGCAGTAATGGTATTAGCAGTACTATTTAGTATAATAGCTATATTAGTAGCACTGAAGCAACATCCTAACACACTTCAGAAATACATAGAATTGATCTACCTGTGAAACTAAACCAAACAACAGGGGCTGGAGAGGATGTAGAGAAATAGGAACATTTTTACACTGTTGGTGGGACTGTAAACTAGTTCAACCCTTGTGGAAGTCAGTGTGGCGATTCCTCAGGGATCTAGAACTAGAAATACAATTTGACCCAGCCATCCCATTACTAGGTATGTACCCAGAGGACTATAAATCATGCTGCTATAAAGACACATGCACACGTATGTTTATTGCGGCACTATTCACAATAGCAAAGACTTGGAACCAACCCAAATGTCCAACAATGATAGACTGGATTAAGAAAAGATGGCACATATACACCATGGAATACTATGTAGCCATAAAAAATGATGAGTTCATGTCCTTTGTAGGGACATGGATGAAATTGGAAATCATAATTCTCAGTAAACTATCGCAAGAACAAAAAACCAAACACCGCATATTCTCACTCATAGGTGGGAATTGAACAATGAGAACACATGGACACAGGAGGGGGAACATCACACTCAGGAGATTGTTGTGGGGTGGGGGGAGGGGGGAGGGATAGCTTTAGGAGATATACCTAATGCTAAATGACGAGTTAATGGATGCAGCACACAGGCATGGCCCATGTATACATATGTAATTAACCTGCACATTGTGCACATGTACCCTAAAACTTAAAGTATAATAATAATAAAATTAAAAAAATAAAAAAACCAATTTAAGAATTTTTGAGATGGCTTACAAAAAATTAAGGTAAAGTAATACATAACCTCTTGTAATTCAAGCTATCCTGGGGGCTGGTGGAGGCAAGGCAGTCTGAGTGTCTTAACTTTAGAGAAGCACTTGCCTCATACATTTCAGAGCCCATCCTGAGGCCTTGCAGCTATGGGTCAGGGAAATTTGAGGAGAGAGCTAGGCATTTATATTACACTCACAAAATCTTCAGGCAATTTGCAGCCAGTGGGCAGAACCTTGGTGATCCAGATGGAATTGCACAAGAGAATAGCATACCACAAACAGGACAGAACTGATTTATTTAGTGACATTTGGAAACCATTTATAGTTGTGTCAATTTATAGCCAGTGGTTTGAAGTTGAAGAAAGAGATGGGATGGCTTATCCACAGCCTTCACATCCTGAGTGAATGTAGAATGGAAAAATAAGTGGATACAAGAAAGAAGTGCTTCCTCTTATCAGAACTTTTTATAAATGTATTAACCTTTAAACATTTTTATGCATATATTATATGTGCTGTTTTAGAAAAAGTAAAATGGAAAAGTCACTCATTTTTCAGTCATGGACAAATATTTGTGAGATATCAGGTACTTTCTAGGCAGAAAAGAGTGACACAGTTTACTTGTGAAAGTATAGTAATGTTTACTAAGAGTTTACTGTGGATTGTCACTTAGTTTTTTTCAAAAATCCTATAAAGTAGGTATGTTTATTATCTCATATTTACAGATGAAGTAACCGAGAAGGGAGAGATTGACTTGACCCAAATGGCACAGTTAGGATGGGGCAGAGTTGGTATCTGAAACCAGACATCCTGAATCTGAAGCCTCTGGGTTTAACCACTGAATTAAACTGCTTTTCCACTGTTCAAACAGAGCCAACGAGACACAGCTGGGAGAAGGAACTTCCTAGGTTTCCCAGTCAATGGCACAACCAGGATTTGGATCCAGTCTGACTCCCAAGTCTTATGTTCGAAGCATCTTGCTTTATTGACTTCAAGTTATTATTTCAGGTTTTCAGATATGAAGACCAAATGAAGCAGGTGTCAGATGTTTTGAAATGCCCACTATTTTGCACAGTTTGGATATTTCTGTGGTTAAAAAATTAAGATTAGCTGCAAAAAAATTATATCACTAAATACTATGCTAGGCATTACTGATGACATGATAAAGAAGGTCAACTTTGTTTTCACAGAGTTACAGTCCCTAGGGGAAAGATTGATCAGTGAAATGGCAATGACAACACCATGGGGGCAAGTGCCCAGCTCTAGGCAAGGACATCAGAGCAATACCAAGCCCAGTTTTCAGGTCCAGGAGGGCTTCCTGGAGGAGGTAACTTCAGAACTGGAACAAGCTGCACAAAACTTGGGCATGACAGGGAGTTTCACCCCTTGGGGTCCTCAAGTTGGTTGTGTTTGAAACAGCATGAGATAGGGACTGAGAAACACAATTGGGAAAGGAAGCAGAGTCTAGATCTTGAGGCCATGTCAGGAAATTAGGATTCATCCTTAGGCTATAGAAAATCATTGAAGGGACTTAAGTGGGAGAGTATATTAGGACTCCTTCAAGCTGCAAGTCACAAAAAATCCTAATTGAACTTGAGCAAAAAATGAGGAAATCTGCAGGCTGGTACAAGAAAACAGACAGTTGTTTTTTCAAAATACAAAACAGTATTCAGGCCAGGCATGGTGGCTCATGCCTGTAATTCTAGCACTTTGGGAGGTCGAGGCAGACAGATTGCTTGAGCTCAGGAGTTTGAGACCAGCCCGGGCAACATGGCAAAAACCCATCTCTACTAAGAAAAAAAAAAGTTAACCTGGAGTGGTGGCTTGTGCCTGTAGTCTGAGCTACCTGTGGTGCTGATGCAGGAGGATCCCTTGAGTCTGGAAAGCCAAGGCTGCAGTGAGCCATGTTTGTGCTATTGCACTCCAGCCTGGGTGACAACGTGCGACCTTGTCTCAAAAACAAAACAAAACAAAACAAAAATAGTATTCAGTGGAAACTCTCCCTCTTAAACTTGTCTTCTAGCCCCCCACTTCCCCTCCCCACTCCAGGTAACCTTACTTCAGGAATATAACCATTATTGTGTATCCTGCTAGGACTATTCTATGCATCTTCAAGCATATATGTGTGTGTGTGTTTGTGTATATATATATATAATTTTTCTACATAAATATATGTTATTACTATGAACTAATGTTAATCTTTCACCAGAGATCAGTTAACATGCATGTAACTCTTTTTTCTAGTTTATTTTAAAATATTAGAATTTCTCAGTTGTAGATTTAGCCAGAAATTATTATTATTTGGCATGAGCTTTTTCTCTATTATTAAAATTTAGTATACTCCTTGCAGGGGGTGGGTGTGTGAAGCAGGGGGTATGGGGATGTGGCAAAACACTGTAATCACTGAAGATCAGAGCTGTAGAAAGAAACATTGGTGTTTCCTCAGCACACTATAAGCCTTATTTGTGACGACAAAACAAAACACCCAGGGCCTCTGAGATCATCTAAACACTGAAAGAGCCTTGAGTGTTAAGAGCTGTCAGGAGACTGGGATCTTCACTTATCTCCTGATTTTATTCTTGCCTGTTCCCTAACCCTTCCAGTGCATTTTCCAGCCAGCAGCAAAAGTGATCTTTTGGAAATGTAAATCACCTGTTACTCCTGTGCTTCAAACCCTCCAGTGGTTTTCAATGACACTTAGAATGAAATCCGACTCACTCCAGGTCATAAAGACTTGTCTGATCTAGCCCCTGCCTAGGTCCCTGTCCTCATCTCCTCCTTGCACAACAGAGTCCAGTTATGTGAGTGTCACCTTGAGTCACCGCCTAGAAAAGCCCAAGATCTTGCCTGTCTAAAGGACTTTGCACTTGGTTCCCTCTGCATAGATTGCTGTTCCCTCCTATCCTATGGTTGATTTCATTCATTTGGTGTTACCACCTCAGAGAGGCTTTTCCTAACTTTCCTAACCAAGGTAGGTCTCCCCTGTGATTATCTAAAATGTAGTGTTCATCTCCTTTCACAGCATTTAATGCAACCAGCAATTATTTACTTGTCTTCATCACTGGAAAGTGACTTTGTCTCAACCACTCTTGTATTCCTAGCGCCTAGCACAGCATATCGCACAACTAGGCACTTGGCAAATACTGCTGAATAAATGAATGAGTGCAATGTGTCTTAAGCTCACTGAGCCTGATCTATAAAATGAGTGGCTTGCAGTAGCTCTGTGACTCTCACACTTATTTACACATCAGGATCACCTGGAGCGCTTTCACAAAATACAGATTCCTGGGCCCAGACCTGAGTTGCTTCTGGGTGGGGTCCAGAGAGACAATATACTTAATAACTTCCCCTGAAAACTCTGATTCAAAACCAGATAATCTGTGATGCCCTATCTGGCTCTAATATTCTGTCGATTATCCTACAGCTAGCTACATTCTTTTGGTATCATAGCTGGATTCTGATGTGAGAAGCTGTTGAGGTGGCAGCACTGGAACATCATTAAGAGAAAGCACAACTAAATCATCTCTGTGTCAAATGAGGCTAATTACACCAGCAAAACCCTCCCTGTCAGCATATGGATAAAATGCACAGTAGAAGCAGCTGGGAGAGATTTACCCACTGCCTACGCTCATTCAGCAAGATGCAAGTCAGATGAAGGAGCACTCCTTACAGAAATTCCTAAATCAGCTTGATCATCAAAAGCATTTTGATCACATTAAAATAAGTGGAATTCATCAGAAG
This sequence comes from Pan paniscus, assembly GCF_029289425.2. Classification (NCBI taxonomy): domain Eukaryota; kingdom Metazoa; phylum Chordata; class Mammalia; order Primates; family Hominidae; genus Pan; species Pan paniscus. The sequence continues at coordinate 69,081,761 of NC_085926.1, read as the reverse complement.
AGAATTTGAATCTAAAAGCTTACAAGCCACCTTTCAGATCATTTTCTTGGGGGAGCTTCATATTTATATGCAAATGGTGGTTTTCTATTTTCTTTATACATAATTCCACCTAAAAGTCTCTCAGTTCCTTTCTGTAAAAGCAACAAGATTTTGAAAGCTCTTTTGTTTATTGCCATTAATATAACGGTTTCTATCTTGAAAATGGTTTTTAAAATGTAGTACATGTAAATGTACTGCATTATGTAAACATACTGCATTTTATCATTGCCTTTGTTTTTCTTTAAATATTTCTGCAGTTATCCATGAGTTATGAGAATAATACTGTTTAACATTTATTGAGGGTTACTCTGTGCCATGTACCATCCTACCACATATATCTATGGATATAGATATAATAAAACCTCATATATATGTATAAAACCTCATTTAATTTTCTCAATAATTGCATATGGTAGACATTATTATCAGATATGGGCTAAGTTGCTCAGTATCACCTAAGTTAGGAATGGAGCTGACACTGAAATCCAGGTATACTGACTCCAGAGGCTGCTCTTTAATATTTAGCTCTGTATTTCCCAAAATATGAATTATTTAAGATTGGGGAGGGTTGGGTTAAAAAACTGGTTTCTTTAGTGTAGAATTTCTCAGAGTTTCTCAAAGCTAATTGTGCTTTACAAATATCTAAAACACAAATGCAGAATATAACATTTCCCAAGCCTCCCTGAACAAAATTGATTTTGTTGTTCTTGTTTTGTTTTGGTTTTGTTTTGACTGAATCTCTTTAGATAATTGTTCTGCAAAGAAAACTCTATGAAATGATGGTCCACAAATCAGTGGTCTACAAAGTGGTCTACCTCCCTGCCCACCAAGGCTCAACTCTTCCCCCTTTTACAGGGACTAAAAGGAAGACCTGGCCAGGCATGGTGGCTGACGCCTGTAATCCAGCACTTTGGAAGGCCGAGGTGGGCAGCTCACCTGAGGTCAGGAGTTCAAGACCAGCCTGGCCAACATGGTGAAAACCCATCTCTACTAAAAATACAAAAATTAGCCGGGTGTGGTGGTACACGCCTGTAGTCTCAACTACTGGGGAGGCTGAAGCACAAGAATCACTTGAACCCAGGAGGCAGAGGTTGCAGTGAGCCGAGATCATACCACTGTACTCCAGCCTGGGCAATAGAGTGAGACTCAGTCTCAAAAAAAAAAAAAAAAAAAGAAGAAGAAGAAGAAGAGAAGACCTGATAGGCGAGAGGCCAGGGATAAGTTGCCAGTACATACCTGTGTCCTTTGAAAATTCTCATTCAAGTAAATTGGAAATACCTTTCTGGGGCATTAATTACATATGAAAAGGCTTTCAACCTGGAGTGCTCAAGATAAAACACTAGGGTAGGAAGAAAATATTATAACTTTCATTTCAAACTCACACTTGATTTGTTTTTTTTTTCTTCCTTTTTCACAAATTTTATCAATAAAATATCCTTGGACAGATACACAAGATACACAAGAAACTAAAATCCTTGGATACTTTTGGAGAAAGGAATGGGGGTGTCTCAAGTTTCAAACTTACATATATACAAAATGTTGGAATGGTAACATGTGTATCTGTTTGTTTTTATTTATTTATTTATTTTGAGATGGAGTCTTGCTCTGCCACCCAGGCTGGAATGCAGCTGTGTGATCTCAGCTGACTGCAGCCTCTGCCTCCCGGGTTCAGGTGATTCTCTGCCTCAGCTTCCTGGGTAGCTGGGGCTACAGGTGCCTGCTACCACGCCTGGCTAATTTTTGTATTTTTAGTAGAGAGAGAGTTTTGCTATATTGGCCAGGCTGGTCTTGAACTCCTGACCTCAGGTGATCTGCCCGCCTCGGCCTCCCAAAGTGCTGGGATTACAGGCATGAGCACGGCGCCCGGCCAACATGTATAGTATTTGTAAATATTTAATATCAGTAGCTTGGAGATGGGTCCTAGTAGGTTGGTGCAAAAGTAATTGTGATTTTTGCTGTTACTTTAATCTACATATAAAAAGTATTTAATTTCTTCATATTCTTTGACCTAGCAATTTCACTTTTTAGAATTTGTTCAATTTACTCTAAAGAAATAAACTTGTGTGTTTATAAACTATTTAGCTATGGGGATATTTATTAAAGAACTATTTGTGCTTGTGAGAATTGAAAACATTCTAAATATCCAACAATTGAGGATTGGTTATACAAATTATGGTACATCCATATAAAGAATCCTAACAGAGGGCAATAAAAAATTATTTAGTAGTAGAGTACACAGTTGCCTAGAAAAAAAGAATCCTGACTTTCTCAGTCAAAAAAACAGATGAGAAAAAATGATAGAGTTTGTATGCCTAAAAGAAAAGACTGGAATGAAAAAACTGAAATGTTAATAGTGGTAGCTTCACAGTGAGGTAAGGGGAAGATTTTGTTCTGTGCCTTTCTATGTTATCCTAACTCTTGTACAATGAATGTATATTTCGGAATAAGAATATATTTACGAGCCAGGCACGGTGGCTCACGCCTGTAATCCCAGAACTTTGTGACGCCGAGGCAGGTGGATTGCTTGAACTCAGAAATTCGAGACCAGCCTGAGCAATATGGCAAAACCCTGTCTCTACAAAAAATACAACAATTAGCTGGGTGTAGTGGTGCATGCCTGTGGTCCCAGCTTGATCCTGGGAGGCAGAGGTTGCAGTGAGCTGAGATCGCAGCACTGCCCTCCAGCCTGGGTGACAGAGCCAGACCCTGTCTTAAATATATATATAACAAAACTTGTATATTATATATTCTTGTACCCTTTGTCACACAAATAACGGCATGTAAAACACACTGTTTTGTACTTTGCTATATTGTGTAACCTTGTACACATGTTGTTTCACCCATGTAGGAGTATATCTGTAGGATACATTTCTCAAAGTGGAATTGCTGGGTCAAAGGAAATGGGCATTTGTAATTTGGACAAATGTTGCATATTGCCCCCTTCAGGGTTTGAAAACAAAATCTTCTCATAGTTTCTTTTAGTATATTAGTGGTCTGGATTTCTTTTTTAACACTTCACTTTAGATCCATTTTCATTGATATTGGCTTAATGGATACTTAATAAGAAAAGCAAATAATTTAAAATATTAAACTCACTTATAGTGGAAATCCAAGTGCTGGTTGTCCACATCTGTTAGATCACAGGATCTAGATGCAAATAGGACATCTTGCAAAGGTTCGGCTTACACAGAGGATGAATGACATAGCAAGACCTCTGTTCCACTGTGCACCACTTTATTTGCTTCCACACTCACCTTGTAGGGAAGAGGCAGACCCTAAGAGCTTGATTTCTACCTTCAAGTCAATTCTTTACTTCAGAAACAACTCAGGTTGCTGGTTGGATTTCCCTTCTGAAATATTGTAAGTTGCTTTAATATTTAAATAAAAACAAGTGGAATCCCCTGGAGTATTGGGGTATGTAGGTATGAGCTGCATGAATTTGTGTATGGCAATATGATGGCATATAGGAAGATAATTAATTTTATTCCTGCAGAGATTCTGTAGTCTCTGCTAGTCTCTGGCGAACATAGCAGCTGTACTGAAATGTCAGATGGATTTGCACAGCTGACTCAAGTTGCCGAAAAGAGAGCAGCATAGTAGTTCCATAAATTGACCCCATCCAGCCAAGCCCTGCTTAATATAGATCCGGCAAGAGCTTAGCTGTGATCACTCCTAGCTGCTCAGCAAACCACTGAGGTTCCTGGGGAAAAAAAAATATCTCAAGGGTGTGTTAACTTGGGACACTGGTTAACTGGGGTGCCTTCTTGAGGCTTTTTTCCTTCTTTTTAAAAATCATCTTTGATTATTCTTCTTTTCTAGTAAAATAACATTTAGAAAAAATAATGTCGGAGCACAGCAGAAATTCAGATCAAGAAGAACTTCTCGATGAGGAGATTAATGAAGATGAAATCTTGGCCAACTTGTCTGCTGAAGAACTGAAAGAATTGCAGTCGGAAATGGAAGTCATGGCCCCTGACCCCAGCCTTCCCGTGGGAATGATTCAGAAAGATCAAACTGACAAGCCACCGACAGGAAACTTCAATCATAAATCTCTTGTTGATTATATGTATTGGGAAAAGGCATCCAGGCGCATGTTGGAAGACGAACGAGTTCCTGTCACCTTTGTGAAATCCGAGGTAACCAGAGATTTGTGTACAACCGAGAAATGGCTGCCTGGGATGGGCTGTTAGGTCTCTCTGTTGTAACTGTGATTTCTCAAGACTCCAGGGTTTGGTTCTGCTTTGTTTTTGCCATATCTAGATTAAACCATAATATTTAATCCTACTCTGACTGGAACTTTCTGAAACACTTACATTTATATTTACAAGGGGAAAATTGGGTAATTTCTTGCAAATGTCTCTTTTTAAAAATTGCTGTCGGGTTTGCTGTGTCAGAAAGCCTGTGTTCTATTGCCACGATACTTAGTTACTTAACTCATAACCCAGAGGCAGTTGTCCTTACCTCTCTCTTTCTTTTTTATTGCAGGCCCCTTTGAGAAACTAATGACAGCTCTGTAGCCTCTCTCTCTGGCACATCCAAACATACGCAGTGTTTCACACACAGTGTCAAACATTTCAGTCCTCCTGAAGTCTGACCACACACCCTGCAATTAAACCAAGTCGAATAACCAGAAAATGTCTTATATTATTACTATGTATTGGCTGTCAGTGATGACATTTAGAAATCGATGGCTATTAAGTGGTTTTGAAGCTAGTTCTTCACTTTCTAAAACCTGAAAGCTAGAATTGTTGACTCTGCAAACTTACTGTGCATGAGCATAATTTTTTTTTATGTTCCACTTGAAAATGCCTTAACAAAAAGAGGACAGAGATGCCTCCTAGGTAAAGTCTCTTTAGGTTATGCCTGTTGACAAAGATACGTCTTGTTAAATTATTCTTAAGCTGGCTGTAATTAAGGAGAGTTGTCAATTGGTTTTACAGTCAGTAGAGTTTAAACATGTGCTAAGATTAAGAAAAGAAACAGCTGGATTGATCAGGTTAGAGTTCAAGGTACAATTTGCAGATTTTTTACAACTGGAGATCAATGGATGAAAAGCCAATTCTATGTGAATGCCAGTTTCAGGGGGTAAAAACGAGTACTTGCAACATTTTTTCCTTCCTCTGGTATAACTTGAACAGCTTGATGGTTGGCTCCCCCTTCTGGTCAAGGTGAGAAATGCAGTGGTGAAGACTTCAGGTGGTTAAGGTGACTTGTCACTGTCTCTTCTGACCTATGTTATGAGCATGAAATTTTTGCTCAAATGAACCTGTGTCTCAACTTGCTATACTGGCTTTCAAAATGATATCTATGAGGCCTACAAATTGCATAGAAAAGCATTATAATTGATGTGCAAGAATCTAATACATATTATTGATAAAAGGCCCATTTTATTTCCCAGACTAAGCAATTATTTCTCAATGTCTGCATAATCCTGTTTCATCTTACAGCTGGCCCTGGTTCCTAGGCACTTTCTTTCAAAAGAAACTGGGATAGTAAACTTGTCCCAGACAGAGTACCATGGCAGTTTTCAAAGAACTGAAAAAATAGAATCAAAATTGAGGTTTTAAATATATATATGTATATGTATATATATATATGTATATGTATATATGTATATATATGTATATGTATATGTATATATGTATATGTATATATATATGTATATGTATATATATATTCAAAATCAAAATTGAGGTTTTTAAATATATATATATTCCAAAATGTCACACGTATCTAATTTCCCATACATTATGTTATGTTCTCAGAGGAAGTTCATGTACATTCTATACTAGATTAGTAGACATTGTAGGGATGTTAATTTTAGGGCAATAATGTCCTTATTCTAATATATTTATAATATCATATTTATAATATATTGGAATAATAAGGAAATTATTGCCCTAACTCAGGACTGTTGGGTACTAGATGCCTATTTGGTAGATACAAAATCAAAGCTTCAGTGTATCGATGAACAATTCTATGAGGTTTTCAAAACAATTTTTAACTGCTTCTGAAATTAAACACCATTAAAAAGTATGGAATATTAAAATTAATAAGGTTTCCTTTTAATACTCATTTTAATTTATGGGATAGGATAACCACCCATTTTTAGCAATCAGCTATTTAAATAAGGATTATTTAAAATAGCAACCAGCTCTTTTAAATAAGCATTTTTGTTATCTCCACTAGCTGATGCTCTACTTCATATTTCTTCTCTGCTATGTATTCTAACCCTCATAAACCTCTCTTGTAGGAAAAGACTCAAGAAGAGCATGAAGAAATAGACAAACGTAATAAAAATATGGCCCAGTATTTAAAAGAAAAGCTCAATAATGAAATAGTTGCAAATAAAAGAGAATCAAAGGGCAGCAGCAATATCCAAGAAACAGATGAAGAAGATGAAGAAGAAGAAGATGATGATGATGACGACGAAGGAGAAGATGATGGTGAAGAGAGTGAAGAAACGAACAGAGAAGAGGAAGGCAAAGCAAAGGAACAAATTAGAAATTGTGAGAACAACTGCCAGCAGGTAACTGACAAAGCATTCAAAGAACAGAGAGACAGACCAGAGGCCCAAGAACAAAGTGAGAAAAAAATATCAAAATTAGATCCTAAGAAGTTAGCTCTAGACACCAGCTTTTTGAAGGTAAGTGCAAGGCCTTCAGGAAACCAGACAGACCTGGATGGGAGCTTGAGGAGAGTTAGGAAAAATGATCCTGACATGAAGGAACTCAACCTGAACAACATTGAAAACATCCCCAAAGAAATGTTACTGGACTTTGTCAATGCAATGAAGAAAAACAAGCACATCAAAACATTCAGTTTAGCCAATGTGGGTGCAGATGAGAATGTAGCATTTGCCTTGGCTAACATGTTGCGTGAAAATAGAAGCATCACCACTCTCAACATCGAGTCCAATTTCATCACAGGTAAAGGGATTGTGGCCATCATGAGGTGTCTCCAGTTTAATGAGACGCTAACTGAGCTTCGGTTTCACAATCAGAGGCACATGTTGGGTCACCATGCTGAAATGGAAATAGCCAGGCTTTTGAAGGCAAACAACACTCTCCTGAAGATGGGCTACCATTTTGAGCTTCCGGGTCCCAGAATGGTGGTCACTAATCTGCTCACCAGGAATCAGGATAAACAAAGGCAGAAACGACAGGAAGAGCAAAAACAGCAGCAACTCAAGGAACAGAAGAAGCTGATAGCCATGTTAGAGAATGGGTTGGGGCTGCCCCCTGGGATGTGGGAGCTGTTGGGAGGACCCATGCCAGATTCCAGAATGCAGGAATTCTTCCAGCCACCGCCACCTCGGCCTCCCAACCCCCAAAATGTCCCCTTTAGTCAACGCAGTGAAATGATGAAAAAGCCATCGCAGGCCCCGAAGTACAGGACAGACCCTGACTCCTTCCGGGTGGTGAAGCTGAAGAGAATCCAGCGCAAATCTCGGATGCCGGAAGCCAGAGAACCACCCGAGAAAACCAACCTCAAAGATGTCATCAAAACGCTCAAGCCAGTGCCGAGAAACAGGCCACCCCCATTGGTGGAAATCACTCCCAGAGATCAGCTGCTAAACGACATTCGTCACAGCAATGTCGCCTATCTTAAACCTGTAAGTAGAAGGAGGGAGAAATGGTGACTGAGCACTCTCCATAGTAAATGCATCCCAACTTTATTCCCTATCTGTTTTAACATAAGGGGATACTCACTAATTGAGACCAACTGGGGGAAGCCAATGAGCATTACCAATAGAACTAAATTACTGCTATCCCTAAGGATGTACACCTTTAGCACCCCATCTCTAGGTACGCCTATATGACTTCTGTAACAATGATATTAGCAGCTAACATTTAGGGAGCATTTACTATAGGCTGGAGTTGTTATATGAATTAACTCATGTAATCATCTTACTAACCCTATAAGCTAGGTACTGTTATTCTCCCCATTTAATAAAAAGGATACTGAGGCTTAGAGAATTTAATAACATGTGGAGGAGACACAGCTAGGAAGTGGTAGAGCTGACATTGAAACCCGGTTCTGAGTCTAGAGTCAAGCTTTAATTCACCTCTTCTTCTGACCTCTTCAAATGCATATTCAAAAGAACACCATTCCAGCCACAATGGAGCTGACCCTCAGAGATCCCTAGGAATCTACAGTGAGGAATAAATAAGAATGAGGCCAGGCCGGGCGCATTGGCTCACGCCTGTAATCCCAGCACTTTGGGAGGCCAAAGCAGGTGGATCACAAGGTCAAGAGATCGAGATCATTCTGGCCAACATGGTGAAACCCCATCTCTACTAAAAATACAAAAATTATCTGGGCATGGTGGCGGGCACCTGTAGTCCCAGCTACTCAGGACGCTGAGGCAGGAGAGTCACTTGAACTTGGGAGGCGGATGGTGCAGTGAGCGGAGATTGCACCACTGTACTCCAGCCTGGTGACAGAGCGAGACTCCATCTAAAAACAAAAAACAAAATAAAAAAAACACCCAAATTGGGCCAGTTGTTTGTAGATAATGGAATGCTTCCAAAATGCATAGAAACACTTCTTTTTAGTAGATGAAGAGAGACTGTCCGAAATTGCATTTGTATTGCTCACTTTTTAGGCAGATAAATGTTGAACTTCAGGTTGGTGTCACCGTGAATTCATGGAGTTTTAAAATCACTATTTCAGTTTAACATTTACCATGATCCACGATTACTGCCAAGTGGAAAAGTTATTTTCCTTGCAACTTAAGTTGCAGAAATGAAGATGTTTTGGTCATTATTATGATGGCATTTATTGAGGTTGAAAGATGTGTTCAGAGGCCGCAGGTGATTGATAATTAACTATATTATTTAAAAATCTCCTGTAATATAGCCACGAGATTATGTTGGCAGAATAGTCTGTATATTATTTTGTTACACAGATTCATGTTTTTTCAAAACGTGTTGAATTTTTATGCATGCTTGCTCTTTTTCTGCTTTAAAGAGCTTGATATTCTGAAATAATTGCTAGTCTTTCACATATGTATGGTCCTTATTCCCAACTCCTAGAATGGAGAATTATCAATAGCCCATTCTTCTAAATCAAAGCTGACTTTCATCTATGATTTAGAGAGGCTCTGATTCTTCCTGGAGCAGTGGCCAGGGTGAGAACGCTGGAGGTCACATGAGGTCAGACAATGGTTCTTTGCCTGCCCTTGGGCACAACATCAAGACTTTCTGCACCTGCTCTTCTCTGGACAGCCAGAACTCCCCTAGGAATGAATTGGGGTATTGTTTGAGAGAAACTAGTTCTACCACTTTTCCAGTAACTAGTCATTGGCAAAGAATATTCAAGCCACCTTGGTGGCTGTACATTCAGAAAAGAGCAGTCTGAAAAGAATGATGAGACGTCTTTTGAAAAAATCTGTGCTAAAGGTGGCATGTAAGTTCGGAGTAGAAGAGGGAATGAAGTTCAAAAGAGCATCTGAACCAACTCCCTGACTTCTGAGTGCTCTGCTGAGCAAATCCATTTTTCCTGGGTCAATTCCATTCTATCCATTCACTTATTTGTTAATCTAACAAATATATATGTCAGGCAGATGAGAAGGACTGGGGATATAGTGGTAAGTCAGGTTCAGTCTCGACCGCACACAGAGCTTACAGCGTAGGTTTAATTTTTCACCCCTCTGCCTTTTACTCAACTGAGAACACTACAGTTTTGGGTCTAGAGTCTAGGACAAAAGACATTAAAATAAATTCATGATGATAATTGCAGGAATAAAACACCCCACCAAGCACTGCATTTTTCATATTTTAATCAATTCAAAACTACTACCAATTTTAAGTGTATTTGGTGGTGGTGTTTTAAAAAAATAATTCAAGAAAAACATGCCGCAAAGTGAACTCTGACATGCTTTTTGAATGACAATCTTGCATATCACCCTCGGTTTTGAAAGGGCTTCATTTATTCTGAAGGATTGGCAATTTCTCCTGCCTTCAGTTGCCTGGCTTGGCCTGTGACAGATCTGTTTGCATGTGTCTCAGTTACAAAATGTCACACAACTTCATCTATTTGGTCCTGGAAAACACTCCGCAAGAAAAATATGAAAATGCCTCCTTGCACTAATGAAAATTTGCTTCACTAATATCAGATTGCTTCCCAGCACTCTGTTTCTGTGCCTTTCTGCATGTACTATAAATTTCTGCTTTAAAGCCAAAACATAGTATAATCTTTTAAAAGATATTTTAATTTTTTTCTTTTGTTTTGAGGTCATTTTAGACTTACAGAAGGTCAAAAGTAGTACAAAGAATTCTTGCATACCCGTCTCACTTTACCACATTTGCTTACTTATCTTTCTTTAAAAGCTATTTTAAGAGGCAATACATTTGTGTGTGTAGTATCAACAGGGCACATGACTCAATGGAGGTAATAATAGTATGAGTAGCTATGATGTGTTCACAGTTGGGTCTCCAGCCAACTATTGTAAAACACCATCGATTTTAAGATGCATTCTGATTTCAGAGCTGTTGAAATGTCCCAAAATATACATCTTAGACTCAAAGTACAGTAAACACTATAAATGGTAATGTCACAAAATCCCAGCAGAAAGGGATAGTTTTAGCCAATCAAGTGAGACAAGACAATGTTCACTTGATAGAGGTGAAATGAAGGGTTTTGGGGATTTGGGACAGATGCCCTCCAAATCCCTGGATTTTCAAGAATGAGGTTAAAATTAAAACACAGTTTTGAAACCTTGTGGGGTTCTCTGTGTGTGTGTGATGTTACTAAAGAGAACATTATTCAGAAACAAATTTTTTTTCTTAGAAAAGTTTTGTGTGTGTGTGTGTGTTTTTGAGGCAGGATCTCACTCTATCACCCAGGCTGGAGTGCAGTAGCTCAATTATGGCTCACTGCAGCCTCAACCTCCAGGGCTCAAGTGATCCTCCCACCTCAGACTCCCGAGTAGCTGGGACCGCAAATGCGTGCCACCACACACAGCTAATTTTTTTTTGTTTTTTAATTTGTAGGGATGAGATCTCACTATGTTGCCCTGGCTGGTCTCAAATTCTTGAGCTCAAGTGATCCTTCCGCTTCAGCCTCCCAAAGTGGCGGGATTACAGGCATCAGCCACCATGCTCGACAGAAAAATTTTTTTTAATTGTAGTTACTGGCTGGGAGCGGTGGTTCATACCTGTAATCTCAACAGTTTGGGAGGCCAAGGCAGAAGGATTGCTTGAGCCCAGGAATTCAAGACCAACATGAGCAACAAAACAAAGTGAGATCCTGTTTCTACAAAACATTTTTAAAAGTTAGCCTGGTGTGATGGCATGCACCTGTGATACCAGCTACACAAGAGGCTGAGGCAGGAGGATCACTTGAGCTCAGGAAGTCAAGGCTGCAGTGAGCCATGTTTGTGCCACTGCACTACAGCCTGGGCAACAGAGTGAGACCCTGTGTGAAAAATAAAAGTAGTTATTTTCCTTATAGATTTGGAAATATTACTTTTGTATTTGATAGAGCACATGTATTTTAAAATTCTTTTTTAGGCTGGGTGTGGTGGCTCACACCTGTAATCCCAGCACTTTGGGAGGTCGATCACTTGAGGCCAGGAGTTTGAGACCAACCTGGCCAACGTGGTGAAAACCCATCTCTACTAAAAATACAAAAATATTCGGGTGTGGTGGCGCTCGCCTGTAATCCCAGCTACTTGGGAGGCTGAGGTATGAGAATCACTAGAACCTGGGAGGTGGAGTTTGCAGTGAGCCAAGATGGTGCCACTGCACTCCAGCCTGGGCGACAGAGCGAGATTCTGTCTCAAAAATTTTAAATTAAAGCTTATTCTCTCCCTACCCCACGCTTCTGGCCTGGGATACCTGAAATGAAGTTGCTGGCAAAAAATAAAGGAAAATCCATATACTTGCTTTGCTCAAATGCTTCCTCCTCTGAGAAATTACCCATTCAATTCAGTTTAAAAGAAGTTTACTCCGTGGGCCAGGTATTGAAAACTGGTAAAGCATGAGGTCAGATCTGGTAAAGCATGAGGTAAAGCAGGCCCACTTTATTTGGCTTGGGTATCATTGTGTAAGTTTTTGAATGTCACATGCAAAAAAATCCAGATATCTAGCACCACTTGGAACATCAGATCTGGCCACACTGCACTTGCATGGAAAAAATTAGCTGTTTCTATGCATTGGTTTCATCCTTGAGAATGCTCATGGACCCTCTAGTTTTTCTCTTTTGCCCTTACTGCTTTGTACCTGGCATGCTTCACTCATTTACATGACTTATCTGGCTTCTGTAGAATTTTTTTATTATGCTCTTGTTGTTTTTAGCTATGTTTTTAAAAATCTTTGTTTTATCTAACAAACTGAATTTATTGGATAATGACTAAATCATTTCCCTATGAGTTAATAAAGCTGAGTCGTATGATAACACAAAGACATTAGGCTGGTATAGGCCTATCCCTCCCTGACAAATGTGTGATATTCTTTCATCTTCAAAAATCTTGTGGTCTGCTCACTCCTACCATCTCAAATGAGTATTTGTACTTTTCACTGAGATAAAATCCCATTTGCAGCAGCTGTCTAATTCCCTGAGGCCAGCTGCATTTTGTGTCATATCCAAGCTTCTGTGCCAATCACGCAAGATAACTATTTTAACATTCACTCAATTTCACTTCAGGCTTACTCATGTATATCTGGACTGCTCCCATCCAGTTGGCTAAAGCCATTGCTAAATTCTCCTCCAGAAAGACTTCAGTATAATAATATCATGGGCCGCCTTAGTACATCAAAAGACTCCATGACACATTAGGGGTTGTTATGATTACAGAACTGAAGTTTACAAACCCTTCAGTATTCATCTTCATCACTGGCCATTTCTTCTTTGCCTCATTTATGAGATCTTCTTTCTCTTTAGCCAGATTCTCTAGATTCTCTCCTTTTGTACTTTTCTCCTCTTTGCCATCACATAATGGGAAATTTTCTCCTCTTTCTCTTGTCACATAATCTAGAACAATTCCCAAATCTCTCTTTCCCTTTAGATCACTCAGGGTTTTCTTAGCACATTCAATCTGTCCCCAAACCAAGCTGCTCATTTTTAGGCCTAGTGGTTGTTTCTGGTTCCCAGTTTTCTGTCTTATCTCCATTCTGTCACGCATTCAGGTCTGAAACTCCAGGGTTACCTTCTACTTCTTTTTTTTCCTTCGACCCCTCCTCCACCGTTTTTAGGACCTCCAATAAACAAACCAGGATGATCTATAAGAGCCAAGGCCAAACATAGATCATAGCTTTGGAAATGTTACGATTCTAATGAAGGGAGCCTCCATAGGAAAAAAGCAATGTAACATTTCAAGCTCATCAAGAGCACATATAATCCAGGAATTATATAAACCAGAATTGCTTGCCTTTGATGTGTAGTGGGAAAAAAGGTTTTTTATATACTTTTCTAAAGTCCATATAGTGATTCTCAAATGTTATTGTGGATCAAAATCACCTAAAGGGCTAAATACAGATTACTGAGTCCACTGACAGAGTCTCTGATTCAGTAGGTCTTGGATGGGGCCTAAATATTTGCATTTCTGACAAATTCCCTGGTAATGCTGCTGCTGCTTATTCTGGGACCACATTTGACAATCACGACTCGGTGACATCTATGGTAAACCATGTCTGCTGCTATCTTCCCTGAAGGGCCTTGCTTTCTTGCCTCCGTACCACCCTTTGCCTCAAATTACCTTTTCTTCTATCTCTGTTAGAATCTATCCAATTTCCAAGGCTTGACTCAAATGCTACTTCTTACAACAAAACGTCAGGGGTACTCTGCCTGTGTATTTCCATTACCTTTTTTGTCCACACCTCTTTTATAGCACCTCCCACATTCTGCTTCAGGTTGACAGCCCTTCTGGCCACAGTGGTGGAAAGACTTTGAGCCTTACAGGATTCTGAGTTCTTCAAAGCAGATCTTGCTCATCTCTGTCCTGGACATCCACTGAGGTGTTGGTCCAGAGCAGGAACTTAATACAGGTAGACCAAATTAAATAGCCTGTGCTGAAACCAACTTTCCCACCCGCTCTTCCTCCAAGACTCTGAGTGTATGCGTATGTGTGCACTGTGTGATGCTAGACACACACACACACACACAAGCACACTAGACATACTTTCTTTGAAAACTAACAAGCAAAGGGGAAAAAGGCTCCCTACCAATAACACAAGTTGATTTTCTTCTGTTTGTAAGTTTTACATTTTTATGACATCATATCTAGCTATTTTTATGATTTCTACCTTTTGTATTCTGCTTAGAAATGGCCTCTTTGAAAATGATTAAAATGTGTGCCTGCCTTTTCTTGCAACTTTTATAGTTTTTGGTTTTTAAAAAATATTTGATATTATGGATAGATTAAAGGGTTAATTTTTAAAGTCAGTAGAAAGCAAGAAGGCTATTTCATTATTTCTTTTCCAAATAGTTAACCAGTGATCATTTAGTGACTCATTCCTCTTTTCCCCAGTGATCTGAACTACCAGCTTGGTCATATTTTAAAGTAAATATGTGTCTGGGTTTACTATTCTGGGTCAGTGCCACATTTTCTTTTTAAAATATTATTCTGGGCTGGGCATGGTGGCTCACACCTGTAATACCAGTACTTTGGGAGGCCAAGGCAAGAGGATCACTTGAGTCCAGGAGGGCCTGGCTGCTTTGAGTTATCATTGCACCACTGCGCTCCAGCCTGGGTGACAGTGAGATCCTCATCTCTCTAAATAATTTAAAAATTTTTAAATTTAAAATATTATTTTGGAACTCTTCCATGCATATATAAACAAATACAGGGAATAACTTATGTAAAATGCTTCTTTTTCCATTCCATAATACAAAGAACACAGTGTTTTAACTATTTATTGCAGCTTTACAGTCATTTTAAATACCTGGCTCATGGTTTCTCTTAACTACTGGTGTTCTCCATGGGAGAGCCCTGCCGGGTGCAGTCATACCCCTCTCTTCTCAAAGTTTGGCACAAGGGAGTTAGAGGGTCAGAAGCCATGGAAGTCCCCTTGGCTTGAAGGCTGGCAGGCAGCAGCACATCAAAGGTCCTCTCTGGTGGGCAGAATATTGGAAAAACATTCCTAGCCAAAGATCGTGGGCTGAGAACTGGCTGCAAGAGGAGCCATAGCAGATGACCAAAATGGTTCATCACACTGGCAGGTGGACATTAGCAATACAGGGAGAAACATTCCTAGTCATTGTTATACAAATGCCCAGGGGACACTGGGCATCTTCAGTGTCCTCTGGAAGGTACGTACATGATGGATGAGTTGATGAGTTACTTTCCTAAGATACAATGACACTTGAAACCCTTTAAAAACTTGCTTTGTCCTTAAGGTTTTCCTATGAGGCAGAAGTATGAAGTGGGTTTGCAGTGTTGGACTTCTGTTGTTGTTTTATAATTTTTTTTTTGTCTTGGGGGATGCTTTAAATATATATATATATATATATATATAATCTTTTTTTTTTTTTTTTTTTTTTTTTAAGATGGTGTCTCTGTTGCCCAGGCCGGAGTGCAGTGGTGGGATCCCAGCTCAAGGCAATCTCCGCCTCCCAGGTTCAAGCGATTCTCCCGCCTCAGCTCCCTGAGTAGCTGGGATTACAGGCACGTGCCACCGCGCCCAGCTAATTTTTGTATTTTTAGTAAAGACAGGGTTTCACCCTGTTGGCCAGGCTTGTCTTGAACTCCTGAACTCAGGAGAACCGCCCACCTCGGCCTCCCAAAGTGCTGGAACTACAGGCGTCAGCCACTGCGCCCAGCCTTGTTATAAAACTCTTTTAAGAAAATCAGGTGGCTGGGTACGGTGGCTCACACCTGTAATCCCAGCACTCTGGGAGGCCAAGGTGGGCGGAGCACCTGAGGTCAGGAGTTCATGACAAGCCTGGCCAACATGGTGAAACCCCGTTTCTACTAAAAATACAAAAATTAGCTGGGCGTGGTGGCATGCATCTGTAGTCCCAGCTACTTGGGAGTCTGAGGCAGGAGAATCGCTTGAACCCGGGAGGCAGAGGTTGCCTTGAGCCGGGATCATGCCACTCCACTCCAGCCTGGGTGACAGAGTAAGACTTTGTCTAAAAAAAATAAAATAAAAATCCTAACAAGGTGAGATGGGTCTCACTTTGTTGTTCAAGCTGGTCTCGAACTCCTGGCCACAAGTGATTCTCCCATCTCAATCTCCTGAGTAGCCAGGATTACAGGTGCATGCCCCCTTGCCTGGCTTATATTTCATGTTTAAATATTTCTGACCATCAGATTAGGAGTGTGCTTCAAAGAGGAAAGACATGTTTTAAAAAGAACATATATTTTATATTCTTATAGTGATATTTTTACAGGCAGTGTATAATAATGAGCACTGAAATCAGGCAGACCTGGTTCAAATCCTGCTCTGCCACTTCCTAGCTGTATGATCTTAGGCAAGTTATTGTCTTCTCTGAGCCATTTCTCTCCTTACAAGGCTTTTGTAGGATGTAATGAGATACTGTTTTAAAAATAAGTGTTAGGCCGGGTGCTCATGCCTGTAATCTCAGCACTTTGAGAGTCCGAAGCAAGTGAATCACTTGAGGCCAGGAGTTTGAGACCAGCCAGGCCAACATGGTGAAACCCTGTCTCTACTAAAAATACAAAAATTAGCTGGGCATTGGTGGCACATGCCTGTAATCCAAGCTACTTGGGAGGCTGAGGCAGGAGAATCGCTTGAACCCGGGAGTTGGAGGTTGCAGTGAGCCAAGATGGTGTCACTGCACTCCAGCCTGGAAGACAGACTGAGACTCCATCTCAAAAAAAAAAAAAAAAAAAAAAAAAAAGTGTTAACATGGATTACTCACTTGAATAATAGCCTTGTGAATTAGATACTGTTATTATCATTTTACAGCTGAGAAAACTGATGCCCAACACCACATAACTACTACATGCTAGTGCCAGTCTTTGAACCCAGGCCAACTTAGGCACCCGCCCTCTTATTTCCATGATGTACTTTGCCACGTGCTCAAAGCCCTTGGAACAGTCCCTGGCATTAGTAAATGTCTAATAAATGGTGGCTGTGGTTATGATTGTTGTTTTATCTTGATTTTGGGGGTGCTTTGGCCAGAATTTCAAACCTATTCTGTATCTTTTAAGGCATGTAAATTTTGTAAATTTTGCTGCAAAGCTCTTAAATTTCCAGGATTAATTTCCCCCGTTTCCTCAAATGCTTAAATCGCAGGTGCAACTGCCAAAAGAACTGGTGTAAGAGGCAACAGAGCCATCTAGAAGAACAAGAAATGGAAATAGTGACTCTTGGATTACAGCATGGAGACTATGTCAGCAGCAATACTTTAGGATCCACGTGGCAGAACTGGAAACAATGCTACCATCTGATAAGGGTATTTGTAAAAGGCAGAATGTTTGGGCCATGAAGAAGTAGGGGCTGAAGAGGAAGGTGGAAGGAGATAAAATATAATATTTAGAGGCAATATTTTCTACTTGCAATCAATTTGAGTGACTCAGGTGAAATTTAGAGTCATATTTCCAGAAGCAGAAGTTAAAGAAAATTTTTTAAACATTTGCTTTATTATTGTTTTCTTCTGGTAAATAATAAATATAACAGAAGTGTTAACTATTGTATTCCCATTTTTTTCTCCTTCCATCTCTTCTGCGGTAATTCATCACATAGTATCTTAAAGGGAACAAATAATGTTTCATCCTATGGAAGTGTGAAGGATGAATTGAGCTCCTGGCCCTTCTGATGCTTTGAAATGAAAGGATTGTTCCTTAGAGCTTCTCTGCAGAATCAGTGGAGATTTTCAGTTTCCCACCCTGCCTGGCTTTCTCTCTTGGTGACTCCCTTGGTGTTTTGGAGTATTCTTTCTATAGGGGTACCTGTGAGGGGCAGAACATGTAAGCCACAGAACATGGTGAAAACTAAGTGTCACTAGGAAAAGTAATGGGAAAGTAAACCCTGCATATATGAAAACTTCCTGGCAGCAAGTTTTCATATATAGAGGGACAATGGGAGACAGCATGCTGTTTTTATAGAAAAGAAGTTTTACATAATATAGTTATTGACAAGCTTTTGGTTTTGGCTAAATACACACACACACACGCTCATATATGTTTACTCTGTAAGTCTAATTTGATTTTATCACTCTCAAACATATTTTAAAGGAAACTTGCTTACAGGAAGGATTAAACTTGAACTACTTATCCTATTCTTTAAGGCACTCCATTGCCTGGCCCCAATTTACTAATCCTGTCTTATTTCCCACAAATCCTTTATACTCTACTTGATGAAACATCCTTGTGCACACCCTTGTGCCTTTGCTCGCATTAATCCTTCCAAGAGACTTCCCTCCTGTTCGCCATTAATGAACGTCCTACCCAGTCTTCAACTCCCGGGTCAGATCCTGTGTCCTCCATAAAAAATTTTCCAGACAACTCCAATCTGTCCTTCTTCCAAGTTCCTAGAGGCCTTAATTATTCATTCCAGCCACTAGGTGCATAGAATTTGAGATTTTTGTAATAATAGAAGTAGTGTGAACCCTAGAAATTAGAAAATCAAGCTTTGGGCCAGGTGCGGTGGCTCATGCCTGTAATCCCAGCACTATGGGAGGCCAGGGAGGGCCGATCTCCAGAGGTCAGGAGTTCGAGACCAGCCTAGCCAACATGGTGAAACCCCGTCTCTATTAAAAATACAAAAATTAGCTGGGCATGATGGCAGGCACCTGTAATCCCAGCTACTCGGGAGGCTGAGGCAGGAGAATTGCTTGAACTGGGGAGGCAGAGGTTGCAGTGAGACAAGATCACGTCACTGTACTCCAGCCTGGGTGACAGAGTGATACTCCATCTCAAAAAAAAAAAAAAAAAAGCTTTGGTGCCTTTTCTCTCTTCTTTACCTGAGTAAATAATTGGCGCCTGCCTTCTTTCTCCTTTTATGTTATCATAAGTGGCATGTATCAAACCAAACAGGCTAGGGGAGAATAGGTCTAATTGTGACAAACTTAAAAACAACACATTATTTGGAAAGACAAGCCATGGGAAAGAAATATGGTGTTTCTATTTTTTTAAGATAATTTAGTATGTACAAAAGTATCCAAATTTAAATATAGTTTTCAATGGCTGATAGTTTTGTTTTCTTGCCCTTCAATATTACTAGAAAACATCCTTGCATACAAAGCAGGATAGCTAAGAAAGGGCTGTAACAAACAAAACTTCAAGTGTCTAGCACATACTACATCTAAGAGGCTAAACTCTGATAGGAAAAGCACTTTAAACATAATTAAAAGCTTAATGTAAATTAGTAGTTGAAATTCTAGGCCGGTGCGGTGGCTCATGCCTGTAATCCCAGCACTGTAGGAGGCCGAGGTGGGTGAATCACATGAGGTCAGGAGTTCAAGACCAGCCTGACCAACATGGTGAAACCCCATTTCTACTAAAAAAAAAAAAAAAAAAAAAAAAAAAATACAAAATTAGCCAGGCCTGGTAGCTCATGCCTGTAATCCCAGCTACTTGGGAGGCAGGAGAATCACCTGAACATGGGAGGTGGAGGTTGCAGTGAGCTGAGATTGCACCATTGCACTCCACCCTGGGCAACAAGAGCGAAACCTCATCTCAAAAAAAAAAAAAAAATTCTAGAAAGCCCCTATGCATTTGTTTGTATAGCCACAGTATTATTAAAGTCAGGAATTTCAAAATGCACTGTAAGAGGGTTTTTATCTTAGATATACAAGAAGAAAAGATGATCCAATTTCATAGCTTATGGCCTCAATACACAGGTTTTGTCAAAAGAGGTGAAGCAGTTCACATTATGCTTTTTCTACCACCCAACCCTAAAGATCTTAGTTGCAGATTTTAGCTTGTTTTTAAATGTAATCATAATTTACAACATTTATATGTTACATTTTTCTATTATTACCCTTCCAGAATTGACTACTGGCCATTAGTAATTACAGGTATCTTTTTTTTTTATTAGTTTCTCCAAATTTATTGGATTTTATTGGCAGAATTCACCTTGTAGAAAATGGAATGGGCTAACATGTATATAAAACTCATGCCAGGTTTAAAAATAGGATCCCACTGGAATTGTTTTATTCTGGCTGCAAGTTAATAAAGTATTCAAGCTTTACTAAACAGTATTTGAAACAGCTGAAGTGTTTGCTTCACTGTTTATAGGGTCGTCGCCAAGTTTCTCAGGTATTTAAGACAGATGTGCATTAAATAAAGTCTCACCAAAAAAACCTTTAATCAATTTTATTCTTCATATGTGGGTAAGGGTACAGATTCTAGACCATGTCTGTGAAGTCACGGTGATATCACTGTGCTAAAGATCATGGCTGTAGGTTGGCTGAGAATTTAAAATGCAAGAAAAATCAGAAGCAGCACATCATTGCTTCTTATTCTAGGACATACAGAGAGTTTCTTCAGTAAGTACCACTCCAGTTGTCTTCACAATTTAATGCTACAGAAACCTAAATGTTTCTACTTCAGCTACGAAATCATTCAATTGGCAGGCAAAACATTTTTTATCACCTATTTATAAAAACATGAGAAAGGGAGGAAAAATAATAGAATGTATAAACTCATGCTATCATAATTCTAATGTCTAGCTATAAAGGCATATGGTTGTAACAATTGCTATCTGAAATTTTTTATTAGCTGCAGTAGCTGCATTCCATTTTCATTACCATTTTTTAAAGTCTTTTCGCTTGGTCATCTAAAGACGTTTTTCAAATTTCAAAAGATCAGCTATTATTGTCCTCCTTGTGCCCCTAAGGAATTAATAAAATGCACATTCATTTCCTTCTTTCTAAATGTTCCAGTTAAAAACGAAACAATGCAAAAATGGCAAACATTTTCTTGGACCATTTTTTTCACTGTAACAACAAAAAATGTGCAAGGTAAATAGAACTCAAGTTTTGTTTTATTTTTTGTCTGTTTGTTTTTTAATAAGTCCGTCCAGAATAATACAGGTTACATAGCTGTAACCATCTTAAGGAAAATGACATTAAGTTTGCAACAAATACCTGCTGGTGAAAACACATTACTAGCATTTCAAAAATTTACAAAAATGTAACAAAATATCCTAAACAGCTATCTTTATATTTGTAAACGAAGTATGAACAACTGGCTTAACCAGTTTCCACTGCACATCAAACAGGTGGCAAAGTGATAGAGATCATCTTTGATTTTTAAGAGAATAATAAAAACTAATTTATATCTCACACATTACAATTCTAGGGGATTAGGAACAGGCTAACACATGATGTCATCTACTTTAACAGCCTTTTCATTTACTCGTATTGTCTTGATACTTTACAATGATTTTTTTTTTCCTATAAGATAATCGTATTGTTGCTGTAAAAGCCGTAATTCTTTTATTTTTTTTATTCCCTTAAAGAAATCGTGTGATCCATTTCCCATTAGATTTCATAAACACACGTGAAACTTCAGACACAATAGGAGGGTGGTGGTTTTCTTTCGGTTTCTGAGGTCTTCTCTCTGAAACATCAGAGCTGATAATAGTTCGGCCTATACATGCATGCTGCCATAGATAATTGGGTGGTACGTGCACCTCCTATTTCAAAAACGCAAGCAGAAAGTAGGTCTGGACAAGGGCAAGCTGCAACTCAATTTCTGCTGCAACCCTATCTCGGGTAAGTTATGTTTATTCCTTCACTTTGCTGATATAGTCAGTGAGTCTGTTGATGCCTTCTTCCTGCTGTTCTAGGGCATCCAGGACAATGCCCATCGGTGTCCTCTTCAAACCTATTCCTTCCATTTTATTCTCCAGTTTGTTCTTGAGGTTCCGAAGTCTCAACGATGCGTGGATAAACATCACTGCAGAGAAGGGACACCTGGTTAACACCAAAGCAACAATTCTCTTTTGCCATATCAATATTACACTCCCTCTCTTCACACTATTAGTAAACTGCCTTAGTTAGCCACAGTCCAGTCTGCTTCTCGAATTGATGCAAGCTTTCAAATGGCTCCTTGGACTTTATGTAAAGCTCTCCATCAAGTCATACATAGTTTTTTTTCTGCATTAAAGGAAAATGCTGTATTCAACAGGAAGGACCATTATCTGGAAGCCACACCCTTTCCTTCACACACTGATATCATCACCTTGCAGATGCTACTTAAATGTCCTGAAATTCAGAGTGAATCAACGGGATTCCATCCTACTTAAAAATCAACTTACCTGAGGCTTTCCAGAAAAGAACTCTTGCTCGATTCGGGATTATCTGTATCTTGTTCCCTGCAGGAACACGTGAGTAAAGTCCACTTTTAAAGTGCCTCCCAGAGGCTTTACCCAAAGTGTTGGGTATAGAATTCTAGATGTAAAAATCTAAGGGCTTTACAGCGTTTCTACAGCCTACCGTTCCCCAGACTTGCTTGATTATTTTACCACAGATTCCCTATCCCCTTTCCTGGACCTCCTCCACCTGAGCCTTAAAGAGACAGGCCTGGGAATCTGTATTTTAAACAGGTAACCCTCTCTCCATATGATCTATACCAGTGGTTTTACGACTTCCATGTACATTCAAATCACCTGGAGAGCCTGTTAAATAGGCAAATTCCTGGTCTCCATCACCCCAAATTCAGACTGTTAACAACTGAGGGAAGGCTCCAGAATTCATTATTTTAATAATCACTCCAGATGATTCTGATGTACGTGGATCTTGGACCCTTATTTTGAAAAACCCTGATGTGGATTCATCTGGAGGATCTCAACCTAGACCACCCATTAGAAATAGTTGACAAGCTTTCTAAAAACCTAACATCCTTGGGTACCACTGTTGACCCACAAAATAAAGATGTGGCTGGGAAATGTATATTTTTAAAAAGTATCCTGAATGCTTCTCACAATTATCAGTTTGGGAATCACTTATCTAATCTCCTTACTTTAGAGATGAGTGAACTACAGCCCATATAGGATGACTGGTCCAAATCATATGCTGGTTTCCAGCAGGTCTAAGAATAGAAATCAGGACTCTTAACTGTCTACCTCTGATACATTTCGTTACACTGGCCTGTCTCAGGTTCTGATGTGGAAAGGTATTAAAATTAGCAAGCTGTTTGATTAAATAGTATCATTGAAATACTAAGCGTTAAGCACCTGCCGAAAACCTGAAGAAAATTCCAAAAATGTCTGAATTTGTTGGCTCAGATATTTTATCCAATAGGGTATGGGATGTATCCATAAATATTCTGGACTTAATCTAACAAAGCCCTAAACAAGCAAATAATTTCATTTAGTGGAATAAGTGCACATGTCAAATGTTATTGAAAGTTAAAGGGATGTGCCTGTCACTTAATATCCTAGAATTTTAATCAGATTTCTGCTGATTAGGCTGGGATTTTATTTCTTGTCTATTTCAGGCTTCAAGTGTTTGGAGTCTTAGTAAATAATTCATGTAAAACTTAGAGAATATCTAGATCTCTTCACCAGAATCTGAGTATTTAGTACCTATATTCTGAGCCAATTATTCCTATAGACTTACCAAACTTTTAACACTAGTTATGATCTCCTGAGCAAGTGGAGAATAAATAGTTTACTTCCAAATAATAAATACATTCATTCCTGTGTCAGGACAATAGGAATGGCACTTAAAAATTGAGAATAGACTCTCTTATTAGACAAATCTGGAGTCTAGTGCAGGTTATGCCACATTCCTGCTGTATGACCTGGGATTTGTCTTTGTTCTGTTTACTGTTGTGTCCCCATAAGAATGTATGACACACAGCTGGGCGAAGTGGCTCACGCCTGTAATCCCAGCACTTGGGGAGTCCAAGGAAGCTAGATCACTCAAGCTTGGGAGTCCGAGATCAGCCTGGGCAACATAGTAAAACCCCCGTCTCTACCCAAAACACAAAAAATTAGTTGGGTGTGCACCTGTGGTCCCAGCTATTCAGGAGGCAGAGGTTGCAGTAAGCCGAGATAACACCACAGCATGGGTGACAGAGTAGACTCCATCTCAACAACAACAACAAAAGAATGTATGACACATAGCAGATGCCCCAACAAATATTTGTGGAATTAATGAACTATAAGGCCTTGACCTCATAGTTCTTGACCTCAGTTCTGTGTTATCTGGGTCTAGTTGGATAACAAGTAGAAAGCTGTTTTAGAAAATTCTGACACTTTGGCTGACATGCCAACACATATAAGAAATGGGTTATGGAATTCCCGTTGGATAACTGCTCCTACATTTTTTTGATGATGGAAGAAAAAACTCAAGTTCACTTACACAGCAAAGGAAAAGTAATGCCAAACACAAAGACCATGACTCCTCCAAACATGGATATAAGGAAATAGCTCGCCAACATGACCACCATAACGAATGTCGTGGGGTAGCGCTTCTTCATCCGGCGAAGGACGTCTTTATTGTGGGCTGCCCACACAAACCCTGTGAACACCAGCACCACCACGATTCCTCCCAGGATCATGTTGAAGGGACTCAGAAACCTGAAATATGAGGAAGAAAAAATGAGGGGTGACTAGTTCAGCAATAGAAGTAGCAAAAGGAGAAAGAGGAGTAAAAACAATTATTGAGAACTTACTAATACTTTAATACTTTATCTAAATTGTCTCATTTGATTTCTCATAACCTTATAAAGGAGATACTATTAGTTCATTTCTCACATGAAGAAGCTAAGGCACAGAGGTTAGAAAATGGTGGGGAAGGCCAGGAATGGTAGTTCACACCTATAATCCCAGCACTTTCAGTGGCCGAGGTGGGAGGATCACTTGAGCCCAGGAGTTCAAGACCAACCCAGGCAACATGGCAAAATCCATCTCTACAAAAATATGAAAATTAGCCAGGTGTGGTGGCACACACCTGTGTTCCCAGCTACTCAGGAGGCTGAGGTGGGAGGATCACTTGAACCTGGGAGGTTGAGTCTCCAGTGAGCCAAGATTCCCCCACTGCACTCCTGGCTGGGTGACAGAGTGAGACCTTATCTCATTTAAAAAAAAAAAAAAAAAAAAAGGTGGAGCTGAGATCACACCCAGGCAGTTCCCATCAAAGTATCTCGTTAGAGGTCCACAATTTTGAAGACTAAAACTTCTTTTGAAGGTACTATGTTTAGCTTCCTTACATCCTGGGCTCTAGTACACAGTAGGTTGTGTTTTCTTAGCTCTAAAGGTTTATTTAAATCCTCAAAGAAGCTCATGATGGATGAATGTAGAATACAGGCCACATAATGGCCTCCATGGGCTAGATCTAGTCTACAGTCACATTTTTGTTTGGCCTGTACAGTGTTTTAAAAAACTTTTACTTGAAACCCATGTGTTAAAAAAAAAAAATCCATAAAACTTGGGATTTCTTGTTCTCCTGGAACAAGAAAATCTAACAGTGCTAGGCCCACTTTCCCACATGTCAACAGCTGGCTTGAGTGCCTTCTCATTCAGACAGAATAAACAGTCTCCATTGAGCCCCAGTCCACACTGCTCTCTACTGCATCATGGACACAGAGGCCCAAAGTGAGGTGCTATTAATCACTGTTTTTCTTTTTTTTTTTTTTTTATTTGAGACAGAGTCTTGCTCTGTCACCCAGGCTGGAGTGCAGTGGCGCAATCTTGGCTCACTGCAACCTCTGCCTCCTGGGTTCAAGCAATTCTTGTGCCTCAGCCTCCCGAGTAACTGGGATTACAGGTACATGCCACCAAGCCCAGCTAATTTTTTTGTATTTTCAGTACAGGTGGGATTTTGCCATGTTGGCCAGGCTGGTCTTGAACTCCTGGCGTCAAGTGATCTGCCCAGCTCGGCCTCCCAAAGTGCTAGGATTACAGGCATGAGCCACACCATGCCCAGTCTAATCATTGTTTTTCTAATAGCTGGCCTGAATCGCTCTCTTACATAACCTGCCTGCCCCATGGAGGCATTTGAGTTTATGACTCCTCACACAGAGAATTCATTATAAGTGTTTTAAAATGCCCGAAGTATCATTAGGAGATGAGTTACCAATGCAGATTTTCAAGCACACAGTTCCAGATTCATTCTTATATAAGACAAATGTTTAGTATGTAATAGCAATTACACTACTATTGATAATGGAGGAAACACATTATGTAGAAGAAATTTATGCCAGGCATGGTGGCACACACCTGTAATCCTAGCACTTTGGGAGGCCTAGGTGGGTGGATCACCTGAGGTCAAGAGTTCAAGGCCAGCCTGGCCAACATGGTGGAACCTCATATCTACTAAAAATACAAAAATTAGCTGGGCGTGGTGGTACATGCCTGTAATCCCAGCTACTTGGGAGGCTGAGGCAGGAGAATCACTTGAACTCAGAAGGTGGAGGTTGCAGTGAGCTGAGATCACGCCATTGCACTCCAGCCTGGGCAACAAGAGCAAAACTCTGTCTCAATAATGATAATAATAAGAAATTTAGACAAAGTTTTGGGCATTATAGTTGCCCACCCCAATCCACTGTGTATACAAAACCCTTAACAAGACGTCTGTGGTGGGCTGGTACAATGAGTTACTTAACTTTTTACCCTAGAGGCTAATGAGGATTTTACTTGGGAAGGACACAGACGATAGTGTGTTTTCCTCATGCCCTGAATAGTAACATTGCTGATTTGAAATGAGGGATGGGGGAAGACAGGATAAGGGAGGGTGATGCCAAGAGCTTACTTTCTCTGAAATGGAAGAGATGAAGAACTCATGCTCATATTGGGATTCATATTCAGGATAAACACAATTCTTTTTCAAAAATCCCTTTAAATTTTAGCTCTGTTTCTGCCTACTGAAACATAAAAGGAATTTTGAACATTTTAAAATTAAGAGTAAAAGCTTTTCACACCTGAATGGGTGAAATTAAGGGATAAAATCAATGTCAAACTGCTTTGAAAAAGCTAAAAATTTCTATTAAGATGCACAAAATTAAACAGTGGTAAGAGTAGTTGCATATAATTTTTTTTTTTTTTTTTGAGATGGAGTTTCACTCATTGCCCAGGCTGGAGTACAATGGCGCGATCTCGGCTCACTGCAACCTCGGCCTCCCGGGTTCAAGCAATTCTCCTGCCTCAGCCTCCCTACTAGTTGGGATTACAGGCACCCGCCAACATGCCCAGCTAATTTTTGTATTTTTAGTAAAGACGGGGTTTCACCATGTTGGCCAGGCTGGTCTCGAACTCCTGACCTCATGTGATCCACCCCCCAACCTTCAGCCTCCCAAAGTGCTATTACAGGCATGAGCCACCGCACCCAGCCAGTTGTACATAATTTAAAACTAAACTCTACAATAATAAGTTGCTTATTTCATTCAAAATCCTTGCAAATACTTGTATCCTTCAAGCCAATAAATCCCCTCCTCAGAATATAGTCTAAGGAATTAAACAAAAACGCAAAGATTGAGTTGTAACAGTATTGATATTAGTGGTATTTATGATTAAAAACTTTCAGAAACGACCTATATGGCCAACAATTTACTGTGGTATTGTATACACAGCTATTTTTAAAACATTGAAGTGCATTTAATAATATGGGAAGACATTATATATTGAGTGGGTAAAAGCAATTGTAATACATAATGCATTGTCTGTTAGGTAGATTTATCATATAAGTTAGATAGCTCAGAAGTAGAAGTTTCTAGGCTGAGTACAGTGGCTCAAGCCTGTAATCCCAGCACTCTGGGGGGCCAAGGTGGGTGGATCTTTTGAAGTCAGGAGTTTGAGACCAGCCTGGCCAACGTGGTGAAACCCCACCTCTATTAAAAATACAAAAATTAGCTGGGCCTGGGCTGGGCATGGTGGCTCATGTCTGTAATCCCAGCACTTTGGGAGGCTGAGGCGGGCAGATCACCTGAGGTCAGGAGTTCAAGACCAGCCTGGCCAACATGGTAAAACCCTGTCTCTACTAAAAATACAAAAAATTAGTTGGGCTTGGTGGCGGGAGCCTGTAATCTCAGCTACTCGGAGGCTGAGGCAGGAGAATTGCTTGAACCTGGGAGGTGGAGGTTGTAGTGAGCCTGAGATGGTGCCATTGCACTCCAGCCTGGTCAACAAGAGCAAAACTATGTCTCAAAAAAAAAAAAAAAATTAGCCAGGTATGGTGGCAGGCACCTGTAGTCCCAGTTACTTGGTAGGCTGAGGCAGGAGAATCACTTGAACCCGGGAGGCAGAGGGTGCAGTGAGCCAAGATTGCGCCACTGCACTCCAGCCTGGGTGACAGAGTGAGACTCTGTTTCCCAAAAAAAAAAAAAAAAGAAATTTCTATGATTAGTATATTATTTCATAATCAGAAATAAAATGAACATATTAAAAAGGAAATACAAAAATATAAAAGCAGCTGCTCTCCAACCCACAACCGCCACTTGGCACAGACCAACCACAAAAGTCCATCTCTACTTGTCCCATCTCGCCAACAACATTAATGGAATTTCAATTCATGAACCACAGCTAAGCTGTTCCTTCTCCAATCCAAATCCTGGTTTTCTGCTCATCCTCCAGATCCTCTTGTGCCAGTCTATAGCACCCCAGTGCCCCAACCTTCCCCAATACCCAGCACATGTGCTATTCTCTCTGCCCTCTTCCCCTCCCTCTTGGTTCTGTGTTACCTGGGTCTACTTGGCCTCTCTGCACTTTCTTTCTGTTTTATTTTATCTGGATTATGCCCTGTCTTCTGAGACAACCCCGGAATTGGTCTGGGAAAGAAAAAATTCCCTTATACGCCTGAGGAAGGAAAGAATCTGATGAGTCAAAACCACAATCCCCTTCAGCAGGTTGTAGAGAGTGGAGAGTGAATGAAGAGGCCTTGAAACTCTTATAGATTAATATTATCTAATTCCCAGCATCACAAAAGATTCTAAGCCAGTGTGGTAGCTCATGTCTGTAATCCCAGCACTCTGGGAAGCCGAGGTGGCGGATGCATCGCTTGAGCCCAGGAGTTTGAGACCATCCTAGGCAACATGGCGAAACCCCATCTCTCCAGAAAAAAAAAAAAACACCCCACAAAAATTAGCCAGGTGTGGCAGCACACACCTATAGTCCCCACTACTTGGAAAGCTGAGGTAGGAGGATCACCCGAGCTCAGAGGTCAAGGCTGCAGTGAGCTGTGATGGTGCCACTATACTCTAGCCTGGGTAACAGAGTGAGATCCTGTCTCAATTAAAAAATAAAAAGATACTTAGAGAAATTGAAAAATTATACCAAAGACTACAGTATAGTAGGATAAGGGGAGTTTATTTCCATTTGCTTATTTTTATTTTCATATTTTTTTCAATGGCCATGTATTCCTTGATGAATAAAAAAAATTGGTATTTAAAAATGAACAAATGAAATTGGGGAAAGGCTCCTGAATGTAAAAAACCCTTTTACAAAGCCTTGACTTTTACCTATAACCTACCCAAATGTTTCTTCTGAGCCGTAAAGAAAAACAAAGATCGCCAGGTACAGTGGCTCACACCTGTAATCCCAGCACTTTGGGAGGCTGAGGCAGGTGGATCACAAGGTCAGGAGATCAAGACCATCCTGGTCAACATGGTGAAACCCCGTCTCTACTAAAAGTACAAAACTTAGCCTGGCTTGGTGGCATGTGCCTGTAATCCCAACTACTTGGGAGGCTGAGGCAGGAGAATTGCTTGAACCCGGGAGGCAGAGGCTGCAGTGAGCCGAGATTGTGCCACTGCACTCCAGCCTGGGTGACAGAGCGAGATTCCGTCTCAAAAAAAAAAAAAAAAAAGCAAAGCAAAACAAAGATCAAATCAACACAAAGAACTCAAATGCAGCATTGAAATTTAAGGAAATTCCTTTGCATACCCTGCAAGTAGGAGTGGGTTGGCTGGCAGCAAAGCATCAAAGGGCTCCTACTCAGTTCATTCTGGAATACTTATTAAAATAATAATTCATGAAGTGAAGCATATAACAAAATTCATGTCAAGCTGTTTTTTATTTTCCCCTAGACAAGTAAAATACATATTTAGGTTGAGTGCCTAAAGTCCAGGACAAGGAACAATGAAAAATCCAGGCCTAACTCAAGCAATTCCAAATTTGCTTTCACCTGTTCTGGTTGCTCATGTCCAAGAGAAAAGAACAGAGCTTGAAGTTCTATAGAACTGGTTTTAGTTCATAACCTGCCCAACAACAGTCTATAATTAGAAAGCAAGCAAGTTTCCAAGCTGGAAAAAAACTAACGAAGTTACTCTGAGCAGAAATGATTTTCTTCTGTATCTGATAAAACGTATACCTCTCCAATGCCCTGGCACTTACCTGTATTTGGAACAAAAGACAGACAGACAGACAGACACACACACACACACACCCTCTACAGATTAACAGAAATTCTCAGAAATTTGGGAACCAGTTCTTGCCTGAGATGCTTTTTAGTCAACAGTTGGGCTGTTTATCACAGCAATCACGACAAACCCCAAAGACTTTTAGGACAAAACTTTCCATAAACATGCCACCCATCTTTCATGTAGACAGCTGCCTCTGTGGTCTGCTGGGTGGAGTTTCACTTACTGATAGTCCTAGAGTAAGAAAGAGGGCTGGGTGCGGTGGATCATAACTGTAATCCCAGAACTTTGGGAGGCTGAGGTGGGTGGATCAGCTGAAGCTAGGAGTTTGAGACCAGCCTGGCCAACATGCCGAAACCCCATCTCTACTAAAAACATAAAAATTAGCTGGGCGTGGTGGCGCATGCCTGTAATCCCAGCTGTTCAGGAGGCTGAGACACGAGAATCACTTGAACCTGGGAGGTGGAGGTTGAAGTGAGCTGAGATTGTGCCACTCCAGCGTGGGTGACAGAGCCAGACTCCGTCTCAAAAAAAAAAAAAAAGAACGAGGGATGGTGAGAAAGAAGGGAGAAACAGCAGGACCTAGTTTTGCAACTCAAAAACCGTTATGTTTTTCTATTGTGAAATTAAAAATATATTAATACATATGTTTGTATATATTTTAATTATATATATTTAAAATATGAACATGTATTACCCAATTCCAATAAATAATTAATAAATCTTTCCCTATAATAGTTACACATTCTAGAGCAGTCATTTATGGTTATAAAAAGGTTTAGAATCCCATCACAGAAATTTTGTAGCAGTCTTCAAAGATGAATCAGTCTAGTCCAATTATACAGATAACTAAATTGAGGCCCAGAGAAGAAACATATCCAAAGGGATCCAGGAGAGAAACAAGAAAACAAGGGTGCCAGTTGTGGCAGCAACTCACAGTAGAACCCATTCTGTCATGTTAACCGGCTTTAAGGATTTCCCCCACACTCTAAGTAACCTACTATAACCAAGGATCATCCTGGAAAATCCCTCTGCATTCTCATTTCTCTCTGAAACAAGGTGGCTATTAGTGGGTGTGGATACAGGTCCTAAACTTGCCAACGTGATTCAGTAGCTATATCTATAGTTTTACCACAAGTTACTGAAAGGGGAAAAAAAAAATCTCACAAAATTTTAGAGCTAGGAAGGATCTTGCTAACCCACCTCATTTTACACGTAAGCAAGCTAAAGAATATACAAGTTAAAAAATTTGTCCAAGGCCACCAATTGCAAAGTTGGCAATAAAAGTTTGCCATAACAGAAATCCTCGGATCAACTCAAGGCCACATTTGGTGACTCCTGTCAGGCTGCAAGGCCAAAAAGAACCACCAAAGAGGCAGCAAAATATTTCCTGAGGAGTACAGGCAGCTTTGCACTGAGTTCCAATTTTCTAGCCGAAAAAGCTATTTTCGAAGTGTGGTTTCTGAGGAAGGCTGACTCACCGAAAAAGTGGGGAACAATATACTCATGGTGGACTTCTCTAAACTGGCGATGTTTCTCTGTGGTCCTTAATCAGCCAGAGGGATCACTGCAAATATGAACCCACCCAACCATTTTCTTGCTTCTCATTGTTCTTAAACTAAAAACAGAATTCTTTAAACATTCTACAAGGCTTCGCAGGGTCTGGCCCCTGCCTGCCTCTGCAGCCAGGGCCACTGTATATAGGTGTGGAGTTGGTGCCTGGCTGAGGGGGTAAGTGGGGCCTGGAATCCAGGTCACACACTCCAGAAGCCAAGGCCAAAATTTGGCTTTGGCGGTAACTGCTAGGAGAGGAAGAAGTGCCTTAGTAATTAGCATGAGGGAACTCTCAGGGCTAGCAGCTGGCCTACCTGCCAGGTTTGTCACACCATCTCCTGATTGCACCCCCATCCACTCAGGGTTTCTATCTACCCCAGAACTCACTTTGCCTTTTGCCATCTCAGGGTGAGGTGAATCAGGCAGAGAGGATACTTTGCACACAGGCCTCACTCCACCCTCCTTCAAGTCTCAGCTCAGCCAGCCTTTCCTCAGTCTCTCTGACCAGAGCACAGCTCCATATGCCTTTTCTTTTCTTTTTTCAAGAAAGGTTCTTCCTCTGTCACTCAAGCTGGATTATGATGGCATGGTCATAGCTCACTGCAGCCTCTTTCTCCCACACTCAAGTGACCTTCCTCAGCCTTCTGAGTAGCTGAAACTACAGACTACAGGTGAGTGCCAGCTTGCCTGGCTAATTTTTAATTTTTTTCTTTTCTTTTTTTTTTTTTTTTTTGAGACAGAATCTCGCTCTGTCGGCAGGCTGAAGTGCAGTGACACAATCTTGGCTCGCTGCAACCTCTGACTCCCTGGTTCAAACAATTCTCCTGCCTCAGCCTCTCCAGTAGCTGGGATTAAAGCATGCGCCACCACACCCAGCTAATTTTTGTATTTTTAGTAGAGACGATGTTTCACCATGTTGGCCAGGCTGGTCTCGAACTCCTGACCTCAAGTGATCTGCCTGCCTCAGGTTCCCAAAGTGGAGAGCTGTTTTTGACTATGGGCATAAATGTGGGCTTTGGACACAAATTCATCTTGAGTAAATGAGAACAGTGTCTCCTTGGCCTAAGGATCATGGAATAAAGGAGACTGTACAGTAGGTAAAACTGAACAGGAGCCTGTCTCTTTTGTTACAGAAAGGTCATAGTGAGATTTTCCTAACCAACTGAATTAGGAAGGCCTAGAGGATTTATTGCATTCTTGCCATTCCCTAAATATTTACTGTATCCTGTGTAATTTGGCACAAATTAAACACTCGCATCCAAACCAACCATTGTCTTTTTAACAGTTGGCATGTTAAAAGTGTTCATACTAAGACATGCCTTAGGAACCTCCAGATTTTCTTTTGTTTTTAATAAACAACAGGTTGGACTCGGATTAGAAACCATAAATCTGACGCTTCCCACAGTGACGGAGCTTCAAATAATAGTTGTGTACAAAGCTCTGATTAGACTTCATAAAACCCTTTTTAACTTTTCATTATGGAAAACTAACATATACATAGGTAGAGAGAATAATGTATAATGAATCTTCATGTATGCTCATCACTGCTTTCAACAATTAGCAACCCATGGTTACTCTTAACAACCAATACTTTTTGGGGAACAGAAGTGGAAAGATATTTGTTTACAAACTGTTCTTCTTGAATGATTTTAGAAAATTAAAAAAAAAAAAAGGCTGGGTACAGTGGCTCACACCTGTAATCCCAGCACTTTGAGAGGCTGAGGTGGGGGGATAACTTGAGGCTAGGAGTTCGACACCAGCCTGGCCAACGTGGTGAAACCCTGTCTCTACTTAAAAATACAAAAATTAGCCAGGCATAATTGTGTGTGCCTGTAATCACTTAAAAATACAAAAATTAGCCAGGCATAGTTGTGCGTGCCTGTAATCCCAGCTACTTGGAGGCTAAGGCAGGAGAATCGCTTGAACCTGGGAGGCAGAGGTTGTAGTGAGCCAAGATCCTGCCATGGCATCCAGCTTGGGCGATGCAGAGAGACTCTGTCTTAACAAAACAAAACAAACAAAAGCTACTGAGAACTGTCACATGGCAAATTCTTACAGAGCTGTGGAGAGAAGACAGGGGCTGGACAAATGCTAACGAGCTTGGTAACACAGACTTCCTTCTCACAAGTTTCCTGTCTATTTACCCCTCACTAACCCCCAATTTCTGCATTCTTTTTGTTCCTCTGAGACAAGGAGAAGCTGCACCAATGAGATATGAAGCAGATTAGAAGAAGCAGGGCTTTCTGCCTTCCAGGTGTCTCCTTTAGCAAATTGCATAACGAGAAGGAAGGCCAGGAAATCCTATCATGTATCAATGATGAATGCTTGCAAACCTGAAGTTGTTAGCCTGAAGGTTTTGCCTAAAATTACAGGGCTTGAAGGCATTCTCAGAAACAGGAAGCCACGCTCATTTCAAGAGACAGAGGATGGTATTAAGGGTGAAGGCATTCTCAGAAACAGGAAGCCACGCTCATTTCAAGAGACAGAGGATGGTATTAAGGGTTAAGTTTTCTGAAGCTGAGTGATAAGGATAGAATTCATTTGTCCAAAAAATAAAAAATACAAAATTTCCAATATTGATGCTTAATTAGATATTAAGTGGGTAGGTCAAGAACGGGTCTTGACCTTTTTGAACTGGATTTCCTGTACAGAGCTCTCTGTCCCTAAGCTGATTGAGAGCTTCTCCTTTCTAAGACAGGGGGCCAGGAATCCAAAATACACTCATTTATTTGCACACTTACCTAGAATCATTGTAAATCCTTACCTAGGGAAAGGAAACAGAAACTACCAACCAAAGGCCAAAAGTAGCAGGCAACATTGAAAAAAAAAAAAAAAAAAAAAAGCTGGACGGAGAGGGGAGAGAAGTTCAGATAAACAAAGTTACATAAATAGTATCAAAGGTGTGCCAGGCATACCTCTCGCCTGTCATCCCAGCACTTTCGGAGACCAAGGCAGGAGGATTGCTTGAGCCCAGGAGTTCGAAACCAGCCTGGGCAACATGGCAAAAACCCTTCTCTAAAAAAAAAAATACAACAATTAGCCAGGCTGGTGGCACATGCCTATAGTCCCAGCTACTTAGGATGCTGAGGCAGGAGGATCACCTGAGCCCAGGGAGGTAGAGGCTGTAGTGAGCCATGACTGCGCCACCATACTCCAGCCTGGGCAATAGAGTGAAACCCTGTCTCAAAATATATATATATATATATATATATATATATATATATATATATATATATACACACACACACACACACACACACACACACGTACATACACACACATATACACACATACACTGTCAGAGGTTATTTAATGAAAAACAATCCTTATTAAAGATTTATATTTACTTATTTATTTTTTACACGGGGTCTCACTCTGTTACCCAGGCTGTAGTGCAGTGGCGTGCGTTCTTGGCTCATTGCAACCTCCGCCTCCCACGCTCAAAAGATCCTCCCACCTCAGCCTCCCAAGTAGCTGGGACCACAGATGCATGCCACCACGCCAGGCTAATTTTTTCTATTTTTGGTAGAGATGGGGTTTCGCCACGTTGCCCGGGCTGGTCTTAAACTCCTGAGCTTAGGTGATCTACCCGCCTCGGCCTCCCAAAGGGCTGGGATCACAGGTGTGAGCCATCATGTCCAGCCTAGATAAAGATTTTGAGATTAAAATGTTACTGTGTGTTGACAGACCTCTTAAAGTTCTGTATTCAGAAGAAACACATAAGCCATCAGAGGAAGACAGGTGCCAGCCTCAAATGCAAATAAATGGGCATGGAAGGGCAGGAGAATTCTGGGAGGATTTGGGAAGGCTGGTGGAGTTGTACTCCTGACTGTATCCTCAGGGCCTAGACAGTGTCTGCCACATGGTAGGTGCTCAGTATTTGTTCAGTGGAATAGAAGGATCTGAGCTGTGGGTTAGGATAGTAAAATTTAAAAAACCTTTCTCCTGTCTACATACTCAATGCCTCCCCTATTCCCAACACCTGAGAGATTTGGAATTTGGAATAATAATGTACAGGGGAGATCAGGTAAGTCAGGTTGAGAAGGATGTGTTTATGTAGGTGTGTATTTCTGTACACTTGCTATACTTGTATACAAATTAGTTATCATGTGTTCAGTGTGGTCTTGCTGCCTTTCCGTGAAGGCAGGAATCACAGCTGTCCTATTCTTCACTATCTCCTAGCAGTGTCTGAGAAGTTGGTAAGTGCTTCATACTCTTTGTTAATTGAATGAATGAAGCAACACAAATAAGAGTAATGTTGTAGAACTGGTGTTGAAGCTGACTAATCTCAAAAACATTTCCACTTGCTTTAGTATAAACAGACTGCAACTCATTCTATCTGCAATCATTTCAATAGATTCTGATCCAGAGCCTCCCAGGGTTGCCTTACGCTTTTTTTCCTCTACCAACTGGAAACTTGGTTCTTCATCTTTACAGCATTTAAAGGTACAAACAATATGAACATTTCATAATACCAGATGCTGGGAGCCACAGGCCTAGAACATATTACAGAGCCACCAAGCCACGTTCATTTTGAAAAGATTACATTAATGCTGTTTTCAAACTTATAATTACCAGCCTTCCAGAAACTCCTTACCATCTTGAGTAACTGAAAGCATAAAGTGGCAGCTGTCAATTCCACCCTCCTGCAACATCTCCATAGGCCAAATGATCAGGCCACATGGTGAGGAGTTACTTCAGCTGAGAAATCATGGGCTCATTCCTTCAGCAGCTACATGGTTCTATCTAAAGGGGGAGGCACAAATGTATATACATAAGAATACATGCAGCTCTCTTGCTGGAGAAGCAGCAGAGGCATTTTTATATGTTGCAAATTCTGTGTGTGGTTGGTGATTCTGAGGCCACACCAGAAAATATGAGTTCTAATGGCAGAAAATAATTTTTTTTTTTTTTTTTAGACAGGGTTTCACTATGTTGCCCAGGCTAGTCTTAAACTCCTGGCCTTGAGCAATCCTCCCATCTCTGCCTCCCGAAGTGTTGGGATTACAGGTGTGAGCCACTATACCCATCCAGGAAAGAACTTTTCAGAATAAGACAGCAATAGCATTGCAAATGTTGTAAGAGTCAGGGATGCAGTTGAATTTGGTTAATCAAGAGCTTTAGAAAATTTGCAATATGGCTTAATGGAAAAAATATTTCACTTCCCATTATTAGCAGCTTTAGTTCCAATTAGCCTGTGACCTCGAGCTTTTACATTTCAGAAGTTACGGGGTTCAAGAGGATCAGTATTTCTCCTAGGGGTGTATAATCACAATCACTTAGGAAGTTACAGAAAAAGAAAAAAACAACAGATGCCTGGACCCTGCCAAGAACTATACATTTTGAATCACGGAAGGTGACACCTGGGCATATAGGTATATTTATTTAAATTTTCTTTTGAGCCAGACCAATCCAGTGCCTCTCAGATTTTAATGTACCTATGAATCATCTGAGACTTTTGTTAAAATGTAGATTCTAACCCAGTAGGTCTGAAATGGGGCCTGAGATGCTTCACTTCTGACAAGCTCTCAGGCGAAAGATGCTGCTGTTCCATGGCTCACACACTGAACAGAGTTCTCCAGCTCAAATCATTTGGCATTCCATTAAGCACAAAGAAGTTTTCATCCACAACTAGAATGTATCACACGCTTAGTACTTAAATTGCAAGTGTCATTAGGTGTTGCCTTTGTTTTTCACTTTGAAGATCAAGGTAGAGACTTCTATTGTTGTGTGTGATGTGAAAAGAATATCTTAATCCCAAAACGTCTCACATCAAGGATGCAGAAGGTAAGCTATGGCAACTTCGATCTTAGACACTTTTCCTTCTTGATGTAAAGGATCCAAAGGCATTTCCAGCAAAACACAAGTTTCCTAGCCTGTTATTCATGCTATTCCTTTTAAATAATTCAATCTCTTCTGATCAGAAGTTTAAACACAGATTTATCTCTATCCTAATCCCTCTTAATCTCCGTCTTGGTATGGGCAGTTTTTTCCAGTGTTTCTGGATCTAGATAGTATTTGCTATGTTCTTCCCTCACCCTTCCTGAAATCTTGAAGAGGAGGCCCTCTCTATCCTCATCTAAGCCAGTTTCCAACATTGGAGAGCTGAGGCTAGAGCACTCCTACGATGCCCTTGAGGCTCTCCTCACCAGCAGGGGATGGAACCATTGTTGAACACTCTTTTATCCAGGTCACATTTTCACATATACTCTACCAAGATATTCTAAGAAACTAGAGAGAAGTCTGTGGAGGATCCAGATGAACAGCTGCCAGCACTGCTCTGACCTACCCATCTACTAGCATCACCGAAAGAGGATAGTTCTCTTTAGAATGAGAAGTGTTCTGGAATCAAGGACGCTCCCTAACTCTGAAGATGTTTGGTTTCTTCCTCGTGACTCATAGGAAGACAGAACAGTAGTTAAGAGCACAAGCATAAGTTTGTGACTTTGAGTAAATCATTTAACCTCTCTGAGCCTCAGGTTTAATAATAAAAAAAAAGTAACAGTTTTTTAAAATTGGGTTCTATGACATAATGCAGGTAAAATACTTTGCAAGGTACCTGACACACAGAGCACTCAATAAATCTTTATTTATATTATTAAATGATAAAGAAAGAAAAGAGAACAACTGGTGGAAAAAACTACTGACTGTGCTTATAGTTGCATAGAAAACAGTTAGGGGTTATATACCAAACTTTTACCGAAGTATGAAGGAAATTTCACATTTTATCCACATAATTTTCAAATCAACCTTTACTACTAGCCTGTATCTTTTGTAAGTTTTTAAAAATAAGGATAAGTTTTAAAAACTTCATGGCTACTTTTCACTTTTTCACTTCAAAATTTTCATTGACAACCAACAACTCTTATTTGAAAGGAAAATGAGGAGGGCCAACACCCCTAAACTACCTGAGTTAGTGGCCTAAGGCACAATACTGAGGGAGCTATATTTAGTCAAAGGGCTGGCTGGCCCCTGGCCTTCACAGTGAAAAATGGATTCTATCAAAAGCAGCAAGGCTGTCTGAGCTTGTGCCTGGTCTGGGCAGCACACATGTCTGAAGAAAATAGACTTTTTTTTTTTTTTAATTATTGGTCTGTGTCAAACTTTGCCCCACATCTAAGTTACCTCAAGAAAATACCTCCATAACTAGATCACCAGATAAGATGCCCTCCTGCTTCTTTGCAAAGAGAAAGAAAAAAACAAAAATTGATGCAAACCTATTTACTACTTATTTTGTTTTAAAGACTTTTTTGGCCAGGCACGGTAGCCCCCGCCTGCAATCTCAGTGCTTTGGGAGCCAAGGTGGAAGGATGGCTTGAGCCCAGAAGTCAAGACCAGCCTGGGCAACATAGTGAGACCCCATCTCTAAAAAAAATTAGCCAGGCTTTGTGGCACGCACCTGGGGTCCCAGCCACTTGGGAGACTGAGGTAGGTGGATTGCTTGAGCCCAGGAGGTTGAGGCTGTAGTGAGTTGTGATCA
This sequence comes from Pan paniscus, assembly GCF_029289425.2. NCBI lineage: Eukaryota > Metazoa > Chordata > Mammalia > Primates > Hominidae > Pan > Pan paniscus. The sequence continues at coordinate 69,042,468 of NC_085926.1, read as the reverse complement.
CAGTACTGCACTCCAGCCTGGGCAACAGAACAAGACCTTGTCTCAAAAGTAAATAAATAATAAAAATGTTTAAAAAGAAATTTTTGGCCGGGCACAGAGGCTCATGCCTGTAATCCCAGCACTTTGGGAGGCTGAGGCGGGCAGATCACCTGGCCAACATGGTGAAACCTTGTCTCTACTAAAAATACAAAAATTAGCTACGCATGGTGGTACGTGCCTGTAATCCCAGCTACTCTGGAGGCCGAGGCACGAGAATTACTTGAATCCGGGAGGCAAAGGTTGTAGTGAGACGAGATCACGCCACTGCACTCCAGCCTGGGCGACAGAATGAGGCTCAGTCTCAAAAAAAAAAAAAAAGAAATTTTTTAGTGTTCCAGGAAAGCAGCCTGAAGCACAGAGCTGAGGGAAGGTTCAGAAGGCAGCTGCCTCAGGCCTTGGGCCTGCCCCGCCCTGCCCTGAATAACTTGTACCTTGGCTGCCACACTAGTTCCGAGTCCACTCAGAGCCTGTGCCCTCTATACACCAAGCCATTCCCAGAATGCAATTCCTTAAGAATTCCTTAAGCAATGCAGAAGAAGGATCTGTGCGATTGTGTATAGAGTCCCACATGTGGGCTTCCACCTCTGCATGGGGGTGATTGCTGTGTACCATACTCGGAAACTGTGAAGTCTCCCCCTCTCCTCTGTGCTGTGTGTTTGCTCCTTTAGCTTCTCAACAACTGCCAGGAGCCCCTGGGCCAGAATTCAAGTCTGATTCATCTTGGTGTGCTTGGAGCTTGGCATGGGGCCAGGCACAGAGAGGTGGCTCAATGTATAAGCCAATTAACTGCGAGCCAACTGAAGAAGCCACCCTGTTCACCCTTTCCCACACCCTTCAAGTGCAAATTTCTCCCTTTTCTCCCAAGCCAGCTTGCTGCTTCTTCCCTCTACGTCTGCCCTGAAATAGAAATGTCAGACATTTAAGTGCAAGTGAGTCCTTTATAAAGTCTGAGGGTGGCTTTTTCTTTAAAGATGTGTAGGAGATAATCAGCAAGATTGAGAATATCACCACCCATCCTGCATAAGCGAGAGAAGCATTTCTTAAAGGGTGAACTAGAAGGAAAGGTGGTTTCTAGGAAAGCAGGTGTACATGCAGTCTCAACACAGGATACTTTGTTAAGTATCAGGTATTGAAAAGGCCTTCTGATACACTGAAACCTCAGGCTAGGAAGCGAAGACAGAGAAAGTGACCACGCCTGGCCACTGCTGGAAGAAAATGCCAGAAGGCCATCTTCCCAGAGTCATGGCAGCCTTTACCCCACAATGGGAGATGCGCCACCAGGAGACACCCCCCCTTTTGATCCCAAGCTCAGCTTTACTGTACGGTGTGGCAGGCATTAGGCAGAGAAAGCAGCAAAGTGCGTCGCCACTTGGTTGCCCTTTTTACACTAGCCCGGGTCCACACCCTGCCGCCCCAGCCAGCTCCAGGGTAGGTTTACACCACTTTCCTTTTTCTTCTTATTTTTAAAAGACGAGGGCGCTACAAATATCTTTCCAGCAAGAGCCCGATCCTGGCACGGGGGCGGGGGCAGGGGGGTGGGGGAACTCTCATTTTTCTTCCCCGCGGCTGGCAAATTTCCCCCGTCCTCTTTCCCCTAGGGCACCCCTCAAGTCTCAGCCCTTGGTGCAGAAAATGGGGCCCCAGGTTACTGCGGCCTCGCCCTGCAAACAAGTTTCCACTGGCTTGGCCGCTTGCAGAATTGCCAGGGCAGGCGCTGAGCGTGGTCAGAGAGCGTCTCTACATCCCGGGATCTTGCACCCCGAGGCCCCTCCGTGCTCGCCCCGGATCAGTGTCCCGGGTAGGGGGACCCCACTTACCCCACAATGGAAATCATCATGGCAGCCACCACCAGGTAGTTGGTCTGGTAATAGAGCAGGTTGCTCACCACGCGGTTGTTCCATTTGGAAATGTCCCTGAAGTCCGGCCGGGCAAAGCGATCGGAACCCGGGAAGAAATCGTCCCAGGCGCGGAGTGGGGCGATATTAACGTCCATGTTCTCAGCTTTGCGTTCTTCGCCTCCAGAATCTGGCGGCGGCAGCGGCGGCAACCGATCAGCTGAGCTGAGTTGAAGAGTTGACAGCGGCTCCGTCTCGGTCGGCTTTGCGGTTGGCAGACAGCAGAGCAAAGGAAATTGGGAGTGGGCGGGCGTGTTTGCTCCTCTTTACTTCTTCATTGGCTCTTGGTTGGGTACAGGAAAACAGGAACCTCCAGACAGAACAAGGGACTGAGTGCAGAATAGAGACGAAATGACAGAAAGCAACTAGCGGAAATCCCCTGTCTGAAGGGAGGTGGCAATGCCTTCTCTAGCAGCAGAGAAGCTGCCTCCTTCGAAATACCTTTTTTGAAGGTTTACCTAGGAGTGTGTTCTCTGACTTAGAGAAAAATTTTGGCAGCTGTGCAGATGCCAATCTAAGTGAAATGAAATGGAAGGCGACTACAGTGTTAATGGAGAATGAGCTGCTTTTGAAAACTAAGTCTTACTAACCTCTACACATCTGAATGCAATTCCCATGTTTTCTGTGTTTCACCATGAGTCACTATGTGTGAAATCAGATTGGCAAAACGGGAAAGAAGGTCATGTAGAACAGAAGGGCTGGTCTGTTTTTTTCACTTCTCTTCTTTGTTCTCCACCTCTGTTCTCTCTAGGCTAAATTGTTGGACTGCTATGCCATTCTGATAAAGTAGGCACTCTGGCCACTTCAGTCCTGAGCTGGGCATGTTGCTTACATTTTAAAGCAAACAGTTGTCTGCAGTGAACTAGTTGTTCTGCATCCAGCATTTTCTGGGCAGAAATATGCATTCCACTTCAAAAGTTTTCTTAGTTTTATTGCAATATTTGGTGACAGCTTTCACTGAGGGACCACAATATATTCATAGATAACGTGATGTTTTGTATCCCAGCCCAAAGACCTGGCAAAAGAAGTATTCGTTGTCAATTCTCTTCTAAGCTTCCAAGGGTCATCTTTTTTCAGTTAAGGGGCTGATTGGCACAATGCATGAGAAAAAAGTAGTTTGTTTAATTGTATAATGTAATAGGTAGAATTCTAAGGTGAAGATTTCTAAGATAACAGAGTCTCTAAGCCCCTAAGTGGCTTAGACAAGGTGAATTCACTCTACTCAGATCACCAATTTTTGAAAACTTGGAAAGTAATGAAATATACTAATGCAAAGTCTAGAAAACATAATTTAATTTTCCTTATTAATTCAGAAGACAGTTAAGGAGCTTACAGCGACTCTAAGAAATTACTACTACTACTGGTGTTTAGGAAAATTTGGTGATTGCATGGAATTAGTGCTAAGATATATCTTATGTGCTGCTTTTTGAATAAAGTTTAAAATGTGAAAATATTCCTGAGTGCTCACGTTTTCTTGATTCTGGAAAAATGGGATGGTGTGAAGTCAGAGAAAGCAAAATTAGAGTCCCAGCTCCTTCCTCTCTCGCAGGTGACTTTGGAGAAACTACTTAATCTCTCCCAGCCTCGGTGTCTTCATGTGTAAAGTGGGGATAATGGAACATCTGCCACATAGACGAGGATAAGTGAAGGAATGTATAGGAAATGCTTAGTGTATAATAAAGGTTCACAGTTATATGTTACTATTATTGTTATTAGCAATAGGATAGCCCACGATTCTTGTCTGCTATTAATAGTGCTTTAATCTGATTTGTTTTCTATGCTTTCATTATAAACATCTACTGACTTTTCTCTACCTTGCTCCAACTTTATTGTTGTGGATGTATCTGGGTAGGGGGAAAAGGTTGAGAATATTCAGTACAATGCCAGCAAGTATTTCGAGTTCTTTTGAGGCTCTGTGAAAGCACTGTGGGTTTTTTTTTCTTTTCTTTTCTTTTCTTTTTAAAGAGGAGAAAAATGTAATCCTGCTCTGCCTTCAAAACTTCTGCAATCCAGTGGAAACACTAGTTAAATATGAGACAGTAAGAGGAGTGCTAAATAGAGATGCACTGAGCCTCAGTGCTCAGTTACAGGAAGTCAGAGGGTGTGGAGGAATTCCCCAGGGCTTCAGAATGTCAAGAGGCAGCACTGTGGGCAAGCTGAGTAAATCATCTTAGTCAAGATGAGAGTGGGAACTCCAGTGGGGCCCCACACTGTTGGTGAGATTTATGAGTATTAGAAGCTATAACTAAGAACTTTATCTTCCAACTGCTCAGAACTGCATGACCAAAAGCTGTCAAGAGTGTATTAGTAACAATATGATTACTCCTTGATCACAGGCAATTGATACCCAAGAAAGAATTAAACCTCTTTAGAGGTTTAAACATAAATAAAGAAATTCTGAAAAGACAGAGAAAGCTGTTTATAGCATGATTCCCTTCTGTCTCCCTCCCAAAATGTTAACCCTGTTTCTCTCTTTGGGGTATGGGAGATTTTTTTTTCTCTAAATATTTCTACCTTTGTTAAATTATTTTAAATAAAAATGAACATGTAATGAGTCATTACTTTTTTCCAGTAACTGTTTGAAATGCTATTAGTAGCAGCTCTTTGTTAGTGTTCATTCCGGGGAGGGAGGGGTCAGATTCACTGTAGAGGTCTTTCTGGAGCTTTAATTTATTATTATTTTTAGAGACAGGGTCTCGCTATTTTGCCCAGGCTGGTTTTAAACTCCTGGGCTCAAACAGTCCTCCCACCTCAGACTCCCAAGTAGCTGGGATTACAGGTGTGGGAAGCCGAGCCCTGCTTGATGGGGCTTTTACAATGGGACTGGTGTGTCTAGATAGGACCATTCAGACTATCTGTCTGTTTAAAAACCATAGCAGATAGTCTAATTGTTTATGATATGTTCCATTTGAAGTAAAATAAATCTGTTGAAGGTTTTGCTTCCATGTCTCTGTTGCTTTCATTCCTGGCAAGGGCAGATGGCTATTTCTAATCCGTCAATCAATCTAAGCCAGTGAGAGTGCCTGGTGTCATTTATCAAAATACCACCATGGTGAGTCAGGCTGTTAGTCTCAAAGCAAGCAGATGCAGGGCCAGATACCTTTGCAGACTTCTTCATCGGCTAGCTGTACTCTATCCCTAGGCCTCAGTTTCCTCCCCTGTGAAATGGGTGAGACTGGACTAGGTGGCCTTTAAGGTGACTGCTGCTTTTCACTATCTGAGAGGGTTGTAATGCTCACTACCACTAATCAAAGGGTATCCAGTATTGTTGGGGGTTCAGGCTACAGGAGCCCATTTTGATAAGCACTGAGGTTAAATCCTCAGTGAAACCATCTGTGGAGTTGTCTGGGCAAGAAAAAGTAGTTTCATAGTTGACGCTGAGACATGTGATGCAGAAGGAGGCTGGTATCTCTTGATAGGGACTGTGAACCCTATTCCCACGCTCACTGCCTGGCATTGACTTTCAGCTCAGTGAATGCTATTGAACTGAACCTAATTGGGGGACCATAAAGGACAAGCTTTCCTTAAGGTTCACTGAAAACTAGGACAAGAGGAGGTTAAATATCACAGTGTAGTAACAGCAGCTACATTTACTGAGTACCCATCAGGCTTTATGTACTCCATTTCAGTGGCCCGCAAACTTTACCAGTGGAGAATCACCCCAGGCTTTGCAGAAGGCTGAAGGGGGGGGGGGCGGTGGGGAGCGTGGTGGGGGCGGTGAGGGGTGAAAATTTGTGTTAAAAAAAACTTCCCAAGTGATGTTGATCACAAACTGTATTTTGAGAGCCACTCTGGATTTTACTTAATTATCAGTCTCACAAGGTGAATAGTGTTATGCCCACTTTATAAATGAAGAAATAGAAGTGTCTAAGGGTTTCGTAGCTCACAACTGAGAAGAATTTAAAATCATTTACTTTTGATTCCAAATATCATTCTTGTCCCACTCCATAGAAGGAGATGTGTGTGTACGGGTATATACATACATTTTTGAACATGATCATTTCCCTCTATCCAGCCATCCAGATTCACAGTGTATATTTGTATTTCTGACTCTAGAAGAAAATAATTGAAACTTTTATCACAATTTATCTTTAGGTGATAGGATTATGGGTGTTCTCCGTTATTCTTTGATTTTTGTGATTGTTTTCCTTTATACTTTTTTCTTTGTATCTAAATATACACATTTATCTCAGGAAAAAAGTTTTAATAAATCATTTTGTTTCCGCTGAACTTATCTAACAGAATGTGACATGAAAATATTAATGCTGATTTGTTCAAAGAAAATAATAATCTCCCACCCCACCAATGTAAACGGATTTAGATAAATTTATTATTCAAGTGAGTACTTATAAAGGCAAAGACTTTGGAACCATCCTGAAAAGCAGAAAGTGAAAATTTCCTTGATCTTTGCCCCCAGAGGAAAGCTCTGGCATACTGGGATGGTTCTTCACGAATTTTTCATAGAATATACCAATATTTTATATAATTACGTATTAACATATAGTTTGTGTAAACGCATAATGTATTGTCTACATTTTCACGCTGCAGAGCAACATTATGCACGGTATAAGATTCACCTAATTAAGCGTAGGTAATTAAGATTATAATTACAGGGCAAGGCTTTAAAGCCCATGGGAGCCCAGCCGCAGTCAACCTCGCCCCTCCCTGCCGGCTGTGTTTCTGGCCTCGCCCCTCCCCGCTTCGCCAGCCCCGCCCCTCCCCTCTTTGCCAGTCCCGCTCCTCCCCGCCCTGCCGCGCGTGGGCACCTGGGAAGAGGCGGAGAACAATATGGCGGATGGCGAGGAGCCGTAAGTACCGGGGTTCTGCAGACGCGCCGGGCTGGGCTGGGTTGTGAGAGAGCGCGGCGGTGGGCGGTTGCCGCCGCCACCCGGGGTCCCCACACCCCCCGCCCCGTCCCCTCGCCCCCCTCCCCTCGCGGCGCCCAGTGTGTAGCGCGATGCTGACCCTTCTTTTATTCTCTCTTTTAGGGAGAAGAAAAGAAGGAGAATAGAGGAGCTGCTGGCTGAGAAGTTAGTGCTGCCGGGAGGCCGGGGCCCTCTCCGGGGACCCCCGCCTCCCCCCACCCCAGGCCTAGGGGACCAGCCGCAGCGGGCCCGGGGGGCTGGGAGGGGGACACCCGGAGCGCAGGCCGCGCTGCCTCATCCCCTGATCCCCGCCCCGCAGCCCCGGGGGCCTGGCGGGCCGCTCCCGGTATCTGCCCGGTGCGGGCGTCGGGGCCAGGCTGCACTGCCCCAGCTCCTGCAGGGGCCCTCCGGGGTGCTTGACGTAAAGGTCTTGAGGAAGGACCCTTGTGCACTCCTCTTCCTCCATCCCAAATTGTCAGAGCAGTGACCCTGTGAAAAGGCAATCTACCTTAAACACACAGGAAAAGGACACAAGACCGTTTTGTGGCCTTTTGAAACACTGAGACAGTAGTACTAATTGCAAACTTTTAATGATAACTCTACATGTTAGGTATTGTACTAAGCACTCCAGTCATTTTGGCAGAATAATTGGCTCTTAAAAGATCTTGAAAGAGGTTGTTGACCTCAAACAGCCTATTTATCCCTTTTACTACACACCCTATTTCTTATCAGATGCTTAATTCTATGCTGGTGAGACAGATTTAATCGAAGTGTTTTCTAACCTGGCCAGCGCCACATAATTTACTCCCCTCCCTGCCTGGGCAGGGAAAAAATACTCTTGCATTGGTTATGGTGAGTTTGTAAATTTCCGTGCCAATTCCCAGTAGCAGTGCTTTGATCTTTATGTGTGTCCCTCAGTTGAATTTCAGCTGCAAGAGGACCGGGATGACAAACTTAATTTCACATTCTTTCCTGCCTTTTATTTCCCTCCCACTTTTACATGAAATCACAATTAAACATTCTTACCATATCCCACGTACTGTACTGAGTCTTCTATGTGATTATCTATATCCTCATGGCTGAAAGAAGTAGCTATGAACGGCCTACAGATGAGGTTTATGTCTATTAAGTAATCTGCTCAAGGTCACAGTGCTGTTAATTGCGGAACCCAACACAACTCTGACATCAAAACCTATGGTTTTTATTGCTAGGCAATACTTCTTGGTCCCTTTTGTAAAAATTGGATATTACTAATATATTTGACGGTAGAAACTGTGGGGTTATAGGAAATTAGAAAATTAATCACAACCAAACGTGAATCTTAACTAAGTATAAAATAGATGCATTTTGTAGAGGAGTCCCACCTTATTCTGTTGTATGTTCTAAAAGGTTTCTAGATGTCTATCTGTGGCGTAATTGTAACCTGAAACTTTGTGTTTAGTGGCAAGAAAAGCCGTCCCACAGCATTAAGAGATTCTTTAAAAAATTAAGACCTCTGCCAGGTTCGGTGGCTCATGCCTGTAATCCCAGCACTTGGGAGGCCGAGGTGGACGGATTACTTGAGCTCAGGAGTTTCAGACCAGCTTGTGCAACATGGCGAAACCCGTCTCTACTAAAAATACAAAAATTAGCTGGGTATGGTGGCATGTACCTGTAGGCACAGCTACTTGGGAGGCTGAGGCAGGAGAATCACTTGAGCCCAGGAGGGCAAGGCTGCAGTGAGCTGCAGTCACACCACTGCACTCCAGCCTGGGCAACACAGTGAGACTCTGTCACAAAAAAAAAAAAAAAGAAAAAGAAAAAATAACCTTATTTCTGAGAAAAGCGTGTGAAAATTCCTCTCATCAAAATGATTTTTAGATTACACCTTTGGAAAGGACACATAAATATTAAATTTGCATCAGACATATAAGCATCAGAATTCTGAAAGTGTGACTTTTTTTCTCTGTTGTATCTCATATTTCCTAATGCAAGTGTGATGAAACAACAGATTGAGGAAGCTTGCAGTGTTTTTTTTGTAAATACCAAATGTAGAGAAGTCAATTTCTCACATAATAGACCAATATCCTAAGTTGAACCTTGGATTGCTTTAGGAAACCAAAAACATGTAGACTGATTTATTTCATCCATTGGGTGAAATAAAAATAGAAACGTGCAGTTCTTTAAATGAATTGTATAATAGGCAAGAAAAAATTTCAAAGCATAAACATAATCACATTGAATATTTTCCTTTTTATTTGAGCAGGTCTGGTGTGGTTACCTTTTCATTTGGGGATACCATAATAGTTGTAGGTGTGGTTTTTTTCATACTGATCTTTGCAGCTGAATTTACTGTGTTCTGTGCAGAATGGCTGTTGATGGTGGGTGTGGGGACACTGGAGACTGGGAAGGTCGCTGGAACCATGTAAAGAAGTTCCTCGAGCGATCTGGACCCTTCACACACCCTGATTTCGAACCGAGCACTGAAGTGAGAAACATTTATTTTTAAATAACTGCTCTAATAGTTTTATGTTTCAAAACTAATAGAATGCTTCTTTTTTAATTTGCTCTTACAATGAAAATACTAATAAAATTGTTTTGTGAAACTAAATTTTTCTTAAAATATGAGATTGAATATTCACAACTGATTTTGTTTGAATGACTATTTGAGTCTTAACATTTCTCATGTAATATAAGTTGAACATTTTTGTGAGAAAAATCTAACTTCATGACCTCATGTAAAAATTTAAAATGCTTTCTGAAACATACTCCCCTTTTGTAGTGCTACTGTGAGAAATTAATTTTGATAGGAATATAGGTGTGCTTATTTAAATTTTGAAATTTAGTTGGAATGAACATCTTAGCTTTGAGTATAATTAATTGCATGTTAAGAATTATGTAAGTACTAAATAATAGAGGTGTAGAATTTTGGACTGATAGTGTCTGACTTAAGGCAAGTGTTCAATTATATGTCACTTTTTTTATTACAGGGTAGGGAAAAGTATAGCACATCTTTATGTGCTTTTGTATTTATAAAAAGATAGTATTTTGAAATAGAAATATTGTGTTACTCCCATAAATTAACGTGCAAACTCTTGGTTTGGCCCAGTGTCTCATGTGAATAACTTTCTCCTTTAATGCTGGGCAGAACTGAAAGCATTAAAAAGAAAAAAAAAAGAAAAAAAGAATTGAAAGTATTAATTCTGTCTTTCTTTAGATAACACACCATATTTTCTTGTGCTTCTAAATTTTTTTTTTTGCCTGATAATTTAAGATTGTTACTTCTGTTAAATGATTGTATTTCTGCTGATAAGGAATTTTCTAAGAGTTTTATATGTTTTTGTGTTATCTCATGTTTTGTGAGTTTCGCTCACTTTATTCAAAAGGAGATGTTGGCCAGGTAAGGTGGCTCACGCCTGTAATCCCAGCACTTTGGGAGGTCAAGGCGGGAGGATCACTTGAGCCCAAGAGTTCCAGACCACCCTGGGCAACATAGACAGAACCCATCTCTAAGAAAAAAAAAAAAAAAAAAAGAAAAGAAAAAAAAATTAGCTGGGCATGATGATACATGTCTTTGTTTTCAGCTACTCAGGAGGTTGAGGTGGGAGGATTGCTTGACTGCACCTGGAGGTGGAGGCTGCAGGGAGCTCTGATCATGCCACTGCACTCCAGCCTGGGTGACACAGTGAGACCCTGTCTCAAAAAGGAAAAAAAAAAGCAGCTGTTACTCTTTCCCCTTCCACCTGCCGCAGGTGGAGTTTCGCTTTTGTTGCCCAGGCTGGAATGCAGTGGTGTGATCTTGGCTCATGGTAACCTCTGCCTCCCAGGATCAAGTGATTCTCCTGCCTCAGCCTCCCAAGTAGCTGGGATGACAGGCGCTCACCACCACACCTGGCTAATTTTTTATATTTTTAGTAGAGACAGGGTTTCACCATGTTGGTCAGGCTGGTCTTTCCTGACCTCAGGTGATCCACCCACCTCGGCCTCCCAAAGTGCTGGGATTACAGGTGTGAGCCACAGTGCCCAGCCCTGTTACTCTTTTTACCTTATTGTTTTACTCCTTTAAACACTTTGGGCAGTGCTTGATCCTCTGTTTTTTAAATTTTTAAACTTTTATATTTTTAGGAAGTCAGTTAACTGAATTTGATGTTCTCTATCCCTTTGCAAAAATTAAAAAACAAATTAGAGATAGTTTTCCTTGTTAAAAATACCCTTTAACTTTCATACAATAAAAGGCAATTTAAAAACATTAATGGCCGGACGCGGCAGCTCATGCCTGTAATCCAAGAAACTTTGGGAGGCTGAGGCGGGCGGATCACTTGAGGTCAGGAGTTCAAGGCCAGTCTGGCCCACATGGTGAAACCCCGTCTCTACTAAAAATAAAAAATTAGCCAGGTGTGGTAGTGCACACCTATAATCCCAGCTACTCGAGAAGCTGAGGCAGGAGAATCACCTGAATCTGGGAGGCGGAGGTTGCAGTGAGCCGAGATCCCATCACTCACTCCAGCCTGTGTGACAAGAGCGAGACTCCGTCTCAAAAAAAAAAAAAAAAGAAAAATTAACATTGAAACTTCCTGAAATCATTAGAGTTTTAGAATTCCTGGTTCAATAGAATTCATAAATTTCAAATAATTGAGCAAATACAAAGTCTCCTCTTTATCCTAGTGGCATTTTTTCCTGGAAACATCAGAAACTATTTTAAAGTTTGTTGCTTTATTTATAGTCTTTGCAGTTATCACCCAGCTTTTAATATGCCTTTCCATTCTTTACAGTCTCTCCAGTTCTTGTTAGATACATGTAAAGTTCTAGTCATTGGAGCTGGCGGCTTAGGATGTGAGCTCCTGAAAAATCTGGTAATATATATACATATATATATAAATATTTTTTTCTTCTTTGTGATAAGTAAACCTTACTTATCTGTCATACTAGGGAATTTCTCGTGATTCTTAACCTTTTCTCTTGAGCCTTTGTTTAGCATGCCAAATTCCAAACAGTAATTAAAATGGTAGAACTTTGGAACTTTTTAAATTCTAAAGCTCTCAGCTATAAAGTTATTGATAAAATTTCATACTTCAGTTTTCTTCTCTGATCTTTAACAAACAACTTTTGGTGCTTCCTCTGGCAAAACGCTCCTAACTTCAATGAAGTAAATAACAAAACTGGTAATTCATATTTTAATGTATAGTTTCAAATAATTTATTATTTCTTTTGCTTCCCCAAATAACCCAGCTAGGTGGGTAAGGCATTACCCCATTTTATATAGAGGGAGACATTGAGGTTTAGAGATGTTGACTGAGTTGCTGAAGTTTTTGTGGATTATAGCGATGTGCCTGGAACTGAATCCAGGTCATCAGTTCTTAGTTAAGTGTTCTTTTTCAGTGAACCATTAGGTCATTTTATGACCTAATAAGACGATTGTGGACACCTAAGGTTTGGGAAAGCTAAACCTTTACTGAACTTATTTGCATATATTTAGAAATAAATTAAGTATATAATTTGATTTAATTAATTGGTTTCCTTGACTTTTTCTAATCACAAAGTCGCTTTCTATAAATTTTAATGAGTTTATGTAACACAAATGAGTAGAGGCAGAATTGGTTTAGAGTTGTATGCTAGGCTTCTCATTGCTGTGTAGAAAAGTGGAAATGCTGGAATAGACTCTTTAGAAAATAAAGCAGGTCACAGCCAGATGGAGGACCCAAATAATTGGCCAAGGGGGTTAAAGTTTAAATATAAACATAGCCACATTAATTTTGTTAAGAAACACTAATGTCGCTTGAGTGAAGTTGTAAAAACTTAAATATACTTCACTGTATTTAATGTCTTGCTGGGTTCTGTGGGGATTATATGTCATCATGGTCTCTGTCTTCAATCAATCTGAAGTTTCATTGGGGAGATAAATCTCACATGAAATAAATAGCAGTATGCATGATACACTCTGTGGTGGGATGCCAAAATGACAGTACCGTATCAAACATAAATACTCCAGCAGTGTGAGAACCAAAGACTTATAGAAGGAAAGGGTTTATGGAGGATGGGCATTGGTTTTTGTTAGGTATTATAAATGTACAAATTTCCTAAAGCTTATTAAATTTTGAAGCCATTATTTGCAAATGTGACATTTACTAATTTTAAGTGTAAAATAATTGAAGATTAGATCTGAAGATTAGTCACCAAGCAACTTTAAGGAGTGGCCCCTTCTTCATTGCATTATAGTAATCTTTTACGCAAAAGAAGAAAACTAAGGGTTTTCAATTTTACTCCTTGTTTTGCTTATTTAATTCATTGTAAGCCCCCTAAAGGCTCATTCTAACAAAAAAGAATATGATACTAGACTGGGCATGGTGGCTCACACCTGTAATCCCAGCACTTTGGGAGGCCGAGGCAGGCGGATCACAAGGTCAGGAGATCGAGACCATCCTGACTAACACAGTGAAACCCCGTCTTTACTAAAAAATACAGAAAACAAAAAATTAGCCGGGCGTAGTGGCAGGTGCCTGTAGTCCCAGCTACTCGGGAGGCTGAGGCGAGAGAATGGCGTGAACCCAGGAGGCAGAGCTTGCAGTGAGCCGAGATCACGCCACTGCACTCCAGCCTGGGCAACAGAGCGAGTATTATATTATATAATATTAGTAAAAAGATACTAATATTACTGATTGAGCAAATATTTATTGAGCCACCATCCCATATGCCAAGCACCATTTTAGATGCTGAAGATACAGCATTGAACAAATACAGAGAGATGTTTGCGTTGGTGGGACTCACATTTTAGTTGAATGAAAAAGTAAGTATATAGTATGTCAGATGGTGTGAGGGGAAAAGGTTTACAAAAAGGTGCTATTGAGTACCAAGGTGAGCAAATGAGCCATACAGTTATCTGTAGGAAGAATATTCTAGTTAGAGAGAATAACAGGTACAAAGCTGTGAAGTGGAGCACTCCTGTTTGTTCAAGGACTGCAAGGAGGCTATCATCGCTAGAGCAGAAGTGGGTTGGGGGAGCAGTTTTGGAGACCATATCAGACAGATAATGGGAGATGGAGGGGCTTGGAGTGGATATCACAAAAGACTTTGGAGGTTACTGTAAGTGCTCTCGCTTTTACTCTGAGTCATGAAGTCATTGGAGAGATTTATGCAATGAGAGACTTGATTGGCTTTTCACCTAGGTTACTGAGGCTGATGCATTGAGAATAGACTAAGGGAAGAGCAGAGAGGGGGAAGAAACAGAGAGACTAATTAGATTATTATAGTCCTCTAGACAAGAGACAACGTGACTTGAAACAGGATGGTAGCATTGGATGTGGTGACAGGTGGTCAGATTATGGATATATTTTGAAGATGGAATCAACAGGATTAGCTGATGGATTGGTGGTGTGCTGTGAGAGAAAGGAATCGAGGATGATACAACAAGGTTTTTGCTCTAGGGGCGGGCACCTGGAAAGATGGAGTTACTGCAATGAGGAAGTTACTGCAATGAGGAAGATCTGGAAAAGAACAGATTTGGTCGTTGTGGTGAGCAAGGGTGATCAAGTTTGGTTTTGGAAACTGTTAAGTCTGAGATGTCTGCTAGATGGTCTATATCTTACAAGATGGTCTGAGATCACCAGAACAAAGCACAAGGCTACTCCGAATTCTGGCCAGTAAAGTAGGAAGAAAACTGAATGAACTGGGAACCAATTTTTAAAAAGTGTTCAAATTCTCGTGAGTGTGGTGACCAACTGAAGAACATGTTTTAGGGTGGAGGAAGTGACCCACCCAGCCTAATACCTCAGAAAGGTAAGGTCAGATAGACTGAGAATTGGTCATTGGAGTTAGCAACACGGAGGTTATTGGTGAACTTGACAAGTACAGTTTCTGTGGAGTTTGAGAACAGTCAGGACTTTGAAAGCACAAATATGGATAAGTCTTGAAGATCTCTTGGCATATAGGGGGACAGAAAAATGAGGAAATTATTGTCAAGTTATTTGATCATTGAAGTAAACTGACCAAGACCAGAAAAGTTAGTTATTGAGACTTATTTTTTTCAGTTTTTTGCATCTGCTGGTAAATTTGAATGTGGTTGTACTGTTTAGAATGCATGGCATTATTATGGAAACCTAACAGGTTTTTTGTTTTTTGCCTTTCCCTGCTTTTTAAATTGCATGCTCTTGACTCAATATCTTTTAAGATACTCCTTTTACATGTACAGCCTACCTATGTGTGTGTTTTTATAATATATGTCTTATAATAGTTACCATTTCTGAATCGTGGCATGCTTAATATTAAGTAAACTAAAATAAAGCTTGTAGAATTGCTTTTAACAATATTTTGAAAAAATAATAGCAAGCATAGTAAAATTAAAGTATCCATCAATAGCAGCAAAGCAACAAATTTTACAAATGTGTTTATGGAATTATATATATATGTAAAATAGTTTCAATCCATAGAAATTTTGAGTTGTTCTCTTTTGGTTATAGATTATTTGAAACTGAGTGATTGTACACTTTTGACCTGTTCAAGAACTCTGAATTTTATATACCTTGCAAGACTCTTTCAGCCATCGAATACAAATTACACAGAATTTATTACTGAGAATTTGTAGACTTAAGACTACATTGAAAACAAATATTACGTTTTTAAATGTGAGGAAACTTCTGCTTAATTGGATTGTTTTTATTCCCACAGGCCTTGTCTGGTTTTAGACAGATTCATGTTATAGATATGGACACTATAGATGTTTCCAATCTAAATAGGCAGTTTTTATTTAGGTAAGTTTTAATATCTTAGCGGTTTTCTTTTTTTAAGCTCTGATAATCATTTGAACTTGTACATTGCAGTTTAATAATTTTTAAAAATGACTTGAGAGGATAATACTAATTTTATTTTAAAAAACAAAAACTACCATTCCCATTGTAGGTAAAGTTTTGTAAGAAAATTTCGGGCATCTTGGTGATAGTAGTTATGTAAACAAATACATGTTTTTGTTTTTTCGAAGAAGTCTCCTTCCAAAGGTTTATGTGATTTTTGGGAATATCCTCAGGTTAACTGTGCTCTGAAGAAAGGAAAGAACGGTAGCTCTTCCTCCAGTTGATGTCAGAAGAGAATACTCGCTGGAGTATTAGGCCCTAGTGAGAGATTGGCAGGGATTTGTGAGCCAAGGTTTGAATGGTGACTGGAGCAATAAAGTTGGGAAAGAGTTTGAGCTTTTCCTACAAGGGGAAAGAAAATGGAAAGTCGAGGAGAGAAAAACCAGAACCAACTGGAATGGAACAAAGAGGGATGGTTACCTTAGGCATATATGGAATATAGAGAACATCAAGGAGTGATTTGTTAAAGATGAGTTTAAGAAGAGAAGTAGAGGCCAGGCATGGTGGCTTATGCCTGTAATCCCAACACTGGGAGGCTGAGGTGAGAAGATTGCTTGAGCCCAGGAGATCCAGACCAGCCTGGGCAACAAAGGGAGATTTCGTCTCTACAAAAAAATTAAAAAATTAGCCGGGTGTGCACCTGTGGTCCCTGCTGCATGGGAAGCTGAGGTAGGAGGATCGTTTGAGCCCAGGATCTCGAGGCTGCAGTGAACTGTGTTCATGCCACTGTACTCCAGCCTGGGCAACAGAGCGAGACCCTGTCTCAAAAACAAAAACAAAAACAAAACAACCCAAAAAACAAAAACTGAAGTAGACCATGTATCCAGACATGAAGAAATGTTCATTCATGAATTTAGTATGTAATATTGAGGGGTTTGAGTAGTTTAGGTAAAAGTGTGTATTTGTTAGTCAAAGATACACAGAGATAAGGACTTTTTTTTTCTCTCTCTAGTTAGGAAGTTTGCATCTGTTACTGACAGTGCTCAAATTGTTCTGGGTATATAGGATAAAGTTGAGCTAGCAAAAAAGGTAACATTAAATTTTTGGATAGGCATAAAACCTCTACATTATCTTTGTGGAAGATCTTAATGGGACTGAAGTATGGATTAAAATAAGTTAATGAAGTGTTGTAATTGCAATGTGACCCTTAATGTTTAACTTTTAAGCTTTATTTTTTATTTTTTAACCTTTGAAATTTCCCTTCTCTATAGCAAAGTTTGTGGACTCTGTCCAGCTTGTCGAATTTTGAGTTGTGAATTCTCTGAAAAAGATACCACTGAATTGATTTGTTATTGATACAGGCCATACCCTTTAATTTGTGGCTAAAATGGTTGAAGATGGTAATAATGATATGTAGCAAGTACTTCTAAACTATCCATATTATTCCATTTAATCTCAGCAACCTCAGGGTAGATTCTTGTGTTCAAGGTTAAATAATTTGGGCAGAGTGTCCTGCAAGGATGATGTGTGTGAAAGGACATTTTATTGAGGTGGAGCAATCTGATTGTTTCATCCTGGAATGGTAAATTAACAAACAGTTCCCAGAAACCATCTAGGAGTTCTTTTGTTTGGGCTGTGCCATAAAAGCACATAGAATATATTACTTAAAATAATCTTAGAAGTCTACTTTATCCCTTTTACAAACCTAAAGAGCTTTCTGTGTGTGGAGCCATTGAATGCAATACTGAAATTAAGTTCTTTGATTTATAACAGGGCCTTTTTTATGTAAGTTAGTACAAAGTGAAGATAAAACATTTACCAAAAGTTTTGAATCAAAAAAGAACAGTGCTTTATTGGAGAGAAAAAAAATTGGCCTGGCATGGTGGCTCATGCCTGTAATCACAGCACATTGGGAGGCTAAGGTGGGCGGATCACTTGAGGTCAGAAGTTCGAGACCAGCCCGGCCAACATGGTGAAACCCTGTGTCTACTAAAAATACAAAAATTAGCCAGGCGTAGTGACTCATGCCCGTAGTCCCAGCACTCTGGAGGCTGAGACAGGAGAATTGTTTGAATCTGGGAGGCAGAGGTTACAGTGAGCCGAGATTGTGCCACTGCACTCCAGCGTGGGTGACAGAGCGAGACTCTGTCTCAAACAAAAAAAAAAAAAAAAAAAGAAAAATTGACATGCTAAAGTGTTTTTCTTTGAAATTTCAGATTTTTTTCTAATAAGCACACGATTTATTATTTTCATTTATTTTAAAAGTATTTACTGTGTGCTAGGTAGGAAGGAATATGAAGAGAGTAAGAACATGGTCACTTTCATCCAAATAATAGTCTAGTAGGTATGATAGACGTGTATGTAGCAAATATGTTATGAAAAAAGTAATAATGTTCTTATTATATGCATGGAATGATTTCTCTGAGGAGAATATGGAAATATTAGGAAAGAAAATACCATTTGTATAGAACTTAGAGGAGGAAATTCATATCCTTTCCTATCTATATGTGTGGTTATTGTTTTAAGAGTGACCTTTTGAGGCTTTATATATTCAGCTTCTGTGATGTAATAGTAACATTTGCAATTTTAGCTGACACTTTTGGTATTATTCTTTCTTTAAAAACTTGGTGCCGGGCATGGTGGCTCATGCCTGTAATCCCAGCATTTTGGGAGGCTGAGGCGGGCAGATCACCTGAGGTCAGGAGTTCGAGACCAGCCTGACCAACATGGCAAAACTAAAAATACAAAAACTAGCTGGTTGTGGTGGCAGGCACCTGTAATCTCACCTACCTAGAGACTGAGGCATGAGAATTGCTTGAACCTGGGAGGCGGAGGTTGCAGTGAGCCGAGATCGCACCACTGCACTGCAGCCTGGGTGACAGAGTGAGTGAGACTCCGTCTCAAAAAGAAAAAAGAAAAAAACATGGTTACAGCCTCTTTTTTTTTTTTTCCATTTTATATACGGTCCAGTGAAATTTTTTTTTTCTTTTTTTTTCTTTTTCATGCAGCTTCTTAGGGGACACAAAATTTGCTGCTTAATCAGCACACACAGGAAGAAGGGGTTAAATGAAGGTTCTTGCATCCCAAGGATGAATCTTATTGTGTATATTTCAGCCAAGACCTGTGGAGTAACACCATGAGGTTCTGAGCTCTAAGAGTGGGATAATTTTTTACAGTGGAAGGTGGCCAGGAATCATAGCATTATTATGCTTTATCTGGGAGGAAGAACACTGTTCAGATTTTCTCTTAATTAAAGCAATACTTAATTAGACTTATGTTAATTTGGACCATTAGCAAGGGTTGACATTTAAGGTTAAATGACCGTTTACCAAAATTTATTACTGAAATCAAAATACTTAGGCAAAAATATTCCTTCTAAATTTCCTATAAGTAAACTTACTGTGAATTTACTTTTATGTTTGAAAATAAGTTATGTAGATCATATAGATTTATAATATGAATTATAATTTAAATATTTTTCCTGTAGGCCTAAAGATATTGGAAGACCTAAGGCTGAAGTTGCTGCAGAATTTCTAAATGACAGAGTTCCTAATTGCAATGTAGTTCCGTATCCTTTTGACAAAAAGAAAATTACTTAATTTTTAAAAGCTTTTTTCCTTTATTATAAGAGATATTTAACAGAGAATACAGATAAGCAAGAGGGAAAAAAAATCAGCAGTAGTAACTTTATTACTGAGATAACTGCTGGTAACATTTTGCTATCTATTCTTCCAGTCTTTTCTGTATGGTTATATAAATATTTTTTGGGCCCTGATTTTTAACTTAAGTTTATAAAGCCTGTTTCATCATCTACTTTATTTTGCATTATTGCCCTTAATTTTAGTATCAATTACATATCTCCTTTACTAGAGTGTAAATTCCTAGGCTGGATCCAATTAATCTTTGTTTCTTTATAGTAGCAGACAGAGTAGACAGTCAATATAGTATTAGCCAAATGGAAGGTACATCACAGTAAATTTATTTTTACAAGAAATATGTTTTTAAAAAGGAGTATTTACACTGTAGCTTGAATTTAGATCTGGAGAACTTTTGGCATTTTATAGAAAGTCAGAAGATGTGATTTCTATGTAGAAAGTCCCACAGAATACAAAATCAACATACCGGTGAACTTGTGAAAGTTAATGTAAAATACAATGCCATTTACAACTGCTTACAAAGAAAAATAAATACTTAGATGTAAACTACAAGATAAGTAAGAGATTTATATAGTGAAAAACTACAAAATGCTGATGAAAGAAATCAAAGAAAATCTAAATAAATGGAGAGATAGTCCATCTTCAAAGATTGGAAGATTAAATATAGTAAAGATGTCATTTCTCCCTAAATTTGTATACATATATACCATAGTTTCTATTAAAATCCCAGCAAAATTGTCGATATAGACGATCTTCTAAAATTTATATAGAAAAGCAAAGGAATACCTACTACAATTCTGAAAAAGAAAGTGGGAGGAATCACTATCCAAATTCTAGACTTATATAGCTATAGTAATCCAGACTCAGTGGTGTTACCAGAGGGATACATAGATGACTAGAACAGAATAGGGAAGCCAGAAATAGCCCCATATAAGTATGGCCAATTTGTTTTTGATAAAGGTGCAAAACAGTTCCAATGGAAGAAGCATAGTCTTCAACAAATCGTACTGGAGCAATTTCATATCCATAGTTAAAAGATGAATTTTGACCTAAACATACAAAATTAACTCAAAATGGATTATAGGTGTAAATATAAAATATAAAATGAGCCAGGCGTGGTGGCTCATGCCTGTAATCCCAGCACTTTGGGAGGCCGAGGTGGGTGGATCACTTGAGGTCAGGAGTTGGAGACCAGCCTGGCCAACATGGTGAAACCCCGTCTCTACTAAGAATACAAAAATTAGCCGGGCACAGTGGCTCCCAGCTACTCAGGAGGCTGAGGTGGGAGAATCGCTTGACCCTAGGAGGCTGAGGTTGCAGTGAGCTGAAATTGCGCTACTGCACCCCAGCCTGGGTGACAGAGCAAGGCTCCATCTCAAAAAAACAAAAAAAAAACACAAAAAACCATAAAACGATAGAACTTTAGGGTTTGGTGGAGAGTGCTTAGGCCACGTCAAAAGCAAGACCTGTAAAAGGTGGGGTATGGTGGTGCAGATCACTGAGGAAGCAGTGAGCTTTTATCATACCACTACAGAGTCCTGG
Source organism: Pan paniscus (assembly GCF_029289425.2). NCBI lineage: Eukaryota > Metazoa > Chordata > Mammalia > Primates > Hominidae > Pan > Pan paniscus. The sequence continues at coordinate 69,021,709 of NC_085926.1, read as the reverse complement.
CTGCTTGGGAGGCTAAGGTGGGAGGATTGCTTGAGACTAGGAGTTTGAAGCTATAGTAGGCTGTGGTCATACTGTGAATAGCCACTGCATTCCAGCCTGGGCAATGTAGTGAGACATCATCTCTAAAAAATTAAAATAATTTTTTGTAAAAGCATGAGCCATAAAAGGAAAAAATTGATACACTGAACTTCATCAAAATTAAAAACTTGCTGTGTGAAAGACCCTCTTAAAGGGATGAAGAAAAGCCACAGACTGGAGAAAATACTTGTAAAGCATCTGATGGAGGACTCATATCTAGAATATATAATGAACTCTAAAAACTCAACAGTAAAACAAAAAAAATTCAATTAGAAAATAGACAAAAGATAGGAAGAGATATTGTACTAAAAAGGATGACGAAAAGCACATGAAAAGATGTTTCACATCAAACTAAGACCACCATGAGCGATACTGTTACACAACTATTAGACTAAAAAAAAAAAGCCAGTCTCAAAAGGTCATATACTGCATGATTCTGTTTATATAATACTCTTGAAATTACAGAATTATAGAGATGGCTGGGTGTGGTGGTTCAGGCCTGTAATTCCAGCACTTTGGGAGGCTGAGGCGGGAAGATCACTTGAGCCTGGTTGTTTGAGACCAGCCTAGGCAACAAATGAGACCCTATTTCTGTAAAAACTAGAAAAATTACCCAGGCATGGTGGCACATGCCTGTAGTCCCAGCTACGTGGGAGGCTGAGGCAGGAAGATCAGTTAAGCCCAGGATGTGGAGGCTGCAGAGAGATCTTTATTGTGGTAGAATAGTTATGTGTGTTGCCTGGGGTGGTGGTTACACAAATCTATGTGTGTTTAAATGACAGAATTATAAACACACATTGTACCAATGTTCTGTTCATGGTTTTGGTACTGTACTATAGTAAGATGTAACTGGGAAAGGTGCATGGTACCTACCTATACTATCTGTGCAACTTACTGCGAATCTATATTATTTCAAAATAAAGAGCTTAAAAATGCAAATACAGGCCCCTGTAGGGAAAAAGGAAGAGTTGGTGGGGGTGGGTTGGTTAGTAGGGGGCACTCAGTTTGTCTATCCCCATTATGTGGGTCTGGGAAACTGGGTATTTTCTAGAAATCCAGATTAGATTTCTTAGTCTGGCTCTTGGTTCCCTGATTGCCATTCCTCCACGTTTGCTTTGTTTCTTTTTTGACCTCTTTCTAGCTGTAGCTTCGGTCTCCTGCTTGCCTAGCATTCAAAGGGAATAGAGGTCTGAATGACTGAGGGCTAGAATTGAAATTATTGTTCATAGCTTTATTTGTAGGCAAGAATTAAAAATCTAGAGGAAGCATGTATTGTCCCTTTTTTCTCTGTATTGCTTTTAAAAAATTTTTAGTGGACTATTTATCTTAACTTTAGAGAAGTTGCATAATTTATAAATTATTAAACAATTGCTCCATTCATTAGAAAAATTAAAACAAGTTTTTGCACCCATGTGCTATTAAAACATTAAGTGCTATATTGACTCACCCACAATCAGTTTTGAATGGGGTTTCCTTTTTAGCCTCCAGGGATGGGAAGACTGGTAATAGGATTTGGTAGGGTAACTTGAAAACTGAGTTAAATGAGAAAGGTAGAAAAAATTCGTACTTTTTCTCCTCCCCACAAAAAATAAAAACAGTAAAATCTTTACCAACTGAAAAAGCTGTTGAAATTTTCTGTATGTTAAAAAAATGAGCTTTGCAGTAACTCTTAAAATCACCTAGCAAAATAGGAACTATAATGTGCATCTTTCCTTCACTAAAACATTTATTGCATCTCTTCTTGATGCTGATGATTGAGGACACACATTCTGCTTTCCTGGGGCTTATGGTTTTATATAAAAACCAAAGCAAAGTAGAAAGTATACCTCCTACCAAGGGCATAAATATAATGATATAGGGGTTCAGGAATGAGAAAAAGTAAGTAGTTAGGGGAGGAATGGCAGAAAAGTTTTGTCAGAAAGGAGAGTTGTGTTCATTTAGTCAGATTCCTTGAATTCCACTGATGTGAACATTGATTACTTATTTCTTGTTGTAAATATATGCAGAGTGTGTTCCTTATGGCATTGTCAAATTCATTTTAGAAATTAAAACTTAGCTGCTTAAGTTCCTTTACTTGTATTCAGACATTTCAACAAGATTCAAGATTTTAACGACACTTTCTATCGACGTAAGTTTTTTACTTGAAATTAATGCTCACTAGATTCTTAGAATTTTTTAGTTGGTAGCTATTCAAATATTGCTAGCTATTTCAAGGCTATTTCTTCACTTGCTTTCCTCTCTCACTGTTGGCTTTTCAGTAATGTTGCTGATAGACTGAAAAGAGAATGCTAGTTTTAGCTGACATGACCAGCTACAATTTTCTATGCTTACCTGAATGAGAGTTCACTCAAGGAATAGGAGCTCTGAGAACGTATGTGGGATTACAGTAAAAAGTGCTTGTGGTTTTTTTGTTGGTTTCTTAGAAAGTGCAAATTGTTTTCTGCAAGTGCTTTTTTTTTTAATTAGTAAACTTTATTTTTTAGGGCAGTTTTATGTTCACAACAAAATTGAACAGAAAATTTTTGAAAACTTGGGTTCTCATAGAGCTTCCTGTTCCCACAAACACACAACCTTCCTAATCAACATCTTGCACCAGAGTGGTACATTTGTTGCAATTGATGAATCTACATTGAAAGATCATCATGCAACTACATATTTAAAAACTAAAGTTTCTTTTTTTTTTTTTTTTTTGTAGAATTTCATATTATTGTATGTGGACTGGACTCTATCATCGCCAGAAGATGGATAAATGGCATGCTGGTAAAGACTTTAGTATTGTTATAGTTCTCTGAAGTTCTTGCTGCTGTGCTTCACATCCCCAAAATTAGAATTGATATATTTTTGAAAAATCAGAGTTTAATTTTTAATTAAGTATATTTACTTCATTGTTTATTGCCAGTCATTGGTTTTCAGGTGAAGACACAAATTGTTATTATAATCCCTTGATTTGATACATTGGTATTCAATAGCACAACCGACTCATAGGATTACTTGAAAGCATACTTCTTCTTTTGAATTCTTATCCCCTTCTCCTTTAAAGCCCTTCAAATTGTTTTCCTAGATATCTCTTCTAAATTATGAAGATGGTGTCTTAGATCCAAGCTCCATTGTCCCTTTGATAGATGGGGGGACAGAAGGTTTTAAAGGAAATGCCCGGGTGATTCTGCCTGGAATGACTGCTTGTATCGAATGCACGCTGGAACTTTATCCACCACAGGTAATCAAAAAAGCACCTGCATTTCTTTTATAGTATCTTGGCATGGAATTAGGGATTAATTATTAAGTCTAGTTAATATTTAGAATTTTTAATTAGAAGTAGCCGTATTTTAAAAATTACACTAAGAAGAAAGATAAAATATGAAATTCTGCTCTACTTGAGGAAAGATATGAACCGAGTACATTGTTTTGATACTATTCTGCTTTCATAATTTATTTGTATTTTTTATTTGGGGAGTAGGTATCAAGTAGAATTACAAAGCTGTATATTGATGTCAAGCTGTAATCTATGTGGTTTTCACCTGTATTTATTTCAGGGAAATAAAGATACCAGGGATAAGAATGATCTTTCCAAGGATGGGGCTTTTTGATTTACATATCCACTTTAAAGAACACTTGAAATTTTGAATAATAAATGTAAACAATTTTATGAGTATTCACTTGGGATTCACTTAACTCTGAACTTGCTTTTGTTTTGGTTTGCTTTATACTTAAATATTAGGTAAACATAACAAGGTGTTCATATTTGAGAAAATCTGTTCAGTATTTTTCTTCTCATAGTCTAACAAAGCTTAAATTTTATACCTTGTAAATGTAGGGCAAACCTGTCTTTACTGGCAGGTCAGCTTAAGTGAAGTGACTCAGATAATCTGTATTATAGTTTGAGAGGCATTTTTAATGGTATACAGTATTTTGAGTTGAAACAAATTGTATGAAATTGTTAAGAACTAGATCATAACTGGAAGTTGCATTTTAAAATAATTCATTTAAAATTCACTGAAAAGGACAAACTGTGGTTTTAGGTTAATTTTCCCATGTGCACCATTGCATCTATGCCCAGGCTACCAGAACACTGTATTGAGTATGTAAGGATGTTGCAGTGGCCTAAGGAGCAGCCTTTCGGAGGTAATAAACCTAATTTAATAATCTAGAATTACATAAAATACATATTTTTTCAATATTATTCCTTTGGATAATTTCATTAAAAACATATTGTTTTGTGATTACGTATTCTTCTCTCTCTCTCTCTCCCCCTTTTTTTTTTTAAACAGAAGGGGTTCCATTAGATGGAGATGATCCTGAACATATACAATGGATTTTCCAAAAATCCCTAGAGAGAGCATCACAATATAATATTAGGGGTGTTACGTATAGGCTCACTCAAGGTAAATCAGCAAATTGTCATGAATTATGATGTTGGGATGACTTAGGGCTGGGATGCTTTCAGGAGAATAATTGATAAGTGAGTTTAGACAGTACCATCCACTTGAAGTTCAGTAAAGGTACCATGTAATTCATACTACTTATTAGCTAGGGGGAATTTAATAAAATTATTGAATCTTACTTACTTAGGCTATAGGTCATCCAAGTCAAACTGTCCATTTTTATCTTCCACTGAATTCATCATCTCTTAGAGACAGTCTATTTCACATTTGGACAGGACTGTTAGACAAATATTCTATATATTGAACAGAAATTGTCTTCAGGCCAGCTGCGGTGGCTTATACCTGCAATCCTAGCACTTCGGGAGGCCGAGGCAGGCGGATCACCTGAGGTCAGGAGTTCGAGAGCAGTCTGACCAACATGGCAACACCCTGTCTCTACTAAAAATACAAAATTAGCTGGGTGTGGTGGCACATGCCTGTAATCCCAGCTACTCAGGAAGCTGAGGCAGGAGAATCACTTGAACCCAGGAGGCTGAGGTTGCAGTGAGCCTGAGATTGCACCACTGCTTTCCAGCCTGGGCAACAAGAGCAAAACTTCGTCTCAAAATAGAAATCGTCTTTGGTTTGGTCTGACTGTTGTCCCAGTACTGTATACAGTCTAATTCCCTTTTAAGTAATGGCTTTTAACATATTGAGGACAGTGATCACATCCTTTGCAAATTTTTATCAGTGCCATAAACCTCCCTAGTTAGTTCCTTTAACCCTGTATTAGTTCATTTTGCTTTGCTATAAAGGAATATCTGAAACTGGGTAATTTATTCAGGAAAGAGGTTTATTTGGCTCATGGTTCTGCAGGCTGTGTGAGCATGGCAAAAGCATCTGCTTGGCTTCTGGTAAGACCTCAGGAAGCTTTTACTCGTGAAAGCTAAGGGGGATGGCAAGGCATGTCATATGACAAGAGAGGGAGCAAGAGAGAGAGGAGGGAATACCAGGCTTCTTTTAACAACCAGCTCTTGCGTGAACTTAATATCGCAGGGAGGGCACCAAGCCATGCATGTGGGATCTGCCCTAACGGTCCAAACACCTCCCACTAGGCCTCACCTCCAACACTGGGGATCACATTTCAGTATGAGATTTGGAGGGGACAGATATCCAAACTATATCCAACCCTTTGATATGTTGTACAGCTTCAGGTTCTCATGTTGTTTTTCTGTAACCATATTCCAGCTATCCATATTGGTTAACTGGAATATAGTTAGAGAAAACAACTTTTCCTAATTGTTCAGGCCAACATGCAGCATTATGGGACTGGTCTTACTTTAGATAATAGACTTCTGATAACTGATGCAGTCTTAAAGGAGAGCAGGTATTTATGTTGTTGTTTTTTTGTTTACATTGATGCTATACTTTCGATTCTTTGATGTTACTAGCCACTGAAAGCTGGATGTTTTGTCCACATATGCAATTGCTAAGCCACATCTGCCTATTATAAACTTGGCAGTTTGGGGAGTGTCTTTTTTTTTTTTTTTTTCTTAATATCCAAGTATAGGTCCTTACAAATGTATTCTTAAAATTCAACCTGTTTTTCTCTCTTTATATGTATTCTGCCAACTTACCTGGTGTTTCTAGCTTCATTTCACCTGTTTTGATAATTATATCCTTTATTTCTTTTTCAAATAATTGATGAAAATTTTTAATAAGACTGAACTCTCTGAGAACAGACATCTGAATCATACTTCTGGCCAGGCCCTTTTAGGTTTATCTCATTCTGTTCATCAGACCTTCTTGGTACTTTGTATTTCTTTATCTTGTTCACAAGGATGTCATGAAAAACCTTTCCAGATCCTTTACTGAAGCCTAGGTATGCTATCTTTTGCATTGTCCTGAGTTGCTAAGTTAGTCATAGTAGCCAAATGAGGCTACTCCAACATGATTTGTCTAGTAACCAGTCATGCTCAATCGTAGTGATCAATGTTTCCAATCTAGTTATAGTTTCCTTTTTTAGAATTTTGCCCAAGATCATTACCAAGTTCACCAGAATGAGCTTTGTCTTCTTTTCGAAAATCTGCCATTTCTCTCCTGTGATTATTTCCTTACATTTACTGATCTAGTAATGTCATTTTAAAATTCCATTTATACTTACTTCTTATTGCCCTCTGCATTCTCCCTACACTGACCTGCTTTGTGTTCCTTGAACACACCAAGTTCTTCTGTACCTTAGAGCTTTAATACTTCCGAGTTTCTACGCCGGGGATGGTGTTTCCTTGGATCCCCTCAGGCTGGCTCCTCATCTCTTAGGTGTCTGCTTAACCAGTTTTCCTAATCATTCAACCTAAAATGACTTCTGAGCCATTCACCATTCTATTTTTTTTGGTAATTGCTCAGAACTGATTAATGGTAGCCTCATTCTCCTATGCAAAGAATATTTCACACTTAAACTATCTTACATCCTTGCCCCAGGACCAGGACCATTGCCATTGCTGTTTACAAACAGCTTTTTCTTCAGATAATTGCATGGCTGGATCTCTCTCATGGCTTAGGTTTCAGCTCAAGTTATCACCTCTCCAAGGAGGCCTTCCCTGACCATTCTCTCTAATGGACTGCATCCATCATTCTCAGTCTAACACATACCTCGTTTTCTTCATAGAACTTTCAATATCTGAGGTGTTCCAAGTATTTACTTTTGTGTTATCTCCCCTATCAAAATGAAATCACTATACGAGCAGATACTTTTTTTCATTGTTACCATGCACAACACCTAGAACAGTGTCTGGAGCATGTGTTACACATATTTGCTAATTGTTAGAATTAACAAATGAATTCAGTGTGTTCTAACCAGAAACTGTAAACTCCCCATTTTAATATGTAGTCTCATCCATCCTTCTTTACCTTTTACCAGGGCTTGGTGTGTACTTTCTAGGCTGGTGAATGAGGGCCTCAACAAGGAGTACAGAAGGAGAATTGGAAGTGAAGTTGCACAAGCCAGTGGTTCTATCTATTCTATGATTTTTCCCCTTGTTCTCAGTATAACAGAAAGTTGCCTTTCTGCCCACTCTAGCTTTTTTTGGTCGAAGGGCAGGGGTATGGGTGGCAGGGGTTGGAGAAAGAGGGGAGTCCTCCTCATTTTGGCAATGTTCTTACTGGGCAGTGTCTCTTACACTCTTGACTGTTTGTGTCTACTACTTCCTCCTTTCAGTACATCCTGCTACATGTGGTTCAGTGGAGAGCTTCCAGTTTAACCATCATGCAGTTTATCTCTTTTTAAATTTCCTCTCCTCCAAAACTATAGAGAATCATATGGTCACAGTCAACTTTTTAAAAAAGCTTTCCAGCCTTCGTAACTGTCTTTCTTTCATGTCTTCTTAGCTACTTGCCGTTTTTCCTTAAGTTTTTGAAACCTGACTATACTTGGAGTCTTGGGAACACATCTTACAGTGTTTCCTCACACTGTGAGATAAAATGGCTACTTTTTCTTGAAGTTTTTGTCTTCAAAAATGAACAATTCAAATATAGTTATAAAATGGAGTATTTATTTTGTACTTTTAAAAAATGGTTTAAGGTGAGGCTTTGTTTATTCCTAATAGTGAATAATACTGATGTGAAAAATGTGAGTCCCAGCACTTTGGGAGGCCAGGGCTGGCGGATCACGAGGTCAGGAGATCGAGACCATCGTGGCTAACACGGTGAAACCCCATCTCTACTAAAAATACAAAAAATTAGCCAGGCGTGGTGGCGGGCCCCTGTAGTCCCAGCTACTTGGGAGGCTGAGGCAGGAGAATGGCGTGAACCCGGAAGGCGGAGCTTGCAGTGAGCCGAGATCAGATCGCGACACTGCACTCCAGCCTGGGCGACAGAGCGAGACTCTGTCTCAAAAAAAAAAAAAAAAAAAGAAAAATGTAGGGTTGAAGTAGAGAACTGTATTTAATATTTTGTGTAGCCTCGGTTGTAGAGTAAAAGATAATAAAGGTCAGCTTTTCTTTTTTTTGAATGTTTGTGAATCAAGTGACTGAAGCTGTTACAGGAATAATTAGATAACACTTACTCTTCATGGTGTATCAGTTAATATCTGTGTTCATATGCCAACCCCACCTCTTGCTAAGTATATAGCTGTGGATAAATTACTAAATTTCTCTCAGTCTCACTTTTCTTATGTTTAAAATCAGAGTAATTAACATGAAGATGTTATGAAAATTAAATAATATTTAGTCTTTACATTGTGCCTGGAACATAATACTCTAAATTGTTAACTATTATGATGTTATTGTTTCACCTTTCTATAGCACTTACTTGAGAGAGTTTTCTTTGCTACTGTAGCTTAAGATTCTGAATTTACTACAAAATGATGGGGATGTGAAAGATTGTTTCATGGTTAAATTTATTTTCTGGCTTGAAAGTCTGAAAAATCAAGTTTTAGAAAATGGTATTTAATAATCATGCCTTCTATTTTAAGAGAATTCTTTTATTTTAAAGAAATGACCATATTTTAATTGATATGTTTTTTCAGGGGTAGTAAAAAGAATCATTCCTGCAGTAGCTTCCACAAATGCAGTCATTGCAGGTGAGGAAGAAAAGGCCATCACTTAGTTTATTTTGCTTCCTTTAGTTTTTGACGTTGCTGCAGCTTTTTTGTGTTGTAGGAATTTGATATCTTCTTGGATGGGTTGTGTAACTAAGCTGTCGAAAAAGAACCAGTTATTAGACTTTGCATATTTTTTGTCTTACATTATGTCTTAAGTTATCTGCAGTAAAGAGACGTTTTAGTTCCATATGAAGCAGACCATTTATTAATCTGATAAACAAGAAAAACATGTAGTGTTACTCTATTACATGAATCACACAAAACAAATGTAAAATTTGTTACTGTCTCAGTTTTTAAAAATTGGAATATGTAGTTTTTAATGAAGAGCCAATGTAAATTTATCTGTTCTGATTTATAACTGACTTTTAACATGCCTAATTTCCATTGAGTTAAAGCACCTGTATTTTCTCCCCCCTTCAGCTGTGTGTGCCACTGAGGTTTTTAAAATAGCCACAAGGTAATAGGTTTCATTTTTAATATGCATGTAAATTTATGTTTTGACTTGGTTCAATTATATAAAGATGAACATTTTTTCATTACAGTGCATACATTCCCTTGAATAATTACTTGGTGTTTAATGATGTAGATGGGCTGTATACATACACATTTGAAGCAGAAAGAAAGGTTAGTAGTATTAAGAACACATTTTTGATCATGCATATTTTGATTTTTAAATATTATTGGTTAGAAATTTGAACAAAGTCACCCATACATTTTCTAACTTCCAGAACTCTACTTATTATATATCTTTTGCTTTATAGCCTGAAATAACTCTAAAGCAAAGTAATTTAAAAGAAATGGTCTATTATGAAAAGCAGGCTTTAAAGCATAAAAATTTTTTTTATAGGAAATATGCATGATTATAAAACAACCTGATTTTTATTTTATTGTTCATAAAAGAGACTAATATTGGTGCATGTGCTGCTGTAATTTGTTGTGTATTATGTGTATAGGAAAACTGCCCAGCTTGTAGCCAGCTTCCTCAAAATATTCAGTTTTCTCCATCAGCTAAACTACAGGAGGTTTTGGATTATCTAACCAATAGTGCTTCTCTGTAAGTATTGTAGATTTTTGTTATGTTGTAAAAATCATTTTTGTGATTTTTGAAACCTTAAAAAAATTATCTTTTGATAAAAATTATGTTTGATACTTCTCTCTCATCATAATCTTTAGGCAAATGAAATCTCCAGCCATCACAGCCACCCTAGAGGGAAAAAATAGAACACTTTACTTACAGGTTATCAATGTGTATTTTAAATTTTTTTCAGAAAATTATATCAAGTTTTATTTTACTTTAATGTGTCTTACATTAAAGTAATTTTGTTTTCTAGTCGGTAACCTCTATTGAAGAACGAACAAGGCCAAATCTCTCCAAAACATTGAAAGGTATTTTAAATAAGGGTATTTACTAATCATTTTCTTTCTTTTCTCTCTTTTTGGTGAAAGTAATCAGTGCTTGTTCTAGATTTCCTCTTAATGCCTTGTATATGGTCAGGTATTAATTACTTACAACTTTAGACATATTAATAGAATTAATTGCTCTTTTAGTAGAATATTTTAAAATCTCTAAGAAATCAAATATTACTTTGATTAAAGAGGATTGGATTTTGATGTTTTTCTAGACCATAATACTCTATAGTTTGTTTACATGTGTATTATCCTTTCTGTTGAGGTTTTTTTGCTTGTATTAATTATATTTTTTCTGTTTTAGAATTGGGGCTTGTTGATGGACAAGAACTGGCGGTTGCTGATGTCACCACCCCACAGACTGTACTATTCAAACTTCATTTTACTTCTTAAGGAAAATCTCCACATAATAGAAAACTCATGGAAATAATATACTTTGTGGATGCTAAGAAGTTGAATCGATGTCATTTTTAGCAATAGTGTTGCCACGATTTGTCTTTTTTTATATAATGAACCACTCTTTTTTAACTTTGTAACCTTCCCTTGAAGACAGAATTTTGGTGTTGGTGCTTGTAAGCATTTTCATTAATAATATGAGAAATGATTCCTGGAGAGAGAGATTATGAGCAAATGTATTGCTTCTTTTAGAGGAGGAGGCATACAACCTCTTTTGTGTGAATTTTGTTATTATGGTCAAAGAATGCATTCCTAGTTTTCATTTGAGTACCCAAATACACAAAAGGTGTCCCTTTAAGGAAAATAAAGAATTAAGTTTTAAATAACATTACATTTTACAATCTGACATCTGGAGTATATTGAACATAGGCTATTTCTTGATATAATACTCATTTAATTGTGGCCATCCAAATGAATATTATTGCAGAATTTATCTTGTTCATAATGATTTGTAAATGGTGTTATAGCTGAATACCTGTGCATGAAAATGGGCAATATTTTCATCTGTTTACTTGTAGTGCCATAGAGGCCAATATGCACAATATTAACTAATGCCAAGACATGGCTGTTTAAAAAATTTAATGTTCAAACAGTTATCACTGATGCTTTTGCACTATTTATTAATAAAATCATATATTGTGTACTTCTTTCACTGAAGTTTTTAAAAGTACATTAAGGGTAATCAGTAGTTCCATGGTAATATAGGAATAATTTTTAAATGTGTAGCAGAGTTATATCAAATTTTTATTGCACTTAATACTTTTGCTACAGCAATTTCTATAGTAAAAATTTACTGGTTTAATTTAACTTTCTGTATCAATATAATTTTTTTTTTTTTTTTTTTTTTTTTTTTTTTTTTGAGACAGAGTTTCGCTCTTGTTGCCCAGGCTGGAGTGCGATGGTGCAACCTCAGCTCACTGCAACCTCTGCCTCCCCGGTTCAGGCAATTCTCCTGCCTCAGCCTCCGGAGTAACTGGGATTACAGGCGCCTGCCACCATGCACGGCTAATTTTTTGTATTTTTAGTAGGGACAGGGTTTCACCACGTTGGCCAGGCTGGTCTCAAATTCCTGACCTCAGGTGATCCACCCCCCACTCGGCTTCCCAAAGTGCTGGGATTACAGGCATGAGCCACCATGCCTGACCATGTTTTTGTTTCTTTTAAGTGAATAAAACTTCAAACAAAATTAAGTACAAATACTAAAAAAGTAGGTGCTAGTATTTTAATATGAGAACATGTATGTGTTCTCATTCTTTGTTTTTGACTTAGGATATGGCAGTTTTCTGTTCAAATGTTTTTTGGTTACTTATGTGTCACTGAGTTAAGTTTTCAGTAATCTTTCTAGCTACATATTGACAAATAAGTTTTATTATAAAACCATACGGAATAAATTTATAAGCTCTACCTGAAAAGTTACAGGTGTAGCTTACAATTTTGAAAGTGAAGGAACTAAAATTTAGCACCATATAGGTGCTATAATAATTCTCAAAGTAGCATTGTAAGAAGGTGACTCTCTCTATCTGAGAGCTGAATAAATAGTTTTAGATGGTTTAGGTAGGTCATTTCGCCAAAGCTGTACAATTAGAAGTCTTGGAACTGTAACTGTACAGCTAATTTCAACCCGAATCTGCCCCAAATCTCCTCTGCAGACTACTTAGCTGTTTGAAAGTACTTGAGTTACTTGGTACTACTTGTGTACATGACTAAATTGTTAGTTTTAACATGCAAATTTTTACTGTAGTTAGATAAAATTATTGGAAGATGATTATAACTTCTTAAGGGGTTCAATCTGATTTTTTAAAAGAAAAATAATTCTTTTTTGCAGAGTTCCTTGCAGTGGGGTAAAATATTCAAATATGGGAGGCAGGCATATAAGGTAAATAATCACAGCAGGGAGGGTGTAATAAGATGAGTGATAGGGGTCTGTGGCAAACTGGAGTGAGTGAAAATTATTTGGTGACCACTCTGGCTGACTATTCCCATGCTTGGTATTCATATTTTTCAAAAGCAGCTGGAAATCTAGATTTTTGAATGAAATCTGGCTTTTAGTTAGGATTTTCTTTAACTTGGGCCCAAACCAAATATAGCTGCAGACTGGATTAGGAAGGCCACCAATTTAAGGTATTTTCCCATGTCCAAATGTTCGAAGAGAATGCACACAGAAAAGGTTATGTTTTAAGTAATATGCACAGTGCACATTGTTAGGATAACAGCTTTAGTGCTTCCTAGGTGTCTTAGTCCATTTGGACTGCTGTAACAAATTGCCATAAACTGGGTGGCTTATAAGCAGTAGCAATTTGTTTCTTAACAGTTCTAGAGGCTGAGAAGTCCAAGATAAGGAGCCGGCAGATTTGGTGTCTGGTGAGGGCTGCTATTCTGGCTTAGAGTTGGTGCCTTCTTGCTGTGAGCTCCCTTGGGCCTCTCTTATAAGGGCACTAACCCCATTTATGAGGGCTCCATCATCATCTAATCATCTCCTAAAGGCTCCCCTTAATACTGTCCCATTGGAGATTAGGTTTCAACATAGGAATTTGTGCAGGGGACACCGACAGACCACAGTATTAGGGGTATTTTGACTGCAGCAATGAGTTTACTACTATTTTGAGAGAGAGGTTGTGCTTTATGCACCATGTGTTCCACGAGTTGGACACAGTGTTCATACGTGATCCTGTCTTTTAGGCAAGCCCAAACAAGTGTTTCTCCTTACAATACCAAGTTAATACGGAGCTTATTAAATATTTGAGACAAAGGGCTAAGAGAAGTGTGAGGCCCAATTTCCCTTTGCAATTATTGCTGGCAAGGTGCAAGCTTTTAGCACGTGAACTATTTTCCTGGAAAGCACACACACGAAAACTTGAATATTCCTTCCGGGGAAATCGACCTCTATTGGTAGCCATAGCTTCCCCTTCGCTAAGAACTGCTGTAAGCACGAAATCGACATCAATAGAAACCCTTCCGCGTTCCTCGGTAACTAACGGCAACCCTGCGCTCCCGGATGTGACGTCAACGTTCTTCTGTTCTTCCGTCTGTCGACCGAACTCTGGGCTCGTAGATTTGGTTGCTGTGTACGTGGAAGAAGCAAGCGCATGCGCACATGGGCCCCCTTCGTCTCAGCTGTGCGGGAACGGCCGAGGGTAACATCCCGGGCTCGCAGGAGGCTGTCGGGGTAATGGCCACACGCTGACAGAACCAGCCGAGTGGAAAAGGGGAGCGAAGCCGTTCCTCTGCACCCTTCCCCAGGCCTGAGGCCTTCCCGCTTGGTGCTGCCGCCGCCACTGCCGGCTGAGGAGGGGCGATGAGTTGGTTCAACGCCTCCCAGCTCTCCAGCTTCGCTAAGCAGGCCCTGTCCCAGGCCCAGAAGTCTATTGACAGGGTTCTGGACATCCAGGAAGAGGAGCCGAGCATCTGGGCCGAGACCATTCCGTATGGAGAGCCGGGTAAGAGAGAGAGGAGCGGGGTTCCTGGCTCCCGGAGGCTGCTGTTCTCTTGATGCAGGCAGGTTAAGTGGTGTAGAGAGGGGTCCTTCCTTGCTGAGAGAGTTTTCGGGAAGTAATTTCTCCCCGGCCCGTTCCCTAATGCTGCTTCAGCCTCCAAGTCGGTCTTTGCTGTTTTCCTGAGGGAAAACCCAGATCCAGGTTCCCCCTTGTCTTTGGTCCTGGGCGCGAGGCTTGTGGACTTCGATGACAGGGGACTTGGTTGGTTGGTCTTGCCCTCAAGCTCTCCCTCGACGCAGCTTCCAAGCACAACCTTCCCGAACCTGAACCTCGAATTGCTTCGCGTCTTGGGCACTGTTGGGATCCAAGTTCTGAAGTACGTAAATCATCAGGGAAGGGAAGAACAATCGCTAACATTCAGTGAACATTTCGCGCTTGGTAGCGCGTAATGTGGTTTTATGTTGTTGTTGAGACGGAGTCTCACTCCGTCGCCCAGGCTGGAGTGCAGTGGCGCGATCTCGGCTCACTGCAACCTCCGCCTCCCAGGTTCTAGCGATTCTCCTGCCCCAGCCTCCCTAGTAGCTGGGATTACAGGCGCCCATCACCACGCCCGGCTACTTTTTGTATTTTTAGTAGGGACGGGGTTTCACTATGTTGGCCAGGCTGGTCGAACTCCTGACTTAAGGCGATCCACCCACCTCGGCCTCCTAAAGTGCTGGGATTACAGGCGCGAGCCTGTAATGTGCTTTTTTATGGCCTTCTCATCTTCAGAACAACTCCCAGAGAGAGCTTGGTTTATATCCGTGTTTTACATAAGAGGAAAATGAGGCCCAGAATGGCCAAGTAACTTGCTCTAGGTCACACGGCGGAGGAGGATTAGAATGTGCCGGAGGTATTAGCCGGGAAATGTGTGACCCAAGATTTCTGGATTGTATCACATTTTATTTCTGAATAGCCAAGTCTCTCTTTGCAGTTTCATTGAGCTTAATCTTTCAGGGATCTTCATTCAGTTGCTTTTGACTCTTAAGTCTAAGGAACAGTTCAGCATTTGATGTGTGGGGTAAAGATTTGCTGGTGTTGGGGGATGTGAACCTTTGTGTGAAAAAGGATAAGAGATGTACTTGACTACTCCTTTCTGGTTTCTGTTCTTAATTTTACATCATTGAAAAGTCAGGACCTAAATTTGAGGTACCTCAGTTTAAGATATTTTGGTCCATGTGTGTATGTGATGATCCTCTTTACTTTTTACAAGATGTCATATAACCTTGCTGGAGTAACTCTGTTTTTTCATATGTGCCCCAGTTAATTAGAATTACTAAACTTTAGATAAGATAGAATATAGGTTTTATATATAAGGATATTTGTTTTCGGAAAATGCCCATAGTCTTCAGAATGGTATAATTTAGATGGATACCAAATAACCCTGGGATTATATAAAGTATTCTCCAAGAGGCAAAATTAATTCCTGTCATCTTTTGAATGTATTTAAATTAATCAGACATAATCTTGGTTGTTCATTTGCATATTTAATTTTGATTTTCTCTGGTTTGGATATTGTGCAAATGAATGTGTAGAACTATGCCTCCAAACTGAAGTTTTCTACATACTTTTCATCCTAATTGCCTTTGAAGTCATACATATATTTACATATATATATATTTGTTTTTTTTTTTTTTTTTTTTTGAGACACAGTCTCACTCTGTCATCCAGGCTGGAGTGCAGTGGTGCCATCTCTGTTCACTGCAGATTCTGTCTCCTGGGCTCAAGTGATTCTCGTGCCTCAACCTCCCGAGTAGCTGGGATTGCAGGTTTGCGCCACCACACCTGCCTAATTTTTGTAATTTTAGTAGAGACAGGGTTTTACCATGTTGGCCAGGCTGGTCTTGAACTCTTGACCTCAGGTGGTCCGCCCGCCTCGGCCTCCCAAAGTGCTGAGATTACAAGCGTGAGCCACTGCGCCTGGCCTGAAGTCATATTAAAGGGTAGATTCTACTATAAGGCTTGATAGTTTTTAGAAGCTTTTAGTTACTTGTGCTCTCTCCACCAACTTCTAATTGTGAATATTTTGTGAATATTTTGTTCAGCCACATTTTAATTTGAAAAAGAAAACATTTTTAAAGAAATGCTTTAAATAACGAATATACCATTTTTAAGATCCTGATTATGCCATTTTTAAAAATCAGGATTTTAGTAGTAGCTATTTGTATGACTGATATGATAATTACCTTTTTCCCCAAGAAAACAGTCATTTTCTTCATAGTGCTTTTTTAAAAACCCTAGTGTCAACCACCTCTATGTCAAAGAGCAATAGTTCTTAAAAAAACACACATTTCTGAAATTTATAATGACCTTGTAATTTCTGACATAATTTAGAATTTGAGAACAAAACTTCCTCTTAGAGTGGGCTTGGAGAGTGGGATTTAGAGAATCAGCCTGTGATTAAGTGGATGAAAATGAATTTATTCTCTAGAACTTACCATTCCCATCAGTTTAATATGATCTTCGGGAAAGAACATTTGTCACCATTATCTTGGTTTGAGGCTTTTGTTGTTCTGTTTGTTTACGAGACAGGTTCTCGATCTGTCACCCAGGCTGAAGTGCAGTGGTTCGATCATGGCTCACTGCAGCTTCCACCTCCTGGGCTCAGATGATCCTCCCACCTCAGCCTCCTGAGTAGCTGGGACCACATATGTGGGCCACCAGGCCCAGCTAATTAAAACAATTTTTTTGTAGGGACAGGGGTCTCACTATGTTGCCCAGGCTTGTCTTGAACTCCTGGACTCAAATGACTCTTCTAGTGTTGGGATTATAGGTGTGAACCTCCATACCCACTGAGTTCAGTTTTTGAGTGTTGCCCTTTGTCTAGCTCATAACTATATTACTGATATTACAAGTAAAAATTAATATGAAACTGACTGAATAGGTAGGGTCATTTTTCTGTGACTGCACATGGCCCTACCTATTCAGTTAGTTCCATATTAGTTTATTTCATATTGATAAGTAAAGCGTGTTATTATGAGATGAATCATAGGTATCTTGGACTTACTGTGGGTTATAAAACATATACTGTTACTTCCTTAATTTGTTGTGGGGAGGAATAACATACTCGCATCTGGTAGTCCAGGCCAGGCCCAGTCTTTTGTCTGTGCTCCTCCTTCCTCTCAGGTGGACCCACACCAGTTTTCTTCTGTAAGTCCCTGTATTAACTTGGAAACTACTTAATGATGTAGTAAGCAAGGAGTTTAGCAGGTGCAAATTACAGGTATTTCATAGGGTATTTTTTCTAAATTTATATTTATACTGATTTATAATGATGATTGAAATATTAATGTAACATATATGTGTTCTTTTTTAATATTTACTTTTTTGTCAAAGGAATAAGTTCCCCTGTTAGTGGCGGATGGGATACTTCAACCTGGGGGTTGAAATCAAACACTGAACCTCAGAGTCCACCAATAGCCTCTCCTAAAGCAATCACAAAGCCAGTTCGGAGGACTGTGGTCGATGAATCTGAAAATTTCTTCAGTGCCTTTCTCTCGCCAACTGATGTCCAGACCATTCAGAAGAGTCCAGTGGTATCAAAACCTCCAGCAAAATCACAACGACCAGAAGAAGAAGTGAAAAGCAGCTTACGTGAATCCTTGCACATTGGACAGTCAAGAACTCCTGAAACAACTGAATCACAAGTAAAAGACTCTTCTTTGTGTGTTTCAGGGGAAACTCTGGCAGCAGGTACTTCATCACCTAAAACTGAAGGCAAGCACGAAGAAACTGTTAATAAAGAATCGGATATGAAGGTGCCAACTGTAAGTTTGAAAGTATCTGAAAGTGTAATTGATGTGAAAACAACTACGGAAAGTATATCTAATACGTCTACGCAGTCTCTCACAGCAGAAACAAAGGACATAGCTTTGGAACCTAAGGAACAAAAACATGAAGACAGGCAGAGCAATACACCTTCTCCTCCTGTTAGTACCTTTTCATCAGGTACTTCTACCACCAGTGATATTGAAGTTTTAGATCATGAAAGTGTAATAAGTGAGAGCTCAGCGAGCTCGAGACAAGAGACTACAGATTCAAAATCAAGTCTTCACTTGATGCAGACATCTTTTCAGCTTCTCTCTGCATCTGCTTGTCCTGAATATAATCGTTTAGATGATTTCCAAAAACTCACTGAGAGTTGCTGTTCATCTGATGCTTTTGAAAGAATAGACTCATTTAGTGTACAGTCATTAGATAGCCGGAGTGTAAGTGAAATCAATTCAGATGATGAATTGTCAGGCAAGGGATATGCTTTAGTGCCTATTATAGTTAATTCTTCAACTCCAAAGTCTAAAACAGTTGAATCTGCTGAAGGAAAATCTGAAGAAGTAAATGAAACATTAGTTATACCCACTGAGGAAGCAGAAATGGAAGAAAGTGGACGAAGTGCAACTCCTGTTAACTGTGAACAGCCTGATATCTTGGTTTCTTCTACACCAATAAATGAAGGACAGACTGTGTTAGACAAGGTGGCTGAGCAGTGTGAACCTGCTGAAAGTCAGCCAGAAGCACTTTCTGAGAAGGAAGATGTTTGCAAGGTAACTCTAGTAAGTGGAAGGGATTTTTAGATGTGCTTTTCGGAGATTAAATCATTTGTTTTAAAAAATACTTTCATTGATGCATAATAATTTATACAGATTTAAAAACATACGCATTTTGCCGTTTCTGTGTAGCATTAAGTACCTTGAAGTTGAACAATTATTAATATAATTTGAAATTTCTCCAAGGCAATTATGGTAGAATAAGTTGATAATTCAATACAGTTAAGCATGAAAGTTTTCATCTTATATCTTTATTTTTGAGTCCTTATCACTTCAAAATTCTGTTATGCTTATTAGTATGTCAATTTGAAAGGAATATTTTCTTACATTAACATGTATCTTCACCTCCTTTGCAGATAGATGTGCCAAAAAAACTAAATGTTATGGTTTTTCTTGTATCAGAATTTGTTTTTACATGTTTACATTATTTGTAGCAAATATTAAATGATAATTTAAGATTTTAATTATTGGTGCTTTTCTGTTATTAGTATTTTCATTCATATATAAGGAGTATATATCCTTATATTGCTTCAGTTTGTTTTCTGCTTATGTTATTTTTGAGATCTCCTATTGATAGCTATATTTCACATGAACGAGAAAGAGAAATGTCTAAGGAACAAAAGCATTGCTTAGGAGGGACAGATTGCTTCTACCTAATACATGTGAAAGGAAAGTGTTATAAATTCTTTAACATTAAGTCCTAGTTTTGGTTTTTACTGTGACTTTTAGATATACAAATTTAGTTGGATCTGGTATCTTTAATAGACTTCTGAGATGTAGGATGTCTTGAAGAAATGTCCTGTAAGTGCCATGTATTGAATTACTTAATTTTTAAAAAAAGTGCCAGATTCTGTTAATCAGGTTAAATATTCACAAACAAAATGCTGTGCAATAATATTTCAATTAGTAATAGCTATATACTGTAAGATATATAATAGGAGTTTGAATTCTTAGAAACCAGCACTAATTACTATCAGATATTTTTGAATTTCAGTGTATTTAAGAAGGTAAGTGATTTCTAAGTTCATCTAAACCAAACTCAGGTAAGACTTTATTTTTTTGAGTCCAAAAAGGAACCCTTCCTACTCCTTTTATACTCAAGTTTATCACCATTTGAGTAGGACCTAAGGAATTAGACATTCCAAGCATTACTTTTTGTTTAGCTTTATACTGATACATTATGGAGATTTAAAAATTCTTATGGGTTTTCTAAAATTACTTTTAGTGTGGATGGATGTATGTATGAATGAGACAGGGTCTCTCTCTATTGTCCAGGCTAGCGTGCAGTGGTGCGATCGCGGCTCACAGGGTCTCTCTCTGTTGCTCAGGCTGGTGTGCAGTGGTGCGATCATGGCTCACGGCAGCCTTGACCTCCTGGGCTCAAGCAGTCCTCCCACCTAATCCGCTCTAGTAGCTGGGACCATAGGCTCGCACCACGCCTGGCTATTTTTTTGATTTTTAGTAGAGATGAGGTCTCACTATGCTGCCAGGCTGGTCTTGAACTCCTGGGCTCAAGCAGTCTTCCCATCTTGGCCTCCCAAAGTGCTGGGATTATAAGCATGAACCCGTGTCCAGCCCTACTTTTATTTTATTTTATTTATTTATTTTTTGAGACGGAGTCTTGCCCTGTTGCCCAGGCTAGTCTGCCTCCCAGGTTCAAGTGATTCTTCTGCCTCAGCCTCCCAAGTAGCTGGGACTACAGACGTGTGCTACCATGCCTGGCTAATTTTTGTATTTTTTTGTAGAGATGGGGTTTCACCGTGTTGGTCAGGCTGGTCTTGAACTCCTGACCTCAAGTGATCTGCCCTCCTCAGCCTACCAAAGTGCTGGGATTACAGGCATGAGCCACCATGCCCGGCCTCTACTTTTATTTATTTATTTATTTTTACTTTTTGAGATGGAGTTTCACTCTTGTCACCCAGGCTGGAGTGCAAGATCATTGCATAATCTTGGCTCACTGCAACCTCCACCTCCTGGGTTCAAGCGATTCTCCAGCCTCAGCCTCCTGAGTAGCTGGGATTACAGGTGCCTGCCACCATGCCCAGCTAATTTTTGTATTTTCAGTAGAGACTGGGTTTCACCGTGTTGGCCAGGCTGCTCTCAAATTCCTGACCTCAGGTGATCCACCCACCTCAGCCTCCCAAAGTGCTGGGATTACAGGCATGAGCCACCGCGCCTGGCCTACTTTTATTTTTTAAATGCAATATGTCATATTTTAAAAAGGGTATGTGTTTCGGGTAAAGAATAATACAGAAAATAGACACTTGTGTATCCGCCACCTAGCTAAAATATAGAGGCTTTAAATTTCCTCTTTGACCTCTTTTGATTGCATCCATCTCCCTTCTTCTTTTGGTGTGTATGCAGATTATTCCAGATTTTTGCTATTACCAGGAAGCTACATAAAGTATTCTTATACATGTCGCCTAGTGCATTTATGCAAGAATTTTCTCCTCTAAGGTATACCTAAAAGTGAAATTTTCTATATCAAAGAGTATGTAGATCCCCAACTAGATATTGCCTAATTGTTTTCTCAAGGGGTTTCTCAACTTACACTCCCACTAGCTATTTGGTTGTATTTACTTTTACTCTCCTCTCAGCTGCCTAAGAGTTCTTCTTGTTCTGGATCTTCTGTGTTCCTAATACTGTTCTTGATTGTTTTTATGAGATAGAGCTGTTTTCTTTGTTATAGTGATACACCTGCATGTAAAAATGGTCTTTTTTAAAGCTAAGTGTTCTGACTTTTATGTATTCGCCTTATCCAGACAGTTGAATTTCTGAATGAAAAGCTGGAAAAAAGGGAGGCTCAGTTATTATCTCTTAGTAAGGAAAAAGCACTTCTAGAAGAAGCTTTTGATAACCTGAAAGAGTAAGTATTCTGCAAATGTGAATAATGTTACACATTTTCTGGAAGCCTGTATACTTTGTACATATTTAAGAATGTTTTCGAAATTAAAATGTTTTGTAATTTTATCATTATTGAAAGTTGTATAGCTTTCAATTATAACCCTAAAGATTACTTTTCTCTTTTGATTGTCTTTACCCTTTGCCATTGAAGAGAGTCATTTTGCAAAACTGGAAAACTCTTTCCTTTCGTTTTTAGTCTTTTAGTATTAGAGATTTAAAACATATTTAAAGAAAACTGTGTTAATAACACAGTTTTGCTATAAGGAGCTGATTGGGAAAATGTGACACTAGAAGATTCAGAATTGAAACATTGTATTTACTCTTCTCTTATTTTTGCATGTCAGATATTGGTGACATTTTCTCTTTCTAACAGGTTTTCTTTGAGGTGTTTTAAAATAAATTTAACAAGGGAAATTTCCTTTTTTTTCTTAAAAGTTAATAGGCCTAAAACTGTTCTATTTTAATAAGGTATATGTCAGAGAAAAGTTATCTTCCTTTTGAGAATTGAACTCATGTATACCTTTGGGATATATAAACACCATCCTCATTCTCAAATATTATTTTAAATTTAGTGAAATGTTCAGAGTGAAAGAAGAAAGCAGTAGCATTTCTTCCTTGAAAGATGAATTTACTCAAAGAATTGCAGAAGCAGAAAAGAAAGTTCAACTAGCCTGCAAAGAGAGAGATGCTGCTAAAAAGGTAATTGAAATTTAAAGTAATATTAATTAAACTCTATAGAGATATAGATTTTTGAGGAGTGCATTCATCATATTTTGATATTGGTAAAAAGAGAAGTAAGGTGAAAAGGATATCATCTATTAACATTTAAATTGTAGATTTTTGGCCACGTGTGGTGGCTCATGTCTATAATCCCAGCACACTGTGAGGCTGAAGTGGGTGGATCACTTGAGCCCAGGAGTTAGAGAGCAGCCTGGGTAACATGGTGAGACCCTGCCTCTACTAAAAAATACATAAAGTTAGCTGGTCATGCTGGTGTGCGCCTGTGGTCACAGCTACTCAGGAGGCCGAGGAGGGTGGATCGCTTGAGCCCAGGAGTTCAAGACTAGCCTGGGCAACATGGCGAGACCTCATCTCTACAAAAAATACAAAGATTAGCTGGCCATGGTGGTACATGCGTGTGGTCCCAACTACTCGGGAAGCTGAGGTGGGAGGATCACCTGAGCCTGGGAGGTTGAGGCTGTGGTGAGTCGTGATTGTACCACTGCACTCCAGCCCGGGTGACAGAGTAAGACCCTGTCTCGAAAAATAAAAAATGAAAAGGAAAGTTAATTTATTCTCATTTATATTTTCATATTAACACTTGCTTGTATATCTGAATTTAGGTTTTGAATATCATTTTCAAAGTTGTTTTCTTAGTCTTAGTTAACCAAGGTAGTAGATTAACTGAACAAAACTTACAGATTCTTATTGCAAATGTGATTATGGACAGCTTCTTTGGATGGGGGAGAAATGAGAACTGTACTTAGAGTGAAAGTCATTCTTTACGGTATTCACAGATTTCTTTTTTATTAGGAAATCAAAAACATAAAAGAAGAACTTGCCACTAGATTAAATAGTAGTGAAACTGCAGACCTTTTGAAAGAGAAAGATGAGCAGATCCGAGGGTTAATGGAAGAAGGTGCGTATAGTATTTGGTTGACTATGAAAAATACTGTAAGAACAGGAAAAGTACTTGCCACATAACTAGCTGATGCTTCCTAATTAAAAATACTGAAAGCAAGGAGGGTTTGGACGTAAACCATAGAAATAGGTGACAGTTTATGGAAGAATGAGGAATAAGATATATTGAGACAGAGATACGTGTTTCTAGCTTTTGTTTTTTGGAAGTAAAAAGAAAAATAAGTCCCTGTAAAATAGACAGAAATTTGTGCTGCCCTAAGAAAACTTTAAACAGGTCTTAAGAGCCTGTCATTTAAACCAAGACATTCAAAGTGTATAACTCTGGGATTTATGTAATATCTGAATACCTAGCTTGAGTACTGTATGATACTGTCTTTTTCTGACATTTGATAGTGAATTTTTCATTGTATTAATTTTTAAATTATTAAGCACTTTTGTCTCTGAAAAGATTTAAAATAAACAGGGTTGGCTGAGTGTGGTGGCTTATGACTGTAATCTCAGCACTTTGGGAGGCAGAGGTGGGTGGATCATTTAAGGTCAGGAGTTCGAGACAAGCCTGGCCAACATGGTGAAACCCCGTCTCTACTAAAAATACAAAAATTAGCCAGGTGGTGGTGGTGCGTGCCTCTAATCCCAGCTACTCAGGAGGCTGAGGCAGGAGGATTGCTTGAGCCTGGGAGGTGGAGGTTGCAGTGAGCCAAGATCACGCCACTGTACTCCAGCCTGGGCGACAGAGTGAGACTTTGTCTCAAAAAAATAAATAAATAAAATAAAATTAATAGCATTACAGAAATTAAAGATCTATTCATTGAAATAAATCATTACAAATGGATACTGAATTAATTTCTTCATGTAATATCCTGGGAGAGAGGAGGCTTTGGAAAACGTGGTCAAGTGAATCTCTCTTTTTATTTCTCTTGTTAATTAAAGTTTTTGTAGTTATAAGAGTAATACTTGCTACTTGTAGAAAGTTTTGAAGTTATAGGAAAGTATATGAATAAAGAGGAAAAGTAGATTATAATCCAATATTATAAGGAACTATTAATTTTTTCTAGTTTTAATGTATTTTTTAATGCATTTTTAAACATATTTAAGATCATATATTTAATTTCCAATCTTCTTTCTCTTACATCTCTCTATGCCGTTAAATGCTTTTTATCATTATTAGTGGCTGTATTAAAGTCCATTATATGGGTATACCATAATATGTTTTACTATTTCTAGTGTTGTACATTTATTTTTATAATGTTAATATTATAGTTAGTGGTAGGATGAATGTTTTTGTGCTTAAATCACTGAACTTAAGTAAATTTCCAGAGAAAGGGTAGCGTTTGAGAACAGTTGGAAGCAGTCATTTCATTTGAAAGTTAGCTTTATCCAACTTTTTCATTTATTCAACTAATATTTATTGAATAGTTAGTATGTCAGATATTATGTTTGATACAATAATAAATATGACACTCTGTCCTTTAGGGGCTTAGTTCAGTGAGAGGGAAATATAGGAACACAGATAATGATAAAACACAATTCTAAGCACTAAAATAGAAAAATGAAGGAACTGTTGTTATAATTATTTTCTCAAGATGTCTTGAAGTCATTAACTGCCTTGCCTTAATCAGAGACTGAGGGAAAGGCTAACTGCATGGTTTTCTTATTTTAAAAGAGTTATTTGAAATATTAATATCGAATGTTACTATTTTGTAATTTAGTAATTTTGTCAGAGAATGAACTGATGTCTTCTTTTGCTTAATGAACCTTTTTACAGAGAAAATAGAGCAATTTCACATGGGAGTATTTTATATTCACAGAGTATTTACATTTCACAAAAGGGTATTATATATTGTTTCCACGTGCCCCAGAAAATTTTTTTTTTTTTTTTTGAAACAGAGTCTCACTGTGTTGCCCAGGCTGGAGTACAGTGGCATGATCCCGGCTCACTGCAACCTCCGCCTCCCAGGTTCAAGCAATTCTCCTGCCTCAACCTCCCGAATAGCTGAGACTATAGGTACCCGCCACCATGCCTAGCTAGTTTTTGTATTTTTAGTAGAGATGGGGTTTCACCATGTTGGCCAGGCTGGTCTTGAACTCCTGACCTCTGGTGATCCGCCTGCTTCCCAAAAGTGCTGGGATTACAGGCGTGAGCCACTGCACCCGGCCAGTATTTTTAAAACTTAAAGCTAAAGAGCTGTAAAACTCAAAGCTGAAAGCACACTACAATGAATACCTGATTACTTCATCACCTAGATTCATCAGGTGTTAACATCTTGCCACAACTCTTCCATATCTTTCTGCACATACATACACTACCCTTTTGTCAACTCATTTGAAAGGAGGTTACAAATACCATAACATTCTGCTCCTAAATTCTTCAGTCTACATCTCCCAAGGGCAAGTACGTTTTCCTTGACAGGTACATCATAGTCAAACCTAAGAAATCAGCATTAATTCAGAAGTGTAATCCAGCATGTATTTTAATATTAATCCTAGTTGTCTCTAAAAGTGTCTGTTATAATTGATCATTTGTTCTGCCCCAGGATCCAAAGTTTGCCCATTGCATTTGATTGTTATGTCCTTTTAGTCTTCCATCAGTCTAGGACAGTTCTCTCTTCTTTATGTCTTTGAGGACTCTGTAGAGTCTAGGGCACTTGTCCCACAGGATGTCCCACCCATGTTCGGGAATTTGTTACTTTCTTCATGATGAGATTTAAATTAGATTTAGTTCATATTTCTAGTAGGAAATATCTAGGTGATATTGAACAACTATATCACATCAGCAGACACATATTGTCAGGCTGTACTACAATTGGTGATGCCAAAACTGAATGCTTAGTTAAGGAGTTGACTGCCAGATTTTTCTCTTTAAAATTAGTAGGTGATATATGAGAGTGATTCTTTAAGACCGTGTCAATATCCAGTTTCCCAACAACCTTTTACCCAATAATTTTAACATTCATTGATGATTCCTGTCCAAATTAGTTGTAACATTGTGGGTTACAAAATTGTAATTTAAAAAAATTCTATTCTTTTATGTTACTGATTAGATAAAACATTCTATTGAGATTTTTAGGGAATAGTTATCATTTGAGTTTATACTTCTTTACCATCACCAGGAGAAAAACTTTCAAAACAGCAGCTGCACAATTCTAACATCATCAAGAAATTAAGAGCTAAAGACAAGGAGAATGAAAATATGGTTGCAAAGCTGAACAAAAAAGTTAAAGAGCTAGAAGAGGAGTTGCAGCATTTGAAACAGGTGAATAGCAATCATAATTCTCTACATATATATTGTTATTACTTCCTGTATGAACAGTTGGCCATGGTTATGGAGCATTTGAAAAGATTTAATGGGGTATATCACGTAAGAAGGATTTTTCAAACAATAGATAAATGATAAGATTTTTTAGCCGAGTGGGGTGGCTCACGCCTGTAATCCCAACACTTTCGGAGGCTGCGACAGGCAGATCACTTGAGGCCAGGAGTTTGAGACCAGCCTGGCCAACAAGGCGAAACCCTGTCTCTGCTAAAAATATTGCACCAACCTAATACAAAAATTAGCCGGGCGTGGTGGTGCACATCTGTAGTCCCAGCTACTTGGGAGGCTGAGGCACGAAAATTGCCTGAAGCTGAGAGGCAGAGGTTGCAGTGAGCCAGAACATTCCACCCTGGGCAATAGAGCGAGACTTTGTCTCAAAAAAATATATATTTTTCTCCATTATTATAGATTCCTGGAATACAGTTATGTACCATGGTATTATTTCTTGAAAAATACTTTTGTCTGTTTTTATAACATATAGGTCCTTGATGGCAAAGAAGAGGTTGAGAAACAACATAGAGAAAATATTAAAAAACTAAATTCCATGGTAGAACGCCAAGAGAAAGATCTTGGCCATCTTCAGGTAGACATGGATGAACTTGAAGAAAAGAACCGAAGTATTCAGGCTGCCCTGGATAGTGCATACAAGTAAGAAAATGAACAAATATGCAACCCATTTAGAATGAATTAACAGAGTAGGATGTTGAAGAAATACTTTTTCTATTATCTGATCACTGGCAACATTTATAAACTCAATCTAATTTTTTAAGAGAACTTACTGATCTTCACAAAGCCAATGCTGCAAAGGATAGTGAGGCACAGGAGGCTGCTCTGAGCCGTGAAATGAAAGCTAAAGAAGAACTTTCTGCAGCATTAGAGAAGGCCCAAGAAGAAGCCCGTCAGCAGCAAGAAACATTAGCCATTCAAGTAAGCAATGGATGATGAATTAGAGTAGTTTTAAAAATATTTGTTTATGCTTCTACAAATTAAACAATTAGCTGGTTTGAATCAAACAATGTAGTGATAAATGTGTTAGATTTCAGAGTACTGGATTCTGCTAAATTTAACCAGTTGTGTTTTTTAAAACTGTTAAAGTAATGCTTATGTGATACCAGTATTGTTTAATTTTTTTGAGTTTTAGACCCATTTGAGAGTATTAATAAAAGCTAGGAACCCTCTTACAAGAGAAGAGCAAAAATGCACATACATATTGCATATAATTTTGAGAGAATCCATTTAACTCCTGAGCTCATTCATAACATCTGTGGGAGTCCAAGGACCTCAGATGAAGTAGGAAAAACAAAATTTGTGAGGCTTTGTCTTATCAAATCATCAGTTGATGAGCATATGGGTTATTTATACTTTGTGATTATTATCAATAATGCTGCTTTAAATATCCATGCACAAATTTTTGTGTGAACATATATTTTAAGTTCTCCTAGATATATATCCTTAGGTCATATGGTAACTCTATATATTTAACTTTTTGAGGAACTGGCAAACTTTTCCACAGTGGCTGCATTACTTACATTCCCACCAGCAATAGGTGAGGGTTTCAGTTTCTCCACATCCTTGCCAAGATTTATTATTGTCTGTTTTTAAAAGTATAGCCTTTTTAGTGTGTGTGAAGTGGTAACTGAGTATGGTGTTGATTTGCATTTTTTTTTTTCAATTTATATATATTTTTTGAGACAGAGTCTCACTCTTGCCAGACTGGAGCGCAGTGGCACAATCTCAGCTCACTGCAACCTCCGCCTCCCGGATTCAAGCAATTCTCCTGCCTCAGCCTCCTGAGTAGCTGGGACTACAGGCAGGTGCTACCATGCCTGGCTAATTTTCTTTTTTTGTGAGACAGAGTTTCGCTCTTGTTGCCCAGGCTGGAGTGCAATGGCGCAATCTCGGCTCATTGCAACCTCCACCTCCCAGGTGCAAGTGATTCTCCTGCTTCAGCCTCGCGAGTAGCTGGGATTACAGGTGCCCACCACCATGCCCGGCTAATTTTTGTTTTTTTTTAGTAGAGACGAGGCTTCACCATGTTGGCCAGGCTGGTGTTGAACTCCTGACCTCTGGTGATCCACCTGCCTCCGCCTCCCAAAGTGCTTGGATCACAGGCGTGAGCCACCATGCCTGGCCACCCTGCTAATTTTTTTTTGTATTTTTAGTAGAGACGGGGTTTCAACGTGTTAGCCAGGATGGTCTCAATCTCCTGACCTCGTGATCCGCCTGCCTTGGCCTCCCAAAGTGCGGGGATTACAGGCGTGAGCCACTACGCCTGGCTGATTTGCATTCTCTTAATGACTAATGATGTTGGATGTCTTTTCATTTGCTTATTGGCCATTTATGTATCTTCTTGGGAGAAATTAATTAAAATATTCAAATCCTTTACACATTTTTAAATTGGGCGGTTTGTCTTTTTATTGTTATTATGAGTTCTTTGTATAATCTGCATACTAGACCTTTATCAGATATAGGATTTGTCAATATTTTGTGCCTCTCTGTGGGTTGTCTTTCTTTTTCTTGATAGTGTCCTTTGATGCCAAAAGTTTTTAATTTTAACAAAGTCTAGCTTATCTATGTTGTCTTTTGTTATTTGTGCTTTTGGCATCATATTTAAGAAACCATTGCTTAATCCAAGTTTATGCAGATTTTCATCAGTTTTCTTCTAAGAGTTTTGTAGTCTTAGCTCTCACATTTAGGTCTTTTGCATGTGGATATCCAGTTGTTGCAGGACCAGTTGTTGAGAAAACCATTTTTATTGACTCCTATGCCCTTTTGATTTAATTTTAAATTTTGTATATGTAAAACATTTACATGATTCCAAAGTGAGAGCAAAATCTATTCAGACATTTACTTCCAATTTAGCTGCTCCCCATTTCCTCTCTTTGCCTGTAGGTAACCATTTTATTAGAGTTTGGCTTATCTTTTCAGTGTTTCTATTGGCAAAATGCAAGAAAATATATGTATCTATATATTTACATGTTCTGCATACATACACATTCGCTTATACACCTATTTCTGTCTCCTACATCCTTTTTACATAAATGACAGTTTATTATTCACACTGTTTTATAACCTGTTTTATTTTCTTAGTAAAATATCCTGATGATCACTCTAGTAAAACATAGAGGTTTTAAAAAAATATCTTTTTACAGTTTTATAATACTTCATTAGGTGAAGGATTTTCAGCTCTTTCTTATTGATAGATTATACACCTATTTCTATCTCCTACATCCTTTTTACGTAAATGATAGTTTATTATTTATACTGTTTTATAACTTGTTTTATTTACTTAGTAAAATATCCTGATGATCACTCTAGTAAAACATAGAGGTTTTTAAAAAATATCTCTTTACAGTTTTATAATACTTTATTAGGTGAAGTATTTTCAGCTATTTCTTATTGATGGATATTTGGGTTATTTTCAGTATTTTGCTATTATAAGTCATGCCATGGTCCATATATCCTTTGTGTTTCTGCTACTCTATTACTGGGATAGATAAAATATCAGTAATTTAAATTTAAAATACGTTAGAATAATAATAATACAGAAAAATTGGGGGAATGGGAGATAGAGCATATATGAGTTACCATGCATAAATCCATCACTTTTTCCAAGTACTGTCAGTTTTGTGTGTTAGTGTTTTATTCTATTCCCATATATGTGTTTTTCATAATTGATGTCTTACATGTTATTTTATAGTTTTTCCATTTAATAGTATATTAGAAATTTTTTTTACATGTTTTATACATTTATTGTAATTTTTAATGGTTATATTCATGTTGTATCGACATTTGCAACTATAGATTACTAGTGATGGAGATTTAGAATATTTCCAGTTTTGTTTTTGCTAGCCTATTTAATACTGTAGGGGATATCCCTGTGTATTTACGTATCTGCTTTCTTAGAGTAAATTCCCAAGACTAGGATGGCCCGGTGAAAGATGTGAGAAGTTTGATGATTCTTTAAACATATTATAATGTTTTCCAAAAAGGCTATGGTAGTTTATAATGTATGCTCCTGCATATGAGTGGAGCCCCCAGCTTTTATAATCCGTATAGCACCTATCACTTTCTGTGTGATGTGGCAAATATTTATGGACGCACTGTCTTTTCTCCAATATTGTATGGTAATGGCTATGCCTTATACATATTTGTTTGCGTTTCTTTGCCTTAACAGAATGCTTTTCTAAGTAAACATTGAATATACATACAGTTTTGGAATTGCTTGATGAATGAGAGATGTGATAATCATATGTAAAAGTTCATTGGAGAGTATGAAATAGTATACATGAACAATGTTGACACAACACAAAATACGTAGTTAGTGGGAAGTTATAGATAATACTGTACCATTGTTTGTGAATGTATTGTTTCTCCTCCTACAGGTGGGGGACCTTAGGCTTGCATTGCAGCGTACAGAACAAGCAGGTGCCAGAAAGGAGGATTATTTACGCCATGAGATCGGTGAACTTCAGCAGGTACTGTCACAGTTTTCCGAAACACAAATCCAAGAAGTATGTGTTTTTCTAGAAATAAAAGAATTCCTCAGTGGGATAATGTTCATGGAATTGAGAGGATTACTGTCACACTTAGCATTTGCTGAATTTTTGTGGCTTGTGTGAATAAATCAGAGTGGGCACCTTAAAAATTATACAAGGAAATTCCTTATTTTGTTTTATAGAAAATAATGTTATGATAGATTTGTTATATGTATTCAGTATTGCTTTTCCATTTGTAATCGCTTATTAGTGATTGTGAGTCTTTGATTACTGTGGGACAGGTAATAGTTCCCGGTTTCTATGCCTCTGTTAATTTTCAGTCATTTATAACATGCAGAGGAAAAGGGAGAGAAAATACAATTTAGGTTGATTTTTCAGTTTTTATAAATACTTAGAAATATTTGGATGAGGAGGCAACTACTAAGAGGTTTGGATGAACTCTTTTTTAACCTTCAGGTAATTGAAGACTATCTTAGAAACGCTTTTTAAAGAAGCACTTATTTATTTATTTATTTAATTTCTTTAATTTGAGACAGAGTCTTGCTCTGTTGCCCAGGCAGGAGTGCAGTGGCACAATCTTGGCTCACTGCACCCTCTGCCTCCTGGGTTCAAGCGATTCTCCTGCCTCAGCCTCCCAAGTAGCTGGGATTACAGGCGTGCACCACCATGTCCAGCTAATTTTTGTATTTTTAGTAGAGATGAGGTTTCACCATGTTGGCCAGGCTGGTCTTGAACTCCTGACTTCAGGTGATCCACCCACCTCAGCCTCCCAAAGTGCTGGGATTACACACATGAGCCACCGTGCCTGGCCAAAGAAGTACTTATTTAGATACTGTATTACACAATCTAACTCTATTGGAAGGATTGAACAGTTAGAAAAATAATTAAGGGCTGGGCATGGTGGTTCATGCCTATAATCCCAATGCTTTGGGAGGCTGAGGCAGTCAGATTGCCTGCTCAGGAGTTCGAGGCCAGCCTGAGCAACATGATGAAACCTCGTCTCTACAAAAAAATACAAAAATTAGCCAGGTGTGGTGGCGTGTACCTGTAGTCCCAGCTGGGAGGATCGCTTGAGCCTAGGAGGTTGAGGCTACAGTGAGCCAAGATTGTGCCACTGCACTCCAGCCTGGGTGACAGAGCGGGACCCCGTTTCTAAAATTAATAATAATAATTAAAAAGCAAATTATTTTCTCTTGGAAAAATAATTTTCCAGGAACCTCTCAAAGTTCAGGTTTGCTAGTGTTTTTAATGTTTTTATTGCTGTCATTGGTAATGACTTAAGAATTTCATGATTCAGAGACTCCAGGAAGCAGAGAATCGAAACCAGGAACTGAGTCAAAGTGTTTCATCAACAACAAGACCATTGCTTCGACAAATAGAAAATTTGCAAGCAACCCTGGGATCCCAGACATCGTCGTGGGAGAAATTAGAGAAGAATCTTTCTGATAGGCTTGGTAACTGCTTTAGTTTTTATGCTCGATGCAGAAGCTCTTCCATCTTGTTTATAGAATTAGAATAATGGTATGAAATTGAAATTCATTTGATCTGATAGTTACATTTTGTGTCTAATATGTAGATTTTTACATTTTCTCTTTTTCTACATGTATTTTTAATACCTTTATTATGTCTCTTTCAAACCATTTTTTCCCATTACACAATGGTATCAGATACTGGCTAAAGTACTTCCATGTCATTCTTTCATTCAGTTCTTTTTTTTTTTTTTTTTTTGAGATGGAGTCTCACTCTGTCACTGAGGCTGGAGTGCAGTGGCGCGATCTCGGCTCACTGCAAGCTCCGCCTCCCAGGTTCACACAATTCTCCTGCCTCAGCCTCCTGAGTAGCTGGGATTACAGGCATCTGCCACCATGCCTGGCTAATTTTTTGTATTTTTAGTAGACTGCTGCACTCGATTTTTTTTTCTTGTCCATTGCTAAATCTGACCCCTTTGTAGCTTGTCTGCAGTAGTGTGGGAGGTAGAGATCATATATGATTCTCATCACTGGTAGAATTCCAAGAGCGAAAATAGGTCTAAGGAGAGTCAAGATCGACCTTAGAAGAGACATACTAGGGAGTCTTAAGATTCCATATTCTGGTAGGGCGCGGTGGCTCACACCTGTAATCCTAGCACTTTGGGAGGCCGAGGCAGGTGGATCACTTGAGGCCAGGAGTTCAAGACCAGCCTGGCCAACATGATGAGACCCCCGTCTCTACCAAAAATACAAAAATCAGCTGGGTGTCATGGCGCATGCCTGTAATCCCAGCTATTTGGGAGGCTGAGGCAAAGAATCACTTGAACCTGGGAAGCAGAGGCTGCAATGAGCTGAGATTGCGCTACAGCACTCCAGCCTGGGTGACAGAGCGAGACTCCATCTCAAAAAAAAAAAAAAGATTCCATATTCTGCTTCTTTACAGTCATGCCCTAGGTTGCCCTTCTGTGATGTTAATAAAAAGAAAAGTATTATTCTAAAATGTTTCCCTTCAAGCACAGACAGGTAGTGTATGTATATTATAGGTATCCCAGAAGCTAGCAAATTCATGAAAAATTCATGTATGCCTTCTACGCCTGACACTAACTGTAATTTGAGAAATCACAGTGTAGTGATAAAATCAGACCTAAATATGAGTCAGGAGACATGGACTCAGGGTATTCTGTTTTGAATCATCCAGCAAAACAGTGTGGAACAAGTCACTTATATTGTTCCAACTATCTCTGTGCTATTCCTTGTGAATCGGGGGGGTGAACTAGATTAGTGACTTTCAAATAGTATTCAGTGGACTCTTAGATACCTTTGGGGCTGCTGTCATGGTGAGAGGGAAGCTTGATAAATAAGAGGCTGGGCTTCTCTAGCTGCTTTAATGAAAATAGGGCCTCCTTTGTCTATCTTTTTTTATTGGAGTTCCATGAAAGATTTGGTCTAGAAAAAGATTCATTTACTTAAAAAAATGAACTGAACTAGATAAACCTTCATATATATTTAAATTTATAGGTATAAGTGTTAGGTCTGTCGTTTATCTCTGACAGCTTTTGAGAGCAATGTGCTATGAAATATGAGACATCTGAAAATGATCTTTTGAAATAAATATTTAGCAATAAATGAATGCTAGAAACTGGTACTTTTGTGGTTTTTAGACTGAAGTCTACATACCCTCAGCAATGTGTGGTATTGTGCTAGCATATAGGCAAAGCCACAGGGCAAACATACCAAGGAATGCTATTAAAAAGACCATAGCTATGCTGTGGAGCAGAGTGTAAAATGTGAAATAGAGGTATTACTAGCTCTACTTTGGTGGAGAAAAAATACGAGAATTCTTACCTATGTTAAATCTCAGAATCTTACCCATTGCTCTTTTTTTCAATTGAAAATTTTTATTGATATAATGTAGATTCATGTGCAGTTATAAGAAATAATATAGAAAGGTCCTTTGCACACATTGCCTAATATCTCCAAGTATTAAAATCTTACAAAATTAACGTATAATATCACAACCATGGTATTGACATTGATACAATGTACTGATTTTATTCAGATTTCCAAAGTTTTATTGGTACTCATTTGTGTATGTGTGTGTGTGTGTATTAAGTTCTAAACAACTACACCACATATCCATTACCATAGTCAAGATATTGAACAGTTCCAACACTATTGAGTCCTTCCTGTTAGCTTTTTTCTTTTTTTCTTAGCTGAAGATAATCACTGTTAATGTTACCCTTTTGGAAACACACCTACCACTCTCTCAACCCTTCCTCCCTTGTCCCAAATCTCTGGCAATCACTAATCTGTCCTCTGTTTCTAAAATTCTGTCATTTCAAAAATGTTACATAAATAAAATTATACAGTGTATGACATTTTGGGTTTGGCTTTTTTCACTCAGTGTAATTCCCAGGAAGAGGTTCACACAGTTGTTTTTGTATCGGTAGTTTAGTCTTTTTATTGCTGAGTGTTATTCCATAGTATGTACCATGTATATTTAACCATTCACTGCACAAGGGACGTCCAGGCTGATTCCAAGCTCTGGCTATTACAGATAAAGCTACTGTGAATATTCATGTACAGGTTTTAGTGTGAACCTAAGTTTTCATTTCTCTGGATAAATGCCCAAGTGTGCAATTGCCAGGTCATGTTTAGTGTTTTTAAGAAAATGCCAAACTGTTTACAAAGTGGCTGTGTAAGAGTAATCTAGTTTCTTCACACCCTTGCCAACATTTTGTGTCGTCCCTGTTTTTTCTTTTAGTTACTCAGACAGCATGTAGTGATATCTCATTATGATTTTAATTTGTATTTTTTCCCTAATGGCTAATGTTATTGAACATCATTTTATGTCCTTATTTTCCATTTGTACATTCTCTATGGTGAAATTTCTGTCTATGTCTTTTACCCATTTTCTAACTAGATTGTTATATATTCCTGATACTAATCCTAGATATATGGTTTGCATTTATTTGCTCTCACTCTGTAGTTTGCCTTTTCATCCTCTTCACATAGATTTAAAAGTTGAAAATTTTGAAGCAGTTTGTCAGTTTTTCTTTCTATGGCTCTTGCTTTTTGTGTCAAATCTGCCTTGTTCTAGATCCTGAAGACTTTCTCCTCTGGTTTTTCCTAAAAGTTTTATAGTTTCATGTTTTACATATAAGTCTATGATCCATTTTGAGTTAATTTTCGTGAATGATGTGATGTGTAGGCTTTTTGGTTTTTTTGCATATAGCTGTCCAATTGCTCCAGGACCATTTGGTGATCCACTACTCTTTTAATGCATGACTCCATTTTGAAATTAAAATACTTTTGGAAAAGAGTGATAAAGCAGGTATAAGTTAAGATTGGTTCATTTGTCTCAGTAGACAGTCCTGCCTTAGGCAATAAATAGTTATCAGTTTTAAGTGTGGCTACTTGCATCATTAAATGTTTGAAATCAGAATTGACTTGGTATTTTGGTCTCTGGGCTGTATGTGTATGTGATTTTTTTTTCTGTCCTGTAATCAGGTGAATCCCAGACCTTGCTGGCAGCAGCAGTTGAGAGAGAACGTGCAGCTACAGAAGAACTCCTTGCTAACAAAATTCAGATGTCTTCCATGGAGTCACAGAATTCTCTTTTAAGACAGGAAAACAGTAGATTTCAAGCCCAGCTAGAATCAGAGAAAAATAGGCTGTGTAAACTGGAGGATGAGAACAATAGGTGAGCATGGTTTCTGAGTGATATTTTTGGTAGTTCCATGACATCCTAAAGCACTTTTTAAAAGTATGTTGTTGGGCCGGGCGCCGTGGCTCACGCCTGTAATCCCAGCACATTGGGAGGCCAAGGCGGGCGGATCACTTGAGGTCAGGAGGTGGAGACCAGCCTGGCCAACATGGCGAAACCTACTCTCTCCTAAAAATAAAATTAGCCAGGTGTGATGGTGTGCGCCTGTAATCCCAGCAGCTCGGAGGCTGAGGCATGAGAATCGCTTACACCCGGGAGGCGGAAGTTGCAGTGAGCCAAGATCCCACCACTGCACTCCAGCCTGGGTGACAGAGTGAGACTCGGTCTCAAAAAAAAAAATAAATTAAATAAGTAAATAAACAAAGTATGTTGTTGGCTTTTAGCTTCAGGGTACCAAGAACTAAATGTAATCACTTTTAGCATTTAAAGTTAGGGTTATTAGTAATAGGATATTATGGCCGGGTGCTGTGGCTCACGCCTGTTATCCAGCACTTTGGGAGGCTGAGGCAGGTGGATCACCTGAGGTTAGGAGTTCAAGACCAGCCTGGCCAACATGGTGAAACCCTGTGTCTACTAAAAATACAAAAATTAGCCAGGCATGGTGGCAGACGCCTGTAATTCCAGCTACTTGGGAGGCTGAGGCAGGAGAATTGCTTGAACCTGGGAGGCAGAGGTTGCAGTGAGATTGCACCATTGCACCCCAGCCCGGGCAGCAGAGCGAGACTCCGTCTCCAAAAATAATAATAATAATAAAGTAATAGGATATTATAACAAGAAGATAGTACTGGGATTCATTGTCATGTAGATTGTTGAGATTGTGTGGCATGTTTTGTATTTATTTTTTTTTCCAGGGAAAGGATTTGTACCTTTAATCAGATTTTTTAAAGGGGCCTATAACACCACAAAATAGTTTTGAGACTACTCTTTGGAGTTACTTTTATATTACAAGGATTTTAGTAGCATAATTTAAGTCTTTTCTAAATAAATTTCTGGGTTCTTGGAAACCATGGGGTGTAAAATCCATCTATCCGAGATTATATTAAGGCAATGGTTAGTATTTTTTACCCTCTGTTCTTCCTTGGAAATTTTACTTTTTAAAAAAATGTCAAGTAAAAATGATTTCTAAAGTAAAATATCTGAACTTTTAGAAACATTTTCATAGAACTCCCTAATAAGCTTTGTGGAATCTGAGCATATTATAGGATGATGGTACTCAAAATTATTTTTATAAAGTCTCTTTTTAAATGAAATCTTAACCCAGAGCACCAATAAATAAAATGCACAGAAGTGGAGCTTTTTCACTTTTGGTTTGGTTTCTGAGTGAAACTCAGATGGGATCTGGAACACACTGTTGGAAAATCACTGATGTCAAGCTGGTAATAAAAATGATTTCTCAATATGTAGCTGGAGTTAATAAAGTACTGAGTTTTTAATAGTCTATACTATCATATTTTTCATTTTCTGTTTTTTTAAATTCTGCCTTGTTTAATAGGTACCAGGTTGAATTAGAAAACCTAAAAGATGAATATGTAAGAACACTTGAAGAGACGAGGAAAGAAAAGGTATTTCTCTTCGTGACCACTCACCTCTTAGGGCATACGTTAGAGAATGGTTGGGGATGGCAGCAAATTAATGAGATAACAAGATGAAATGGGTGATGCCACTGCTTTTGGAACTTGGTCTTTAGTAGGAAAACAAATATGAGTTTATACTTTATGCTTCTAACTTTGAGATTGACTTATCATGGCATGAATTACTATCACAGAAATTGTCTAACTTTATTTCTCTCTATTAGACATTGTTGAATAGTCATTTAGAAATGGAAAGAATGAAAGTTGAACAAGAAAGGAAGAAAGCCATTTTTACTCAAGAAACAATAAAAGAAAAGGTATTGAATTTTGTTTTTGTTTGTTTGTGGTGTAACCATTTAGTAGATGCTGCGATTAATCATTGCTTTTTAATTTTAGCTATGCTTTATAACAAACTTGTCCAACCTGTGGCCCTGGTTGGCATGTGGCCCAGGATGATTTTGAATGAAGCCCAACACAAATTTGCAAACTTTCTTAAATCATCATGAGATTTTTTTCTTTTTTCTTTTTTTTTTTTTTTTTTTTAGTTCATCAGCTATTGTTAGTATATTTTATGTGTGGCCCAAGACAATTCTTGTTCTTCAAATGAGGCCCAGGGAACCAAAAGATTGGACATCCCTGCTTTATAAGTATCATTTTTTTAATGTCTAAAATCAACATAGTGATGAATTCTAGTATTATAATCAGTGTCCTGCTCAGAGTGGACCCAAAGTAATTTTGAGTTTATCCAAAGAGATCTATGATTTCTAGGACTTGAAATATAAAACCTCTTGCCCTTTTTTAAAATGAATTTAATTGTCTGTCACTGAAACCAGCGCACATCATTTGGTCTATAGGCACTTAAGGAGTAAGTCTGGCTTGTTTTCTTTCTGGTTAATGAGGGTAATTTTTCTGAAATGAGTTTTGTGAGGCTGAGCATGGGGACTCACATCTGTAATCCCAGCACTTTGAGGTAGGTGGATCACTTGAGGCTAAGAGTTCAAGACCGGCCTGGCCAACATGGCAAAACCCCATCTCTACTAAAAATACAAAAATTAGCCGGGCATGGTGGCATGTGCCTGTAATCCCAGCTACTCGGGAGGCAGAGGTGGGAGAATTGCTTGAACCCGGGAGGCGGAGGCTGCAGTGAGCCGAGATCGCATCACTGCATTCCAGCCTGGGCAACAGATCGAGACTCTTTCTCAAAAAAATAAAAAATAAATAAATAAATAAAAATGAGTTTTCTGTATTGAAAGAATTACCGTGTACTTGGAGTTAGCATAATATATTTAAACTACCGATAGGTAAATTTAAATTACCTATTGAATTTATTTGGAATTTTAAGAATACATTAAAAATAAAATGGATAAGCCAGAAATTTTATGATTTGTAACACTCATTAGTAATTTTATGTTACAGAAATAGGTTTAATTGATAGTATATTGTATAATATGAAGCTTAACAGAAACATTCTTATTCTATTATAAAAACCCAACAAATTACATTGTTGTAATAAATGGGTCCTGTGATGATCTAACCAAGTCTAGCTACAGTTTTAATTAGTAAATATTGTACTTTTTGTTTGTTTGTTTGTTTTTGAGACTGAGTTTTACTCTTATTGCCCAGGCTGGAGTGTAGTGGTGCTATCTCAGCTCACTGCCACCTCCACCGCTATCTTGGCTCACCGCAACCTCACCTCCCAGGTTCAAGCGATTCTGCCTCAGCCTCCCGAGTAGCTGGGATTACAGGCATGCGCCACCACACCCAGCTAATTTTGTATTTTTAGTAGAGACGAGGTTTTTCCATGTTGGTCAAGTTGGTCTTGATCTCCCAACCTCAGGTGATCCACCCTCCTTGGCCTCCCAAAGTGCTGGGATTACAGGCATAAGCCACCATGCCTGGCCAAATATTGTATTTTTGACTTAAGAAGCCATTTTATGGGGAAATTAGAATGAATCTTAAAAAAGTTTTTTTTCTTCTTTTGATTGTATTGAATTCCTTTGTAGTGTGGCTTTTTTAAAAGACTGAATCTTTGTTCTCATTAACCCTAGGAAATGTTCTTGCTTTCTCTGCTTATCTCTTTGCTCTTTAATATGAACAGAATTTTTTTTACTCCCTAAGGAACGCAAGCCATTTTCTGTTTCTAGCACTCCCACCATGTCACGCTCAAGTTCAATAAGTGGTGTTGATATGGCAGGACTACAGACATCTTTTCTATCTCAGGTGATGTTTTATTTTTTATATGTGCTTAGTTCTTAGAATAATAATAAAGGAAATATGCAAATGGCAATATTGTCTGTCATCATGACCTTGCCATTCTATGGGTAATTCATCTGAATACTTGTGGAGGAGTGCTAATTTTAGTGAGAGGAAACACGTGAATGATTTTCTGCCTTTGAGAAGACATTTAAAGCAAAAACTGACAGAACCATTTTTGTTCGAACCTGGTAATGGAAGACAAGCTATGATAACTGAGTAACTGTGTAAACTTTCTTAATTAACATAGGATGAGTCTCATGATCACTCATTTGGACCAATGCCTATATCAGCAAATGGAAGCAATCTTTATGATGCTGTAAGGATGGGAGCAGGATCAAGCATAATTGAAAACCTACAGTCTCAGCTAAAGCTAAGGGAAGGGGAAATTACTCATTTACAGGTATTGGAAAAATTAAATTTGCTATAGAAGTAAATGAAGTTTTGAGGCCTAATAAATAGCACCCTTCATTTCCATCTGAATTCTGAGCAAATTGAGAAACAAGATGACATAGTGGCATGTGAAGCCCAAAATGTATCACATATATCAATGATAAAGGCTAAAAAGAGAAATTAGCTAAGGATAACAGCCAACTGAACCTGCTAATTGCCAGAATTAGGCAGATTCTGCTGATCTGTCACAGGAAATGCGGGGCTGGAGCAGGCCTCCCATGTTTTACAACCTGCCTACATAAGACATAAGCATCTAGGAGCAGAGAATCCCTCTTCCTTTCAAGCAGCTCTTTCCCAACAGAATAAAGGGAAGTCGCTGAGCTGTGAATGCCTGTTCTATTCAGATTTACCTCTTAGATAAGTTGTTCCAGCTACTCCGGGAAGGAGGGGTAAAGGGGATGAGATGTTTGAACTGTAACACCCTGTACATGGGAGGAAACAACATGAGTTGTTGAGGGAGCATCCTTCCATCTTACCTTTTTGGCTTTTAAAAAACTTTATGCAGTCAGAAATATTGAAATGTTTTACAGGTTTGAGCATCCCAGCTCTGAAATCTGAAATGCCCCCAAATCCAAAACTTTGAGTGCTGACATGCTGCTCAAAGGAAAAGCTCAATTGAGCATTTTGGATTTCCAGATTTGGGATGCTCAACCAGTAAGTACATAATGCAATTATTCCATAATCTGAAAAAAAAAAAAAGAAATTTGAAACATTCCTGGTCTCAAGCATTTTGAATCAGGATACCTCTTTTCAGTGTTAAACACAATACACTCAGAAGTAGGTAAAAATTCAACTCCCATTATATACTTTTAGTTATATGAAAATATTACTGTATTAAAGAACTTGAATTGGCAAAAAGTAGATCAGACTAATCTGAATCCCAGATGTTTGTATAGCTGGTATGCTATACAGGGACCTAATTAATTTCTTTGGTAGTGATGAAAGCCTCTGTCGATACAATCTACACAGGTGGGGCTACGTTAAAGTATATTTTTATTTCTCTGGGTTCTTGTAGTAATTTAGAATAACTGAAATATATGTCATTTCCTTAGATTAGAAAAATATATGGTTGAATGTTTTCAAACAAATAATTGGATTTATCTCTGTTGCACAGTAAACCTTATAAATGGTATACCTCTCAGGAAAGTTGGGACCGTTTTTCTGCCACTGTTTCCTTTACTTAAGAAAGAGCTAGCTCAAGGTTATATGTTGACATGTCTATTTCAAAAAAAAAAAACCACACACACATTAAATATTTTTATATTACTAGGAGTATTAAAAAAGATATGTTTTGATTTAAACTATTTTGTGGTAATGCTTCTCAGCTAGAAATTGGCAATCTAGAAAAAACTCGATCAATAATGGCTGAAGAACTAGTTAAATTAACAAATCAAAATGATGAACTTGAAGAGAAGGTGAAGGAGATACCCAAACTTAGAACTCAGCTAAGAGTAAGTATTCTTCACCTAAGGATGAGTCTAAGATATTTTAGTTCATTTACGTTAAATCTCATGTTTTTAATTTATAGTATGTGTTAGTGATTTATTTGAAAATTAAAGAGTATTAATATTTGAGCAAAGAAGTTTAAAAATGAATCTTTTCTCTTGCGTGTATCTTTACATATTCAAAGTAATTTTCACAATCATGTTTAGTCCCAGTATAGGAAAAGAACTAGATTTCATTTGGCTACACTTCATTTATAACATTGAACTTTGTATGATCTTAGTAATATTTTGTTGATTGTTGTTATATGTATCATCACAATTGTCTCATCTGGATGTTAGAAGACACTGTTAAGCCATAAGTGAGAATATGTTTTCTTTTGATCTTTCCTGTGGGCTAAATGCCGGGTAATACTTACACCACCATGGAACAAAGAGACTAAATTTTATATCAAGTGTGCTTACGTTAATGGGAGAGAAGTCATATATGGGGAGAATTGTAGATTTAGTGGAGACATAGGGTAAAATTGATAGCCATCTAGCTTGGTTTTTTTCTTTAATTCCTTTTTTTGCTATTTAGTTCAACATAGACTGAAGTGTGAGTTTAATTTTTAAAAGAGATGAGTATATACTTTTATTTAAATTGTAAGTGTTTTCATTGTTGACTCCTATGGCAATATAAATATTAAAGATGTTCTGTGTAGTTATTTTAAAAATTGTAAACAAATACATTTTTCAGGATTTGGATCAAAGGTACAACACTATTCTGCAGATGTATGGAGAAAAAGCAGAAGAGGCAGAAGAACTTCGATTAGATCTCGAAGATGTAAAAAATATGTACAAAACTCAAATAGATGAACTTTTAAGACAAAGGCTCAGTTAACTTGTGAAAATTGAATTCCCATCAAACTGAATGTAAGCATTTAATATCTAAACATTTAATGTGGACTTCCAATAAATTCTTTTATAGAATTAGAAAGTGGGATTTACTGTAGAGTGTAAAAATTTTTTTTAAATTGTTTTACTCTATGTAGTAATATTTACAGTTAAATTATTTTGTGCAATATTTGAACTTTATTTTTGAAACTATTCTTTAAAGATTTATTTTTTAAAGCATTCATTTTTTTTCCTTGAATAGCACAGAGATTTATTACTTTATCCTCATATCAATATGGCTAGAGAAGAAGAATGGTGTTCATATATGTATTGTAGATATACAACTAGTTGTATCTATAATTTGTAAGTGTTTATATATATATTAAGAACATTTGAAGAGTAATGTTAACATACTGAAACTTTGAAATCTTTCACATTTAAAGTTTCAACATATCTTAATTACTGCTCATGAAAATGTACATTAAGTGTTAAAGTAAAAAATTATTAAATCTGTGGCTATTAAATTTTAAACTAATTTTTTTCCTTTAAAAGTAAGAGTCACACTGACACTGTCTGAAATTTAAAGAGTGAATGATTTAAACTTAAAAAAAATTTTGATCTGAAAATTTATTTCACCCAGCTTTCACAATTAAGTCTGTATAAAATGTGGTACCTTTTGGTACCTATCCAGAGAAACCTGTACATATTCAATGTTATCTAGATGTGATTGGATAATGGAGAAAATTTATTTATAATGATTTTGCAATG
The DNA here is from genome assembly GCF_029289425.2 of Pan paniscus. Lineage (NCBI taxonomy): Eukaryota > Metazoa > Chordata > Mammalia > Primates > Hominidae > Pan > Pan paniscus. The sequence goes on along the minus strand of NC_085926.1, from coordinate 68,977,874 downwards.
GCATCAATAACATTTAAATGATTTTGAAGAAGTATTATTTTACTACCCTATAAAATGAATCGAAAATAATAAAGTTCTTAACATAATTTACTCTTTAAAAATTACCTGTTCATATTTTGTAAACCCATATTTTTAGCACATTAAAAATGAATGTTTGATATTACAGAATATTCATAACAAAATGGAAGAATTATAGGAATTAACTTGAATTTGGCATTTTTAATTCTGTGATTTATCATTTTATTTTTTCTTGAAATTTCAAACACAAGGAAAGCATGGAATAGCTTTTAAAAGTAGCTATGCCTTCTTCCAAATGTTATTTTATTCAAAAAGGTAACCAGGTTGTGTTTTAAACCTGCGAAATATTGTGATGCATTTTATTACTGAAAGTTATTTAACTGCCTTTACTTGCACATAAAAACTCTCATTTACGGCCAGGTGCTGTGGCTCATGCCTGTAATCCCAGCACTTTGGGAGGCCAAGGCGGGCAGATCACCTGATGTCAGGAGTTCAAGACCAGCATGGCCAACAGTTTGGTGAAACCCCATCTCTACTAAAAATACAAAAATTAGCCTGGTGTGGTGGTGTGCGCCTGTAATCCTAGCTACTCGGAAGGCTGAGGCAGGAGCATTGCTTGAACCTGGGAGGTGGAGGTTACAATGAGCCAAGATTGCGCCACTGCACTCCAGCATGGGTGACAGAGAAAGACTCCGTCTCAAAAAAAAAAACAACAAACTCTTATATAATTTTTAGTTAAAATTAAAACACTAGTACTTCAGAATATAGATACAAGTACACCATCTTGAAGAATTTGGAGTTTTTCAGGGCAATTCAAATGACCTCATTTTTTGTTCTTTTTGTATTCCAGACAGTGTTTCTGTCATTGGATCTCTGATTGGTAGTGTTAATAAATATTCTTTCAGTGTGAGCCAGATTCATAAAATTAATTTTCTTCATTTTAGTAGTAAAAAGTAGTCTAATAGCTTTTTGTCAGCTTGATTTTTTTGTGTGTGTAATATTCAAGGGCAGAATGACAGGACAGATAAGCAATAAGAAATGTATAGAATTAGAAAATATAGTAGTTCCCTCTTACCCATGGGACATACGTTCCAAGACCCCCAGTGAACGTCTGAAACCATGGATAGTATAGACACCTCTATACACTGTTTTTTCCTATACATATATACCTATGATAAAGTTCTATTTATAAATCAGGGACAGCAAGAGATAAACAATAACTGCAAATAGAAGAATTATAACAGTGCACTGTAATAAAAGTGATGTAAATGTGATATGTCTGTCTCTTTCTCTCAAAATATCTTATTGTACTGTACTCACCTGTAATCAGACTGTGGTTGACCGTGAGTAACCGAAACCACAGAAAGCAAAATCGTGGATAAGGGGAGACTACTCTATATGAAACTTAAGTTACAAAATTCTCTGAAGCATTTGAAACTAGATGTTTTGGAATTATAAAATAGTCCATTTAAAATATCCACTAGTAGGAAAAAACTTCATTTGCAGAGAAAAGATTGCAATAAAACTCATTCCTAAACTTTTCAATTTTATAAAATTAAACATTCTTTTTTTATCCTTATTAACAATTTCTAGTTACATAGTTTCTAGTTACATATTACCATATATTACTCTTTATCTACAAATAAATAGCTGATATTCACACTGATCATATTTTGATTGTTAAACACTTGGATCTCTCAATACTTCTGTAAGTTAAAGTGAACTTAAACAGTTTCTTGAAAAACTCCAGTAGGTGGCAGAATACCTATTGAATATTCGTTGCTATACTTTGCTGTTTGTCATTAAAACATCTCTACCCATATTCTTGCAAAATAATATTTATATTTTAATGGATAGGAAAATGATTTGCAATTAGATGTTTCCATTCTTGAAAGAAAAAAGCTGCAAATAACATTTTCAAGAATATAAAAAAATGAGTAAACAAAGGGAAGGTTGTTTGGTCATTTATAGACAATTAAGCACAGACTGTAGATGTCCTTCCAATTCTTGGGAGGCTAAACTGAGTCTACCATTTCTTACATTTCTTTTACCTATTTTTTGAGAATTGCCAGTTGTACAGTGTTTAGCATGTGGAATGTACCAAATATATCTATGTTGTGACTTAAGATATTCTAAATGTGGATAACTTCTGACCTAGGAAACATGAAGTTTGTAGTGAAGTAAGTGAAAAGAATGTTCAGGAAATTTTTTTTCTCCATCTCTTCAGTTGGCATTTATTGAGAGTTTTATTTGAATGCTTATTAAAAGTATATGATTTATAGTATTTAGAAAATAGAAGAAAAAAGAAAACTGTAGATGTTTTATCTTGTTTTAATACTGTATGTTTAGTACGTATACATTTATGTTCTAGTGTATCAAAATTTTTCATTTTCATTAAAAATCCAATTTTCCATATTCTAGGTCCATTTTAAACCATGAAAACTTTAATCACATATTTTGTAAAGGGCTGAAAGTATGATTTAAACTATAGATTGATATATTTTAATTCTAAATGAAAGGTAATGTAAATAAGCATGGATCTGATTGAATAAAGATTTTAAAATAGTAATAGTGTATTTCATTTTTAACAAAATTTATAGTGGTCAATAGCAATGAATGAAGAATGAATATTGTTTTATGAAAATATAACTTGTTTACATTTGAGATTAATATTTTAAGAAAATGAAGCCCTAATTTTCTATAAGTTACATTATTAGTATTAAGTGTAGTTTTTTTTTTTTTTTTGACAGAGTCTCACTCTGTTGCCCGGGCTGGAGTGCAGTGGTGTGATCTCAGCTTACTGCAGCCTCTGCCTCCCAGGTTCAAGTGATCCTCCTGCCTTAGCCTCCCAAGTAGCTGGGATTACAGGTGCACACCAGCACATCCGGCTAATTTTTGTATTTTTAGTAGAGATGGGTTTCACCATGTTGGCCAGGCTGGTTTCAAACTCAAGTGACCTGCCCACCTTGGCCTCCCAAAGTGCTGGGATTATAGGCATAAGCCACTGCGCCCGGCCCTAAGTTCATTATCTTCTAATGAAGATATGTTTTCGGAAAACACAGTGCTAAGAATTTACTTATAACTAGCTGGTAACTACTGTAAGGATAGTTTGTGTCAGTTTTTAATCTTAAGCAATATCAAGACATTCTTCTAAAAGTCTTATGTTTCTGTATTCAAGTAATAACAACAGTTAAAATAAGTTATCCTCTATTTCTGAGTTCATATTGCTTGGATTAAGCTCTGTAACCTTTAAAGTACTTTTAATCTGTTGCCTTTATACATATGCATTTTACCTTTTAGCAAATTAAGATCTTTTTGTAAGAAAGACTGGAAATGAAATGTATTTCTCCTTAGTACTTAAATACCTTTTCTCAAAACAAAACAAAAAAACTCAAAATGCTTCAGTAATTCACAAATACGGTAAAGAGAATTTACTCTTAGAACTGTCTGGAATTTCCCACACTGCCCTACTCCCAAGTAGGCTAAATTTAATATTTAGAATCGCAAATAACATTAAACAAGAAGGTAATGGCAGGTTTTTCTGTTTGTTTAATATTAAACATTCTTCTTGCTTTTACAGGTATAGGCACAGCATGGTAGATAGAGGTATTCCTTCCATTTTTATAAAATGCCATGCTGATTTGTCTGTTTTAAAATTACAATCTTAATTTCTAAAAATATATATTGTTCAAAAATCTGTGGTCAGGTTGGTAATAGGAAATATAGTCTTTTCTTCTTTTTTCTTTTTTTGGGAAACATAGTCTTATTTTGTTCCAAACACTGTGTAAGGAATTCACTTATGTAGGATTATAATCCCATAATCATTGTTCTGAAATCCACAAAGCTCTAAAAACCATATATATTTTAATACATTTGCTGTTAAATCTACTTTGGTGGTAAAGCCTGCACTGCACTGACATAGGGCTATGTATAGTCTTTAACTCATTTGGTGTGAATACTCATACATTTTGCTGCAGAAATACTGTGTGAGATTATGGGGTACTCACCCAGGACTCAATGGGGGGGGGTATTAAGTTAAACGATGGGCATATCTATTCTATTTTTTAAAGTTCAGGCACACACAGGGACCCAAGGATTTTGGAAAAGGAAGTGTGTACCCACACTTTATCATCAAGTCAACCTTTTAAAATGGATGCCATTATCACCCCCATTTTAAAAAATAAAGATTAAGTAAATTGCTCAAGGTCATATGGCAAATAAGTGGCAAAGCTGGGATTCTAATTTGTGCAGTTTGGCTCCAGAGTCTATGATTTCAATAATTAATTATATGGTGCTACTTTTCCTACTGCTTTTCTGTAAAATCATAAGCATATAGATCAGTTACAGCCAAAATTTATTCATTAAAAATGTCAACACCTTTTAATTATGGTCTAACAGTTGGATGAGAGAACCAGTATACTACATTCTGCTGATATTGTTAGCAATTTACTCATTGTAATTTGTTGGATTTGTCTCAAATTTTTTAAGCCATGCATTCTTCCATCTCTGTCTCCCTTTTTCTTAATTCTTGCAATTTCGATGAAGTTTCTTATTTGTAGAAAAAACTAGGTCATTTGTCCTATAGTTTCCCTCCATCTGGATGTTGATTTCTTACCTTTTGTTAGTGTGTTCCGCCTCCTGTGTTTAAATCTAAAGGCAATTATTTTTCAACAAAAATACTTCATTAGGTGGAAGTGTATTCTTCCAGCAGGAGACAGATAATTCCTGATGGTTTCTCAGTTGTGAATAAAGAAATAATTGATGATCACTTCTTAAATCCATTAGTTCACAGAGCTTGTGGAGTGATATTGTCATTTCTTTTTCATTTAGTAGTTGGAATGTTTCCATAAAAAATTTACTTCAGTTATTTTGTTATTTGCATCATAATTCATACAGGAAAGACAGTATAAATATTCCTGATTCTTTCCCTTTGTTTACCAGTTTTCAGAATAAGAGTTGGTTTCCTTCTGTCATTAAAAATGAACAGTGATACCTTTTTGGCTTGCATGTTTGGTTGATTGGTCGTGTCTGATATAATTATTTAAATGTATCTGTCCTTCATCCAATTACAGTTACCTTTATTTATGTTTTAAATCATCCTATCTTTGGCCAGTAGGAAGGTTTTCAAGGTGGATCCTGAGTCCTTTTGATATGACCCTAATAGCCTTTTGATTGCTTTGCTGCTTCCTGATGTAAGATGTTGCAGGCTTATCTTGTACATTTCCTGCTCCAGACCCAAGATCATCCATTGTTCTATGGAGTCAGTGTTTCTTTTAATGGGAAATGGTTTGTAGAGATCACAGTGTGAGCGCAAGGGGGTGCTTCTTCCTACTGGGTAGCTTGTCTCTAGGCCTTTTCAATGGAGCACGTAGGAGAGATGTGTTTTTAAAGATTAACCATACTGTTAATCATACTGAGGCCTCCAACTGAAATTCAGAACTACAGGATGTTTATATAGCCTGATTAAACTTTCATATTTCTATCTCATGTCAAAAATTTCAGCTTCAAAGGTACCATCATAATTACTTCAACTTGGTGTATCCCATAATACCAATATTGCCACCAACAATTTGGTTACGGAATGCAGTCTACAAAAGAGTTTTTTTGTACTTTAGTCCTGAGAATACATCCCACTAAGTATATACAAATTAAGTTTTAAAGTCACTTGGGATAGCTCCTCTGGGTGATATGCCACAATTGGAAAACATTTAGGTTCATTTAGTTTCATTTTACTTTCAAGGATTGCTTTTTAAAAACAGAATTTTGCTTTATAATGTAACATATTTACATGACTTCAAAGTCATGTCTTCACGCTGGGCGTGGTGGCTCACGCCTGTAATCCAAGCAGTTTGGGAGGCTGAGGTGGGCGGATCACTTGAGGTCAGGAGTTCGAGACCAGCCTGGCCAATACAGTGAAACCCCGTCTCTACTAAAAATATAAATATTTGTCAGGCGTGGTGGCGCATGCCTGTAATCGCAGTTACTCAGGAGTCTGAGGGAGAAGAATTGCTTGAACCCAGGAGATGGAGGTTGCAGTGAGCCAAGATTGCACCATTGTACTCCAGCCTGGGCAAAAGAGTAAGACTCTGTCACACACACACACACACACACACACACACACACACACACACACAAACCAAAAAACAAAGTCATGTCTTCTTTGTTCCTTATACCCCTCCTCTTCCCTCCTTGCCCATATAGTCATTTTAAATGTTAATCTACTTGTAAAATAATAATTAGTAAATATATATGTGTATACACATGTATACACACATATTCCTCTTAGAAAAATGGTACTTACATATTACATATCCTTTTCCCACTCAATATTCTGTAGTGTACAGAGATATTTCTCAATTCCTTTTTATGCATGCATAGTTTTACATTGTATGGATAAACCATAGTTTATTCAACCAGCCTTCTATTGGTAGACACTTGAGTTTTATGTCAGCTCAAAGAAAATTTAAATTCTAACATTGGTATTTTGGAGAGAAATTCTATTTGAGAATGGCTGTTACAGTAAGAGAGACTCAATCTCATGTTCAGGTTTATCATATCTGGTTTCCTGTAAGTCTGAATGACCATTCAATATGTAGGTGTTTAAAATAGCACCACATAGCCAGGCGTGGTGGCTCACACCTGTAATCCCAGCACTTTAGGATGCCGAGGCTGGAAGATCACTTGAGGCCCGGAGTTGGAAACAAGTGCTGGGAACATAACAAGAACCTGTTTCTACAAATAAAATAAAATAAAATAGTACCATGCACATGTCATACTGATTTTAATCTTTTTGTATGTGACAAAAATAGGATGGTAGCAAGTAGGCTGAGGAAGCTTTTTTTTTTTTTTTATGAGACAGGGTCTCACTGTGGCCCAGGCTAGAGTGCAGTGTCTCAATCATGGCTCACTGCAGCCTCAACCTCACTGGGCTCAAGCGATCATCCTGAGTAGCTGGGACTACTGGCATGAGCCACAGGGCCGGGCTTGAGGAAGCATTTTAAAAAATTACTGTCATTAGTGTGGGATGGTGAAGTATGCAAAGTATAAAATAATAGAGCAGTAATTCTGTTATAGGAAAGGGGTCCCAATCCAGACTCCAAGAGAGGGTTCTTGGATCTCGAGCAAGAAAGAATTCAGGGCAAAGTGTAAGCAAGTTTGTTAAGAAAGTAAAGGAAAAAAAAAGAAAGTAAAGGAAGAAAAGAATGGCTACTCCATAGACAAAGCAGCCCTGAGTGCTGCTGGTTGCCCATTTTTATGGTTATTTCTTGATGATATGCTAAACAGGTGGATTATTCATGCCTCCCCTTTTAAGACCATATAGGGTAACTTCCTGACATTGCCATGGCATTCGTAAACTGTCATGGCGCTGATGGGAGTATAGTAGTAAGGACTACCAGAGGTCTCTTTCATGGCCATCTTGGTTTTGGTGGGATTTAGCCGGCTTATTTACTGCAACCTGTTTTATCAACAAGGTCTTTCTGACCTGTATCTTGTGCCGACCTCCTATCTCATTCTGCGACTTAGAATGCCTTAACGGCCTGGGAATGCAGCCCAGTAGGTTTCAGCCTCATTTTACTCAGCTCCTATTTAAGATGGAGTTGCTCTGGTTCACATGCCTCTTGACAGTTCCCTTAGAGGCAAAATCTTTTCAATAAAAAGAATAAATTAATACTGTAAAGTGCTTTAAAACAATGTTTGGCACATGTTAAACACCACATGTTCTTGCTGTTATTATTTGAAAAAAATTCCAGGTAAGATTCCTAATTCAGCAGGTCACTAATGGAACTTTTAACAATTCTTAAACAACATTACTTTTAAAAATTACGTAAAAAGCATGTAAGCCTTTGGAAACAAACTTGTTTCCTTATGATCATATTATTTAACTTCTGGTGACTTGATTCATTTGAGCATGTTTATTTTGAAGTCATCACCTTCATATAATCAGTTCAACTTTAGTCACTATTTAATGATCAACTCTACTGTGCTGTAGATGGAATACTAGGCCTGGGGGAGCTTAGAGGAAAAGACAGTGGGGGATGGGAGTTCAAATAATTATAAGCAGTAATAAAGTAAATTAACAAAACCATAAAAATTAAACTCCACAGAGTAGCATTTGAACTTGATGAGTTTACGGATAGGTAAAACTATACTGCTTTTAAAATGTGTGTGGACTCCAAAGTATCCTCACCATCACAAAGTGTATTCGGTGAACGATGTTCAGTCCCCAAATTTGGAAGTTAGGGCGGCAACTTCTGCTTGAAATAAGACAAAAGTAAAAATCCACCTCAGTGCAACGCAGAAGACACGAAGAGTCAGGTTTTCTACCCACCCCGTCCTAACATCCTCTGAGCGCTTTAACGCTCTCGCTCAAGGATGGAGATGGGTGTCCGGCGCCGGCACGTGCCGTCGGTCTTTCCGGCCCTGGTGAGGGAGCTGGCGGACTCGCGCGAACGTTCGCGGGAGAACGCCAGGAAGGGCAGATGGTTCCTCGACTCTGAGCCCCTCCCTGCTGCGCTCGCCGGGTCGAGGCCGCTCGCCGGGCTGAAGCCGCTCCGAGCGTCGGGCCCCGCGCCCTGGCCCTCCCGGGTGTAGTCCCCGTCCTGCCTCTGCGGGGCCCGAGCCCGCCCACGGCGCCGTCTGGCCAAGGTGTCCCAGCTGCTCCTTGGCGCCCCCTGGCCCAGCTCCCGCGCCCGAGGTTTCCGGTGAGCGGCAGTAGCCGGTTATGACGACTCCCTCCTCTGGAACAGCCGCCGTCTCCTCCACCTCCTCCTCGGTAGTTCACGGCTGCCCCGGCTCCAGGTGGGACTTCCCCGCAATCTGCGGAGCCTTCCCCCGCTCTCCTTCCCGCCGCCGCAGCGCTCTGCGCTGCTCTTGCCCGGGTGGTACCCGCTCCCGGCGCGGCTTCCCGGAGGGCTATAGCCTACGCACGCACTCCGCCCGCGCCTTCCCATTCCCTGCGGGCCGGGAGGCGGGCGTCGGAAGCCGATCCTGGCCCTCCCCGGCCCCGGGCGCCCGGCCCCTTCCCAGCGCCCGGAGCGCAGGCGGGCCCCGGGCCCTAGCCGCTTTGACCAGGTTTCCAGCCGGGGCGGAGCCGCTCCCCGGGGCCCCTCCCAGGCGCGCTGGGGACCCGGGGCGCCGCGGTGCACGGTGGCGCGCGGCCCCGGGAGATCTCCGACCCCGAAGCAATCCCTGGCGGCGCCCGGGGTCCGGAACCCCAGCGCGGCGTCTCAGCCGCGGCGGGGCGCTCGCCACTGACCCCTCAGCCCTTGGCCGGGACTGACGTTCAAGCGGACAGCTGGGCTCTGCCGGGACTGACGTTCAAGCGGCAGCCGAGCACTTCCTGAGCCCTGCCTGGCACCCGCCGAGAGGCTTTTTGGCACAAGTAGGGGCCAGCCGTTGAGGTGTCATTCGGAGTCTCACGTGTTGAACTTTCCATTTGCCCACTGCCTTCTTTAAACTTTTCCAAGCTCTCTCGCTCTGCGACATTGCCCCATTTCGCCCGCTGTGTCAACCCCAGGTTTTGCCTCCTATCCATCATCTTTCAGATGTTTCCCTTTTTTCCTTCCTCATTAGGCCTGTGGAAATCGAATCAAGGGTTTCTGGAGTGGAGTGATTCCAGCTGCTTTGAGCTGAAGGAAAAGTAGCCTGGCCAGTAAAGCGTCCGTGTGCTGGAGGAGTGCAGCCACCCATCCCGGCGGGCCTTGCAGGACGACCGACACCAGGAAGGCTTTGTGCCAGGCCCAGCAGCCACCCCCAGCCGCCTTATGCAAGTGGGTACATGCCCTCGCCAGACGCCAGCTTTCTGATCTGCGTCTTTAGATTTTTTCCATCGCCTAAGCGTTACTTCTCCACTGATCGGTGAGTTTAGTGATGGCCAGAGCTCACTGGAGGACAGTGGACTTGGATAACCAAAGGTCAGGGCTTGGTCATAACAATGACTTTATTACCGGGAAGGACGAGTCAAAAAATAGGAAGGCCTGGGAACCCTCAGGCTCGCCACTCTAGGTGGGTAGCCCTGTGATTCAGCCAGTGGGATTACTGCTGTGAGAATGGGAAAGTTGTTTGCTTCTGGGAATGTTTGATCCACTAAGTATCCTGTTGGCCAGTTCCAGTGGATGCCTGTAGAAAGTGGGCCACCTCCTCCTGTTCCCCATTGGAATCTGGTCCTAGTTGCTGTGTTGGGGGTGGTGCCTGTGAACTCGAGTATAGCAGTGTGGTATTCATTAAGGAAAAGAAAGCGCACCACCGGCCAGGCCTTCTGGCTGAGAGTTATCACGTTACATTATTTTCTTTCTTAATATTTCCTTTAATTCACAACATCATCTGAATGATCAGGTTTACTTTAGCATCCTTTTAAGGTAATATGTTTCATTTCTGACAGGTTTTAGAGACCTGAAACATCACAGAAGCTTCTGAGTGGTTCTGAAGATTCAAGAGGTATATATTTTTATTACAAGTAGAGTCATTGTTACTATTAATATGTGTTTTTAAATTTTTATAAAACTGCTGTCAACTCATTCTTGGATAAAAGCTCCAAGTGAAAATGTTATTATAATTCAGATCAGATTTACAGCAGATAACACCATACTCTTGAGGGCCGCCAAAGTGAAAAACCACAATACTTAACTACTCCAAGGGGGGAAAATGGGGGAAAAAGGATTCCTTTTTGGTGTCCCCACTGTTCACTTAGAATTCCATGGCCTTGGAACTTGAGGTTTGATGGAACATAGCAGTCAATTTCCTTTTCTTCTTTCTTTCTTTCTTTTTTTTTTTTTGAGACAGAGTCTCCCTCGCATTGCCCAGGCTGGAGTGCAGTGGCGAGATCACGACTCACTGCAGCCTTGACTTCCCAGGCTAAAGTGATCCTCCCACTTCAGCTGGGACTACAGCTGATTTTTTGTATTCTTAGCAGAGACCGGGTTTCATCACGTTGCCCAAGCTGGTCTCGAACTCAGGGACTCAAGCAATCTGCCAGTCTTGGCCTCCCAAAGTGCTGCTATTACAGGCCTGCAGTCTGTTTCTAAAGGTTCCATCTTCACAGCCCATAATCAATGAAGACTGATTTCGAAAGTTGGGTTTTCCGGTATGACCCAGGAAACAGCATTCCTAGCTGATGAACATCCAGTGTGTATTAAGACTCTGTCATCCAGTGGAAAGAGCACTTAAAAAAAAAAAAAAAAAAAAAAGAACAAAGATCCCACTAAAGTGACCTGAGAATGGCAGGATCATTGTCTGGGATATATAGGAGAAATCTGGTCCAAGAGATTTAACACTTACTGGGTGAATTAGAAGTGCAGTGAAGTTTCTGACCATTATCACTGTTCACAATGTAAAGGCATGATGGGAGAGCTTAAGGGCACACAGTCTTTGAGGCAGACTGCTTAGTGTCCTGGAGTTTCTAAGTCTTAGCTATTATAGCTGATTATTATACCTACTAGCATGTAAGCTTCACAAGGGCAATGAGTTTAGTTCGTGACTGCACCTTCATTGCTGTATCCTGAGTACAGAAGCACTCCTGGAACATTGTCTGTGCTCATACCTTGATTATGATTACAATTTTTTATTCAGCAGACACACACTTGCTCAGAGCCATCCCACTCCCTTTGCCCTCTCACAGATACTTTTCCCCTCCTCATCATTCAGATCTCAGCTTTAATGTTATTTAGGCCCCTTCTCTGCCCCACATGGCTTTAAACTTTTATTTAATAAACATTTCCATAGCATTTAGCATGTGCCAGATAGTTTTCTAAACACTTTACCAATAACTATCTCATTTAACTCATGACAGCTCTATGATGAAGGTTTATTATTATTTCCATTTTACAGATGGGAAAGCTTAGGTGCAGAAAGGTTAAGTAACTTGTTCCAGGTCTCACAGCTGGGAAGCTGCAGATTTGCGATTCAAATCCAGGTGGTTAAGCTTTAAATGTTCACCATGCTATGTTGTCTATCATATTACTTTATTTAGTTTCAGGTATCACTAAACTGGATCCTATCAAGCCCTTCCATAATTTTTGTAAGTTAAAAAGTTTTATTGGAACACAGCCTCATCCATTCTTTTATAATAGACCATGGCTGCTTTTTTGGACAGAGACATTGTTGCGTAGTTGCCACAGAGATCTTATGTCTGGCAAAGCCAAAAATATTTACTGCTTCTCCTTTACAGGAAAAGTTTGCTGGCCCCTAGTTGGTTTGATTCACAGGCCCAGTCATCAGCTGAAGTTGTTTATTTGATTGCTTGTTTATGACAGTTGTAGAAGGTTTAAAGGCACCATGAGAGCAAGGCTCTTTCTTGTTTTGTTCACCTCTGTATACCCATTTGCTAACGTGGTGCCTGGCACCAAGCAAGTGCTCAAAAAAAATTGAATAAAGGATCATTATTCAGTGGGATAGCAAAGTGCTTTGTAATTATACTTAGCCCTTGACCCTTCGTTGTTTTTTTTTTGTTGTTGTTGTTGTTGTTGTTTTGGCTTTTAAAGGAAATTTGTTAACAAAGTTGTCTTCATTTTGATCTCTAGGTTTGCAGGTTGCTATGTTAATGTTGTTTGTCTTTGGAGTCTTACTTCATGAAGTCTCACTGAGTGGTCAGAATGAAGCTCCTCCTAATACTCACAGCATTCCAGGCGAACCTCTGTATAACTATGCCAGCATCCGCTTGCCAGAGGAGCACATTCCCTTCTTTTTGCACAACAATAGGCATATTGCCACTGTCTGTAGGAAAGACTCTCTTTGTCCGTATAAGGTAGGTATTATTTCTTTTCTCCTTATTTTTATGAGGATGCAATTTCAGCTGGCTTACAGGTTCTGCTTTATAACCTGAAACTGAAGGCAGAATTCTAATTTTCGGTTGTCACTGTATAAGTTAATCATTGTTTCATATAATACTTCTAAGGGACTAAACTGCTTAAAATTATGTCCCATTCATAAGAGAGAAATTTAAAATCTAAATCACTTCTAAAACAAATAAGTAGCCAATACTATTTGTAAACTCTGTAAAGAAGCAATTAGATTTTATGCAGGAAAGAACATCTTGTTAAAAGTAACTAAAGAATTTCACACCTCTTCTTTCTTAAACGGCACATGAGAGGATCGGTTAGCACTTAATTTCAGTAATAACACCTCAGCCTCTGTCTCCACATAATTAAGCCTGTTACTGTGGCTTTCTTTCTGTTTTAGAGGAGTTGGAAAGGCCTCAAATAGGAGCCCATTAAGACATCTCACAGGGCCCCAGAGATCAAAGCTGGGCATTGTGAGACACTTCCTTTCCCATGGTGCTGGCACAGGAAGCATATGGAAAAGCAGACTTGGGAATCAGACCAGCATTGCTCCTGGGGCCTTGCAGAAGAGCATTCTCAACTCCTTGGCCAGCAGCAGCTGGGTGGTTCCCAAGGGTGGCAGAGTTGTCCATGTGTTGTGGGGTCTCTGCTGATCTTGATTGCTAAGTGAAGTTGCTGATTGATTCACTTTAGCTGTGATTCCTTTGGTAGCACAAATTCCAGTTTGTATGTCTTTTAGGGACTGATTTTAGAATCCGCTTGCTCACTGAGAAAGGTGGTTTCTTAAGCTACTTCAAGAAATTCAAATTCAAGTGGTCTTTGAGCATCTAGGTAAAGCCCAGACTTTCGGTTAGGGGACCGATATGGTGGGGGTGATGAGTAAGGAGGGTTGTTAAGAACCTTGAGACTGCTCTTTTTAGAATTAACTGTAAGTTTTAAATTTATTGTTATAAGAATACATATTATAAATGTAAATGTGAATGCTCTATAATGATTTATTTTCTTAATGGAAAAATCTAAGAGTCTTCTCTAAATGTCAGAAGAAGGGAAATCAATGTAAATTTTATGTTCTAGAAACACCTAGAGAAGCTAAAGTACTGCTGGGGTTATGAGAAATCCTGCAAACCAGAGTTCAGGTTTGGTTACCCAGTTTGCAGCTATGTCGACATGGGATGGTAAGTTTCCATATGGAATACCCTCTTCAAGTCTTCCTCTTTCTATACAGTGTATGTTGATGCCCTAATTTCCAGCTAGATTCTTTTGGTTTTAGATAGTAATTCATTTAGATATTAATTTGCTTGCACAGTCATGAATTCAACTTGACTATTTCATACTGGGATAGGAATATCTGTCATTTCCTCTGCCAGAGGGAGAAACAGCCAGGACCATAGATAATTTTTTCCCCCCGTGTATACTAAGAAGATAAATGGATGGTTTCTTCTTGATTCTTCCTGGGAGAATTAAGTATAATTAGTACTTCCAATACATGCAATGTTAATGAGGTAAAGAAAATATAGTAATTAAGAATGCATCATTGTCTTCAGTTTCAGGTGATAACTTCATACATGTCTGTTATGTATTTTATGATAAAGGAATAATTCTGTGAATAACTTAGTTTCGTAACTTTATGTAGTGAGGTGTAGTTTTGGAAAAACTATGATAATATACTGTAACAAAATTAAAATAATAAGGAACCTCTAGCATTTTAACCTTTAGAATGAAAATTCAAGGTCCAAAAAAGTAAAAAGAAAAAAACACAGAATATTTTTATTTGCAAATAGGACGGACACTCTTGAGTCAGCTGAGGACATATTTTGGAAACAAGCTGACTTTGGATATGCCAGAGAGAGGCTGGAGGAGATGCATGTGCTCTGTCAGCCTAAGGAAACGGTGGGTATTTTGCTCCTTACTAAATAAACTTGTTTATTTAATTTTAATTTTATTTATTTTTGATACGGAGTTTCTGTCTATTGCCCTGGCTGGAGTGCAGTGGCGCGATCCCAGCTCACTGCAACCTCTGCCTCCCAGGTTCAAGGAATTCTCCTGCTTCAGCTTCCTGAGTAGCTGAGATTACAGGCGCGTGCCACCCGCCCCACTAATTTTTATATTTTTAGTAAAGGTGGGGTTTCGCCATGTTGCCAGGCTGATCGCGAACTCCTGACCTCAAGGGATCCACCCACCTCAGCCTCCCAAAGTGCTGGGATTACAGGCGTGAGCCACTGTGCCCAACTAAGCTATTTTATTTTTATTACTTATTATTGATTTTTAATATTTATCATTTAGCTTGTAATGTAGAAACAAGATAGACGGCACTGTGAAAGGAATTCCTCACTCTCACTTAGTTATTGGCATAGAATTTTATGTAACTTCCCCAAATAGGTTGTTTTCTTTCCTTTGGAAACCCTGTCCTCCTTATCCCACATTTATTAGATAGTCATATTTTAAGACAGTCGAAATATTTTTAGGTTTAGAATCATTCCCCCAAACATGTGCTAATGAAGAGAAATTGATAAACTGCGTCTTTACAAATTCATTCTCAGATAGTTTGGGACAGATGATATAACACCACCATACTGCTCTATATTTGCCCAGAGCTTTACAGTTTGCAGAAAGCTTTTCTGTGTGTTATCTCGTTTGATGCTTATAAGCGTTATAGCAGATACTACTGATGCCACTTTATCAGTATGGAAAACAGGGTCCTCAGAGGAGTTAAGCAACTTCTCCAAGACTGCACAGCTACCTTTTAAAATTAATTACACATCTAGGATTAAAATGCAGGTTTTTTTCCAGTTTACTTTCAACCATACCATATCGTACCTCAGTGGATCAGATAAACACGTTGTCAAGAGGTGGTTTGGGGTAGTAAATACAAGAGCAGGCTCTCAACTACAATTCAGATCCTGAGTCTTAGACAAGGCACTTAGGCTTTCCTTGTTTCAATTTCCTCTGCCTTAAAGCCATGCCCATTATGTAGCATAGGTAAGGAAGAAATGAGGTTCTGCAGATAAAAATGCTCAGTGCAGCAGGGCCTGGTTCCCAGCCAAGGGCTCAGCATTATTTTTTAAAGGTTGATGAAGTTGTAAGCACTTACGATTAAGGTACACTGTTCAATGATCCTGAACCCTGAGTCTCTGACATCTCAGGGGTCTCCGATCTCCAACCACACTGGAGAACTAAAAAAATTTTTTAATTTACTCACATTCAAAAACTGAGGATGTACTTTATAGAGCTATTGGAGGGTGTCACGTAATAGAGCTTTGAGCATTCTAGCAAGGTGAATGAGGCCTCAGGATGTGAGGCATGCCATTAAACTGCACGGCCGCAGGGTGTCTTTAACAGAGTTCTGTTCTGTCTTGCACATTTGGCTCAAGTCTAGCTGTTCACATGGAAAGGGCAAGATAATAATGACAACCCCTATCTTGCACTCCTCTTTCAAGGTGGCTTGTAGAATGTTCTTTTGACTAAGATTTACCTTGATTTGCTTTGTGCTAGCAGAGTATGATCCTTGTCTTAGTTGTTTGGGCTGTTATAACAAAATACCATAGACTGGGTAGCTTCTAAACAATATCATCACGTTGGGGGTTAGAATTTCAACATATGAATTTGGCAGAGACACGGACATTCAGTCCATTGCAATCTTTTACCAACTACAGACTCCAAAACACCATGCAGGTCAAGATTGAGACTTTGTGTTCATTGGGAGTTTTGGGAAAAACAATTAAAATGGCATTTAAATCTATAAATAAAACCCAGAGCAGATAAAAGTTTTTGAAGTTCTGAGCATAACCCAGATTGGTTGAAATAGAATCAGGCTCTGGTAGCTGACTCTGCAACTCCTTTCTTCAATTATTTAGAAAATATTGCCCTCATGTTGCTGTTGAGACAGAGGCTCCCACAAGCTTTACGGTTTGCAGAAAGCACCTCTTATTAAAACTGGCAAACTTCCCTCCCTGCTTTTAATGTCTCTTACATGTGCATTTTTCCTTGTTTCTTTTGGCTTTTGGAAGCTGCTTTTTCATATAGCTGTGGGGGTAGTAGTACTGGATCTGGGTACTTTTTTTTTTCTTTTAAAGGGGACTGAACTGAGCCACATATACAGCTCTTGGCTTTAAAATTTGAGGTGACAGATCGTTTGGGAGTTCTCCATGGTAACTTAAAAGTGGGAAACTGGCAAAAGTATGCTTGGCCAGGGTCTGCTGGGAAGGAGAAAATATCCTTCAGCAGATGCAGTCTTTGGAGAGCTTTCCTTGTCATGTTGTGTGGTTTGAATGTGAGGGTATCCGTGCTGTCAACGTGTCTAGCAAGTCTGGATGAGTCTTTGCTGTGTTAATACTCAGAGTCATTCTTTTTTGCTCAACCTTCAGAGTGACTCAAGTCTGGTGTGTTCCCGTTATCTTCAGTACTGCAGAGCAACCAATCTCTACCTTGATTTAAGAAACATCAAGAGAAATCATGACAGGTACTTTAGTGGTTAATGTTAACATCTAGTATAAATTCTGAAATATTTTCAGATCCAGGGATTTTTTTTTTTTTTTTTTGAGACAGGGTCTTGCTCTGTTGCCCAGGCTGGAGTGCAACGGTGTAATCATGGCTCACTGCAGCTGTGACCTCCCAAACCCAAGTGATCCTCCCACTTGAGCCTCTCAAGTAGCTGGGATACAGAAGCGCACCGCCAGGCTTGGCTAATTTTTTAATTTTTGAAGAGATGGGGTCTTCTAACGTTGCCCAGGCGGGTCTCAAACTCCTGAGTTCAGGTGATCCTCTCACCTCAGCCTCCCAAAGTGCTGGGATTATAGGTGTGAGCCACCAAGCCTTGCTGAAGGGGTATATCTTGAATTTGTTTTTGATGATATGGCAGAGGGGTTGGGGAATGGGTGGGGGATGGATGACTCAGACAGGCCATGAGTTAATCGCATTGCAAAGTTGGGTTGTGGATACATTAGGGTCCTGATATGATTCTGTTACTTTCATATACACTTGAAATTTTCTATTATAAATAGTTAAATTCTTTTAAAAAATTCAGTTTGGAAATTGGTAATCCACTTTAGTTACAACCCACGTGCTTGGGTCATGAAGACATTTTCTGAACTTAACTTAATGTTTTGTTATACACCAGATTTAAGGAGGACTTTTTCCAGAGTGGTGAAATTGGAGGGCACTGTAAACTTGACATCCGTACATTGATGTCTGAAGGTCAGCGCAAAAGCCCTCTGCAGTCATGGTAAGATATTTTTAACGTATCTGTTTCGGAAATATTTGCCTTTATTTACGGCACTTGCAGATATTAATGGAGACTCTCAAATGGAAAATGTTACTTCATTTGTACATAATTTGGCATGAGCTTCTGGGAAGTGACGGAAACTGAGTGAATCCCTCAGTTGCATCTGAATTAAGTATGTGTTTATAATAGTAGATACAGTACTTACTGTTTGCTAATGAAAGAAAAAAATCAGCTTAAAAATCCATTTTTATTAACTCACAATTGCCAAGTTTTATTCACTTACAAAGTCACATAGGTTACTTACATAATGTTAATTTTTGAGGTCAAATGTCCATGCCAAGGCCAGGAATGGTGGCTCATGCCTATAATCCCAGCACTTTGGAAGGCCAAGGTAGAAGTATTACTTGAACCCAGGAGTTCAAGGCCAGCCTGGGCAATATGATGAGACCTCAAATCTAAAAAATAAAAATGTGTTTTGGGGAACCCATTTAAAAAACAATACACATATATTAAAATATGTAAAAGCATACAGAAAAAGGTACAGTTTGGATTGTGAAAAAGTGAACCCACCCATGTAACTTTTACCCAGGTCCAAAAATAGAACATTGTCAGCACCTCAGTCTCCCTCCCAGGCTCTACCCCCATCCCCCTCTCCAAAGGTAAATGCTACTCTGACTGTTAACATCATTGGCCAGCTTTTTGAATTTAAAAAGTTTGTATTTTAAAATAATTTTAGACTCATAGAAGTTTAAAAATAGTATGTATTATACCCAAGACTGACTAACTTACAAAGGAAAGAGGTTTAATGGACTCATGGTTCCACATGGCTGGGGAGGCCTCACAATCATGGTAGAAGGCAAAGGAGGAACAAAGGCATGTCTTACATGACAGCAGACAAGAGAGCGTGTGCAGAGGGAACTGCCCTTTATAAAACCATCAGATCTTGAGAACAGCGCAGGAAAAACCCACCCCCATGATTCAGTTACCTCCCACCGGGTGCCTCCCATGATGGGAGCTACAGTTCAAGATGAGATCTGGGTGGAGACACAGCCAAACCATATCATACTACAAGGAGAACTTGTACATTGTCTAATTCCCTGAGCTTCCTCTAATGATAATATTTCATATAACCATGGCACAATGATCACAACCATGAAATTGACATTGGTACAGTAGTATTAACTTGTGCAGGTTTTACCAGCAATTACCTGCACTCATTAAAATTTTATCACGTGTGTAGGTGCGGGTATGTAGGTAGGGAGAGAGAGGGGGAGGAGGACGGGGAGGGCGACCACCACAATCAGGATGCAGAATTGTTCCATCATCCCAAAGAAACTCTCCTGCTACTCCTGTATAGTCACATAGGTTACTTACATAATGTTAATTTGTAAGGTCAAATGTCCATACCAAGGCAAGGAATGGCGGCTCATGCCTATAATCACAGCACTTTGGGAGGCCAAGGCAGAAGTATTACTTGAAGCCAGGAGTTCAAGACCAGCCTGAGCAACATGATGAGACCTCATCTCTAAAAAAGAAAAATAAAAAATAAAAATAAATTAGCTGGGCGAGATGGCATGCCCCTGTAATCCTAGCTACTTGGGAGGCTGAGGCGGGAGGATTGCTTGAGCTCAGGAGGTCGAGGCTGCAGTGAGCTATGATTGCACCACTGCACTCCAGCCTGGGCGATGGAGCAAGACCCTGTCTCAAAAAAAAAAAAAAAAAAAGAAATTCATGCTGAGCAAACCTTTTTTTTTTTTTTTTTCCTTAAAGAGGCCTCACTGCCTGGCTGCAGATCATTCAGAATAATGATCTACCATACATTTATCTGGGATATTGCAGTCTGCAATGCAATGTCTCAAGTCACTTAGCAGACTTTTACAAGAGGTAGTTTCTATATTCAAGTGGGCTTTTTGATTCCTGGTACTTTCTGATATTTGATTCCACATGGTAGTTGCTCAGGGCATAATTGTATTAGTTACTTATTGCTGTGTGACAGGTTATTCCAAAGTGTACCCTAGGGTATATTTATATTTATTACGTATTGTTGTATAACAAATCACTCTAAAATTTAGCAGCTTAAAATACAAACATTTATTATCTCACAGTACTTCTGAGGGTCAGGGTTTGGGAGCAGCTTGGCTGAGTTGGCCAGGGCTGTAGCCATCTCTAGACTCAACCTGGGCCTGGAGAATCTGCTGCTAAACTCACTCAGGTTGTTGTAAGCCTCGGCTCCTTTTGGCCAGGGACTTCAGTGTTGATCATATGGGCCTCTCCCTACTGCTGCTCACAGTGTGGCTACTGGCTTTCCCAGGAGCACATGGTCTGAGGGAGTACATGCTCTGAGATGGAAGCCACAGTACTTTATAGCTTAATCCCAGAAGTGACCTACCATCAGTTCTGCTGTATTCTGCCCGTTAGGAGTGAGTCACTGAGTCCAGCCCACTCTTAAAGGGAGGGAATTAACTTCCTCCTCTTGAAGGGAGAGATATTAAAGAGTTTGTAGACCTATGTTTGAAACCACCACACTATTTTGGCATTGTGTTTTAAAAGGATCTATTTGATATTTGTTTTACATGAGGTATGATCTTAAGGAAGAGTTACAGACGATCTTTGTGTTAACTCTAAATATCTCACAGTTTCACATGCTTGGGATTGTCTTCTTTTGTTTGGGAGAAAATTGTGCTATGTGGCTTCCAAAGATGTTTTCCAAGAGATAAATTTCCTTTCTTCTGGGACAGTTAGCTGTCTCTGCTGTCTTTCTGAGGCACTGGGTGATTCTTGGAATGCTGTCTCTCAGAATCCAAGAAGTCTGTCAAGAGTTTCTCTCGCTCATTGTTCTTATTGAGCCTCGTTGGGAAATCTTTTGAGTCTTCTCATTTTACTGGTAGGCTATTTAGCCAACCCAATATATAAATATCTTCTTTGTGTGGTAAGTTCCCAATCTAACTATATTGCACATAAGACTGAATTTTAAAATCATTTTTGTTCCTTGTCATTTTTTTTTCTTGAGACAGAGTCTTGCTCTGTCCCCAGGCTGGAGTGTAGTGGCATGATCTCGGCTCACTGCAACCTCTGCCTCCCAGATTCAAGCAATTCTCCTGCTTCAGCCTCCTGAATATGGCTGGGACTACAGGCACTCGCCACTACGCCCAGCTAATTTTTATATTTTTAGTAGAGATGGGGTTTCACCGTGTTGGCCAGGATGGTCTTAATCTCCTGACCTCGTGATCTGACTACCTCTGCCTCCCAAAATGCTGGGATTACAGGTGTGAGCCACTGTGCCCGGTCTGTTCCTTGTCTTAACATTAAAATTGATATCAACCTATATAAATGTCAGTAAGTTTTAGAAGTTACAGGTGTCCATAGGAGTGTCTGTACCATTTAGAGGTAAAATCTGCCTAATGAACAGTTCCTAAGTTACAATGTTGTAATAGGAAGTTTGGGAGAATCAGTTTGAAGTCATGTCCCAATTCATAATTTCAGGTTTGCTGAGCTACAAAGCTATACTCAGCTCAACTTCAGACCTATAGAAGATGCTAAATGTGACATTGTCATTGAAAAACCAACATATTTCATGAAATTAGATGCAGGTGAGAAATTACTTTGTCTGTTATTTGTGTATTTGTTAATGAGATATTATTCCTTTTTTTGGATGCAGTAATTCTCTATGAATTTTTTGGAAGCAGTATGACAAACAGTAGATTTGTTTTTTTTTTGCTTTCTTCTCTGAAGAAGCAGTTGAACTAGTTTGAACTTCCCATTATTTTATAACTTTGGCATTTTAGAAGAAACTTTCACATTTATATCAAAGGACTTAACCAAAATCAAAGGATGAGAGATGAAGGCATATTTATGCCTTTTGTAACTAAATTTACCTCATCTGGTTTCTCTAATCACTTGGTTTAGATTGTCTTTCATTAAGATGTTTAAAATCAAAAGCTAAGCCGGGTGCGGTGGCTCACACCTGTAATCCCAGCACTTTGGGAGGCCGAGGCAGGCAGATCACGAGGTCGGAGATCGAGACCATCCTGGCCAACATGTTGAAACCTCGTCTCTACTAAAAAAAAACACAAAAAATTAGCTGGGCGTGGTGGCGGGCACCTATAGTCCCAGCTACTCGGGAGGTTGAAGCGGGGGAATCGCTTGAACCCAGGAGGCGGAGGTTGCAGTGAGCCAAGATCGTGCCGCTGCACTCCAGCCTGGTGACAGAGCAAGACTCCGTCTTAAAAAAAATAAATAATAAAAAAATCAAAAGCCATGTGTATAGTATGGGTGGGAAAGAAGTGTCCATGACCTGTGCTGACAAACTTTCTGTATCATTTCCATGACTAAAGTGAACTTAAAATTCTTCTGGAAGTTACCAGAGTAATTTATTCTTGAAATAAAATTAAAATTATTTTATCATTTATACTTATAGCCTCTTTCTCAGCTTGCAAGCAGAGCTTTAACTTTGCGAACTAGTTACACTGGGGAGGAGAAACACAGATTGTACTATGTTATCTCTTTCGTTATGAGAGACAGGGATTGCTATGCTAGATCATATCAAAATTCATGAGAGGTTGGGTTTACAGTGAAATATAGAGAGCCTCTGTCACAAATATTTCAGAATTAGTATAATTTATTGATCATAGTTTTAATGTGCTCTGCCTTCTGAAGTCATAGTTCTTATATTACAAAGTATTAAATTCAGAAATCAGACAAGTTTAGGTTTTTGAAATAAGAGCAAGTAAAAATGCTATGTTCCAGGTTTTGACTCGTTTTTAAAACATGCAAATTAAAAAGGGGCAAAGAAAACACTGATCCGCCTGTGAAAGTGGCAAATATGTGTGAGCTATTAAATTTATGCAGATACTTATACAATAAAGTATATAAAGTGAGAATAATAGGCTATAGTAGACATGTCTCATTTCTTTCCTATATTCATAACTCTACTTTTTTCTTCTAATTTATGCTGTCTTCCAATTTTACTTTTCTTTCTTTAGAGACAGGTCTTGCTCTATTGCCCAGGCTGGAGTACAGTGGCATGATCACAGCTCATTGCAGCCTCAACTTCCTGGGCTCAAGTGATTCTCCCACCTTGGCCTCCCAAGTAGCTGGGACTACAGACATATGCACCACCATGCCTGGCTAATTTTTAACATATGTTTTGTAGAGATGGGGTCTCATGGGTTGCTCAGGCTGGTCTTGAACTCCTGGGCTCAAGTGATCCCCCTGCCTTGGCCTCCCAAAGTTCTGGGATTACAGGTGTGAGTAACTGTGCCTGGTTCAGTTTTCCTTTTCATGTTAACTTGTACCTTAGGGAAATGAACATTCTACAGATTAGGACTCATTAGGGGGCACATTTCTCAAGGATGGAGCTTATGTTTTCTTCTCTGTTTATAAATTCTTGCAACCCCAAGCACTGATTTGTGCTTGCTGCATTCCTCAGTAACTGTTAGGAACTCACTAAATGTTACGTGAAAGAGCTCATGCGTGCTCTATGGCTAACCTGGGAAAAGAGGATAGATTCTGATAGAACTTTATTTTTCTTGTTAATTTGAAAATATATTCTTTGCCAAGATTTTTCTGGGTGAAAAAATTAGCCTTTCCAAACAATCAGCTAAGATACCAGGCTGAAAAAAAAAGAGTATTTTTATACTGTTATTTCTGGCACACAATGTTATTATTCACTGTAGGAATGAAGTCAGAATATTTTATGATTTCTGCGTTTGAGAGTCCCTGTTTTTCTTTTACTCAGCATTTTCCCACCTTTAAAATGCATGCTCTAAGTGTCAGTTCTTGGAATTTCATCCCATTTAGATTTGTATATTTCCAGGATGAATACTGGGTCCTGCATACCTAAGTGGAGAGGGTGCACATTCTGTTTCTTCTTAATGAATGGCATGTGAACTTACAAATAGTGGTACCCACAACCGTCTCCACTCTATCTGACCTAGTGGGATCCAGCTAGTCTTCATTCAGGTCTTCCTATGTGACTGGCACTGGGATGGGTACTTTAAGATGTATTATCTTTGGGTTTCTCATAATAAAGCTGGCACTTAGGTAACTATTTCCCATTTCTATAGAGAAGCTAAAGCTTAGGGACTTTATAAACTCATCTAAGAATGTTGCGCATGCTTGGCTGTGCTGGAATTCAACTTCTTCTTTCTCTAGAATTGCTTCTCTTTCAATCAGAACACAAGACATTCACTTCTTTTATATGATAGTTGGTTAATGTTTTTCCAGGAATGATACATGTAATGATTAAATAGGGAAAAAAGAGACAGGAATGAAAATTACCAAAATGTTAGTTGCCATCATTGCCAGTACTTCCCTGATGAACAGATGTTGCTTAATTGATTTTTTTTTTCTGGTTTTTTGTTTGTTTGTTTGTTTTTGAGACAGAGTCTCACTGTGTTGCTCAGACTGGAGTGCAGTGGTGTGATCTTGGTTCACTGCAGCCTCCACCTCCCAGGTTCAAGCAAATTCTCCTGCCTCAGCCTCCTGAGTGGCTAACCACGCCTGCCTAATTTTTGTATTTTTAGTAGAGATGGGATTTCACTGTGTTGGCCAGGCTGTTCTCAAACTCCTGATCTCAAGTGATTGGCCTGCCTCAGCCTCCCAAAGTGCTGTGATTACAAGTGTGAGCCACTGTGCCTGGCCCCTTAATTGACTTTAAAAAATAACTGATCAAGCTAGGCATGGTGGCACATGCCACCATAGCAAGACCCCACCCCGATTAAAAAAATAAATAAAGTCAGAAGAAATAATGAGTTGTCTTCATGGCCCTGTAGTTCTACTCAGTTTTGAGTTAAATAGACCTACCTTGTTTTTTTCTGGGAACTTAATGATCACTTGTTACTTGGGATATATGGGAAAATGCATTCCTGATTTTAAATAACCAATTTTAGAGTGACTTTTGAAACCCAGGCAGCCCATAAATTGAGGACTACCTATGTATCTAGATCATTTCATGTTTGGAAAAACAAAACAGTTATTTTTTTCCCCATTTATTTAAACTAAAATTCTCTTAAACTGTAAATAGATGGAATAGAATAAAACTTGCTTGATCATGTGCTCTTTGGTGTTAATTAATGTAGTTTCATTTTCCAACACTAGGTGTTAACATGTATCACCACTTCTGTGATTTCATCAATCTTTATATTACTCAGCACGTTAATAACTCATTCAGTACTGACGTGTACATCGTGATGTGGGACACCGTAAGTAAGAATGTGCTCTCTGCTTCAGTACTGTCTTCCCCTTGTATCAGTGTGTGACTCTGATGTTGTGAAACAGAATTTTCAAAGACACATATATTTCAACATGCACAGCCGCACATAATGCGGATGGGTGCGAATGTATCTGTACATATATGTGTTGACATGTGCATATACGTATAGGCAGATAGGTATGTATGTGTCTACCTTCATTCTTTGAATTTTAGAATGAGGCAGTGAGGAAGGTTTCTTTCTCTTTCTGGGTGGGTGGAGCTCCAAAGGCCAGAGATTCAGTGACTTTGGCTCAGTGTTCCTCTGGGACACACATATGAAAGACTGCCATTCAGCAGGGCGTGGTGGCTCACGCCTATAATCACAGCACTTTGGGAGGCCGAGGCAGGTGGATCATTTGAGGCCAGGAGTTCGAGACTAGCCTGGCCAACATGGTGAAATCTTGTTTCTACTAAAAATACAGAAATTAGCCAGATACGGTGGCAGACACATGTTGTCCCAGCTACTCAGGAGGCTGTGGTCGGAGAATCACTTGAACCTGGGAGGTGGAGGTTGCATTGAGCCGAGATCGTGCCACTGCACTGCAACCTGGGTGACAGAGCAAGACTCTGTCTCAAAAAAAAAAAAAGGCTGTCATTCACTCAACCTCTATAACCTATGTTGGAAGTGCTTGCCTCTGTTTACTGTTTGGCCTTTTGCATTTACTGTCTGCCTTTGCTTAATAGCAGCTTCCTTGTTACTGTGTCATTTGTGCTGAATTATGCTGTGTGTTTCAGCTCACTGTATAGGGCAGGTCTTAGGCATGCACATAAATGCATGTGTTGAGTGACACCTGCTATTTATTTGTTTTTAGTGCAATCTTTTTTTCCTTCTCTCTCTTTGCCTGCCTTTTCCCTGCTTCTTCCCATATCTGGCCCCTCCACTTGCTGAGGAAACCCCAAGATGTGCCCCAGAATCTTCAGCTCTGAAATGAGATAATGAGATAATGACATTTACCTAGGTGTCATTTTGAGAATGAACCGTGTAGTGTGTGAACAGTCACCATGCCTGGTACACAGTACTTGTGCTCTGAATGTTAACTGTGACAATTACAATAAGGAGAATAAATGGTTTGTAGTGTACATGAGAGAGGCTGTCTAAACTGGGAAGTTGGAACACCCACCAAGGGGTCATATAAGGTTCCACTCAACATTCTGACTCACGACACTCATATGCTTGGCTCTTGGTGTGAGTCTATTCAGGATGACATTGCAGGGGAACCACAGCTTGCTGGCAGGGCAGCCTCAGGTGTTTCTTCCAGAGGGAGTGCTAGCAGTTCACACAGCACAGCTCAGGTGCAAGGAGACAAGATTCGCCTGGGGCAGGTACAGGCGATGCCTTGGCTTAAGAGCCTCATATCCTGTAGGGGCCAACATCTCCTGACACAGCTGTGTTGGCATAGTCCCCAGGATCCCTGAAAGAGACATGCCTGGTTCCAGGAGTCAGTGTACTCAGGGAATCCGAAACATGGCTTTCCCAGTCCAGATGCAGTTTACCCATCAGGCATCTTTTTAGATCAGAAGCAGTGTTGCCTAGGCACACGGTTGACACAAGCTGTCCTCATTTGCAGAGAGCCGACTTAGCTAGTTAACAGGAGGTCAAATTCTCATGCAGAAGGAGAGACAGTTTTGCCGACCCTTAATTTCACTGATAAGAGGCTTGTAGTAGAGCTGTGTAAAAAGGTTTTCAGGATCACTGCTCCCTAGACTTTGAGTTAGATTTGAAGTCTGATGAGACTATAATTCTTGGCATGTTAATGCTTTATTTTCCGTCTATATGCATTTACATTTTCCTCTTGTATTTCAGTTTTGCTGCCACCAGTTTCATTTCTTGGAAATGTTTTGTGAGCAAAGGGAACAACAGTCCCTTTCTTTTCTTCTTTTTGTATCAGTGAAGTCAAGCCACACTCACCAGCCATTACAAGCCCTAAATTATTAACTCAGGGTTGTTTTGCCCTTTTTAAACAAAACTATTTTTAAATTTTGTAATTAACATAAATTATGTTACTTCATTTCATGCTTATGACCCCCGTGGACTTGAGTTTTCATTAGCTTATTTTACAGACAAGAGGCCGAGGCCTGAGCAGCAGGTGAGTGTTCTAAGATAATGCAGTTAGCGAGGGCAGAACCAAAGTTTCCATCCAGGCATCCTGACCCCAGACCTTTGCTCAGACACCACGGTGCTCTGTCGTCTTCTTAAAGTCCTCTGAAGAGGACTCTACCTAAGTTGCCAAACAGAATTTTATCAGATGACAGAAATTTATCAGATGGCTTCCAGAAGCTTCCTTGTACCTGTTGCATGCTTTTCCACATCTTCCTCAAATGGGCTAAGTATAAGTTAGTCACATTAGCTCACTGTAAGTGAGCCAGCTCCTACAACCCTCCCCTTCTCTGTGGCTGCTGGAGTAGGATGCACGGCCACCATGAAGACCCCAGGTTACTCAGTCAGCTGAGCATGAGACATGAGGGCAGTCTGACCTCAGCTTTGGCACAGTTAAGCAGGATGGGTGTAGCCCAGCAGGGTGGCCGCCTGGTGTTACCTCCTTCCTTTGCCACTCCATGTGCATCCATTTTAAACCCGGACGCTTGGTCAAAGAAGCCATTTACTAAGCCAGGTTCTCAGGACAGGCAATTCTGCCAGATTGCTCCAGAATTCAGGCCCACAGGGTAGGTTGGATGGGGATGGCGCTAAGTAAGGGTTTGTGTGGCTGCTGTTTCCCTTTTGTTGGTAAGGACTTAAATTAAGTATCACTGTGACCTGCAGGCTGACTATTACATGAATCCCTCCCAGTGGATGGTGTTGCCAGAGTCCTGATGGTCTTGGATGAGCAGTTTGCCCAGGGAAGAGCAGGGAGGTAACTGTGACTGCAGTTCACATCTTGGTGATATTTTCCAACCTGTCATCACAAGGAAGCCTATGGGGCCTTTCCCTCTCCTCCTTGAAAAGCTCTGCAGTTTACTCCCTTCAGCATGTGGCATCTTCAGTGGGATGGGCAAGGCCACCAACCTGCAAACATGCATAGAGGGACCCATCTTCAGATGCCTCTCTGGGCACAGCAGGGTTGCTCTTATCAAACAGAATGAATAAAAGGAGAAATTATGGCAGGCTTTCCGCATTTGCTTGTGCTGAGTAGTAGTATAGCTTTATGATTACTTTTTTTCTGTTTGTTTTTGAGACAGAGTCTTGCTTGTCACCCAGGCTCAAGTGCACTGTCGCGATCTTGGCTCACTGCAACCTCCGCTTCCCAGGTTCAAGCGATTCTCCTGCCTCGGCCTCCCTAGTAGCTGGGATGACAGTGTGTGCTATCACGCCTGGCTAATTTTTATATTTTTAGTAGAGACAGGGTTTCACCGTGTTGACCAGGCTGGTTTCGAACTCCTGACCATAGGTGATCCGCCTGCCTCGGCCTCCCAAAGTGCTGGGATTACAGATGTGAGCCACTGTGTCCAGCCATGATTACTTTTTTAATTATGAAAGTAATACCTGATTATAATGAGTTCAAACAACACAGAAGTATGTGAAGTTTTTAAAAAAGTCTCCTTCTTCCTCTCCAATTTCCTGTTCCCCCACGGGTAACTGCATTTAACGTGTGTGAGTCCCTTGCAGGACTCTCTTTATTTTAATAAGTGCAAATATGTCACCCAGGCTAAAGTCCAGGAATATGATCCTAGCTCACTGCAGCCTTGCTCTCCTGGGCTCAGGTGATCTTCCTGCCTCAGCCTCCCAAGTAGCTAGGACTACATGTGCATGCCACCATACCTGGCTATTCTTTTCCATATATATGTTATATATGTGTTATGACAATATAATCATAACATATGTGCGTGTGCGTATATATAATATATATTACTGTCTTCTGATTTGACATCTGGCTAATTTTTAAATTTATTTTCTGTAGAGACAAGATCTCGTTATGGTACCCAGATTGGTCCTTGATATGGTTTGGCTGTGTCCCCACCAAATTTCAGCTTGAATTGTATCTCCCAGAATTCCCACATGTTGTGGGAGGGACCCAGGTGGAGGTAATTGAATCCTGGGGGCCAGTCTTTCCTGTGCTATTCTTGTGATAGTGAGTAAGTCTCATGAGATCTGATGGGTTTATCTAGGGTTTCCACTTTTGCTTCTTCCTCATTTTCCCTTGCTGCCACCATGTAAGAAGTGCCTTTACCTCCCACCATGATTCTGAGGACTCCCCAGCCATGTGGAACTGTAAGTCCAGTTAAACCTCTTTTTCTTCCCAGTCTCGGGTGTATCTTTATCAGCAGACTGAAAATGGACTAATACAGTAAATTGGTACCAGTAGAGTGGGGTGTTGCTGAAAAGATACCCGAAAGTGTGGAGGTGACTTTGGAACTGGGTAACAAGCAGCAATTGGAACAGTTTGAAGGGCTCAGAAGACGACAGGAAAATGTGGGAAAGTTTGCAGCTTCCTAGAGACTTGTTGAATAGCTTTGCCCAAAATGCTGATAGTGATATGGACAATAAAATCCAGGCTGAGGTGGTCTCAGATGGAGATGAGGAACCTGTTGGGAACTGGAGCAAAGGTGACTCTTGTTATGTTTTAGCAAAGAGAGTGGCAGCATTTTGCCATGCCCTAGAGATTTGTGGAACTTTGAACTTGAGAGAGATGATTTAGGGTATTTGGCAGAAGAAATTTCTAAGCAGGAAAGTATTCAAAAGGTGATTTGGGTGCTGTGAAAGACACTCAGTTTTAAAAGGGAAACAGAGCATCAAAGTTCAGAAAATTTGCAGCCTGATTGCAATAGAAAATAAAAACCAACTTTCTGGGGAGAATTTCAAGTCAGCTGCAGAAATTTGCATAAATAGCAAGGAGCCTAATGTTAATTCCCAAGACCATGAGGAAAATGTCTTCAAGCCATATCAGAAACCTTCGTGGCGGCTGCTTCCCATCACAGGCCTGGAGACCCAGGAGGAAAAAGTGGTTTTGTGGGCTGGGCCCAGGGTCCCCATGCTGTATGCAGCCTAGGGACTTGGGGCCTTGTGTCCTAGCTGCTCCAGCCATGGCTGGAAGGGGCCAATGTACAGCTCAGGCTGTGGCTTCAGAGGGTGGAAGCCCCAAGCCTTGGCAGCTTCCATGTGGTGTTGAGCCTGCGGTGCACAGAAGTCAAGAATTGAGGTTTGGGAACCTCCACCTAGATTTCAGAAGATGTATGGAAACACCTAGATGTCCAGGCAGAAGTTTGCTGCAGGTGCGGGGCTCTCATGAAGAACCTCTGCTAAGGCAGTGTGGAAGGGAAATGTGGGGTTGGAGCCCCCAAACAGAGTCCTTAGTGGGGTGCTGCCTAGTGGAGCTGTGAGAAGAGGGCCATCATCCTCCAGACCCCAGAATGGTAGATCCACTGACAGCTTGAACTGTGCACCTGGAAGAGCCGCAGCCACTCAACGCCAGCCCGTGAAAGCAGCCAGAAGGGAGGCTGTACCCTGCAAAACCACAGGGGCAGAGCTGCCCAAGACTGTGGGAACCCACCTCATGCTTCAGCATAACCTGGATGTGAGACCTGGAGTCAAAGGAGATCATTTTGGAGCTTTAAAGTTTGACTGCCATGCAGGATTTCGGACTTGCATGGGCCCTGTAACCCCTTTGTTTTGGCCAATTTCTCCCATTTGGAACAGCTGTAATTACCCAATACCTGTATCCCCATCGTTTCTAGGAAGTAACTAGCTTGCTTTTGGTTTTACAGACTCATAGGTGGAAGGGACTTGCCTTGTCTCAGATGAGACTTTGGACTGTGGACTTTTGGGTTAATGCTGAAATGAGTTAAGACTTTCGGGGGACTGTTGGGAAGGCATGGTTTGTTTTGAAATGTGAGGACATGAGATTTAGAGAGCCCTGGGCAGAATGATATGGTTTGGCTGTGTCCCCACCAAATCTCAACTTGAATTGCATCTCCTAGAATTCCCACATCTTATGGGAGGGACCCAAGGGGAGGTAATTGAATCATGAGTGCCAGTCTTTCCTATGCTATTCTCGTGATAGTGAATAAGTCTCATGAGATCTGATGGGTTTATCAGGGTTTTCCACTTTTGCTTCTTCCTCATTTTCTCTTGCCGCTGCCATGTAAGAAGTGTCTTTCACCTCCCGCCATGGTTCTGAGGCCTCCCCAGCCATGTGGAACTGTAAGTCCAGTTAAACTTCTTTTTCTTCCTAGTCTCAGGTATGTCTTTATCAGCAGTGTGAAAACTGGCTAATACAGTCTTGAACTCCTGGCCTCAAGTGATCCTCCCACCTCAGCCTCCCAAAGCACTGGTATTACAGCCATGAGCCTGGCCAATATGTTTATATTCTTATGGAAATTATATTCTCTGTCTCATATTGCCACCTTAGTATTATCTCTGGAATGTCTTTTTAAGTCAGTACCTTTAGGGCTATCCTTGCTTTAGATGTTATGTGGTATTCTGTTTAATGGATGTTTTGGAAGTTGGATGCATGCATCGGTGCATGTATTCATTTCCCACTCCACCCCCCATCACATTTAGTTTTGTTTCCAGTTCTGTGCTATTTACGGAAATGTGACTGTAAACACATATGTCCTTTCAATATACCTATATCTTCACATGCTCATCCTAGCATTTCTGTAGGACAGATTCCTATAATTGGAATTTCTAAGTCATAGATTATGTGCATGTTTAAATTTGAGACACACTAAAGGAAATTTTATGTCATCTTGAAGACTATCCAAATACTCTTCAACAAGAGTATAGGAAGAAGCCCCTCCTTCCCAAATGGTGGATAATTTGGACTTGGGAAACATGGAAAAGAAGCTTTTGGAGGTGTTCTTATTCAATAATGTATGACTTCCCTGAGGAAGGATCAGTCAGGATTACTGCATTTTATTATTAAAATTTCCTTTCAAACATATTTTATTTTATCTGAAATATTTTATCTCAGGAAACCATTTAGAATCACTTCTTTTAATTGCCCTTTATTTATTATTGAGCCAGAACAGGGACATTTCATTTTAGATGGTGTTGAGAAGGGCCTTTATTAGAATGGCATTGGAGGAACATGGAAAGAAGGCTTTTTTTTTTTTTCCACATCTAACAGATCTCAATAACTTTGAAATAACTGTAATATGTGCAACATAAAATTTTCAAAATCTGAGAAAAGAATGCTATAAAAAAAGACATGAACATAATGTATAACTGTAGAGCTTGAATGTAGTGCTACAATGCATATTTCTGATTTCTATTGGCTGAATTTTTCAACCTAAGTGAAACCATTTAAGAATTAATTGATCTTAGCTAATGGAGCTCATAATCAACTACTTTTCAAAAAATAAATCAGGCTGGGTGTGGTTTCCGTAATCTCAGCACTTTAGGAGGCCGAGGTAGGCGGAGCACTTGAGCTCAGGAGTTTGAGACCAGACTGGCCAATATGGTGAAACCCCGTCTCTATCAAAAGATACAAAAATTAGCCGGGTGTGGTGGCGTGCGCCTGTAATCCCAGCTACTCGGGAGGCTGGGGCAGGAGAATTGCTTGAACTTGGGAGGTGGAGGTTGCAGTGAGCCCAGATTACGACATTGCACTCTAGCCTGGGCAACAGGGTGAGACTCAGTCTCAAAAAAAAAAAAAAAAAAAAGAAGCATGTGGTAATTATACTGGAAAGAACTAATTCCTGCTGAGAGGCAGCTGTCAGATGGAACTGGCAGCGCAGGCTGGGTTGAATACCAGCTCTATAACTCAGCTGCTTCGCAATGTAGGCAAATGACTTAAAATTGTGTCTCAGTTTCCTCATCTGCAAAATAGGGAAAATGATATTATCAACTCATTAGGCTTGTGGGTGGCTTAATGTACATTAATAATATCAAGTGCCCAAAAACAGTGCCTGGAACACAGGAAGTATGTAAGATGCTATTATTATTATATAAAGTTGTTATTGACACCATTAATATTAATGGGAAATTACCACTTTTTATTCACTAGTCAATGGGTGGGGGGACATTTCATAGAATTACATATGTTATATATTTTTATTTTATTTTATTTTATTAGAGACAAGGTCTTGCTCTGTTGCCCAGGCTGGAGTATATGGCATGATCATAGCTCACTGCAGCCTTAAACTTCAAGGCTCAAGTGATCCTCCCACTTTGTCTCCCAAAGCGCTGGAATTACAAGCATGAGCCACTGTGACCAGCCTATATTTTTAATGTTAAACCTTTCTTTTTTTTTTTTTTTTTTTGAGATGGAGTTTCGCTCTTGTTGCCCAGGCTGGAGTGCAATGGCATGATCTCGGCTTACTGCAACCCCCGCCTCCCAGGTTCAAGTGATTCTCCTGTCTCAGCCTCCCGAGTAGCTGGGATTACAAGCACGTGCCACCATGCCCGGCTAATTTTTGTATTTTTAGTAGAGATGGGGTTTCATCATATTGGTCAGGCTGGTCTCAAACTCCTGACCTCAGGTGATCTGCCCGCCTCGGCCTCCCAAAGTGCTGGGATTACAGCTGTGAGCCACCGCACCCAGCCAGTGTTAAAACTTTGAACCCATTTTCTTGCTCTGAAATTTTTTTCCAAAGTATTTTTCATTCACCCTGATGGTTTTTGCACACTGAGCATAAGAGTGTGTGTAAACGGTGGCATAGTGTGTGTTGTGTGTATCTATAATTTGGATAAGATGTTCACAGGAAAAAGCCCTGAACTACAAAGATGTGAGAATAAAAGAAGTTAAGGTAGAAAAATGAAACACTATTGATGGCTAAGAGTATAATTGTGATAATTATTTCTGATGATATTTCATCAAATTAGGCATTTGCTCTGGCCCAAGATGAAGATCCATTTTGCTTGTATGGATTTTATGAACTTGCGTAGGATTGTTAGTTTTTAACACAGGCAAATTCAGGTATTTTGTTGCATCTTTGAAAAGTCACGTTATATCCTTTTATTGCCCTAAAACCTTGTTTTGTTTCTACTTTCAGAGTTCTTACGGATATGGTGACCTATTCTCCGACACATGGAATGCATTTACTAATTATGACGTTATACATTTGAAAACTTATGATTCCAAAAGGGTACTGGAAATTTTCCTGAAATGTCTGTGAATATTTCTTGAGTGCAGATGACTCACTCATAAAATAAACATTTATTATGAGTTCCTATTAGCCATTACCACTGATTTCTGAATTTCTGAATTTCTTTTATAATTAGAATCCTCAGTGTTGTTAATCATGCAGCCTTTGAAAACTTTTTTCTATAATCTTTCCAAAAATATGAATTCTGTTCTCTTTGAATGAAATAGTGTGCTATTCAAGCAATGCAAAATGGAGATTAATTAAAATCTATTTTTCAAAATTATACGTGCTATTTTTGGTGTGAAGGGTGCAAATTACATCTTCTTGTCTTTTAATGTATCTTTGTTCTTAGGTATGTTTTAAAGAAGCTGTTTTTTCATTACTCCCCCGCATGAGGTATGGGCTGTTCTATAATACTCCTCTGGTAAGCACATTGTCTACCATTAGCATTCATATTTACAGACATAACATTTATACATAACTTCACAGTATCTTAAATTACAATACAGAAGTATTCATTGTAATATGAACCAGTGTTTTTATTTTAGATATCTGGCTGTCAAAATACTGGACTATTCAGGGCATTTGCCCAGCATGTACTACACAGACTAAACATCACACAAGAAGGACCTAAGGTAATGGATACACTGTGGATTCTGAGGTGGGCTTGAGTTTTCTTCCCTAATAAAAATCGATACCACCTTTTAGGGAACAGAAGTAATCAGGAGACCATGTTTTTGTGTTAACATTTTCTGGGGAGGCCAAGGCAGGTGGATCACTTGAGTCCAGGATTTCAAGACCAGCCTGGCCAACATGGCGAAACCCCATCTCTGCAAAAAATACAAAAATTAGCTGGACGAGGTGGCATGTGCCTGTAGTCCCAGCTACTCAGGAGGCTGGAGCATGAGAATCGCTTGAACCCAGGAGGCAGAGGCTGCAGTGAGCAAGATCATGTCACTGCACTCCCGCCTGGGCGACAGAGCAAGACTGTCCCAAAACAAAACCCAAAAACATTTTCTGACCTGGAGTCATCTGAAACCAGGTGTCAAAAACCTATAAAAGAGAAGCTAAGGGATATTACAAGAATGTGCTTCCTCCTGTCCTTCTTTCCCCCTTCATTGGTTATATCTCCCTCACCTCCTCAAATGTCCATGTAACATACACAACCCCTGCCAAAAAATTCACCCACCCAACCAAACAGACAATGTAATGAACTGGTTTTTGCCTTCAGTGGTTGAAGTGGATACATTTTTATTCCCTGAGAGTGGTGAAGGAATCAAGCTAAAAAAGAAGAGTTCTATTAATGTGTCCTGGTTGAGTTTCATCTCTTTGTGAAAATCACATTTTAGGTTCAGATGTTCATTCATCTACCCAGGCATATGCAGTGTTATTTTACTGTTTCATTTTGATTACAGGGTGGAAAAATTCGAGTCACCATTCTTGCACGGAGCACAGAATACCGGAAAATCCTAAACCAAAATGAGGTTAGTTTTTGGTGTGCATGTTTAATGCCTTCATATTCAATTCATAAAGCAAATTGTGTTTTATTTTTTTCACATTACGTTAAAAGCTTTGGTTTAAAACTTAGTTTTGAGAAAAGTTTGATGGCCTATGCCCAGTTTATTTATTAGATTTGAATTTCTAGTGAGATTCACCAAACCACCCATAGACAAACTAGCTTTGCCTTATAGTAAATTTCATCTGCATCAACTCAGCATGGAAAAAGCTGTCAGAATCTTGCCTTGACTGCAGTAGAGGGCATCCGGACAGACAAGTAGCAAAAATGTTAGACTTTCTTTTGCATAGTTGATGCAAAAGATGGTTGAGGCCATTAATCCTGTGGTATCAGCAGCAGATTCAGTTGGAAGAATCTCTGTCCTCTTACATGACCATGTCTTAGAAACTGCATTTTCAGCATCCTTACTCATTTCAGTAGCACCAACTCATAAATTACATTTAACCTCAATGAGATCACCATGCAAGGCCACTACCTACAACATCATGGCCTGAAGATAGCCTCTCAGTAGTAAGAATTTATTCTACAATAGTTAATTGAGCTCCTGCTATGTGTCAGGCCATGTTCTAGGCCCTGGAGATAGAGTAGAGCAAAGACGGGGAAGGTGCCTGACCTCATGGAGCTTACACCGTAGAGGTGAGAGATAGATAAGAAGTAAGTGAAAACGTCAATAAGTACGGTGATATCAGGCAGTGATAAGTGCTTAGAAGGATGAACCAGGGTGATGTCGTAGAGACTGGGGATGTGGATGGAAGGGGGTTTGTACTCACACGAGGGCATTCAAAGACCTAATCAGAGAGGAATCTAGCAAGGGAGAGAGCCTCCCGGGCAGAGTCAAATGTATTCTAGTGGACTGAGCTTTCAGTATTCTAGAAACAGAATACCAATATGACTGTAGCATCTTGAGAGAGGTGGGGCGATATCGAAGAAGTCAGGCATGGTTCAGGGGGCCACAGATCGTATCAGCCTCCTAGACCTTGGAGGGAGAGGGATTTTATTCCAGTGTAGGGGAAAGCCATTGTGAAGTTTTAAAGCAGGGCGTTGTTGGTAGAATAATGTCTCTTCCTGCTCCTCCCAAAGGATGTCCACATCCAAATCCCTGGAATCTGTGAACAGGTTAGGTTACATGGCATAGGGAAAGTAAGGTTGCAGATGGAATTAAGGTCCCCAACCAACTGGCCTTAAAGTAAGAAGATTATCTTGGATCATCCACGTGAGCCCAGTATAATCACAAATGGGCCTTAAACTCCATCTGCTAGAGAACTTTTGCCTCGACCTGGACAGCTCTTTTCTTCACTGGATTCTTCTCACTGATCAAATCAGAGTTCATAATTTCCTTAAAAGTGGGAGAGGGAGATATAAGGGAAACGGGGCCAGAGAGATGCCATGTTGCTGGCTTCGAAGATGGAGGGGGCAGGCCTATGAGTCATGGAGTGTGGAGGGCTTCTAGAAGCTGGAAACGGTAAGGCAGTGGGTTCTTTCCTGGAGTCTGCAGGAGGAACACAGCCCTGCTGACACCCTGGTGTTAGTTCAGTGAGACCCACGTCAGGCTCCCATCCTGCAGAACTGTAAGGGGATAAATTGTGTTGTGTTAAGCTGCTAAATTTGTGGCAGTTTGTTACAGCAGCAGATAGAAAACAAATACAGAGGGAGAGACATGAATTGACATTTATTTTTAAGTCATTCTGCAAGGAGATTGATCAGAAGTTGTTATTGTGGCCCAGGGGAGAGTGTTTAGCCAAAGTGATGACAGTAGAGATGACATGGTAGATGGATTCAAGACATATTTTGGAGATAGGACCTATGATACTTACTTTTGGAATGTAAAAGTACATTCACATTAGAGAAGGCCAGGAAAGGTATCAAGGATCAGGTGTGACTTGAGGCTTTTAACTTGAGCAGATAAGTGGAAACAAACTGGAAAATATTTAGTAAGAGGAAAGTTGGGAAGGGGAGGTGGTGTGTGTCATGTTTTGATGGGTAAAATATTTTACACAGACTAATTTGGCTGCCTAACAGGCTGATCAGAATTATGTAATTAACATCTCTTCCTGAGACCCATATGGATTACAGAGGACATGAACATATGGCATAATGAGGTGTTAATTGTAAGCTCTGTGGATAGAAGAAATGAGCAGTGTGTGTGTTTGTATGTGTGTGTTTAAAGACCTAGAAATAAGAACGTATCAAATAGTGCAATGTTGGGAATACAAATGGGAAGCCTCACTAGCCAACAGATCAACAGTATATATTGGTATAGACCATACATATTGAGTGCAGTTGGGGGTCAAGCATATTATTGTGTGCTCCGTTTGTACATTGTGCCCCCCAACCCTCCCAGCAAACCCATGAGGTAGGTATTGTATTATTATCCTCTATTCTAGACAAGGACACTGAGGCTCAGTGGTTAAAAAACATGCCTAAGGTCACCTGGCTGGTGATTAGAGTAACGGGGGCGTGAGTCAAGGTAGTCAGGGACTGAAACTGCTTTCTTAGCCAGAGTGTGCTACTACTAAAACAGCAAATAGATTTCAGAGAAGGCAGAATCTACCTCTGGCCCCAGTCCATCAGGAAGGGGCAGGCTGAGGAACAACATCAGGCCACTGCAGAGAAGTCCAGTAGAAAGGTATAGTGCTGGTAGATGCTTTAGTGCATGTGTGAGGTTTTCAGATCCAGTCATGCGCATTGCCCAGATGATGGCACCCAAAGGCGAAATTTGATCATTCAGCCCCCAACTCCAAGCCAAAGAGCACCCAACTGGCTGCTTCTTTCCTGAGGATTGGATGTTACTAGAAAGGCAGCTCCTGGGAAGAGAAGAAAGCACCTTTGGCTATACTTTGATTAATAAATAAGTATTTATTAATCAACCCAAATGGCCTCATTAAATCATGGCTTGTGGAATCCTGCCCAACTTTAGGGTTTGAATAGCCATCGGAAGGGATAGGGCCACCTTTCTCATGCAACTAGAAGTCACGAAAAAGGGCATGCTTGCCCTCAGACCGTCAGCACACATGATTCCTTTTATGTGGGCAATCTCGTTAAAAGACCAAGGCTTATGCCATCTGCCATCTCTCCTGTAAAACAGAATTCTAATCTTCTTACCCCGTCAACTCTTTATAAAAGTTCAGTGGCTGTCTGGAGAGAGAAATTTCCATGTTATGACTGTGTGCGCGCGCGCGCGTGTGTGTGTGTGTGTGAGTGTGAGAGAGAGAGAGAGAGAGAGAGAGAGATGGGAGGGGATTAAATGTTGGTCACTGCTTGTTGCTTTCTGTAAGCAGGACAATAGAGTGCACTGGTTAAGAACACAGGTTCTGGGGTCAGAAGACCTAGATTTATTTTTGGCTGTGCATTTGGGAGCTGTGAGATCCTGGGAAAGTTATTTCACTTCTCTGAGCCTATCTTGTCTAATTTGTAAAGTGGGCATAGTACTAATACTTACTTGGTATGATATTTGGTATTTTTTTTTTTTTTTTAGACAGAGTTTTGCTCTTGTTGCCCAGGCTGGATGCAGTGGCACGATCTCGGCTCACTGCAGCCTCCATCTCTCGGGTTCAAGTGATTCTCCTCTCTTAGCCTCCCGAGTAGCTAGGATTACAGGCATGTGCCACCACACCCAGCTAATTTTGTATTTTTGGTAGAGACGGGGTTTCACCATGTTGGTCAGGTTGGTCTCGAACTCCTGACCTCAGGTGATCCGCCCGCCTCGGCCTCCCAAAGTGCTGGGATTACAGGCATGAGCCACTGCGCCCAGCCACTGGTGTGATTCTTACGAGGATTAAGTGAAGTAAACCTAACGACACTCTTAGAAATGCCAGCACCATTTACATGCCCCATCAATGATACTTGCAACTGTTGATGTTGCTGTTGCAGTGCAGTGCATGCCACAAGGCAACATGAGACAGTTGCAGAAATTTCTGAATGGTGGTGATCCCCCGTGGCCTAATTGTGAGGGACAGAGAACCATGACTATATTTTTGATAATAGATTAACAATGCTTTGTTACTTTCTGTTTGCTAGAAGAATAATTGTTTTTCTATGTAGAAGTACTGAAAATGTTTTTCTGCCAAGACCTTAGTATTTTCAGAGGTTGAGGTTCAAAGCACTAGTGTTGTCTGAAATGAGATAATGGATGGGGCAAAAACTCTTAAGGTAAAGTCTAGAACATTTTGGGCATTCTGGTGCCCCAAAATGTGTGTTGAAAGTTGAGGGAATAATAAGCAAATGGTAATAACAACAGTTAATGGTTAGCTATTTCTGTGCCTAGCACTTTACTTCCCTGAATTTTCTTCTCCTTTCAGCCTCACAACAACACAGTGCATTGGTATCTGAGGGAGGTAGAGTCGTGTGTTCACAGGTGGGGCCTGGATATGAACTTAATGACAGTTCAGAACTATTGACCTGAATGATATTTACTTATTTTCTTTTTATTTGTTGTTGTTGTTACCAAATGATATTTAATATCTGAAATAGTATATGCAAAAAAAGAAATTTTAGGACTCATAAAGGAAAAACAGAAGTGAAAGAAGGAAAAGAAATGCTAAATGTTTCTCTTTTTTTCCCAGCTTGTAAATGCACTGAAAACAGTATCTACATTTGAAGTCCAGATTGTTGATTACAAGTATAGGTAAGTAATAGCCAATCTCAGCAGACACTGTCAGCTTTTGCTTGGATGAGGTCAAGGGGGCTAGAAAGCATTTTTCCAGTGGGAGCCATTGGCATTTGTAGGCCCAGAAGGGACAAGTAGACACTACAGATGAATGAAATGGGCAGGTGAAGGCCCTGGTAACAAGGGCAGTTACTCTTTGGCTTTCTGGGGCCTGATGTTGTCACTCCATCTCCTTATTCAAAAGAAGTGATGAATTCAGATTTTCATTTAAAATTTCAGAATTTTTTGTTTGTTTGTTTATTTGTTTTTGAGACAGAATCTTGCTCTGTCACCCAGGCTGGAGTGCAGTGGTGCCATCTCAGCTCACTGCAACCTCCACCTCCTGGGTTCAAGTAATTCTCCTGCCTCTGCCTCCCGAGTAGCTGGGACTACAGGCGTGTGCCACCATATCCGGCTAATTTTTGTATTTTTTGTAGAGACGAGGTTTCACCATATTGGCCAGGCTGGTCTTGAAGTCGTGACCTCAAGTGATCTGCCTGCCTCTGCCTCCCAAAGTGCTGTGATTACAGGCATGAGCCACCACACCTGGCCTAAAATTTCATAATTTTAAAAAATTGGCAGACTGGCCGCGGTGGCTCACGCCTGTAATCCTAGCACTTTGGGAGACTGAGATGGGCGGATTGCCTGGGCTCAGGAGTTCAAGACCAACGTGGGCAACATGGTGCAACCCCATCTCTACTAAAAAATACAAAAAATTAGCCAAGTGTGGCAGCGTGTGCCTGTAGTCCTAGCTGTTCAGGATGCTGAGGCAGGAGAATGGCTTGAACCCAGGAGGTAGAAGTTGAAGGGAGCTGACATTGCACCATTGCACTCCAGCCTGTGTGACAGTACGAGGCTGTGTCTCAAAAAAAAAAAATTGGCAACTAGTTCAAAATTTAGGTGTTATAAAATTTATCAAATATTTGATAACATTATCAAATATTTGATAACGTTATCAAATGTTTGATAACAAAAAAGTTATCAAAATTTAGATGTTATAAACCTAATTTGCCCTGCCTCCTGCCAGATTTCAACATCTGACTGAAAATTATTTATATGGGGATAATTTGAGGGTCAGAATAACATGAAATTTTAAAAAATCTTACCAAATATTTACATTTCTTTTAAAACTCTTAACACAACTAAAAGGCTTAGAAAGGCAGAATATGCCTATTATTCACAGTTTAGGTAATTCCTGTTGCTAGAATTACATCTTCCTGGTAAAAGTAGTACATGTTTCTGGTTGAAAAGTCAAGCAGTATAGAAAAGATCAAAAGGAAAAGTGAAAACTTCTGTCTCCATGTCCACCTACAGTCACAGCTGTGTTTCCCTCCAGTTAAAAGAAGTATACATATCCCAGCATGTGGGTATCTAATATAGATACACTTAATTTCAGAGAATGTTGGCATGGGAGCTTTGCACTTCATTCATCATACATTAGTTCATTTGTGCAATAAATCTCTACTGGGGACCCATGAGCTGGTCACCAGTCTCAGCAGTAGGAATCCCATTATGGCGGATAGCATAGCCCTGGTCTTGAGGATCTCAGACACTGAATAGAGATAAATAGCAATTGTAAAAACAGCTACTATTTATCGAAATGTACTTTTATGCTTACTTGCTTTATCTCATCTCATGCTTTCAACAGTCTTCTGAGTTGGCCCAGCTAGTCCCATTTTACAGATTATGTAAAATCTGCTGCGCTGAAGAAATGTTGTGTCAGTGTTGCTTGAAGAAATGAGTGAGCCAAGATGGGGCCCCCACATCAGTCCCAAAACCATTCACCTAGATGAGGCTGGGAAGAAATGGAAAGAACTGGGCAGGGCACCTCTGAGGCTGTATCATTGACTGGCTTTTAAGGATATGTTGTAGTTTCTCAGATAAGCAAGAATGATAATGAATTCGTACCTTGCCAGTCTGCAGGAAATATTAGTAACATGTTGGCATGGGGATTGGTGAGTGCTGACCACAGGCGTTTCCACAACTGGCAGTGCAGGGGTGTGTTCACCTGGGTGAATGGCCGTCCTTCCCTTGGCATCAGTTCACATTCCCGGAGAAACTGAAGCACATGTTCTCGTTGTGATACACATACACATGGAGCTGTCTTCTTTTTCCTATGCGGAGTTTTTGTTGTTAGCTGGTGTAAAAGGGAATTCAGCTTCCCTTCGTAGATCCAAAATAATCTTGATCATTTATTTTTCTTTACTTTGGGTAAAGTGGGGCTGGGAGATCTCATTTCTTTCTGTTTATTCAGAGTGTCACCCTTATTCCAGCATTTCTCCCTAGCCTCACCTCAGTGAATT
The DNA here is from genome assembly GCF_029289425.2 of Pan paniscus. Classification (NCBI taxonomy): domain Eukaryota; kingdom Metazoa; phylum Chordata; class Mammalia; order Primates; family Hominidae; genus Pan; species Pan paniscus. The sequence continues at coordinate 68,935,119 of NC_085926.1, read as the reverse complement.
GTTTGGGGACTGATTTTTGGTTCAAAGTTTACACACTGGTTAGTGTCTTGGATTTAGAGAACACTTGTACAGTCCTAACATGCATAAAATTGTGGATTTGTCTGTTCCAAAGGCAGGATAGTGCCCTGGTGGTATCTGAGATCATTTTGGAGGTACCCAGAGGGCATTATAAAAACTTAAATCACACAAGGAGAAATGTTTCTTTTTAAAAAGTGCTTCTATTGTCCTAAGGAAATAGTTTTTAATTTAGTGCTAGTGTGTCACAGCATCTCTTTAACACTTGCCAATTTCTCTTTTTCATGAAGAAAGAGCAGGCCTCAGGCTCTGAGCTTTGTATTGCAATAGTATCTACCTCGATTTGAACACTACTTAGTTTGATTATATCAATTTTTACAGTTTTGTTGATGTCATATGTCACTGCTTTTCCATTTAAGACAGATATTAAAGTTTCCTTTAAAAAAAGTACTTAAACCTAAAAGGATAGGTGAACTTACTTAGAAAATATGTTAAATTGTTAAGAAATTTATTAATTACTAGAGCGCACTTGAAATTGGCAAAAATGCTTCTTAAAAATCGAATGTGGTTTAAAATGGGCAATACACTTTTATAAATATCCTTACTGTGAATCATGAACTAACTCAACCTAATACTTCTCTCTTCTCCCCATCTCTCTCATGTTATTCTGTATGTTCACAGAGAACTTGGGTTTTTAGATCAACTAAGGATCACACACAACACGGACATATTTATTGGAATGCATGGAGCTGGTCTGACCCATTTACTTTTCCTTCCAGACTGGGCTGCTGTATTTGAACTGTAAGTGTTGGGAGGCAGTTTTACACTGAAGCAACTGATAATGCTTTTTATGCATGCTAAAGCTTTCATTCTGAGCATCAAAAGGCTTAATATTTAATCATTCAAAAAGAGAAGTCACATCATATAGACATCTGGGAAAAAAAAGGCCTGAAGCTAAAAATACAAAGTCTGCAGCCTGCCATTGCACTTAGTAAGCCAACTACCCCTTCATCTTCCCATCCCGAGCATGATATGGAAGATGTGAATCTGTGGTTTCCTTATTCTGAGTTTGTTCCTGCATACCTCCCAAACTCTGAGCGTCTTCTTGCAAACAGTGTAGTTATTGTGTTAAAAGAAAGCATTTATGTCTCATGCACGACATAGCTTCAAAACACAAGCCAACCACTTAACTTAGTGCTTGCTGATCCCATACACAGGGACTGAGGCCCTTGGGTGTTAATGATTTGCCCAGGGCATACTTTTAACTCAGTGGTTGGTTTATGGAGACATGGCCTTCCCTCTCATAATAATTCTGCTGTTGGCACTGTGCTCCATTTTAGTTCTCGAGACACTAATAGCAGTTACTGTTACCTGTTTCCCCCCATTATGTCTAAATATCTGGGTTCTGTGGTTTCATTTTAAAAATGATTTGACTCTGTATTTAAATAGGCTATTTAGGAAAAAAGTTGTCATGAACTTCCAATGCCCTGCAAAACATTTCAAAAATATATATGATATATGTAGAGAAATAGCCAGATAATGGATTCTATCTCTGTCATTTCTCTTATAGAGAGAGAAGGAAGGATGGAAGAAAGGAGAGAGAAGAGAGAGAAATGTAACTGAGAAAACTCAAGCCTTATAGTCTAATGGACCTGGGTTCTACTTTTGCATCCTTCACTATTTAGTTATATGACCTTGAAAGTGTTACCTATCCCCCTTGCCACTTTCATACATTTAAAGACAGAGGTATTATAAGGTCATGTCAAGTACACAGGCAGCAGGCCCTATTGAATAAGGTCAATTCTCTCCATTCCATGACCCTATTTTGTTTTTTAAAAGTTAAGTTCATTTAGTTCAGAGAATATTTTTACATTCTCTTCCTCAGTCTTGTTTACTGTCTTCCTCAGTCTTGTTTACAACCTTTTGCAAGGACATATTTGGGAGCTGCATTTTATTTTCGCAGAGAGTTGTTGATTTGGCAAAAACCTTGGACAAAAGCCTCATGTTGTGACACCCTTGTGTCCTTAGGTACAACTGTGAAGATGAACGCTGTTACTTAGACTTGGCCAGGCTGAGAGGCGTTCACTACATCACTTGGCAACGGCAGAACAAAGTCTTTCCTCAGGATAAGGTAAAGTTCAATCACAAAACTTACCTTGCTTCATTTTTAATTGGTTTAAAGTATCCAATTATTGATATGAAAAATGGTTATTGAACTTGAGTGGTGCAAAAATAAACTGTTCTCTGGAATACTGAATTGTTTTATTTTATATTTGCAAATAGGAGAAAAAGGGGAATTAAGCAACCTATATCTTTAATGTTACAAAGGCAGCTTCGTGAAATTTGGGCTTAGAAAGATCTATTAGATTATATATAGAGACGGGATCAACAAGCAACAGCCCTGTGGGCAAATCCAGCCCATGACATGTTTTTGTAAAGAAAGCACAGTCATGCCTGTCTGTTTATGCACTGTCTCTAGTTGTTTGTGCACTTCAATGACAGAGTGGAGTAACTGTGACTGAGACCTTAGAGTCAGCAGAGCTGAAAATATTTATCATCTGGCCCTTATCAGGAAAAGTTTGCTGGTCTCTGATGTAGAACATAAATTAGTTGCTTTAGCCAAAGTAACATAATTTTCCTGCTGTAGAGAAAACCATGCCCTCAGTGAGTTATGGATTCGTGTTTTGGTTTATTTTCACAGGGCCACCATCCAACCCTGGGGGAGCATCCGAAGTTCACCAACTACTCTTTCGATGTAGAAGAATTTATGTATCTTGTCCTTCAGGCTGCAGACCACGTATTGCAACACCCAAAGTGGCCATTTAAGAAGAAACATGATGAGCTATAAATATGCTGAGTCTGTTTGCAAAAAGAGAGTGTTTAAACACTCCAACACCCAGACTTAGAATTAAATCAGTAAAGCAATCTGTTATTTCCTATCCCCGAATTACCTTTTCTATGCCAAAACATACCTTCAGGATATTGTTATGCGTTTTATAGATGTTGAGTGTTTCATGTGGTTTTTGTGTCATTGCTATTTATCAATAGCAATAATTTTGCACTGAAAACTTTTTATAGTTCAAAATTTAAGCATGGACTCCCCAGTATACTTTAACTTTCTTTCTTTCTTTTTTTTTTTTGGAGACAGAGTCTCACTGTCACCCAGGCTGGAGTGCAATGGCATGATCTCAGTTTATGCAACTTCTGCCTCCCAGGTTCAAGCGATTCTTTTGCCTCAGACACCTGAGTAGCTGGGATTACAGCCTGCACCACCACGCCTGGCTAATTTTTTGTTGTTGTTGTTGAGATACAGTTTCACTCTGTCACCCAGGCTGGAGTGCAGTGGCATGATCTCAGCTCACTGCAACCTCTGCCTTCTGGGTTCAAGTGATTCTTGTGCCTCAGCCTCCCAAGTAGCTGGGATTACAGGCGTGCACCACCACACCCAGTTAATTTTTGTATTTTTGATAGAGACGGGGTTTCACCATGTTGGCCAGGCTGGTCTCGAACTCTGGGTTCAAGAAATCCTCCCACCTTGGCCTCCCAAAGTGCTGGGATTACAGGTGTGAGCCACCACGCATGGCCCTGAACTTTCTCTTTTTAGGAATACCAAAGTTTTCAGCTTTTTCAGCTTTAGAATTTGTAAATATTTTTGTAGAATATCATATGACTGTAATTCCAGAGTGTTCCAACTTGTTTATGATATATTTGGGTAAATTTACAACTGTTCTTTTATTTGCCATAATCTGGTTATAACACTGTTTGTGGTAGGAAAGGAAAACATGCAAAACATACACACACACACACACACACGCAGAGTTGTGATTCTCAGTACCAAGCTATAGGACCATGTTATAGATCAGCGTTTAGTCACCTCCAGCTTATATGCATCAAGAATCTGAATAAATCATGCCACTATATTAATTTATATTACATGTTTCATATTTAAATCATGTTTTCCTAAAATGTAGCAACTACATGTGATAAAAGCAAATTAGAACATTCTGTAGGACTGTTTTGCATACCTTCTGTCTGGTTTCCACTGATTCCTTCTTAGCCATGGAGAACATTTGTGATGAATTAATTTATATATGAAAGAATGGTTTCCATTTTATGCGAGTATTTGTAACTGCATATACCAGTGCGTGTGCATCTACCTCTGTCAGCATGAAAGTATTCCAGTCTTTAATTTCAAAAACTTCGAATTAGCCTCATGAAGAGAATTTTTCCCTGTGAAAAGTAAGACCAAGAAAAAACAAACTAAAGACATGTGACTTATTCAATGAAAGTGAAAAAGAAGCTCTAAAAAAGTGTCATTGATTAAAAAGAATATCTGGAATGTAGCCCCACTCTTTGAGTGGGATTCATTTCTTACTGCTAATGAACTTTCAATTTAGTAGTCAGAAACCATGGATTTATTTTACTGCACAATGTGAAGTTTACATTTTATTAACACTTGGGTAGTCTGATTTAGAGACTAGTTCTATTTTTTAAAATAATGGAGTAGCAAATTACAGAATAGCTAAATAATTTTTTAAAAATATTTTACAGTTGTAAAAAATATCCATCAGAAAAATGACACACAAAACAAAATATCTGGACCTTTACAGAAGATGTTTGCTGACCCCCACTTTAAAGGATTGGAACAGTCTTCTAGAATTGAGGAATATTTATTTAAATACCTGTAAAGAAAATAGTGAATCACTGTAGCAATGGCTTTGATTCAGACCTTAAAATCACATAAGAAGAATTACAACATGTTACGGATTTTTAAGTGGCAGGTATTGTAACTGTTTTTATTTGTGCAAAATACTGAGTAACCACTGGGAAAATATTTCAGATGAAAGGGATGACAAAAGCATGTTGCACTTTGCATCAGCAAGGCATTGACTTCTGAAAAAATGATCTGAAAAAAAAGTTTCACCGTTTGTCTTCTTACCTCATTTTAAGAAGCATGTGAAAATGGGATGCTATAGACTAGTGAGAATTTCAGAAATTGAGAACAATTTCATAATAAAACGGCTATATTTGAAGAGAGAATACATTTTATATAAACAGGAAAATACATTTGACACTTTATGGAATTTTATGAGACTTTGTGGGAACAGAAGTTCTTCAAATTGTAAAATGTAAAGATTGCTCTTTTTATTAAGTCTTTAACAGGGATGTATTTCATTGTATTGGGTATGGCTTTGGAATAAATCATTTTATATTTTCTTTGAATATCAGAACCATTTTTAAGGTTTTCTGTGTCTGAATGTTTCTGTGCTTCCTTTTTGGCAATCTGGTAGCTCTTAGATTATAAAAATTAAGCACCTCTCTGATGAAGAATTCAGTTTGATCAAAAATACCTTTTATTTAGCAGTTTATTACATGATGCTTCTATAAATGTTATAGTGTATAATCATTACCATATGGTTCCTGTTTTTCATGTGAAGAATGCTTCCCTAAAGATCACAAGCCTTCTGATTCCACGTTCACAGTCTTCCATTCGTTTAGGGAAGTCTTCCATTCCACTTTAGGGAAGTTATGGGACTTCCCTGAAGATCACAAGCCTTCTTCTGATTCCACGTTCACAGTCTTCCATTCGTTTATTTACTTGTTCATTCAATAAATATTGATTGGGCTGCAACTTTGTATCAGTTACTATTCTGAGTTCTGGGAATATAGCAAAGAAAAGAATAGATAAAAGTTATTGCCCTCATGGAGCTTACGTTCTGATGGAGACAGACATTAAACAACATAATGGAGCTTACATTCTGGTGGAGACAGACATTAAATAACATCAATAAGATGTACAGTGTGCCAGATCCTGATACATGCTATGGAGAAAACCAAAGAAAGGGATGTGGAGTCTGGGGTGGGGTGGAGTCCTGCACACTTAAGTAGGGGGTCAGGGAAGCCTTCATTGACTCAAGACTAGGAGGAGGTGAGGGATGGAGTTATGCAGATAACTGGACAAGGAGCATTCCAAGAAGCTAGAAGAACATGTGCAAAGACCCCAAGGCAGAAGCATGCCTGGTATGTTTGAGGAACAGCAAGGAAGCCAGTGTGGCTGGTGTGATCAAGGGCAGAGGAGTAGGAGGCAAAGTCAAGAGATAATGCAACAAGGGTGTAGATGGCAAAGTTCTGATGAGATGGAAGCCATTGAAGGGATCTGAGTAAAGTAGTAAAGACCTGCCTTCTCTCTAGCACACTAACTCTAGCTGTTACGCTGAGAATAGGGTGTGGAGGGATGTCTTAGGAAAACAGATTCTGGGATGGAGATTTGAATGCAGATAGTTTTTGGGGGGAAGGTTCTCACGATCAACACCTGTGAGGATGTAAGGGGTCCAGGCTTGGGCAGAGGGAGAAATTGAGGGGCAATGCCAGGTGAGGCCTCAGCGGGGTGCTGTAGGGCTGGAGTGGCCTTTCAGTGAGGTCCCCAAATGAGGCAAGAAATGCAGGTAAGTTCAAATAGGGGCCATCCCAGAGAGGGGTGGGGCCTTAGCAAGGCCACTCCCTTCAGCTGAGGGCAAGGCCTGGTGAGGAGCTCAGCTGTGACCCATCAGCAGCCAAATTTCAGGCAATCTGGGGACTGAGTGCTTCAGTCTGAAGGGGATCTCAGCGGCACATTCACTAGCGGGTGAGGTGGTGCCGAGGTGCCGTTTAGCTTGTCTTACTCTCCCTCCTGCTTCCTGTCAACTGAAAGTTGGATCTAAAGTCTCCTTAAGATTCAGATTGAATGTCTATTTTTAAAGAATACTTATAGTTGATACCATGTACTTCTGACTGAATATTTTAGGCTTTGTGGGCCACATATGGTCTCTGCTGCGTATTATTATTTGTTGCCCTCCTCCTGCAATCTTTTAAAAATGTAAAAACCGTTCTAAGATGTTTAAATAGAGGTTAAGGAACTTGCCCAAAGTCACACAGCCAGTAGCAGAAGGATTGGATATAGGGCTTTCTTGGTGAAGGAATTTTGAGTTAGATAGGGATGTTTACATGTGATGCAGGAAGGAAGGAGGTCTGGGAGGAAGAAAGGGAGGGAGGAGGGAAGGGAGGGAAAGAAGAAGGAAGGGAAAGAGAAAGGAGAAATTAGTTGGGGGATATAGAACATGGAAAAAACAGTCCTGGAGTTGGGCCTTTTCTTGCCGTTAAAAAACGAATTTTTTGTTTTGTTTTTTAGTTTGTTTTCCGACAGGTCTCTCTCTGTCACCCAGTTTGGAGAGCAGCAGCGCAATCATAGGTCACCGTAGCCTCAAACTCTCGGGCTCAAGTGATCTTCCTGCATCAGCTTCCTAACTAGCTGGGACTACAGGCGTGCACCACCAGGCCCGGATAATTTTTCATATTTTGTTGAGATAGAGTCTCACTATGTTGCCCAAGCTGGTCTCAAACTCTGAGCTTAAGAGATCCTCTGGTCTCAGCCTCCCAAAATGCTTGGATTACAGGTGTGAGCCACCACTCTTGGCCCAAAATAGTTCTTTTTTGAAACCTAGTCAGTAGAGAGAAAATATGGAAAATAACTTGCTTTTTCTAAACTAGGAGCATATACACAAATCAACTCAGGTATGATTGCCCTGGGGAAAGCAATTGTTTAAAATAACCTACTCCCAAGCAAGGGCTGTTGCCAGAATACTTTAATACCTTGTTCTCTTTCAGCTTACTGGGGCATGTCAAAAGATGTTAAAACCATTCTTGTCAAAACAGAAGAAGTGGGTTAGAGCAGTTTGCTCACTGTTTGTTTCTCCCTGGCTGTGTGCCCTCGCCTTGGCTGGTAGTGCACAGGACCACAAGGTGGCAGTCAAGCCCTTCCAAATGGCCTCTTGGGTGGTCTGAAGCCCGTGTCTGAATCTCATTGTAGATTCCAGGCACCCGAGTGTTAGGAGTAAGGCCTTGCTTCTGAGTGTGATGGATTTTGTTATTCCTGATTTGAGGGAAGGTGGGAAAATGATAACGGACCGTTTTCAGGTTTAAGTGTGGAATTGCTTAGCTGCCGCCAATAGCTGGATCCTGTATAGTATCTCCTGATCATCTTGTGGGAAGAGCACTTGGTCCCCAGAAGATTATTTCTAGTGACAGAAGCTGCTTAGGGGAATGCATTCTTTTTGACTTGGTAGAGAATTTGATGAAGACTCTAGCTCTATTTAGGATCTATAGATGGCACATGAACTCTTCAGTTCTTCTTCAGAGCAAATTTCTTTATGTTGGTCTTCTAGGTTATATTTTCTTACTTGTAGATTGGTGGTAATATACATTAGGCAGCGTTCATATAAGGATAAAATAAAAGAATAATGTCACACTTATTTAGTGCCTGGCACAAAACATGTTTAGTAAATGCTATTATTGTACTATAACATATAGAGTTATCATTTAAAGGTCTAATACCTGGGGAGCATTTAAATTCTGATCTCCAGACCTCTCCTCAGACCAAGTAAATCAGAATACCTAGCGGCACAGTCTGGCTGATTATATTTTGTTAAATGTCCCCAGGTGGTTCTGATGTACAGGGGTTGGGAACTGCTGTTCTGGAGACACTGATGAAGCTGGTGGCAATAGACAGTTCATGAGGTCTAAGCCAGAATTTGCCAAAGTATCTTCCACTGAGTGTCCATAAGATGTTCCACAAAAAATGGGTTACAGCTGGGCGTGGTGGCTCATGCCTGTAATCCCAGCAGTTTGGGAGGCTGAGGCAGGCTGATCACGAGGTCAAGAGATCGAGACCATCCTGGCCAATATGGTGAAACCCCGTCTCTACTAAAAATACAAAAATTAGCTGGGCATGGTGGCATGCACCTGTAGTCCCAACCGCTTGGGAGGCTGAGGCAGGAAAATCGCTTGAACTTGGGAGGCAGAGGTTGCAGTGAGCTGAGATCCCGCCACTGCACTGCAGCCTGGCAACAGAGCGAGACTCGGTCTCTAAATAAATAAATAGTTATTTGATAAATGCTTCCTTAAGTCAATTTAAAGCAAGTTTATTGCAGGACTTCTCAGCACATTTGATGTATGTGCATTGTGAATCTCTAAACAGTAAGATGTCATATGCACTGTATGCAAGTTTATTTGACCATGGAATCTTTTCTTCAAGAGGTATGGGGATTGGTGTTGCAAGAATCCCACTGCAGGCAGGCTACCCTAAGCATTTGCCATGGCTAAAGCCGCCTTCTGGGGAAAGGGGGACCAGGCAGTGCCTTCACCATGCAGTTGTTCTGGTCAGTTGCATCTTATTTGTTGAGTTAAATCAACTGTGATACCTGGTTCTTGTTAATTGGACCAGGAATCAACAGCTGAGCTAAAGTCTATTCAATCAAGAGGCTGCGAGATAAACGGTAAATAAATGACCCATCCAGAGCCATTCTGCTGGGGACATTTGAAGGTGAGGTGCAAAGAGAATGCCAAAGTTCCTGGGACAAAGACACCAGATCTGAGCTACTGGGGCTCCTCCTCTATGGGGTACAATTATGAGTCACTTTCCAGTTATCCATGAAGCCACTAGTACATTTAGGTTATGGATTGGATTAGCTCATCCTTACAATCTGGAAGAACTTCACTGCTACAGCAATGCCAACACTGCAGGTATTATTCTCCCCATACTACACCATGGAGATGCAAGCAAACTAAGGTTGAGGGATTTGGACCTTTGTTGTCTTACTCCAAGTTGAATGCCAGCCAGTTACATCACTGTGTTGTTGCCTCTCAAGGTGAGGTCATTCAATCAGCAGGACAAGAGTAGGTAAAAAGTAATTGTAGTTTCCAGAGAAATCTGGAGAGTAAATGGCAAGGACACAATTCAGCTGAAGTGTCTCCTGTCTTGGGTGGAAATCCAAGTTGGGTACAGTGTTAAGTAAAGGTGCCAGCAAAATCAGGCCAGTTTGATATAAGGCCATTGGATGAGGAATCAGCAGGTAGGGGATGAAGTTTAAGGTGACTGTTGCAAGTCCCAGAAGAAAACCCGAAGTTAAAGTGGTATAGACATGTGACTAGTGAAGCAGGTGACTAGTGAAATGAGAGTAGTACTAGGGACACAATGAACAGACCTAAGGCAAGGCAGGGAAAGGCCAGGATTAACATTTGAAAGCCAGCTAAAATAAGGCAGGATAAGGAGGAAAATGGAAAAACTAAGGAAACAAGTAAACATCGTCCATAGCAACCCTTCAAACACTTAAGGCACGTGGAAAATGGGGAGAAAAGAAAGCAAGTACTTATTCACAGCAAGGGCAATTCTACATTGATGGGAAAATGTAAATCCTCTAGAAAAATATCTTTGTCTACATATCGTTTTTCAAATATTCAAGTGATACTCAGCAATGTGCTGGGAGAGAGTTTACACACGAGGCTTTTAGAAGTGTTTATGGTTCACCCTGCAGAAATGAGACTGAGAGGTTTTCTTCCAGTTGCTACAACTGCTTTTCTGTAAAATTAGAAGTAAGATGTGATGATGGAGCATCTCATAGTACATTATTACCGGATTCTGAGATGGAATTTTGGTTTTCCCTCTCAGGTATCTCTATGCAAATAAATCGCCTTCAGAAATCGCTTTGTTATTCTATCATATTTACTTTTTACTAGATTATATGTTACTGGAGAGTCTTGCTCTTGCTATTCAGATAGCAGTCTATTGGAAAGAAGAGTTTTATGGTGGAAGCTACGTGGTGCAAGCAATAAATCTAGAGGACAAGGGGATAAAAGTCATACCCATAGAAAGGTGCCCATTCTTTGATGGTTTTGCTTTTAAAGTAGTGAAAAGGGCCATAGCTGGGAAATATGCTCTCCTTCTCTTGGTCTTTCTTCTTCTTCTTCCTTTCTTCCTCCTCCTTCTTTTTAATTCTAATAGCATTTAAAAGTCTGTGGTGTAAAAGTCTGCTTTCCTGTTGGAACTTGATAGCACCCATCAGCCAGGAATCCTGCAGAAATGACTTGACTAGTTGCTTCTTAGGTAACAGCATCTTGTCCAAGTGAAGACCCCTGTGGTAAGACATCGTAGCAGAATTTGGATTTGCTCTGTTGGGATCTGCACCTGACCCTTGGAAGAGAACCCAAGTTAGCCTGAAGATAACACCCGCTTCACCCACTGAGACTTCTTGACATCCACCGAGAGTCTTCCATACGGTAGTGATGTTTGGCAAGTGCATGCAGATGACATCTTGACAGAAATTAGAGGGGTTTTGCAGACTCATGAGGAGTGGCAGTGTGGGAGACGGGTGAAAGTATAGGCTCTGGCCTCAAATGCACCCCGTGCTGCTACTTTTTGCATGTACACCTAAGGCAAACCTCATAAGTTCACTGAGCCTCAGCTTTCTCATCTGTAAATGGAGGGTATTAAGGGACCCAACCTCATCAGGTGGTTGTGAGGAGCTATTTGTTCATTCCAGGTATGAGGCACTCTGCTGAGAACACAATGGTAAGGAATAGGGGAGACTGATATTAGTCAGGTAATCACGCAAGTGAGAGTATGTAAGGATAAAAGGAGAGAAGTACCCTGAAGGGAAAGAACATGTTGCTAAAAGGAAAACCTTAGCCACATTAAATTTAACAGAGTTTAATTGAGCAAAGGATGTTTGGGAATCAGGCAGTCTCCGGAGCCAGAGTAGGCTCAGAGAGACTCCAGTGCAGCCACATGGGGGAAGATTTATGGACAGAAAAAGGAAAGTGATAGACAGAAAGCCAAAGTGAGGTAAAGAAACAACCAGATTAGTTACAGCCTGGTGTTTGCCTTGTTTTAACATGGTTTGAACAGTTGGCCCCCTTCGATTGCCCCTGTGATTGGCACAAGAGTAGGCTACAATTTGTTTACACCTCCATCTAGGATACAGTTTCCCATCTACGTAGAAACCTTTAGGCTGAACTTTAAATATGTGAGAAGGCAGCTTTAGACTAAACTTTTTTTTTGAGACAGGGTCTCCCTGTGTCACCCAGGCTGGAGTACAGTGGCACAATCACTGCTCACTGAAGCCTCTACCTCCTGGGCTCATGTGATCTCCCATCTCAGTCTCCCAAGTAGCTGGTACTACAGGCATGTGCCACCAAGCCCGGCTAATTTATTTTCTGTTATTGGTGGAGATGTGGTTTCACCATGTCGCCCAGGCTGGTCTTGAACTTCTGGACTCAAGCCATCTGCCTGCCTCGACCTCCCAAAGTGCTGGGATTACAGGTGTGAGCCATCATGCCCAGTCTAGGCTAAACTCAACAATGTTCCTGACCAGGAGAAACACTTTAGACTGAGGGGTAGAGTAGTCAGGGGAGCTTCTTCCCAGGGAAATGTAAGAAAGCACAATTAATGCCTGGCATCTGGCAAGGCCTCAATAAACAGTAAGGCAGCAGGGAGAGGAGGAAGAGCAGGAAGAAGATGCAGACATATAGGAAGCCAAGGCCATGTGCCCATGTACCCCAGAGAAACCTTTGTGTAGGTGCCAAACTTTAATCTGAGATGCCATGATGCCAATGGCCACTGAGGTCTACAACCCCAGAATGTTTGGCCCTGTGATGGGTTGACAGTCTGAGAGGTAGACCCTCAGTGAGAAGGGTGAGACCAGATGGCAAATGATGCCCCCCTGGGAAAACTGGCAGATGCTCCAGGGCTGCAGGACTGGAACTTTTGCCTTGTGGTAGTTTTATCAACATCATCTGAGAACTTCACTAACTAAAAAGGCTCTGGTCTGCCAACCTTCCTCCCCAGGCCTCAGCATTCTCAGCTTTTCAGTGAGGAGTTTGGACACGTTATCTGAGCTCTAACTATCTTGTCTAGACTTCTGCTCATCAAGTCTATGATGAAATGACAAATTAAATGTGGATATATACAAATATATGCACACGTGTGAACTCATGTTATATAAAATAGCCACTTCCTGGCTCTGATGGAAAAATGGTTCTTCTGTGCCTTATGCTAAAGTCTTTATATAAAATGCATGTGTTCTTAACCCCGTGTTAGTGGGGGGATTATTCATCTACTTGTATTTAGAGATGGGCTGAGACAGAAAGAAATACTCACATAATCCAGTGTTTTCAATTATAGTAGGAAAATGACTACCAAGAGAGGGGAAACGAAAACTGCCCTTTTTTTTTTTTGAAATAACAAAATTAAGAAAATTAATTGCTGTTTAGTGGAGGGGGAGGGGAACTCCTGAAGCAGGTGTTATTACTATAATACTCACTACTCAGGTGAATGTGGTAGAGAAAGCCCCTACCTGGAAACCAGAGAAGGCCCTACCTGGAAACCAGAGTTTTGTTTTTTTTTTTTTGTAATTATATTTTAAGTTCTAGGGTACATGTGGACAACGTGCAGGTTTGTTACATAGGTATACATGTGCCATGTTGGTTTGCTGCACCCATTAACTCGTCATTTACTTTAGGTATTTCTCCTAATGCTATCCCTTCCCCTGCCCCCCACCCCATGACAGGCCCCAGCGTGTGATGTTCCCCACCCTGTGTCCAAGTGTTCTCATTGTTCAATTCCCATCTATAAGTGAGAACATGCGGTGTTTGGTTTTCTGTCCTTGTGATACTTTGCTCAGAATGATGGTTTCCAGCTGTGTCCATGTCCCTGCAAAGGACATGAACTCATCCTTTTTTATGGCTGCATAGTATTCCATAGTGTATATGTGCCACATTTTCTTAATCCAGTCTATCATTGATGGACATTTGGGTTAGTTCCAAGTCTTTGCTATTGTGAATAGTGCCACAATAAACATACATGTGCCTGTGTCTTTATAGCAGCAGGATTTATAATCCTTTGGGTATATACCCAGTAATGGGATGGCTGGGTCAAATGGTATTTCTAGTTCTAGATCCCTGAGGAATCGCCACACTGACTTCCACAATGGTTGCACTAGTTTACACTCCCACCAACAGTGTAAAAGCGTTTCCATTTCTCCATATCCTCTCCAGCATCTGTTGTTTCCTGACTTTAATGATCGCCATTCTACCTGGTGTGAGATGGTATCTCATTGTGGTTTTGATTTGCATTTCTCTGATGATCAGTGATGATTAGCATTTTTTCATGTGTCTGTTGGCTGCATAAATGTCTTTTTTTGAGAAGTGTCTGTTCACATCCTTTGCCCACTTTCTGATGGGGTTGTTTGATTTTTCCTTGTACATTTGTTTAAGTTCTTTGTAGATTCTGGATATTAGCCCTTTGTCAGATGGGTAGATTGCAAAAATTTTCTCCCGTTCTGTAGGTTGCCTGTTCACTCTGATGGTAGTTTCTTTTGCTGTGCAGAAGCTTTTTAGTTTAATTAGATCCCATTTGTCTATTTTGGCTTTTGTTGCCATTGCTTCTGGTGTTTTAGTTATGAAGTCCTTGCCTATGCCTATGTCCTGAATGGTATTGCCTAGAGGAAACCAGAGTCTTAATGAAGGTCCAAGACTGCCTTTTAAATGCAGGAAAAAAAGTTATTTACACAAATGGTAAGTGCCTAATGCATTAATGCCTAGCTCTGTGGATTGTGACTTCTGTCAGTATTAAGCATTTTGTAGCTCTAGTTCTTAATGTTACTAGGGGCTCTGGACAAGTTTGCTCAGTGGGTCTTACAGCCTTCAGGAGACATTCCCTTGGCTACAATGGTTCAGATTTGGCCTACCCTGGAGATGCAGAGAAGGATGATCATGCTTTAGGAGCAGAGTATAACTTGGGTGTGTGTATATGACCCATTCTAAGGGAAATGGCCCCATGGCTTTGATATGAGTACCTTCTTTTTGTCTTTCTTATCTCTGAGCCAGGGGAGCTGAGCTTCTGAGTTGAGTGCAGTAGCAGCAAATAGCTTCCAAGCCAGAAAAAAAATCAAACCCCAAACCTTTCCCAAGTAAAAAGGCAGAATCCTTGGATGGTGTTTTGTTGCAATTATGTCGAAATGTGAATGTGGAATTGTATGTTTTCTTGTTTTTCTTTTTTAAGATGGGGTCTCATTCTGTTGCCCAGGCTGGAGTGCAGTGGCATGATCTTGGCTCACTGCAACCTCTGCCTCCTGGGCTGAAGCCATTCTTCCACCTCACCAGCTGGGAATACAACAGGCACACGCCACCATGTGCAGCTAATTTTTTGTATTTTTGGTAGAGATGGGATTTCACCACAGCCCAGGCCAGTCTTGAACTCCTGAGCTCAAGTGATCCACCTGCTTTGGCCTCCCAAAGCGCTGGGATTATAGGCATGAGCCACCAGCGCCCAGTTGGAATGATACGTTTTTAATTATGAGGTGTTATCACATGCACCACAGTCGTGTCTGACCTTAATGATACCTCTGACCTTGCCTCCATTCTTCCCTCCATCCCTAAACCACCATCCTCCTCTTCAGCAGTCCCTGAGCCTGCCCTCATCCTCCTAGCTTTACACACCATGGAAAGAACATTGATGTTATTCATCACCCCTGAAAAATGCTGCATGGAGCGCAAGAGTTACGTGCGATGGTGATGTCAATGGGAACAATTCATTATTCTATCAAGCACTTGGCATGTCAGACAATGAAAAAATATGTGCTTTAGAACTGACAGCTCCAAGTAGTCTTTTCAGCTATCAGCATGCCAAGATCTTGATGGTATAATGAATTTTTCTTTAAACCTATCATTTCATCCTATCAATTTAGTCCTATAGTCTTTTTTTGGGGGGAGGAAGAGGGGGGAAACTAAATTATAGAACTTATCTCAACTAGCAAGCAAAATAACTTTGCACCTGGGAAGAAAAGACTAGAGGTGTGAGAAGTAGAATTAGAAAGAATATTCCTCAGGGATGACATTGAGGTAAATATATATTACAATTCACAGAAGTATGGGAAAAGTCCCTGATTTTTATTTGACTCTTGGGCGTAAAACATAGTTTATTCTCATTGACCACCTGTAGAATTTTCATCCTCATTTTCCATAACAATGCACTGGAAAAATCAGAGACAATTTATTATTCTGTTTACATTGTTATGCAAGCTTGCTGAGCAATATAGTTCCTGATTATTTAGGACATGCAGGTGTTTAGAGTAGTCTTGGATTGGACTTTGAGTTTCGTTGGAAGATCAATTTTTCCCAGTTAATCTCCATATGTAGATAACTTTTCCCACACTTGATGTATGGTTTCCTTACTCTCATGTGGCTAATTACTTCTGTTCATTCTCAAATCTGACCTCTTCAAAGATCTGCACCCATCTCTTCTCCCCTGAGTGTTTTGAGACCAGAGTGAGAAATTCCACAGCTTGCTGGCTTTATGGGGAGTGTTTAGCACGTTGGCATGCATTTCGGGTGACTTCTGAACACGGCACAAAGCGTGTTTAGGTTTCAGCTGGTTGCTTTCATCCGAAAATGTCAGCTTTATTTCTAGGAACAGCAGCTGCCACATTTTTTTTTTCCAGAATATCTCTGCTGAAATGCTTGATGTAAATGGTTATTTTCATTCCTGTTAAATAATACCTTGTTGCTACAGCAATGGTCATTTTAAATACCATCACAAAATAACAGCGACACCAATTTGTTCTCAGGATTGGGTCCTAATTGTTCATCTATTGTTTGAAAATAGAGAACTGCCTCATTAATCCACTGCAGAATATTAAGCGTTTCATTAAAATATTGCCCAGAAAGGAGAGTTACTTCAAATCCCCTTCATGTGTCCTTCATAGCCAGCAATATTATCTATTCTGCATTTTTAACTATCAACCTGAAGAAAAATCTGGGCATCCAAGACCTTTTAATTTGTGCTTCAAAGAAAATATTTCTTAATGTTATATAATAAATCAATCATTACTTGCTTAATAATCTTAATGCATGTCTTTGAAGTCAGCAATCCACAAGAGAGGCTGGGATTTTTAAAAACTGACAACTCTCTGGTCATTTGATGTAAACTGTGTTTCATTGATTTGCTGTGGAACTGTACTTGATATTAGCTGCATGTAAAGGCATGAGATCATGAAGAACAATGAAAAATGAAGAGAGATACACACATACACACATATACACATTTTCATATAATTTCTGTAATGCATAGGAAATATGATGTTTTAGTACTTAAGTATTTGAAATGTGTCAGATAATACTAACTCCACTTTAAGTCCAACTTATTTTTGTAACTACTATGTATATAAAATGTATAAAATGGTTTGTATAATCTTGAAATGGCAATTTGCAACTGTATTTTCTATGATTCTATAGATGCATTATTTAAGATGCAAATTTATCCAACTTCTTTAAATCATCTTTTGTTTATTTGCCTTGATTTCTTTTATCTGAAGGCATTTTCAATTTAGACATATTTCATCCTAGGAAGAATATCCTAGTTGCTTGTTATTAATGCTCTGTTTATTAGACCAAAAAAAGAAGCCCTGGATTTTTATTTTATTTTTTAGAAGGGCTTCAGATAACACAGTTGCAGATCCACTGCTACTTTAATGACTAACTGCTGAATTATAGGTTTCCTGATTTGACATGTATTTAGAAAAAGCAACAAAATGCAATTAATCTGATAGTAATAGGAACGGAAGTTAATATTGGCCTGAAGCTAAATTGCTCATTGTAAATATCTAGCCTGAATAATTTACAATCACAAATGCTTACTTCTGGTTCCTAAAAATGTCCCTCAGTTGCTGCCTGTACAACTCAGCTTGTCCCCATTTTTCAGAGAATTCTATCCAGACATTACCAAGGTGTTGTCTTGTTCACTGTAACAGTGACAATGACTTTCTTTGCACTTTCCTGGGTCCTTCTTCTCTTTGCAAATGGAGAGCCCCGAACGGCATCTCAGGGCATGCCGTTGGTGAAGGGCATCTCAGCTCACAGATTGCCTGCTATATGACCTTGGGCAAGACATTGAACCCCCCACTCCCTGGGCCATAGTTTAGGAAGACCTACCTTAAAATAATTGCTGTTAAGGATCAGCAAATAAAACCTGGTCTGTTACAGGAACTCCAAAAAACTCTGGCACTCCGAAAAAGGGAGAGAAAAATGTGCTATAATATTTCACTGGTTTGGTTGGTGAGGGGAGCACATCTCACTTATAACTCCCAGGCTCAGCTTGGGAAATTATCACCAATTGCAGGGTGACTCTTCACTCCTCTCTGCTTCTTTCCCCATTACCTTTTCCATCATTTCTACTCAATAATTAATATGGAAAGGCTTTTCTTTATTGAAACAATGCTCCCAAAAGGTTTTTTACATCTTCTCTAGGTTGTTTCACTTGCCTTTTATCTGAACACTTGAAACACATTTAGACAGAATAGGTTTTATCTGTTATTTTTGTTCCTTTTTATTTCGTGTGTAGCTACTACGTGTAGTAGTATTCCATTATAGAAATATATAAAAATACTGCTAGAAAAAAAATCACCTAAAGGATACCATATTTCTCCATCCAGACTTAAGCTGTGCACACACACCCCTCCACAACACTCCCTTAAACACATACATTTACACAAATTTTACACACATATATGTATGTAGAGGTAACTTCTTTCATGTGAGGCTATATATATGTGGGTGTGTCTTTGTGTATATGTATAATAATATATTCATTAAATGCATATTGTGGATAACCTGTTTACTAACAGGATTTAATGAATACCTCTCCACTACCATACAATTATTTGCATCAACATTTTAAATTTCTGTGGATAATTTCATTAAGCCAATCCCATATTGTTGGACAGTTAGACTCTTTCTATTTACTATTAAAAAAACAACTGCCCTCAATATCCTTGCATAAAAACCTTTGTGCATCTGTCCAGTTACTTCCTTAGGATAAATTCCTAGATATGGCACTACTGGGTTCCAGGGCATGCACACTCTTAGGGATTTGATCACATATTGATAAATTTAAATTTCCATCAAGAAATGTGGCACTTTTTTTTTTTTTTTGAGAGATAGAGTCTCAGTCTGTCACTTAGGTTGGAGTGCAGTGGTGTGATCTCAGCTTACTGCAACCTCTACTTCCCGGGTCCAAGTAATTCTCCTGCCTCAGCCTCCTGAGTAGCTGAGACTACAGGCATGCACCACCATGCCTGGCTAATTTTGATATTTTTAGTAGAGATGGGGTTTCACCATGTCGGTCAGACTGCTCTCGACCTCCTGATGTCAGGTGTTCCTCCCGCCTTGGCCTCCCAAAATGTTGGGATTACAGGCGTGAGCCACTACACCCAGCCAATGTGGCACTTTTAATCTAACCCCTCAGCAGATATGTGAGCATCCAATTACCCCCCCTTATTCACTGGATATTCTAAGTTGATGGACGCAGAGTAGCAGAATAGCTTTTACACAAAATATTGTGTGAAATATGGAAAAGATTTCACATATGGGATCAATCTGGTTTCCTATATTGAAACAATTCTAAATACTCTGGTTAGCAAGGCAAGTTTCAACGCTGATGTACAAGACAAGGATCATGACTGAATAGAAAGTATATCTAGCTCTACAGGGCTGGACCACACACCAGGAACTATTGTTTTTGATTGAATAGATCAAATAAAAGAGCAGTGACGTACATTATTTAGACAGCTCAGTGGCTGTCACTTCTCAAACTAGGTTAAGTAAAAAGGGCTACACAGGTTAATTAAAAGATAACACCATGCAGTTGGACACAGTGCTTGGGTAATTGTTTCTTCCACTAAGATAAGTACGCAATGCATATCACAGAGGTTTAGAACAACAACAACAAAAAACTTGTGTGACAAAAATGGGACCTTTGTATTTAAAGCTGAAGTGCTCTTCTTATGTTAGATATTTATAACCTAGACACATAATGAAACATTTTCAAAATTATCTACAAACATTGAATAGCAATACTGATCAGTGGACTTAGATTGTTTGTAATTGCATAAAAAAGATGACATTAAAAACCTTTTTAGGGGCCAGGCACAGTGGATTGCTCTCGTAATCCCAACACTTTGAGAGGCCAAAGTGAGCAGATTGCTTGAGCCCGGGAGTTCGAGACCAGCCTGGGAAACGTGGCAAAACCCCATCTCTACAAAAAATATGAAAAAATTAGCCGGGCATGTTGGCATGACTATAGTCCCAGCTACTCAGGAGGCTGAGCAGGGAGGATCCATGGGCCCAAGAAGTCAAGGCTGCACTGAGCCATGATTGCACCACTGCACTCCAGCCTGGGTGATAGAATGAGATTCTGTCTCAAAACAAAACAAAACAAAAAAATCCCAAAACCTTTTTGTATGGTTAGCTTCCAAGATACGCAAAAGTAGAGTGAATAGTACAATGGGCGCCCACATACCCATCACTCACTCACAAGTCATCAATATATGGTCACTCTTCTTTTATCTATACTCCACTCCTTCCTGCACTGGATTATTTTGAAGGAAAATCTCAATGACATATCATTTTATTCATAAATATTTTAGTGTGTACGAAAAGGTGATTTTGACAGATTGATCCCAGTTTAGTTTTCTGATCCAGCTTTATCAGAATATCTTTGGAAAACATGATTAATTATAGAACCTCAGAAAAATCATTTGACTTCTCTAAGTCTCAGTTTCCTGTTCTGTAAATGAGATACTTAGACATCATAGTGGTGATACAAGGATTATAGGAGATAGTTCAAGATAACATAACATCAAAGTGATGAAAAAATTTAAATAATCTAAATAATCATCATTGCCATTATCATCATTGGAATTCAGATTTTATAGGTAAATGACACAGGAGCATTGGAAAGTGGAGTAATAAGATGTAGGGACTTAACCATAAAAATGAACAATATAATGGCATTCACAGAAACCTGGTTGGAGTTGGAGACCATTATTCTAAGTGAAGTAACTCAGAAATGGAAAACCAAACATCGTATGTTCTTGCTTATAAGTAGGAGCTAAGCTATGAGGATGCAAAGGCATAAGGATGATACAGTGGACTTTGGGGACTCAGGGGGAAGGGCAGGAGGGGGGTGAGGGATAAAAGACTACACTTTAGGTACAGTGTACACTGCTTGGGTGACAGATGCACCAACATCGCAGAAATCACCACTAAAGAACTTTTCCATGCAACCAAACATCACTTGTTCTTCAAGAACTATTGAAATTAAAAAAAAAACAAAATATCAAAAATTTCAAGCCTGAAAAAAAAAGATGTGGGGGCTTAAGAAGCTGCTGGGAGAGATGAAGATGGAAAATGTGGCAGATGTATTTGAAAAAGATGGGTGAAGTAAGATATACATGATGAAGGAGCATCAGCGCAGACAGCCAACGTTCAGGCATGGGGGAGAGTAAGGACGTGAGTGTCTGATGGTGGTGGTCACTTGTCAGTGCTCTGCTTCTAGGCAATAGGATAAGAACTTGGGGAAGTGAAACATTGGTGGAAGATTGACGAGGAAGAGACAGAACTTGAGTTTCACAAATGTTAAATTCTATTAAAGGTCAAATTCTATCATAGTAATAAATACTACTATAATGGAGAAGTTGAGCTATATATGGAAACAATTTTTAAGTCTTGCCTGATGGATCCCCTATTTCCAGAAATGATTGATATCACAAATTTATATGTGACCGATATATTTAAGTCATCTCTTGGAATTTAGTTTTGGGGGGATTTAATTGGTGCTCTATTATGCTAATCTTATCAAATGAAACTGGCTAAATTATTTTGAAATTTTGGATCCTAAATGGCTATTTACACTGGCCACTGGCCACCTCCTTCTTCTTCTTTTTTCTTTTTTACTGATATCAATAACTTTTTAATTCTTCATCAAAAAAATGGCATGCAGAATAATTTCACAATACAGAATGTTTCCAGATGCTTGTATATTTTATGTTCACCAGCAAATTATTTTTATTTGAATATATCAGAAATGGCTCCAGACACTAACTTAGACAACCCTTGCCTTTTTTGAAAACCTATCTATCCTATGACCAGTTTCAAAAGGACTGAATAGCCACAGAGGATACTTTCATGAATGGCATAAAGGAGTTAATGGCTGCTAACGGGTTAACTGGGGCCATGCCTCTCAGATACCATTTGCAACTAACAAGGACTTCAGGTGCCTTAACTAGAAGGAATGGATAATATGGACATTTTATTGGAAATGCTAGGGAGAGAAATGTGTGGGGCAGGAGGGCATTTGGTGTCTTTAAATCAAATCACACAAGAACAACACTTATAAATCACATTAAGGAGTTTAGATTTTATCCTCAACAGTATGCCTTCCAACTAAAATGGGAAGCAACATAATCATATTTGGACTTTAGAAATGTCACTCTGGACTGTAGGGGAAATAGTAAGGAGAAGAGTGACAGCGAGGACAGAATAACATGGTAGATAATAGCAGTTAGAATTGATAGGCCTTTGTTATCAGTTGGCTGCAGAGGGTGAGGGAGAAGTAGGAGATAAGGATGCTACTCAGGGTACAGATTTGGAAAACATGGTGGATGGTTGCATAGCTTGCTGAGATAGCAAAGGCAAAAGACAGGCAGGTTTGGAAGGAAAGATGGCAAGTTCCATTTGTGATGTGCTGAATTTGAGGTGCCTGTGAGGTATCCAAATGAATATTTCTGGTGAACTCAGTCTTGGAGCTCAGGAGAATGGATGTCATGGGCATAGAAATGGTAGCTGAAGCCACAGGAATGGATAAGATCAAAGACAGCAGTAAATCAACAAAGAATACAGGTGAACACACAGGTGCTGAGCACTGCTTACATCAGCCCTCTCTGGTTTGGACTTTCCCCTGGTATAAGCTTTTTTTTTTTTTTTTTGAGAAGAATCACGCCCAAGGTCAGGGAAGAAATCAGTGTCATTGGGCTATCATTCGATATTTGAGTTGGAAGAGATTCTTAAGGTCAAGTGGCAGATTAAACATAGCCATAAATTTCTTGACATTCTTTCCACCTACAGGTGGAGTGTATTTCTTGCCCTCCCACCTCTTAATTCTTGGAGGGCTCCACGGATGCTTTCGCCAATTCAGTATGGCAGAAGTGACCCCGGGCCAGTACCCAGGCTCAGGCATCAAAAGACTGGCAGCTTCCCATTCCTGTTGTTTGGAATATTTGCTGTTGGTGCCTGAACCGCCATTGAGAAATCTGACTACCCTGCTGGAGGGACTATGTGGCCCTTGGACCCATGTAGACAGAGAGAGACCCAACCGAGCCTAGCCTTCCAGCTGGCTCACCAGGGCACCAGATGTGTGAGTAAAGCTGTCATGACCCTCCAAACCAGCTACCAGCTGAACACCACAGAGCAATTCCTGTGGTCCCAGTCAACAGTCGCCATATGGAGCACAAGAATTGCTTATCGGAGCTCTGCCTAAATTCATGCCCCACTAAGTTGTGAAACACAACAAAATGTTTGTTGTTTTAAATCACTGAGTGTCGGGTTGTTTACTCAGCAATAGAGAAGAGAAACAGTTGTTTGTACCATATTCCCTCGTAATCCAATTTTGTAAAACATTATAGCATCAGTAGAGTCCTCTGTTAAGCCAAAAAGACCTATATGATGTATTCAAACCCGTGTTTCCATCTGTAAATCAAGGATAATAATACGTGTCATCCCTGCTTCTCAGAATTATTTTAGGGCTCAAGTGAGATAATATATGTGAATGCACTTCATAAATTATAAAGCACTCTACAAATATAGATGAATTTAAATAGAATTGTAAAGCACTCTACATTTTAAGTTTAAATATTTAAG
This sequence comes from Pan paniscus, assembly GCF_029289425.2. Taxonomy (NCBI): domain Eukaryota; kingdom Metazoa; phylum Chordata; class Mammalia; order Primates; family Hominidae; genus Pan; species Pan paniscus. The sequence continues at coordinate 68,911,542 of NC_085926.1, read as the reverse complement.
TTTAATTTAAATAGAATAAATAGAATTTCATTATAAAACGAAAGTTTTAAAATGACAAAGTTTTAAAACAGTGTTAAATATACAAAATTAATTAGCGTACTTGTAATTTTAAGTTAAGATTAATCAGAATTATTTTAACTCTCCATAAGTTGATTCAGAAGCTTTTCATTAGTTTTTTCTGCTTATTTAGTATTTTGATTCTTTGCAAAAGAATGGAAGTTCATTTTCACCTCTTCTTTCACCTTGTGTTGGTCTAAAGAGCTTTATTTACTTAAGGAAATTGAACAGATTCATTTTGGTCAAGAACAAGGAGATTTGTATCCAAATACACAGCAGGTACGAACTTCCTTGGATGACTTGGTTCTAGCTACAGATGACTAGCTTTTAAACATTTGTCACATTACCTCATTAGTAAATTGAATTATAAAATTAGCATCAGTTGCTCAGCAATCTGGTGATCTGGTACTAGTTTTCTTCAGGGTAATTGAATTAATTTGTGTAGTTTAAATGAACACCAATCTTGCAATTTTTCCATCATGATGCCTTTGAAAAAGTGGGTGGATGGAGAGTTCAAATTGAATTGTGATCCTTCAGAGGAACATAGTGAGGGATGCTTTCTATTGTTTATCTTTAGTTGTTTGACACATGCCTGTAATAGCAAATTCGAAGTAACAGCAAAATAAAGTCAGGTGTGAGGTGGGGGTCAACTGTGGTAGTTCCTGAGTCTATAAGATTTTTCTATTTTGGCACTATTGACCATTTTGGGCCAGATAATTCCCTCTTGTGGAGGCTGTGCTGTGCATTGCCAGTTGTTTAGCAGCATCTCTGACCTCTAACCACTAGATGCCAGCAGTAACCCCTGACAATCAAAAATGTCTACAGACATTGCCAAATGTCTCCTAGGGCCCCAAATTGCCCTCTATTGAGAACCATTGCTGTGGACAGTCGAGTGTGTTTCTCATTCTAAAGAGCAAACAAATTTTGCCCCAAACTCCTCCTCACTTCCCATCCCTACCTCCCTAATCCACAGCTTTACACATTACGTACATTTCTGTTTGATCAGCCCATCTCTGGTGGTATTTTTGTGGGCAATGATCTCTTGTTTATCCCCTTGATATTTGACAATAGGCTGCTCTTCCTTAGCCCCACTTGGAAACTGACATCCACATTTGAAGGTGATTTTTTAAAGAAGCCATCCTTTAAAAGGTCATAAAACACTTGGCATTAGGTTCTTAGAGTGTGTGATGAATATTTCAATAGTTAAAAATGTAGCCAGGCAGCACAAAGAAATGATTTAATGTTGTAAATAAATCTCTTTGTGGGATTTAATGTGCAAAAATGGACAGCAATGGCTTTAAAAAATCATTCCCCAAATGATGAGATCTATACAATGGCACACTCTGTATGTTGGATCCATATCTGGGGAGAGTGTTCACTATATCTTTCTTAGATATTGGAGGAGGACACTAAGATCATTTTCTCTCTTAGGACCTCCATCTCTTTTTCTCAAAACTAGAAGCCCATAAGATTGACTTTCTGGGAAATAATACTGATACCAGATCTCTGGAGAGTGTAGCATTCATCATGGTCCGCTAGATAATAATAATAAATAACAACATGGAAGTGGTCCTTATGTTGCGTCAGGCACTTATCTAAGAGCCTTACATGTGTTATACTCAAACTTGCGGACTACATCAGGAGTTGACCAGCTTGATATGGCCCAATGGCCAAATGTGGCTACTACTTGTTTTTGTACAGCCTGCGAGCTAAGAATATTGTTTACATTTTTAAGTGGTTGAAAAAAAGGTCAAAACAAGGATATTTCTTTTTTTTTTTTTTCTCATTTCATTTATTTTTATTTTTTAAATTGTTACGTAATAGTTGTGCATATTTTGGGGGTTATTCTGAAATTTTGATACGTGCTTACAATGTGTAATGATCAAGTCATGGTAATTGGGATATTTGTCACTGTAAACATTTTTCTTTTTTATTTATTTATTTATTTATTTATTTATTTATTATACTTTAAGTTTTAGGGTACATGTGCACATTGTGCAGGTTAGTTACATATGTATACATGTGCCATGCTGGTGCACTGCACCCACTAACTCGTCATCTCGCATTAGGTATATCTCCCAATGCTATCCCTCCCCCCTCCCCCCTCCCCACCACAGTCCCCAGAGTATGATATTCCCCTTCCTGTGTCCATGTGATCTCATTGTTCAATTCCCACCTATGAGTGAGAATATGCGGTGTTTGGTTTTTTGTTCTTGCGATAGTTTACTGAGAATGATGGTTTCCAATTTCATCCATGTCCCTACAAAGGATATGAACTCATCATTTTTTATGGCTGCATAGTATTCCATGGTGTATATGTGCCACATTTTCTTAATCCAGTCTATCATTGTTGGACATTTGGGTTGGTTCCAAGTCTTTGCTATTGTGAATAATGCCGCAATAAACATACGTGTGCATGTGTCTTTATAGCAGCATGATTTATAGTCATATTTCTTGACAAGTGAATATGATATGAGATTCAAATGTCAGAGTCTATTCAGCAAGTTTGATTGGGACATGTCCACACCCATTGGCTTACATATTGCCTGTGGCTGCTTCATGCTACGAGATGGAGCTGAGCAGTTGCTGCTGAGCCCATGGCCTGCAAAGCCTAAGGTATTTCGTGTCTGGCGTTTTACAGAATAAGTTCATTGACCCTTGAGCTAGGTATTATTACTGTCCACATTACAGAAGTGAAAAGAAAATCACAGAAAAATAAATAGTTTGTTCCAAGTCATGTATCAGAGGTGTGGCAGGGTCAGGACTTGAACCCAAATAGCCTGGCTTCAGAGATCCTTCAGTCCACTGTGGTATCACAATACAGTGACGATAAAACTTGCCAGTACAGAACTCTTGCTAAAAAACAAAAACAACTCCCTGTAATTCAGCTCCCTTTATTATACTTTCCAGCCAGTTCATCTTTATTTTTGTACTTAGAGTCCCTGAGCAGTGATAGCTGAATGAAGTGCAGAGCCTTTTGCACTCCTTAGGCTGTATATATATTCCCTTCCAAATTTCTAAGGATGAGTGTTTATAATTTTCCTTTTATCTAGGGGGATCCTGCCGTAAAAGGAAGCACCCCTGAGGTGCAGTGAACAGAGAGCTAGGAACTAAGGCAAATAGCTGGCTTCCTGTTGCAAAGGAACAAGTGAGGAAGGAGGAAATGTCAAGGACAGAAGGACAATTTCTAGGTCTGCTGTAATGGACGTTTTAATGTCTATGTAGAACAGTTAGGAACTTAAAAAAAAAAATCTCATCCAACAGCTTGGCCCAGAATTGGCCTTGCTTCATTCAATTTATCCATTTTAGAAGATGAAAGGCTGCGTTGTCTGCCAAGATTTAGTGTCCAGTCCCAGGGAATCATTGTGTTTCTAATCTGATGTTTGGGCCATGACGCCAACCCCTTTGCCTGCTGGTCAAGATCAGTTCCTCTTTTTGTTATGTTGTTAAAAGGCCCATGACACAGATTGGTTTCAAACAGCATTTGGCTCCGTAGGGGACCAACTCACAGTCCTTCGGTTTTATTTTATTTTTTTTCTGGTATTTAGAGAGGAGTTCATTCCTACTAGCAGAGGACTGTAATAATACTCATTTTTAAAAACAGCTCCCCCAAAATTGAGTACGGAATGTTCTAGATCCTGACTGGGGTGTGGTTGCATGGGTGTATACATTTGTCAATGCTCATCTGAGCATTTTACCTCAATTATAAGGGCATGAGAGGAGAAAAAAGCATGAAAACTAGATAGAAAAAAAGAAGAAGAATGAGAATAGTTAATTACAGCACCTGTCTGAGGCTGGGTAAACCTAGAATTACTCTCTAGTAATCACTTCTAATTCTTAAGATTTCTTCAATCCCAGATCAAGGTATCCCCTTGTGGGAGGCTTACATTCATTCCCCCTAATTGTGTTCTCCATTCCTTTGAAAGCAGTCATTCTAAGGCCACATAAGGATAACCGATATTTATCCCTATAAATAGTTAGTGTCAGAAAGGTAATCTTTCTCTGCATGTCTCTTTATTATGTCACACTGGACTTAGAATTAAATAAAGGTAGAAAATCTATCTACCTGAGGTGGGGGGCAGTGAATGAATTTGGCATTTATTTCCTCAAACTTGTAAGGAAAGTGAAAGTGTAAAGATAAGAAATACGACTTTAAAATAAAAAAGTCTTTGGTTGTAATCATTCGTCATGCCTCTGATACAGATTTCCAGTCTTAGATATAAATATTTCAGGATAGAGACGCTTTCATCTTTCTCTGCCTTGCAAGAAGGGAAGATTGGAAACAATCTTCCTTAAAGTAAGCAGCTTTAATCATTGTTTCTAAATCAACTGAACTGTGTAGGGAAAAAAAGAAGATGTAAGAATCCTATAATCCCTGGTTTAGTTGTAATGAAAATGTCCAGGCTGAGAAGGGAACAGATGGATTTTGATTAATTTCTACTAAGACCAGCAAGTATCAACCTCAATATTCTTTATAAACTTGTCAGGGTAAATGTTATGTAGTCATAAGAGAATGAAGAAAAAAAGATTTATAACTGGGTTATGAAGAGTTAAAGAGGATATACTTAAAAACACGATCCTTAGCAACATGTCAAAAATGCAGATTCATTGAATCACGGCAATTTTTTTCAGAGACTGTTTCAGATTTGTTCCTTTAAAAAGAAGTTGATATTTTTAAGAAGAGGACCTGTACCCATTGCCTTGGGTATCCAGTGCAGTGGGCCACAACATACCCACTACATAGGCTTAACGCTAAGAAGAATGCAAACAAGACTCAAAGAGCTGAGAAGCTGCACCCTGGATTCGACATTTATGATTCCAGGATGATAACTGAAAACAAAGATGAACTTTACCAAGACATAATTTGGAATGAACTTAGACAATTCAGTTGCCACAGTTCATTAGTTTTATGGTTGATATTTAGGGTGCTGAGGGGCAAACTCTCAGCTTCCCTTGTCCTTTGCAGAACCTCCTCATTCCTCCAGTCAATCAGAGAACCAACTGGGAAGAAGTGCAGAAAAATTCAGGGGCTTAGAGATTTAAATTCGGCATTAACTTGCAATTAGAAATGGAGTTTCTAAAAAGGCAAAGAAACAATCTGAAGTAGCATCAGTCCCACATTTGGGTAGAGTATGAGATGTTTACCTCCAACAGAAAATCAATAACTGCTGATTTTAGATTTAAAAGTACTTCTGCTGTCTAGCTTTGTCTTCTTCCCAGTGTAATTTCACATTTTCCTTTACTTTCTGCTTGGTCTATGAGACGGCCGCAGACTGAGGGCCGGGTGAACAAATAGAATCTTAAATATAACCTTCAGTATTATCGATACTTAACAAATTGCCAATTAAAGGCAGTATTCGTCATTCAAAAACTTCTCAGATCTCGTTTAAAAACAAAACAAATTTCAACTGGGAGCAAAAATGTGATCTTTCTTAAAAAAAAAAAAAGGATCTTTCTGAGCAGAGAACATATGGAAAATGTTCTCTCCTTCCCAGGTATAGAGTGATATATTTACATAGAGGAAATGGAGAATTATTAATGAACTATGTGATCGTTGTGCCTCCCATCACTGGAATGTGGTGAGTAGTAAATGAATTAGGCATTAATTCAACAGTAGATACACCATTTTTTTCTATTATCTTGTCATCATAGTTGTGACTTGGAAATACGATCTACTTAGGGACAAGGATGCTGAGCTCACTGTAATGGAAACAGGCTGTTTGGGAAATTTGATCCAAGGATCATGATTTTAACTTGATAGTAGCCCACCTTCCAGGGAGCTCCTGTTCATTTTCTGTCAGTTAGGCCTGTGGGTTGAAGACGATGCTTCCATTAGAATGGCCTCCTGTAGAAAATAACTGGAGCCAACTTCTTCATTAGGCACAGTAGGCGCAGTGCCTAGGGCCCATGGAATATTTTAATTTCTTTTGAAACTGGAAAAAAAAAATGATTATAATCCAGTCTGGATGACATGTCTTTATATCAACAGAATCATAAAATATAATTTTCAATAGCTTTAAAAAGTTCTTTTTTTATTTTTTATTTTCAATAGCTTTTTTATAGAGGAAGGAAGTCATGTAAGTAGGAGTGCCAAGGGCCCACAACAGCCATAATGTAGGCCTGGAAACTGATGGCAAACTCTAAGATTTTAGTGGAAGAGAATGATGCAAAGGGGCTCTTTGCAAAGGCATGGCTTGAGTGAAGAAAACCAGGAAGGGGCGGTGAAGCCCTTAGGGGTTAGAAATCATGGGAAGCTATCACCACCTGTGGGCCTGAAGCCACAAAAGAAGACACCTCCTTGGCCAAACCCAATTAGAAACCAGGGGTGAGGGAATCTAGAGGTTCATTCCATCAGCTCCAGAGGACAGAGAGCCAAGCAGAAGCACAGGCAAGAGCAGAAAATAGATTAGAGTTGGGAGATGGAGTTGTCAACGAAGAATAACCAATTCAAGGACCCATATTCCAATTACTTCCTGTCTCTGGATTTTTTTTCTTTTTTTTTTCCCTTGAGACGGAGTTTTTGCTCTGTCACCCAGGCTGGAGTGTAATGGCACGATCTCAGCTCACTACAACCTCCGCCTTCTGGATTCAAGTGATTCTCCTGCCTCAGCCTCCTGAGTAGCTGGGATTACAGGTGCCTGCCACCACACCCAGCTAATTTTTGTATTTTTAGTAGAGATGAGGTTTCACCATGTTGGCCAGGCTGCTCTGGAACTCTTGACCTCAAGTGATCCACCCGCCTCGGCCTCCCAAAGGATTACAGGTGTGAGCCACCATGCCCGGCCCTGTCTCTGGAATTTTTGAGGGGGTAAAACTGCCTTTGTGAAGGATTAATAGGATTCATGCATGAATTGTAAAAGTAGAAACTTATTTTCACTTTCAAAAAGAAAAAAAAAACGGATTTGAGAGGATGGTACCTGCCCTTCAGGGTGCAAAGGGCCCAGGCGTTCTTGCTTGAATGCTTTCCTTTTAAACAATCTGTCCTTTAGGGGTTGTGTTTCCTAGCCCTTTCCAATCAAGGCTCAACCTCCCTTTCTAGCCCAGTGAGGAGATGTTTGGAGAATTGGTCAAGAAAAGCCTTCTGAATCAGACTGCCTGACCCAGCTCCATTACTGAATAGCTGTATCACCTCAGTTTCTGTATCTGTAAAAATAGAATAATAACAGTACATGCTTCATAGGATGGTGGGGAGGATTAAATGAAATAATAGTAGCAAATATTTATAGAGTGCTTATTATGAGCTAAGCACTATTCTAAGCATGTTATGTATGTTAACTCATTTTAACCACACAGAAAAACAAAGATTAAAACCTGAAGAGAGACCAGTTTGTGATGGTATTATTTAGGTAACAGGATATGGCTGTGCTTGAAACTAAACTGCCCTGGGTTTTCATATATGTGAATCAATAAATATTCTCTTATTTTTGGGAGAGTCTCTAAGCCAGTAACATTGAATTTCTGTTATTTGCAACCAAGACAATTCTAACAAAAGAGATAACATATATATATAGTTATGTATGTTGATATGGCTTGGCTCTATGTCCTCACCCAAATCTCATGTCCTGTTGTACTTCTCAGTGTTGGGGGAGGGATCAGATGGGAGGTGTCTAAATCATGAGGGCAGATTTACTCCTTGCTGTTCTCATGATAGTGAGTGAGTTCTCACTAGATCTGGTTTAAAAGTATATAACACCTCCCCCTTCACACACTCTCCCTTTCCTCCTCTGCCATGGGAAGAGGTAATTGCTTCACCTTCATCTTCCACCATGATTTTAAGTTTCCTGAGGCCTTCCAGCCATGCTTCCTGTACAGCTTGCAGAACTGTGAGTTAATTAAACCCTTTTTCTTTATGAATTACCCAGTCTCAGGTAGTTCTCTATAGCAGTGTGAGAATGGACTAATATATATATACACACACATATATGTATATATTTATGTATATTGTATATATGTACACAAATATATATTCATTAGCTAAATAAGGAAGAAAAGTGATAGAATTCATCGGTAATGTTGTTAAACTTGTGTAGACATTGCTATAGGAAGTCTCTCATTAGAAAAACTAATAAGGCCGGGCGCGATGGCTCACGTCTGTAATCCCAGCACTTTGGGAGGCTGAGGTGGGTGGATCATGAGCTCAAGAGATTGAGACCATCCTGGCCAACATGGTGAAACCCTGTCTCTACTAAAAATACAAAAATTAGCTGGGTGTGGTGGCACACACCTGCAGTCCCAACTACTCAGGAGGCTGAGGCAGGAGAATTGCTTGAGCCCGGGAGGTGGATGTTGTGGTGAGCCAAGATCGTGCCACTACACTTCAGCCTGATGACAGACTGAGACTCCATCTCACACATACACACACAAAAAAAACCCCAAAAAACTGATAAAAGTGACTTTAAATTTGTTCAGTACCTTTGGTGCCAGGTGATTGTATGTATATTTTTCATCCACCCTATGAGGGAAGTTTTAATACTATTCCCACTTTATAGAGGAAAACAGGAAGCACCAGAGAGCTGGAATAACTTTCCCAAAGCCAGTTAGCTGCTGAGTCAATTGAGCCAGGATTCAAATCCTGATGCCTAACTCCAAAACCTGTGCTATGTTGTCATAGTAGACTTCCTCCCTGTGACATACTCAGAATGTATGAGGGGATGGCCCATGGGTTTGAGCCAGTGTAGTTTTTGCCATCTTCTTTTGTTCCATCAGAGAAGGCTGGGATAACCACAAGAACTGCAAAGGAGGATGGGATCAGAGCTGCCGTGATGAACACAGCTCACCGTGAAAAATGAACTCTGCATCAGCTTTGGAAAGGTGACCCTCTCTCCTTCAGAGTAATTGAACTGACAGAGGCTTTTCTCTACCTGTTGGTCACATGCTGTGTGGGCATTAATAGTAAAGCCCCTGACACTAACTTCTGCAGCGATAGAGCAATTGTCCTGCCATATTATGTGCTTTGGCAACAATAAGAGTCTGAAGTGGTACCCACTGGCCCAAACCCAGAAGTGAACTCCTTCCTAATGACTTTTTATTTGTTACCAGTCTTCCTGCCCTTACTGAAGCAAAAGGGAGGCCCTGATCATGGGTGGAGGCCACAGAGAAGGGAAGACATTTCCCTGGACCTGAGCATGCAGCTGCAGCCTCTCAGTTCCCTGGAGAGGGGCTGGGGTCAGGGTTGGGGCTTGAAGGATGGAGGAACATCCTCAGTCCTTTTCAAGCCTATGATTCCCATCTCTTGGGGTTAATATCAAATAATTGCCTGTCAGGCTTTCTCTGACCTTCCTTCCTCAGGCCCAACTTCTTTCTCCTTCCTGTGTGCTTTCATAGAGCATTTATTATATCACACTGTAATACTTTTTCCTTTAAAAATGTATTTCCTCTTCTTTATAATACAAAAGTCATTATATTCTAGACTACTGGAAAAAAATACTCATAATTTCATCACTTAAAAAACTCATTCTTAGTATGTGTACTTCCTTTCTTTCAAAAAATATTCTAGGTTTTTTTTTTCTGAGACAGAATCTCACTCTGTTGCACAGGCTGGAGCTCACTGGTATGATCACAGCTCACTGTAGCCTAGACCTCCTGGACTCGAGTGATTCTCCCTCTATGCATAATTTTAAAATTTTTTCTAGAGGCAGGATCTCATTATGTTGCCCAGGCTGGTCTCAAACTCCTGGGTTCGACTGATCCTCCCACCTTGGCCTCCCGAAGTGCTGGGATTACAGGCATGATCCACTGTGCCCAGCCAAAAATATTTTACTTTTTAGTTAAAAGCTTATCACTCCAAAAGGGCCATGATCTCTTCATATTTTAGGTGGCTAGTGCATAGTAGATGCCTGGACAATATTTGCTGAATCTGGCTGGCACAAGCCAAATGTTGATTTTAACTTGCTTTTTAAAAAATTTCCAATTAGTCACATCAAAGTTGTCTGGAAACCTCATTAGCCAACTTAAACCAGTGATAAAAAAGCTTCTTCTAATGATGGAATCCTATGTCTATCTCAGGCTCTTGGTTCTTTTATTCTAACTTTTTAATTCTGTCTCTGCCTTTTTTTTAAAACAACTTTACTGAGATATAATTCACATACCATAAAATTCACCCCCTTTAAAGTGTACAGTTCAGTGGCTTCAATATATTGACAGAGTTGTGCAGCCATCATCTCTACTTAATTTTAGAAAATTGTCTTCACACCAAAAAGAAACCCTACGTATATTAAGAAACTGTAATAAGCAGTCACTCTTCAGTCTCCTTTCCCCATCTGCTGGCTACTAGTGTCTTTCCTCTCTCTGTAGATTTGCTTATTCTGGATATTTCGTAGAAATGAAATCACACAATATGTAGTCCTTTGTGATTGGCTTATTTCATTGAGCAAAACGTTTTCAAGACTCATCTATGTTGGAGAATGTATCTTTTTTTTTGAGACGGAGTCTCACTCTTTCGCCCAGGCTGGAGTGCAGTGGTGTGGTCTTGGCTCACTGCAGCCTCTGTCTCCCAGGTTCAAGCGATTCTCCTGCCTCAGCCTCCTGAGTAGCTGGAACCACAGGCGCCCACCCCCAAGCCCAGCTAATTTTTTGTATTTTTTCTTTTTTTCAGTAGAGCTGAGGTTTCTTCCTGTTGGCCAGCGTGGTCTAGAACTCCTGACCTCAAGTGATCTGCCCACCTCAGCCTCCCAAAGTGCTGGGATTACAGGCATGAGCTGCCATGCCTGTTCCATCTACGAGTTTTTTTAAAACAACTTTTTACTGTTGCTCTGCATGTTTTTTTCTGTCTACTTGTCCTTCACATTCTTTGAGAGCTCCCTAACTGCTTATGTGTTCAGATGGCCTCTGTTATCTGATATTTGCCTTCTTTGTCCAAGCAGTGTGACATCTCCTGTATCCCATTGCTCAAGACTCCAAAGATCAAATAACAACCCTATTGGAATTTGCCAGACTCTAAAAAACACTGTTTATTTCAGCTTTATGTAATATACACTTCTATAATTGGATGTCTAATGACTAGAAAGCAAGTCTATTTGAAAGTAACAATCTTACACACACACACACACACACACACACACACAGACACACACAGACATACAGAACCATTCCAAAGACTACATAGGCAACTGGGAAAAGAAAAATAAAATTTCCAGAAGAGTATGTTGAACAATTCATTTTTAAAAAGTATATCCCTGCAAAAGAATTTTAATTAACTGAAAGAAGGATTGGCAACAACTAGGTTCTAGGAAATAGAAAATTTATATGATGTTCTAAATTTTCCAAGTTTTATTATAACTGAGAGGAATTGGTTCAAGGTTTATCTGGAGCTTTAAAATCTAAACCTCAAATCAGTGTCAATTACCTCAGCATACACTGCCAAGAAGATCACTTATTATTAATGGGTGGTGAAATGGATCACTAGGAAGTTAAAATAATTCTTTGTCATGAGTTTTGTCTCTGAGTACAATTGAGTTGTTTTTCTAACTATATTTCAGAGGTCTAGAATATGTCTGTATCTAATCAACTCATCACATTTTCCTCTGTGTGTTATTAAGGCATTCATTAGCCTTCAATAGCACTGCAGAAGCTGGCTTTGGTTTAAAATTGTGCCCATGGTAGGAATATTTCCATAAACCACTTAAAACATTAGTAAGCTGTACTCTTCTCCCCCCTCCCCAGAATTTATTTAATCTCATTAAACTTAAAAAATAGTCGAAGCAGTGGGTAGCATTTTCTTTCTTTCTTTCTTTTTTGGTGAATCAAAACGTGAAAAAAGAATGCAAGCATTAAGAGGTAATGAACATTGGATGCACTCTATTCTAACTGTTCAGACTTAAAGCAATATAAAATACTTAGATGTCATTATCTAAAATACTTATGATGGGATTGTTTTTCCTCGATAAGAAATTAATTGGTAATAAATCTGTATTAGAGGGAGGCTGGAAGTAAAAACAGACTGTGCCAACTTAATTTGGCTTTAGGGATAAGAAAGAAGCAGATGTTGGAATTAGCACTTTAGATAGTAACCCTCCAAATCAGCATTTGGAGACAAGATTGGTTGTGGAATTTTTCCTGGGAACTGGTAGATTCACCCATCTGAGATCCATAGCTTTGATTACATTTTGGGGCCTCTGAAATTTATAGAAAATTGTACTTAGAAATAGGACTCATAATTTAAAATTTTCTTAACACCACAGTGCTCACAAATTTGCATGTCATTTGTGAGTAGGGGGCATACTATACTAATCTTCTTTCTCTGGATTATGTCAATTTTGGTGGTATACATGCTACCAAAGTAAGCACTAATAGCAAAAAGCCCAGGACTCAAGCAAGATGGGTTTTAGCGTTCTTGTAAAATAATTATGTTGCCATAGGCAAGTCGTCTAACTTCTATGACATCAGTTTTCTCATCAGTAAAATGGGAACAATTGGTAGCTGCCCTGCATGTTTGGTAAGGTGGAAAGTACTGTGGAAAGTTAAAAGCACTAGAGAAATAAAATGTGTATGTTAAGTCAGAAAACTATGACTTACACCACTGAGGTAGTAAATATTACAGATCCAAACCCCAACATTAGAAATTTTTTGTAATAAAACAATCAAAGAAATATATGAAGATATTCATCAAAACATTACCAGTGATGGTGCAATGTTGGGAGTAATCTAAATATCCAACAATAACAGATTGGCAAAATAGATTATGTTATGGCTATAGTAAGGAAGACTATACCTCTATGAAGTTTCACGACATGTAATCTGCAAAAAATTGCAGAATATGAAACAGTATTTTATTATATAACCCCAACTTTTAGTTTGTTGAAATACAATGTATAGGAAAAAATGGAAATAGATAAAACATTAATGATTAGCTCTGAGTGGATGAAGCATGGTTGACTTTTTATTTTGAGGGGAATTTTCTGTATTTTTGAAGTTTTCTGTATAAAGCACATATAACTTTTTTATTAGAAAGATATACATGTATGTGTGTAATATATATCTATGTATCACTGATTCCCAACTGGGGCTAGTTTTGAGCCCCATCCCCACCCCCAGCGAATGTTTGGCAATGTTTGGAGCTATTTTTGCTTGTCCCAACTGTGAAATGCTATTGGTGTCTAGTGGGAAGAGACCAGGGATACTGCTAAACACCCTACAGTGCACAGGGAAGCCTCCCACAGTAAAGAATTATCTGGCCAAAATGTCAATAGTGCTGAGGTTGAGAACCCTGAGCATTTCTTCCTAGGTCAGACCTCTGTTGTTGGTCTCATGAACAAGGGCTGAAGGCTAAGGGAGATTTGTCCACAGTGGTCTCCCAGGTAATGCTCACCCCTACCTGACTTTCTTCTCTTCAAACTGTCTTCTCTTGCACTCAGCCCATGGAGTCTGTACCTAGTCTAAAGCTAGAGGGAGGCTATTTTCCCCAATCTATTGTTCAGGGTATGCTGTGGCTTTTTGATATTCAAAAGCCTGGCTTCTGGGGCTCAGAAACCCTTTCAAAACTATTATCTCTGGTGTGGGTTTCAGCAGCCTATTTTGAAACTCATAAGCCATGGCTTTGTCTCTTTGTTCTCAGAGTTTTGCTTTGGTATTTTTTTCCCTAGGGCTGTAAGCATACTGTTTAGCTGCTGCAATTTGTTGAGTGCAAGAAGGAAAGAAGGGGCATGGAGTAAAAGGAAGTACAAGGGAATATTTAAAAAATCATCTCAGTGCATTTATTTATTATTTAAAATGTATGTCAGTGTGTTCTAATAACCTTAAAAAATAAAATGCTGACATAATGAATCACACATTACTTTTTTGTTTTTGTTAAGAATCTTATGAAAATGTTAGAATGTTTTGAATTTGCTAGGGGCAAAATTAACTCAATTTGGAACCTTGTTTATCAAGACTGGGTGGGAGTGTCACTTTGGGGTGTCGCCATATTCAACCTGATACCCACTTTTTTTTTTTTTTTTTTTAAAGAGATAAGGTCTCACTCTGTCATCCAGGCTAGACTACAGTTGCCCAATCATAGCTCACGGCAGCCTCAAACTCCTGGGCTAAACTTATCCTCCTGCTTTAGCCTCCTGAGTAGCTGGAACTACAGGTGCCTGCCATGACGCCTGGCTAATTTTTAAATTTCTTGTAAAGACAAGGTCTCATTATTTTTCCCAGGCTGGTCTTCTCAATTACTGGCCTCAAGTGATCCTCTTGCCTTGGCCTCCCAAAATGTTGAGAATACAGGCATGAGCTATGGTGCCCAGCTGATACCTGCTTTTTGATATTCTCCAGGTCCCGTCTTGTTCTCTTCAGCCTGGTCCTTCAGACTTGTATTAATTTGCAAGGTTTGTTTAGAGATTAAAATGGTTAAGGCAGATTGAATTTTTCAGACCAGGCATACTACGAGGGTAATGGAACATGAGCATGGCAGGAAAATGACCAAATCCTAGAACACAAACTGCTTGAGGTTCCTTCCATCTCATGACACCTAGAAGCATGGTCACTGTGAACCTCTGTAAACTCTACCTCAATCTTGCTTCTGTTGATAGAATACTATAGTAGTCAGCGTTCTTCAGAGAAACAGAACCAATAGGATATATATAGAAATAAATATGAATATAAATTGTATATATAAATTATAAGTATAGCTTATATAAATAAATATAAATTATACAAAAATAAATTTAAATACAAATTATATAAAAGTAAATATAAATATACATTATATATAAATATGCATTATTTATATATATTATATATAAATATACATTATACATATATAATATATAAATATACATTATAAATATATATTATATATAAATATACATTATTTATATATATAACAAACATGAGATTTTTTGTAAGGTAATTGGCTCATGCAATTACAGAAGCTGAGACTCCATGATCTGCCATCTGCAAGCTGGAGACTCAGGAAAGCCAGGGGCGTAGCTCAAAACCCTGAGAGCTCTACAGCTGCTGGTGTAAATTCCAATCAAAATCTAAAAACCTGAGAACCACGAGTGCTGAAGGCAGGAGAATATCAATGTCCCAGCTCAAACAGTCAGCCAGAGAGTGAATTCAAACTTTTTCTGCCTTTTTGTTCTATTCAGGGCCTCAATGAATTGGGTAATGCCCTCTCTCGTTGGGGAGGGCCGTCTGTTTTTTACTTAGTTTACCTATTCAGATATCAATCTCTTTCAGAAATACCTTCACAGACATACCCAGACATTGTGTTTAACCAGATATCTGGGCATGCTGTGGCCCAGTTAATTCAACACATACAATTAGTCATTACTAGTATATAATGTGTAGAGCCTTGCACAGAGTGAGTGCCCAATAGATGAGGCTATCACACTAATTCCCTAACTGTGTACTTTCACTTGACAGCCTCATTCCCCTCTGTGGCTGCAATGAGTACCTCTAAGCATCTAAGCAGATGATTTCCAAATCCACGTCTCCAGCCCAGATCTCTACCACTCAAGGTTCTGAGGCAACTTGGAGTAGGGGAAAATCATTCTTGACTTAGAGACTTTCTAGCTTGAAACAAGTCACACTAGGAAACATCAAATATGTTCTCTAAGCCTCAGTTTATTCATTGGTAAAAATGGAGAAAATAAATACCTCTAATGGAGTAATACCTTTTCTTACCTAGATATTCTACTCAAACACAAAATTTTCAAGCACTGAAGCTCCCAGTAAACCGAGTCAGCTACTTCCTGAATATCTCTTTTAGAGTTGCTGTGGTCTCAGATCTCCAACTCTGTAGACTGGCTTCTTCATAGCTTCAATTGCACATCGTCCATAATTGTCTGTCATGTCTTCTACTTTATTATGACATTTAGTTCAACTGCCCCAACCAAATGACTCAGTCTCTAGGGCTCCCATTTTCAAATTCCAGGAAGAAAAGTCTGTTTGGCTCATGCCACTTTTCCAGCCAGGTCACACAAATCAGAGGCACTGGATAGATGAATTGTACCTGGCTTAGGACCTCAAACATAATTTATTTAGCTGTTGCCACGTGGGTTGGGTAATACGGAACATGGTTAGTTGTTCAGTCAGGGCAGTGGGTAGGGCAGATTCCCGCAATGGACACTAGTGAGCAGTGTCCAACGTTCCTTCTTTTCTAGGAATTTATAACCATGTAATGATAGTGGGGCTGCCATTCACCACCGCCTCCCCCTTGCCCAACCTGGGCATGGACATAGACTTGTGAAACAAGCTGGGCTAGATTTTTAAAAAACTGAAGTCAGAGGAGAATTCTTGTTGCCTTTAGGGTCACATGGCTGGAAGGGAATAGCTTGGGATTATTGAATAACATTTCCTCTGCTTTTTGGATGTAGCCTCTTCTTGATAAGAGAATGAGGCCAACAATAAAAAAAGAAAAAAAAAAGCCAAGAGATGGGGAAATTATACATACACATACATTCCTTCCCTGAGTACTAATATCCAACCACACTTCTGGAACGTCTCAGTTATGTGAGCAGATAGCTGTCCCTTTTTGCCTATGCCAGTTGTGTTGGGTTTCTGTCACCTGCAATCAAGGGTTTTGGCTAGGACGCTTTCTCGGGAGATGCTTGGCAGGCAGGCAAATGTCTAGTACTGCATCCAGCTTGAAATCCATGGGATTTGAGGTCTATGGATAGATTTAGCTTCCCTGATGAGAAAGTCCCTGATTGAGAGTATTTCAAATGTCAGATGTCCAAGTGAAGCCTCTTAAGTCCTACTTTAACGTTCATGACCTTTTACAAAATAATGTTCCAAGGTAGAGGCAAAAAACTCAAGTCCAAAAATAAAAGTCAAATGGCATGTGGTTTTTGTTGCATGTGTTAGAATATGATAGATAGAAAAAAAAACTGGAATAAAACCCAACTCTTATTTTTCTGTTTTCTCCAAAACTTTGCACTAGAATTCTAGGAGATTAGATAGGACAGGTAATGACCATCAGCATGGTTTCTCTTTCCACCTTTATTTTGTCACAATATCAACTTGCAAGACACAAACTCAGCATGCTCAGAACCCAAGTTCCAAAGATATTTAACTGTCAGCCCATCTTTGCCACCATCCTCACTAGATTGAGTCGTTTCAGGGGAAGCTGAGTTGGTGAACGGGGAAGGAAGAAATTCTCAGTATACATCATCATTCAGTGTGAGGCAGAGTGGCTGCCCCTTAGGGTTGCAGAGCCAGAGAGAGAAGAGAACATTAAGGATGGAATCAGGCTAGGCCCATGGTGGAATATGAAGGCACTGCAAATCCTGTGTTTCTTTAGAATAGCATTCTCATCGGCCATTTCTGCCAATGGAGTCACTCCTATTTTCATAAATCTCAGCCCCCTTCTGATTGTGTTATGCCCCACCTTTCCAATTTTGCCATTTACTTAAATTATTATCCATATATTTTTCTTTAATTGGAATCACCTTTGAATTTAGCCTCATTCCAAATAGCAATATCCATGAAACCACAGGTTTGATATTCTCACTTAACTTTTTCCTGATGTACATTAAAACAATGAAAACTATTAAAAAATTCTTTTGCATTTCAGGTAAAGTCATTTTGCAACCCATCTGTGGAATAAAAACCATATTTTGGAGAATAATGGGTTAATATATTGTTTCTTGTGTTACCACACAGACATGCTACAAATGTGGGAGGTATAACAGTTAGAAACTTTATTTATATCTGGAAATGATTAGCAGATTTGATACGGTCACCTGTTACAGTCTATAAGGTGAAGGTACAGAGAATCAGTAAATTTTGATGGAGCAGATAGGGGTTAGAGAAAAAATAATTTCTTTCTTTCTTTCTTTCTTTTTTTTTTTCTTGAGATGGAGTCTCACTCTGTTGCCCAGGCTGGAATGCAGTGGCTCAATCTTGACTCACTGCAACCTCTGCTTCCTGGGTTCAAGGGATTCTCCTGCCTCAGCCTGCTGAGTAACTGGGACTACAGGCACGCACCACCATGCCTGGCTAATTTTTGTATTTTTAAAATAGAGATGGGGTTTCATCATGTTGGCCAGGCTAGTCTCAAACTCCTGACCTCAAGTGATCTGCCCGCCTCGGCCTCCCATATTGCTGGGATTACAGGCGTAGGCCACCACACCCTGGCCTAGGGAAACAATAATTTTTTGTTTATTATCTTTTTTCCTTGCTAGACTGGCAGTCCTGTGAGAGTGCAATCTGTATCTACCTTGTTCACTAATGTGGGCTCGTAGGTAGCAGAGAGACTGGCACATAGTTGGCACTCATTAAATATTTGTTGGAGGAGGAAGGTATGAGCTGAATAAAGAGTCTCATCCAGGTCATTGTGGTATATATTTGTAAGTTCTTTGAGGTCTAGGATTATGGATTTTTCTTTTACAACTGCATCTCAAGTACCTCATACAATATCTAGCACATGCAAATAAAATTAAAAAATTTTTTTGACCAAAATATGTTTAGTCTAAGTTTGGTAATTTGTGATACAAATTGAATCACATCTCCATTTTCAGCTTTAAAAATTTGATATTTTGGACATTTACAAGAACTTCCATTAGTTTTTAAAAGTTATTTTAAATTGTGGTGAAATGCACTTTGTAATAAAATGTACCAACTTAATGATTTTTAAGTGTACATTTCAGTGCCATTAAGTACATTCAAACTATTGGGTTACCATCACTTCATCCATCCCTGAACTCTTCATCTTGCAAAATGGAAACTATACCCATTAAACACTAACTTTCCATTCTTCCCTTCCTCTAATCCAAACTCATCCAACCCGTGGCCTGTGGGCCGCATATGGCCCAGGATGGCTTTGAATGTGGCCCAACACAAATTTGTTAACTTTCTTAAAACATTATGAGATGTTTCTGTGATTTTTAAAAAAGTCCATCAGCTATCATTAGTGTTAGTGTATTTTATGGGTGGCCCAAGACAATTCTTCTTTTTCCAATGTGGCCCAGGGAAGCCAAGATTGGACACCCCTGCTCTAGCCCCTGGCAACCACCATTATACTTTCTTTTTTCTTTTTTGAGACAAGGTCTCACTGTCACCCAGGCTGTAGTACTACAGTAGCATGATCATGGCTCACTGCAGCCTCGACCTCCTGGGCTCAAACAATACTCCCACCTCAGCCTCCCAAGTAGCTGGAACTATAGATGAGCACCGCCATGCCTGGCTAAGTTTTTAAATTGTTTTCTGTAGAGATGGGGTCCCACTATGTTACCCAGGCTAGTTTAGAACTCCAGGGCTCAAGCGATCCTCCTGCATTGGCTTCCTGAAGTGCTGGGATTATAGGCATGAGTCACATGATTCCACTTTCTGTCTTTATACATTTGACTAGTCTCAGTACCTCACATAAATGAAATCACACAGTATTTGTCTTTTTGTGAATGGCATATCTCACTTAGCATGATGTCTCCAAGGTTCATCCATTTTGCATCATGTGTCAGAATAGCCCTCCTTTTAAAGGTTGAATTACATTCCATTGCATGTATGTATATATCACATTTTATTTGTTCATCTATTGATGGACACTTGGGTTGCTTCTTTCCAAAAAGTAATGTTGCTATAATGTGGGTGTACAAATATCTCTTTAACAAACATAATGTTTAAACAAATTAGCAAAAGAATCAATGAAAATAAAGTAATGAATGACATCACCAGCCTTCTGTGTAGCTGAGTGCTATACGACCATATTGGGAGATGCTGGAGTGGAAGGGATGGACAGAAGAGAGGGTACCAAAAGGAGCATTATTTCTTTGATGATTCTATCTGTGGTTGTCCCTGCTTGGAACCTAGCTTGTATTGCTCTGTGCAACAGCTCTTGTATGATTTCTAAAAGTGACCTCCCACTGTGGTTTCATAAATCCTTCTTATGCTAATTTGCCCTGAAGTGCTGATCTTTTCCAGGGTGTAAATTATTGAAGCAGTTGTGGTCAGCAAAGGGAATGATAGTGAAACCCACCTGAGCCTTCCAAAGCAAATATCCAGACACCTTGTCTGAGTTCCAGAAGTCTAAAACAAGTCTGACCAAGCCATCCAAGGCAGGAAGTCATTTAACGGCTAAAACGGCTACCCACTTCCTGGGCAAGGTGAGGGAATCCAGGATGCAACAAGAGAAGCCTCACATCATTTCACTGTTGCAAGTTCTCTGGGCATTTTCCCCTGATCAGGACTGTGGGGAAGCCACGAGAATAGAAAGTTATTCACAAAGACTGGCCGAAGCCATTTTTAGATGTTCACTCTCAGGCAGGAGGATCTATTAGTATCTGTGTAAAGCGGGCCAGAGCTGGTATTGCAAAATTGTTTATAGCATTTGGTCTGGCAAGGGACGTGATGTTCTTTACTATTGGAATAAGGGGAGGGACCCCTTAGTGTTGGGACACTGTCAATGTATGAGATAGGATGTCTGTCAAAGTAGGCTGAGCGCTAAGAAGCTGGACTTACATTTCCTTAGAGGGTGTTGAACAACAGACAGGCTGAAAACAACAACAAAAAATTATATGTATCAGTTATTTCATTTATAAAGTCCCTGCAGTTCCTAGTTTGAAGCAAGGGAAAACAAAGCAAATATCCTGCTAGAAAAGTGTACTAGAAAGCTAGAAGGCTGGGGTAAATAAAAAAAAGTTAGAAAATGGTGCTTTGAAAATTTCAAAGACAAATGTAAAGGAATAGACAGATGCTTTAAAAACATTTAAATTTATTTTTATATATTTAGGAGGCACGAGGGCAGGTTTCTTACATGGACATGTTGCATGGTGGTGAAGTCTGGGCTTGTCGTGTACCCATCACTTGAATAGTGAACACTGTACCCAACGGGGAATTTTTTAGCCCTCACCCCGCTCCCACCCTCCCACATTTTGTAGTCTTCAATGCCTATTATTCTACATAGTATGTCCATGTGTACCCAGACAGAGGCTTTTTGCTTTTTCTCTGTTCTTTCTTCACCTGTTTCATTGTTCAACCACTCGAACACAGAGCTGACAGTAAGCGAGACTGTTTCAAGGCATAAGTCGGCCATTTAAAGGTGGTTTCAACCATGGGCATATTAGCCTTTTTGGAGTGTCAGTTTTCTCATCTGTAACATGCAGATTATAATAAGAGAATTTACCTTGTATTTACCTTTACTTATATTTACATGGATTATAAAGATGATAATCTGTGTGAAGTACTTAGTATAGTGAGCCACACACAAGCCTCCAATTAAGTTAGCTATCATTCTTATTAGTCTCCTCAGAAAAATTACTAAGTGCAAAATTCTGTTGCAAATTTTTAAAACTGAAGCTTCGCTAGAAACAAGAGGATTTTTTAAACAGGCCCAGGAGAGTCAGGACGTTCCTTTCAGGCATAGTCAGTCATCAGCACGTATTGATTAAGCACCAGGACATGCCAGTAGTGTTCTGGATGTTATACAAATGAGGAAAGTAAACACAATGTCCAAGTCACGTGGTGTCACTACCTACAAATACAGAGGCACATCCAGGGGTGTTTTGTGAATGTGTGGTGTGTGCAAAATACTGTTGGCGTGACCTTCACAGGTTCTTACATAAGAAAATAAATCATTTGACCCCATTTTTAGGAAACAGATGTTGATTGATTTTACACAACCTCAAAGGATGCAAAATGGGTCGCAAAGAGAGAGAGAAAGAATGTTACTGAATGAATGACAGGAATGTTTTCTTATAAGAGGAACTACTGTCTCTGCCTGGAACAATTTTTGCCCAGATATTCGCTTGGATGGCTTTTTGTCAGTTAGGTCTTGACTCAAATGTCACTACCTCATAGGGACCTTCTCTAGGCAGCCAATCTAAATTAAACGCATCCTCATATCCTTCTAACGCTCTAGCCTTCTTTTATTTTCTTTTAGCACTTATTCTGCTCTGAAATTACCTTATTCATATATTTGTTGAATTATTTACTGTCCAACCTTCCCCACAAGAATACACGCAACTCACATGTGCCTTGTTTGTCACCATATCCTAGAGCCTGGCTCACAGCGGGCACTTGATAAATAGCTGAATGAGGAAACAATTGGATAATTAGGGCTTAGTGGCTATTTCTTTTTTTTTTTTTTTTAATATAGCTTGCCTTTTTTGTGGTGATTTGGTTAGTAAATCTCAATTTATCAGATCATTCTGGCTTCTTGCTACTGCACAAGAGACATCAGGTCATTGGAAACTTACAGATGAGTCCCTTAACTGTACTATCTTACTTTAGAAACAAACACACTTTTATGCTTCTATGAATTTGCTAGGGCTGCCACACAAATACCACAAACTAGGTGGCTTAAACAACAGAAATTTCTTGTCTTACAGTTCTGGAGGCTAGAAGTCCAAGGTTAAGGTGTTAGCAGGGCTGGTTCCTTCTGAGGGCTGCAAAGAATTTGTTCCATGCCTCTCTTCTCCCTAGGTGGTTTGCTGGCAATCTTTGGCATTCCTTAGCTTGTGGAAGTATCACTCCATCTCTGCCCTATTTTTACATGGTGTTCTTCCTGTGTGCATGTCTGTCTCCGAATTTCCCCATTTTATAAGGACACAGTCATACTGGATTCGGGCTCATTCTAAAGAACTCATTTAATTTAATTCCATAAAGACCATATCTCCAAATAATGTCACATTCTGTGGTACTGGGGGTTATGACTTAAACATATAAATTTTAGGGAGACAAAGTTGAACCCCTAACAGTATTGAACATCCAGGATGGAAGAACATGGTATTAGGTTGAGCCAAACACAGTTGCTTACGTTTTGGTTTTCCTCACCAGGACAAGAAACCCCCAGTGCAGGAAAATTGGAGACATGAAAAACAGGGCTTCAGTAAACACGCAGATCTTTGCCAGAACCATGTTTGTCACACAGTATGGAAGCAACAAATATTTGGTGAACAAATGAATGTGGACTTGTTCTTCTAAATGACTTGCTCCCTCACTTCTTCCAAGTCTTGGTTCAGATATTACCTTCTCAGTGGGAACTAGCCTAACTACTATTCTTAAAACCACCATCTCCCCAGTACTCACCTTCTTTTCTGTTACTTTCTTTCTCTCTATAACACTGACCACTTTCTATCAAACTCTGTAATTCACTTATTTGTCATGTTAATTGCCCATCTCTCCCTACTAGAAGATAAGTTCCATGAACTCAGGAACTTTTCACTGTTGCGTTTCCTTCTCTATGTACCAGCACTTGTTACAGCGCCTGACACAGAGTAGGCCCTCAGTTTTGCTGAGTGAATGAATGAATGAATGAATGCTGTTGAGAAAGAGCTCTGGAATCTCCTGGCATGCTATTTCAGGTTTTGCTTGGATCTCCCCTTGGCCGTCACAGAACTTCAATGCTAGTCTTTAAAGGAAATCTCAAAGATCAAGCCCCTATCTCCAAAGCTTGAATTCTCTCTTAAACTGGTGACATCTTGATAACAAATTGCCTTTGAATGTAGAACCCCCATTTTAATAATAAGAGAGTAAGAGATTGAAACTGTTTAACAAGTAAAATGTGCTATGGTATGTGTGGTACGGGGAACAGAAGCAGAAGGCCTGCCATAGGTTAGTTCAAGGGGTAGAGTCAGAGAAGGGTGAACATACTTTGGAGTGCAGCAGGGCCAGGATGGCACATAACTGTATGTCAATGCACAGTAAAAGGACCAGAAGATGATAAGACAAGCCAATGACAGTGAGCAGCATAGTGGTACAGAGCAACGTTTTCTAACTTTATGCATGCACCAGCCACTTGGGCATCTTGTTAAAATGAAGATTCTAGATCTGGGGTGGGGCCTGAAAGTCTGCAGTTCTAAAGTGTTCTCAAGGGACTGCTCTACGACGCCATGCTTTGCATACTAAAGAGCATGGATTTACTAGTTACCTGTGTAATCTTCAGTAAACGATTTAACTTCTCTGTGCTTCAGTTATCTCATCTATAAAATAGAGATCAGATGAAGTAATCCCAGTAAAATGAATACCATTAAGTGACACTGATTATCAGTTACTTCACTTGCGGAAGAGTGGAGGGCATGACTAGGGATGGAGTGGGAGGAGGGAGTTCAAAGAAGTCTTAGCCGTAATTTTTTTTTTTTTTTTTTTTTTTTTTTGAGACGAAGTCTCGCTCTGTCGCCCAGGCTGGAGTGCAGTGGTGCTATCTCGGCTCACTGCAAGCTCCACCTCCCCGGTTCACGCCATTCTCCTGCCTCAGCCTCCCGAGTAGCTGGGACTACAAGCACCCGCCACCACGCCTGGCTAATTTTTGTATTTTTAGTAGAGACGGGGTTTCACCGTGTTAGCCAGGATGGTCTCGATCTCCCGACCTCATGATCCACCCGCCTCAGCCTCCCAAAGTGCTGGGATTACAGGCGTGAGCCACCGCGCCCGGCCCCAGCTGTATTTTATACATTAAAAAAGAAAAGTATTTAGGTATTGATACGTGGGCCGAGTTTTCTCCTCTCTCATACAAGCACATTACACGCGAAGCCAGATTAGTTCATGAATGTGCTACTGCAAAGGGTGGCTAAGAAATCCTGCTTGCAAACCGCTTTGGGTCCTGCGTGGAGAATGGTTTCGACTGAGAGCCGAACCCTAAATCCCTCTTCCTTTTGTGGAGCTCAACGCGACTCTCAGCTATTTAGGAAGAATACCTTTTGCTCAGCACCTGCGGAGTGGTGGCCACAGCGAGGCGCTCGGGAGAGGCGCCTGGAGGCCGGCAGTGGGGGCGCGCCGCCTGAGCAGGGGTGCGGGGCGGGGAGAAGGCCGGCCCACGTGGACCGCGGGGCCAGGCAGGGACAGGAGCAGCCGGGCGGCCCGGCCAATCAGCGCGTTCCGCGGCGGGCCCGGCCCCTCCTGGTCAGCGCGCTAGCTGGGCTCGGCCCCGCACTGCTAGCTGCGCGCCGCCCTGGACGGGGCGCACCGACTGCGCGCGCGGGGCTGCGTGCAAACATCGGGAGTCCTGCCTCAGCTGCCGCTTCTCCAGCAGCAGCTTCAGTCTTCTCCCGCAGGAGCTTCGGGCTTCTCCTGGTAGAGACGTGGGAACTTTTCTTCTCCTGGCGAGGCTGCAGAGGTGATGGGCCGCTCCCGGGGCTCCCGCGGGGAGGCGGCACGGTGAGGGTCCTCGGGCTCCGGTGCGGCGATCAGTGCCTAGTTCCGGACGCGCCGGTCCGACTTGGATGCCGGCTCTAGTCGAGTAAGAAGGGTTGGAAGGGATAAGGAGGGGCGAGAGGATGGGGTGGGGGTGGATTTGGACCCTGTATTTAGGTGCTGTCTCGTGGGCAGCCGCTGCCTCTCGGCTGGTTCCGAGTTAACTCAGCTCGGTGCAGCTCCCCTCATCCCGGCTCTCTGGGGCGCTGGGGAGAGTGCCTGTGCTGAGGTCGGCGTGCAACCCGAAGTTGGAAGGGGCACTCCGAAGTAAGGATGTGTGGCTGGAGAGAGGCAGCGGCCGCTTCCAGTTTCGGGGTTCATGTCTGACAGAATCCCCGGGGGTGCTCTGCTGATGCGGAGGAGGCCACTCGATGAATTGGTATAGGGGGTGGTGAACTCACCGTGAGCTCTTTTCTGGACAAGTCGACCTTAGCTCTTCATCCCTTTAATCTGAGCTAGGATCTTTCTAGGAGCAAGCAGGTGGGAGCCGGTCAGCGTCCCCCCGCCCCCGCCCCCACCCCCACCCTGAAGCTCTGGTTGCTAGGATCTTGCTTGAGGGGCGCAACGAGCGCTCGGGAGGCGTCTTCCAGCTGGGAGCGCAAAGCTTCCCGCCCAAGTGGAGAACTGGAGCGGGTCTGGAAGTTGCGTCTCTTTCCTCGGGAGGCATCTCAGATTTGCCCACCAAGGTGGCATCTCTACATTTCTTTCGCTCGTTTTCCCTCTTTGCCCTGTTAATCCGCTCCTAGAAGAGAGGGCATCCTTGACCCTACGCAAGGAGCTCGGGGGAGGATTGGAACTGGAATGCTTGATCTCCTGCACCTGGTGAGGCTGCCCAAGCCAGACACAGTGCCGCTGGTGCGTTTTCTTCTCGAATCAGCATCATTTAACGTTTAGGGGCTCCACGGAGCCTTAGTAAAGCTGTGAATCAGCTCCTAAGCAGTATGTACATGCACGGGTTCACGGACTCGCCGAGACCTAGCCTGGTGCCCATCCCCCGTCACCGAGATTCAGGGACCCCCCTTTGGTTTAACGTCTTTATCCCTGAACTCTTTTCCCTTTTAACTTTTCAATGGTCTTCCCTCTGAGACAAGCAAGGTTGATGTGATGTGACAGGCGATCCCCGTGTGTGGGGATGGGCGCCTTCGAAGCTTTGGTCTGTTTCTGTCTCTTAATATCCTTGGCATAAAGCTTGTCCACCATAACTCGTAGCTGCCACCTGCAGACTCGGTCACGCAAACTTGTGCACATTGATGGCCTAGCTTCCTAATCACACGCATCTTCGTTTGGCCCCCTCTAGAACACTCGCTGAGGAGGGAAGAGGTGGGGGCAGTTTGTGTCAGAGCCCAGTTCAGGAAGGCCTTGGATTTTTTTAAAGGCTAAAATAATTTAGGAACAGCCATTTTGCAATATAATTAGTGTTTCCACTCAGTCACTGAGAACAAATGTATGACTTGAAGAATTCTTCAATAGCTCGCGTGGGTTTTATAGTGAGAAGAATTTCTGCTAAGTTTATAGTCATATCAGTGTGAAAGCCCAACACTTCCTCTAGATGGGAAATACAGGCCTTAATAAGGTAGTGTGAGAGCAGTTTTCAGAATCATTATGACTAATGATGACTTGTGTCCTCCCAAAATGACCGAGTGAGTTGGCATGGCTCATTTGTGGAAGAAGCTTTCTTCATATGCACGGACATTTCTTAATCAATATTCTCATAGCAGAAAGCCGTATTTCAAGGTTCCCTTCCTAAGTTCTTCTGTCTCATTGTTCTGCTTTGCGTGACTTCGCTTTCATCCCTCAGTACCATCTTAACTGCCCTTTGACACTTTAAAATTTATTATAAGGCTTCAAGTCACAATTTGACTTGGCCACTTTTCCCTGCTAAAGATAAGTAAGTTGTCCTGTCCAGAAAAGCAGTGGCTGCCAATTTCTCTATCTTTGAATGACTTTAATTGTATTACTTGTTCCCTTAGCACATACAAAAACCCTTACAAATATCTCTGCTTGATTATTGGATATTTTTCATTGAAGGCAACCATTTTTATATTTCTAGTACTAGAATGTTCTAGGTCACTTGAATTTCAATATTCATTTTCTGATCTTTTTAGACATGTGTATTGTTTGATGACCTAGTTCCATTTAGTAATTAAAAAAGAAAAAGAAGAAACTCCTTTGCTCCCCGCTACCACCTCCTTTTCAGTGGTACATAGCCTTTTCCTAATAGCTGCTTTTTTCTGCACCACTCATTTATTGTTACACTTAATATAATACTTTGCTATGTAAATGGCATGTTGATGCATGTGATATTAAAACTGCATTCACTGGGGATTAACCATTGGATATGACATCATCAGCAGCCAATCCTTGATCTGATTTGAACATGCATTGACAAAAGTCACGTTATCATATCGAGCAAGTGATTCTATATTGCCTGTGATGAATAAGGGAAAGAAGGAAGTCTTTTTGGCACTTTCTAACTCTCCATTAGCTGCCCAGTTTGAGAGTTTGGGGTATTTCTATACTAAGAGGCTTAGCTTAATAATAAAATTCTCAGATGGCAGTTTTATAGATCTCTTTAGAATTTGCGTAAGTAGATTTTCCCCCTTATGCTTTCTTCCTCTTTGGGAGTTTTTCACCCTGTGTTCTGGCTCTGTTTCTTTACAAATATGTAAAGACATCATAGTAAATGGACTAATCTTTTGCTTTTATTTTTTGTCCTAGAGATAGCCATGTAGGTGATGGGCTAATTTGAGTACATGAGTTCATTTCTTCAGGTGTTGGCTATTAAATCACTCAGGATTAGCAAGATGACTTAAAGTCCTGAAGCCAATCAATCATAAATGATTGGGAGGCCATACAGTGTATTTATCCTAATTTGTCAAGATTCAGGATTGAGGGTGGGGGATTGAGGCAATAGGAAACAAGATTCAGGATTCAGGCAATAGGAAACAAAGATATCCACAAAGGTATTGGTGAAGTGATCTTGGCCACATTAATCACTTCATAATTATTTGTTTTGAAAATGTTATTTCTAAAAGCCATGTCAGAACCTAGACAGCCCTGACTTCGAGACTTAAGTATGGTATGGCAGCCCTGACTTAGAGACTTAAGCTGTAGTATGGCACTGCACTTTGTAATGCCTCACTCAATTTGTGATCTCCTGTAACCCACCTCTCATAAGATAAAATTGACCTTGACTTCCCATCTATTTGATATCTGCTGAAAAATAAGAGAAATTCTTCCTGTTGTACAGTTGCTATTCAATTCATTTCCCTTCAGTCAGTCAAAAGGGCTCTTTTTTTTTTTTAAATAAACTTAATTGTAAAATCTGGTTTAAGGAAACGCTCAGAGAATTTTAAATCTAGAAAGTACCTCAGATTTCACCTTTCTAGAAGATAAGGGGTAGGAGGTGTTGTCGTACCTTGGATCTAGTATGTTATTTAAAAAACCTGGGATTAGAATCCCGGAGTCCTAATTCCTAGCCCAGTGCACTTTTCAATGAAGACTGGGAGAGAATGACTCCTGTGATGTGGTGGGACCCCTTCCCTTGGCTGTCTCTGCGGAGGAGGGCCACATTGGCTTCTTGCACCATCAGTTTGCTGGACTACCATGCTAGTTGAGCCCACCTCAAGGATTGGACAGCTGTATACACCAGCTAGCTTGGGTTACTTCCTAGTAGCTGCGACAGTATCCACAGTTATAAACAAAAGGTTTAAAGGGGAGCTGGCGATGGAAGAGGATTGGGCAGGGTGACTCAATTTGAACCTAACTGAACACATGGAAAGACATGGATGTTAAAATGATGGTCAGGCAGTTTAAGATAATGATTTATGGTTTATTTGTGAAATAACTCAGAATATCAATCTATTAAGTGATAGGCTGCCCTTTCATACTTAGTGCCTTTTAGTTGCTATAAAAGCCAGTACTAGCCAATAATTTGGTACAACATTATTTTCTGGCATGGTTGTGAATAATGATAATGGGACCTCACATTTGTTGAACACTCAGTATGTGCCAGCTGTAGAGTGTTGATGTTATGGAAACATTCTGGTTACTAGATGGCTTTCTTTATATGGATGAACTACTGATTTTCAGAGTTATGAATCTAAGGCAACAGTGAATCTTTTTTAGTCATTCTTTTTAATTCAAAAGGCTGTCAGGATCTTAGAGTAGCAAATCATTAACACAAGCGTAAATAATTTTAATTCAGAAGTATGGTAGCATCAAATATTAGGGAGTTCTTGTTAATAAAATGACAAGACACCAATTAGAAAGATAATAAAGACATGGGTAATTTGTTTCCTTTTATGAGATTGTGGTATTGTTAGTCCAGAAGAGTAAAATATCCTTTTTGAAAGAATAGGAAGATATCATTGTATTTCTTTTTTCTTTTTCTTTTTTTTTTTTTTTTTTTTGAGATGGTGTCTCTGTTACCCAGGCTGGAGTGCAGTGGTGTGATCACAGCTCTCTGCAAACTTGACCTCCTGGGCTAAAGCAATCCTTCTGCCTCAGCCTCCTGAGTAGCTAGAACTACAGGTGTGCACCATCACGCCCAGCTAATTTGTTATTTTTTCTAGAGACAGAGTCTCAGCATGTTCCCCAGGCTGGTGTCGAACTCCTGGGCTAAAGCAACCCTCTTGTCTCAGCCTCTCAAAGTGGTGACACTACAGGCATGAGCTACTGTGCCTGGCTATACTTGTATTTCTTATGAAGCAAAGAGAAAACACTAAGCTTTTTTAAAAAAGATAAAAATATGGCAGTACACACAAACGACTCTGTTGGCTTTGCTAGTGCTATAAGTTCATTTTAAACTAGAAAGCAATAGAACATTCTACAGTATTTCAGTTACGTTAACAAAAGGCGGAGCTGTCAAAAGCTAGAGTTATTATTTATTCATTTTTTTAATGACCCCTGTGTCTGTTTGGATTCTTTTAGTTTTACATCTGTGCCATGTGTTCTAAAGTTTTCTCTGAAAATTAGTAGTTTTATTTCTTGATTTTCTTCATTTCCATTTCATCTTTTTCTCTAGTGTGATGAAAATATTGATAAGTCTGCGGTACACTGTAGTTACTAACCTGGGAATCATTGGGGCTAAAACCACAGACTTTAAATACAGCTTCTAAAAATTAACAAAGGTTTTCAGCAAGGAAGAAACTTACAGACCACGAAGTGGAGGGGGAACTTAAAATTGCTCCAATGGGGGGCAATTTTGCTCCCCAGAGGAGTTTTGGCAATGTCTGGAGACATTTTTTTGATTGTTAAAATTTGGGGCAGGATGGTATGGGAGAGCAGTCTCTCATGGGTAGAGGGCAGGAATACTGGCTAAATAAACATCCTGTTGTGCACAGGGCAGCTCCCACAGCAAAGAATTACTATTTTTTATTTATTTATTTTTTTGAGACAGATTCTTGCTCTGTCACCCAGGCTGGAGTGCAATGGCGGAATCTGGGCTCACTGCAACCTCCACCTTACAGGTTCAAGCGATTCTCTCACCTCAGACTCCTTAGTAGCTGGGATTACAGGCACCTGCCACCATGCCTGGCTAATCTTTGTATTTTTATAGAGACGGGTTTCATCACGTTGGCCAGGCTAGTTTCAAACTTCTGACCTCAGGTGATCTGCCCGCTTCAGCCTCCCAAAGTGCTGGGATTACAGGCCTGAGCCACCACGCCTGGCCGCAAAGAATTATTTGATTCAAAATGTCAGGAATGCTGCAGTTGAGAAACTCTGCTCTAATGGCAACTTTTAAGGTCCAGAGTAGTGAAAAGTGTCTTATCCAATGTCCGCAGCTCTTTATTTCTGTCGGGGAACCCAAGTATCTTGATGCATAGGCCACAGTTCTTTTCATCACCCTAGGCTTCTGTTTTGAAAATTTCTTTTCTTAATTTAGAAAAATAGTACATACCTGGGGTAGAAAAATTCAAACATTGCAGAAAAATATAAAAGGAAAGTTAAAAAAAAGAAACCCACCCAATTTTGCCACCCAGAGACAATTCCTTTTTAAACTTTGGTAAACCTATTTCCAATTCCCTCCTGCTGCTTTTATTCACATATATTTAGACCTGATTTTTTTTTTTTTGGAGACAGAGTCTCTGTTGCCCAGGCTGGAGTGCAGTGGCATGATCTCAGCTCACTGCAACCTCCCCCTCTTGGGTTCAAGCAATTCTGCCTCAGCCTCCTGAGTAGCTGGGAGTACAGGCGTGCGCCACCATGCCTGCCTAATTTTTGTATTTTTAGTAGAGACGGGGTTTCACCATGTTGACCAGGCTGGTCTGGAACTCCTGACCTCAAGTAATCTGGCTGCCTCCGCCTCCTGAAGTACTGGGATTACAGGCATGAGCCACTGTGCCCGGCTTAGACCTGACAATTTTGAATAACGGGGTTCATACATCATATGATCTGTGTCCTGCTTTGTTTACTCAGCAAAGGCCCATTAGAGGGCTTTTGATGAACCTGTGGCTAGGGAAGGAGGCCGACATTCCTTGCCTGTAGAGACCTCCTACGTTGTGGTGATCATTTTACATGAGACCCAGATGTGCTCTGGAGTGATTCCAGGAAAGATAACAAATCAGTGAAGAGAGCTATATGTCATTCTTTTTCATGGCTATATGTTATTCTACCTAAAAATTTATCTTAATATTAGTCATAAAACATCCAAAAGTTAAAAGGGATTTTGAGTTTCTTTGTAATGCATCCTGTTTACCAGACATCAAGTTTCATATGTCAGTAATGGAGTAAGTCCTTCAATTCTACCTTTTAAAGTGGTGTCTAGTTAAAGATTTTAAGTAGTCTGAAAGCCATAAATATTTTGTACAGTGCGATGTTTAATTAAGGCCATCCAAAGAAAAAATTACTGGGGTGAATTCTTCTCTGTATGTATAGTTGGGGGCAACAAATCACTGCAATAGTAATCTTTGTTACTATTTAAATCACTTGGCAGCTCTTCCAGTAGGAGCCAGATTGTAATGTAAACATCTGTTACCTTTTCTCTGCCTTCAGAACTGATTATGCAACTCGGCTTCACATCAGAGTCGCAGCTTTCTTCATCTATATTTTTGGATTAATTCCTTCTCAACACACACTCACACACAGAGATATCCATGGACACAAATCAAAAGAGCCATAAAATTGGTTACCATGGGCTCAGTCATCCCAGGATAAAAACCTCACATCTTCTTTGCGCTCTGTGCTGCTCTTTGCAGACTCTAGGTCTGCTTAGAAGCACAGAACTCCATTAAGCAAGCCAGAGGATGGCTGTGAGTCTGCCCCTTGGTACCAATCTCATTCTCCTTGTATGTGGAATTTCCCCCACCTCAAAGCTTAGGTGCTGATATGCAGCTGAGGAGATTTAGAAAACTCATTGGTTAACATTTAAACATCCCCATTAAGGTCAAGGAGTACCTACCAGTGGGGGTTAGAGAGGCATTGTGGGGAGTGGGTAAGGAGATGTTTAAATGGAATTAAATCTTACTTAGCAAGTGTCTCTTTCATCAGAGCTTTCTCTGGATGCTGGCCATTTTTGCGTTGGAGAATGTTTGTTAATATTTGCCTTGTTGAGCTTTAAAAAAATTATAATAGTAACAATAGTTATCATTTGTTGAGTAAGGATGTTGCTGGGTGTTATACTAAGCATTTTTGTTTCAGTTTGGGTAAAAAAGATAAAATTTATCATTTTAACCGTTTTCAAGTGTACATTTCAGTGGCGTTTTAAGTACATTCACATTGTTAAGCTACCATTGCCCATTCCATCCACAGAACCCTTTTCATGGTGCAAAACTGAACTCTGTACCCATGAAACATGAATTTCCCATTTCCCCCTTCTAGTTCCTGACAACCACCTTTCTACTTCCTGTCTGAGTTTCACTCCTCTAGGTACCTTATATAAATGGAGACATACATTATTCGTTCTTTTGTGTCTGTCTTATCTCACTTAGCATAATGTCTTCAAGGTTCATCCATGTTGTAGCATGTGTCAGAATTTCCTTTTTAAGGCTGAATAGCATTAAAAGCCATTGCATGTATAGCCCACACTTTATTTTTTATTTGTCCTTCAATGGACATTTGTTTTTTTCCACCTTTTGGCTATTGCACGTCATGCTGCTATGAACATAGGTATACAAACATCTGTTCAAGATGCTTTTAGTTCTGCCTTTAGTGCTTTTGAGTCTCTACCCAGAAGTGGAGTTGCTGGATTGGATGATAATTCTGTGTTTAATTTTTTGAGGAACCACCATGCTGTTTTTCTATGGTAGCTGTGCCATTTTATTGTACTAAGAATATTTTTGTGCTCTCTGATTTAATTCTCCTGAAGTCCTACAAGGTAGACACAATCAATCATCTCCCTTCTTTGCATTAGAAAAATGAAGCACTCAGGGTGGAAGCCACACTGGTAGTTTGTGGCAAAGGCGCAGTATGAACCCAAGCATTGTGGTCCAGAGACACAACTCTTAGTAGATTATTCATTCTTTGAACTCAAGAAAGGTCGGAGAAACTCCTCATGCATATGGCCCAGGCGTGGTTGGGAAGAAGAGGTAAATAACAAGTGTGTTTACCCTAAGGAGAAGCTCTAACAGTCCTCCTCCTGCCACACAAAGGAATTTCACCGAGATCTGGAGTTCCTGTAGGTCAGATGTTCATTGTGAAATTGGTATTTTATCAAAATAGTAACAGGCAATAAATACACACTGTGGCTATTGAGGCTGTTAATATTAGTGCTGCCTCAAATCCTTTGTCAATTAATAATCATGCAGCCCATGGTTTTTTAAATGCCATGACAATTTTTGCTTCTCGTTGGAGTTGTGGGGGAGAGGTGGGTTGAGACAATATGAGGAAATAATCAAGATTAAGATAAGCCTTAGGTAGGATCTGACTGATGATTGCATTTTTGTTTTACAGAGACAGTAGGCAGAGGACGTGGGCATCCTTCCCACCCAAAACACAGCTTGATGGAGTTATTACAAAGGAAGGCACGTTTAGTCACTTTATAGAATTAACAATTGATCAGTTTTGTGGTGCCTCGGTCCTTTCTAAGCACCCCATGTTTATTCATTATTGTGATTACACAGTGGAAGCAGCTCTGCTTGATGTGATGAGCAATAGCAAGATGTGAAGACATTTAAATATACTTGAAATTAACGTTTGCACAAATAGGTGTCTGACAGGGTGTTCTAATTTGATTCTAAAGACCCAGAAATAAGCCTGTATGGGGAAGGGGAGTGGGAGAGCTGGGCCTCATGGAATCCTGAGTCAGATGTGTGTAGTTTATTTGCCAGGTTTCTTTGCTATTTTAAAGGAAAATGGCAATGTTTAGAACCATGTTCCTCATGGGTGAGTTGGGGGAGCAGACAGTGCCAGTAAGCTCTGCCATTGATACTGGCCTAGCATGTTAGTTAATCCTTTTACAATGGAGCACCAAGCTCTGGTGTTCTTGGTAGTAGGGGAAAAGTCATGAGCCAGCTTGTCCTGATGTACACATGTACAAAATATACTAATCATCCTATGAAGTATTAATCAGGAAAGGAAAAAATTCCTCAAGACTGAAAGTTAAGGTCATCCTGAGAAAAAGGACTGGCAGGATTCCTAGAAAACTGTTTCTTTAAGACATTTTGATTCCAAGTTTACTCTTTTCACATTTACAAAAGACTCAGGATCCCAAGTGTAAACTCAGATTCTGGTTTGATGTGCAAATATTTCTGAACCACAGCATAAATAGACATGAACTTACAAGCAATTGACTATATCCATATGTAAGTTTCATGATCCTCATTTACTTAGAAGTAAGGGAGGAAGGGAGATGAATATAGGGTTTATGCTGATTGCAATTGTTTTTTGGTCCTCTGAAAATTCTGAATTTTGTTGGATTTTAAAAATTGATTTTACATGATCGATCTTGTTTGGTATACCGGTCCCCAAATTCCAGTATTCTTGACATTCCTAATATTATCCTTTAGACCAATGCTGGAGCACCTGGAAGGCTTGTTAAAACAGATTCCCTGGCGTCACCTCAAGAGTTTGTGATTCAATAAGTCCGGGATGAGGCCTGTGAATTTCTGTTTCCAGCAGGCTCCCATGAGGTGCTGATGCTTCCAAGCTTTGGACCACACTTTGTATAACACTTTCTTCCACAATACATTTTTCAGAGTTTAAAAATTTTAATACAGAGATTTTTATAAAAATAAGGTTGTTTTGATTAGGTTGAGAGTTTCTCATTTTGTCATATGTTGGTCAGCTTGTCTAAATAGTATGATTCAGAAGGTTGATTTAAATTACTGAACCAAAAGTACAAATTAAATGTTCGTTGGATCAGTGTTGTGCCTGAGAAACTGATTTTGATAATGTCTTGACGTTTCTTTTAGAGCATAAGATGTGTTTTCTGTAGTTGAGGCCTTTTAAAATAAGAATTGCATAGTTGTTTAAATGGATGTTGAGGCAGGTTTGCTGTACGTAGCATGTAACCAGCCTATTGCCAACTTCCGTCATCTGACTGATGTCTACATTGGACTAGGAAAAAACAAGGCTTCGATTTCCATATACTTTTGAGTCTGATTTAAATTGTAATCCTATCGGCAGGTGACATACAGGAATTCCGTTTTTGTTCCTGTATAGTTAAGACTCAGCAGATGTTAAAAGCTGTTGTGGATTTAAGATTTCATCCGTTCTGGGAATAATCGAAGATTTAGTCAGGACCAGAAGATGGAGTTGTAGACAGAGTTATAGGACTTGAGGGGGTATGGAAAGTTTTGCACAGATGCCTGGCTTATTGCTTTCTCCTGCCACTTGGAGGAATAAATTATCTTCTGCGTTTGTTTAAATGAAAAGCCTTCAGTGGATTTCACTTTGTCTTGCACTGTCTAAAAAAATTAAAAGTTTGCAAACTGAAGTCTCTTTTGAATAAGAAAACACATGTAAAGAGCTTGCTTTTTTTCTTCACTTGTTTAAAAAAATTGGAAGTTTGTGAAATATTTTGGAGATAATCTGAGTTATAGAAATGTGTGGGTGTCGGCAGGAAGGTTAGAATTGGCAACCAACAAGCAGAGCGGATGGACTGGGTCAGAGTCATTTAACCTCCTTCTTCTCCAGAGCTGTGTTTTAATTACATAGCTGGTTTGTGGAACTGTGATCCCCTCTTGCGGGCAGCAGGGTGTTGCGTGTGACTAGGTTTGTACTAATACTTCCTTAGGACCCATCAGTCACTGTTGTCCCCTCGGCAGGTTTTCACGTTGGTCATCTCTGCCCAACTGTCAAGATGCTACAGTTCTCCTCCCTGGCTGCCGACCCTTTCGGCCTTTGTCCCCCCAGCACTCAACCCCAGACAGTTAGAAGATGAGGTTTCCAAGTTGAGTGGCAGATGAAGCCCCTGCTGGAGATGGCTTCTATGGAAGACTAAACAGCAGAAGCATCCAAACAACAAAATTGTCCTAATTTTTTTTAAGAACAATATCTACTTTTAGAAAACCATGGTCTTTGATTTACTGTAGAACATGGCATGTGTGGGTGGTACTGTCTACTGGCTGGGAATGGCTGCTTAGTGTTATTACAGCCACTTAGGCTGCATTGTAGGGGATAGTGGTGCCACTGGTCATAATACAGGGTCACAGTGACTTTGTAGAACCCCTGCAGGGAATACACAAGTGGTAAAAAAAAAAAAAAATTAGAGAAAAAGTAAAAATCACTTCTAACTCTCTCTACAACCCATTTCTATCTCTCCCTTCTCAGATACTATGAAGAGTTTGGGCTTCTGCACATATTTAAAATATTTAGTATACATTATGTTTCAAAGAAATCCAAACATGAGCAGGAAGAATGGACTGATGAAGACCTGGTAGAGTCTCTCTTATCATTTGAAGTTGATTTGTATCAATGCCAACTAATCAACAGAAATAGGAAGCATATTTGGCATTTAACTTTATTTAAAAAGTATAATGTGAAAATATCAAAATATATTAAACTTTGCTATTTATGTTAGTTATGTATGGTTACTAAATATACAGTCTTGTGTGTGAATTTTTTCACTTAAGTAGTGTCATTTTATACATCTGATTCTATAGTTTGTATTTTTTTGCTTACTGGTGTCTTGGAGATTATCCACGTTTATACATACACAGGTCTCACTCATTCCTTTAACTACCATATAGTGTTCCACTATGAATGTACTGTATTTTATTTAGCTGTTTCCCTACAGATGGGCATTCAGATTTTTCCCAGTTTTTTCTACTACAGAGAGTATGATGATACCATTCTTGAACAAAGTCATATATGGTGTTAACTGAGATGTGGTGTTTACTGTTTAAAGCCTTCTCATAATTACAGTCTCTTGGTACCCATGTGTTTGCATTTTTCTAGGGTAGAAGTGTAATTGCCTGGTCAGAGGGTGTGTTTTAGAGCATTAAAAACACCAATGCACTAGTGGCTTGGGAATGTGTCTGGAAAACGTGGGGACTGCAGAAAGTCTCTTATCATTATGTTCTCTTGGAATTAAGATATGTTAACTCCAGAACAGGTCAAGTCCTAGACATTATCAATAAAATCTGTAAGTAGAATCTTACAAATTCCTGTATGTTTCAATAGACCTTCCCTGTGATGGTGGAAATGTTCCAAACTTCTTGCTGTTCACCGTGAGAGCCACTAAGCAACATGTCACTTTTGAGTACTTGAAATGTGGTTAATGTGACTCAAGAAGCAAATTTTGAATTTTCTTTAATTTTAATTAAATTAGGTTTAAACTTAAATAGCCATGTATGTGTAGTGGCTGCCCGATCGGACAGCGCTGGTGCAAGGTATGCATCATCATAAAAGGTAAGGCCATTGTAATTTACTACAGTCCCAAAAAGTTTTAGAGAGTGACTCATGGAGAAATGGAAGTGTAGTCTATTTTGTTCAATCAGGGGCTCAAGACTCTTGAGCTGAAAATAAGGTGATAAGTAAGTGAATGAAAACAAGACGATGTCATTAAGATTTATCAGGCATTTTCCTCCTTGTTTAGAGACTCCTGTCTGCTCTGTCCTGACGGGGGCTGCCTGCTGGAGCTGCACAGTCCTACTGGGGCAGTTCTTTGTAAAGTGAATTGATGGCTATGTAAATACAGCCATTAACCTTAAGCACCTCAGACAGCTCCTTGGGCGCTGCTGTTTTCTTGCCCTTGAAAATGCTGGTTGATGGATGCCAAGATGTTTTTTAAAAATTGTTTTTCCTAACTGGTTGAAGCAGTGGACTTGGGAAGCTGCAGGGAAGCTGACAGAATTGAAGGCCTACTAAGTGTGAATCCTATGGCAGTGGTTTGGAATTTCGTTCTTACAGAGGGATATTTTGAAGGTTTACTCTTGGTATACAGGAAATAGGATGCTGTATATGTCTGTGTATATGGTATTTTTAAGAAACACACAAAGTGAATTGCAATTTGAAAGTGCTGGTTACAGAAAGTTTATAAAAATCTGGTTTTAAAGCAAATGGAAGAGGCTGGGCATGGTGGCTCACACCTGTGATCCCAGCACTTTGGGAGGCCAAAGTGGGCAGATTTCTTGAGCCCAGGAGTTCGAGACCAATCTGGGCAACATGGTGAAACCCTGTCTGTACAAAAAAATACAAAAATTAAGCAGGCATGGTTAGATGCATGCATGTAGTGCCAGCTACTTAGGTGGCTGAAATGGGAGGATTGCTTGAACCAAGGAGGTCAAGGCTGCAGTGACCCGTGACTGCACCAGTGCATTCCCGCTTGGGTGACAGAGCAAGACCCTGTCTGGAGCAAATAAAAATCAAACGAAGTTTTATAATTTAGGAATTTTGTATATATTTTAAAATTAGACATAGCTTGCAATGAAAACAACGGCTTCTTTTTCGTTTCTTGAAAGACATTTTTAGAAGTAGATTGAGTGAGGATGACAGAGGCAGAAGATGGATAAGATTCCCATGTTGAAAATCTATCTGGAGGTAGGACAAGCAAAAGTTATATTAGAAGTAGGGTCAGAGGATGACGGTTGACAGTGCACTGATTTTTTCTCCAGTGTCATTTGCGACCTCTCCCCCTTCCTCTGAGGTAACCACACTGACCATCTCTCATTTCTTACCATACAGTGAATGTGTTCCTTCCTTGTTCGGTGGCTGTGTACCTGATTTCCTTTCCCTGGAATGTGAAATGTGTTTGTGTGTGTGTGTGTGTGTGTATGTGTGTCTGGCTTCCTCTCATTATTTAAGTCTCAAATGTTGTCTCATGAGAGAAAACCTTAAGCAATAAATCCCTAACCTACTCAAAGCTACAACGATCTGGCCTGCTATAAAGTACTGATGGGAGTTTCCAACTGATGACTATGTGAAAATGCTTCGAAAACTACAGCTCATTGTATAAACGCACATTATCATAATTCCTAAAGATCTGCCAGAAGCCACGTTGCCATCTACCAGCTTGTCCTGATCGTCCATAAGCTGGGTGTCAGAGTGAAAACTCAGAAGTGTTGAATTCAGAGCTTAGGTTTCTACCTTCCCACTTGGTTCTAGGTAAATACCATTGTTCCTGGGAACTTTCTTTTTTTTTTTTTTTTTTTGAGACAGAGTCTCGCTCTGTCGCCCAGGCTGGAGTGCAGTGGCGCGATCTCAGCTCACTGCAACCTCTGCCTCTCGAGTTCAAGTGATTCTCCTGCCTCAGCCTCCCGAGTAGCTGGGATTACAGGAATGTGCCACCACGCCCAGCTAATTTTTCGTATTTGTAGTAGAGATGGGGTTTCACCATATTGGTCAGGCTGGTCTCGAACTCCTGACCTCGTGATCTGCCTGCCTCGGCCTCCCAAAGTGCTGGGATTACAGGTGTGAGCCACCATGCCCAGTTGTTCCTGGGAACTTTCAATCTGTTCCACACTGACATACAGGGGCGGAGGTCTCTGATTCTGCTTTGGGCTTGGATGATGTAGAAACACCTGTGAGATTTTAAAGCCCTAAAAACTCAAACCATAGAACCACCACAGTCTCATAGTAAGTGCAGTTGAGGTGCTGTTTATATCTGAAATCTGTCATTATGTTACCCTGATGAGGAAATATGCAATACACCCCCATGTCCAATCTGAGAAGTACATCAGTGTTTCCTCACTAGGGGTGAAAATTGCCCTCCAAGAGATTGGGGTGGAATCTTCTGGAAGGTTCCCTTAGGTGATGAAAGGGCCCATGCTGGAGACATTTCTACATTTCTTTCAATTATTTAATTGTTGGTGGTCCATCTATACAAAATGGATATATGCAATACAGGGTGGAAGAGATGCTAGCTACGTACATCACATCTATTCTTCCCCCTTCCTTAGTAATTGGAACCC
The DNA here is from genome assembly GCF_029289425.2 of Pan paniscus. NCBI lineage: Eukaryota > Metazoa > Chordata > Mammalia > Primates > Hominidae > Pan > Pan paniscus. The sequence continues at coordinate 68,871,142 of NC_085926.1, read as the reverse complement.
TGATTTCTAGTAAGACACAAGCTGTACAGAATCAGGACTATGTTTTACAGACTCTCTTGCACCAGGGTAGCCATAGGAGATATATGTAGAAGTTTTGGGTGGTTATTTCTAGTGAGTCTTCTAAAATCCAGGGGTAGAGCCCTTTCTGGATCTTCCTCCTTTCTAAGTCCTGGAATGTGATGTAATAGTTGGTTCTCCAACAGCTATTTTGGGCTATGAAGTGACCTTGAGGATAAGAGGCAGAAGGGAAAAAGGCAGAACAGAAAGACAGAAGCTGCCTGAGGCCCTGGTGATTCTGTGGTGCTGAAGTACCTGCCTTGACCGTTCTACCACTAGGCTTAATTTTTGCAAAAAGAACAACATTTTTGTATCAAAGCTTTTATTTTCTAGGGCATTGTTACATGTGGGGTGAAATGATACAGGCAGAATGCAGTCATAAATGAAGTTGGGACCTAGTTTTAATGAGGTAATAATCTGTAAATCCAGAATACTTCGAGTTACTTGTAGATCTAACTTGAGTTCTGTAAAATCCGAGTGATGGGAAAGGAAACCACACAACGGATTTGGAATTGGAGGGATGGATACTACGAAGATAGATACTGAGGGCCATTTCTAGGAAGGATCAAATGGAGAGATACTCAGTGGTTTGGGGGCAAGAAGAAGAAAACTGTCAAGGCTATTAAAAGCCATCAGAGAATCCTCCAAATTGCCAATATTGAAGTGAGTTACAACTTATTCTCAAATAAATTGAAGTCTTATCCGTTTGATATGTTTTGACAGGAAACGTATATTTACTGCCTGAAATGACTTCAATTGCTGAGCTCTGAACCACAGTATTTCATAAATGATTAACATTAGATGGAGTCAGTGGGAACCTCACAACTTTTCTTAAACAGCATTCCACAAGAAAGAATTTCTCACAATTGTAAGGTATTTACCCTATTTCCAAAAGTACACATTCACACTGGTAGGTTTTGAACTTGTCTGTCAAAAATAGTTATTGCCTTTGCAGATAGAAAAATAGTCACTTAAAGTCTAAGGAGATGAGCAGATAAATTCAGCATATCTTGGTCAATTCCATATTTATTGAATGGAGATAGAAATTTCTCTTATAAATTTTTCTTCACTTCATATGTATCTTAAGTGCCTGTTTTGCACAAAGTGGTGGGCTGGGTATGATTATTAATTCTAATATGGATTTCATATTCATTGAACTATCAGTTTAGTTAGGGAGATTTAGCTACAATGGAGACAGGAGGAAGGATATTCCCATCTGGAGGAAAAAATGCAGTCCCATAAAGTCACCTCCCTGTTCTAATTCTTTCTTACTAAGAGGCTATTGTCAAATACCCACCATGATTAACTTCTTGGCTCCAAATTCTGAAGCCTATTGAAAGTTCAGAGGTGGGAAAATTCATCTTCCATCACCATTTTGAGAGTTAAATTTTCTTATCACCTAATTAGCAGCCCAATTATTTTCTGTCTGTACATTTCCAACAATGACCCTAAATATTTCTACTTTAAAGATGCAGTAATGACTTGAAAACATAGAAGAGGACTCTACAGTTGGTTGGTTTTAAAGCAAGAACTAACTTGAGAGCACAGTAAAAATTCCAGAAAAAAAGGACACTTTTTCAATGTGGTACAATAGACTAACTCATAATGTTTGCTTGTGATAGTTTGTAATTGTATTGTCTTTTTTGGCAAAGATCTTGTAATAGTGTTCTAGTTGCCATTGGGCCAGAGCTTGTCCTAAGAACTCAGAGCTTGGACACTCACTGGGCTTCAGAATTTGGAGCCAAGGAGTTAATCATGGTGGGTATTTGAGAATGGCCTCTTAGTACGAAAGAATTAGAACAGGGAGGTGACTTCATGGGACCGCATCACTGACAATGATGAAAGGTATCCACTTGAGCAGCAGGGGTTGACAAACTTTTTCTATAAATGGCTATGTAGTAAATATTTATACTTTGTGGCCCTGTGAACTCTGTTATAGCTACTGTTATAGTGGCAAAAAGCCTGGGATGGTATGTAAATGAATGTTGCATGACCATGTTCTAATACATTTTATGAATACTGAAATATGAATTTTATTTAACTTTCATGTATCAATAAATACTATTCTTTTTTTCCCCCAACCATTTGGGAAGGTCAACACGATTCTCAGTTTACAGGGTGTACAAAACCATGCAGTGGGCTGGATTTGGCCCATGGACAAAGTTTGTTGATCCCTGCTGTAATAAAGGACTGTGTGCCCACTTCTCCATAGTCTAGTGAAGTCCAAACGTCACTAATTTGCACACCGCTTCCATGGTTTTTTTACTGCGTTATTTATTAAATACGCTAATTGAAGTAGACATATTTGGTCTCATCTTAATAACGAGTTTGATGTTGTGGCTTAATTGATGAAATGCATCACGAATGCATCACAATTTAAATAAACTTTAAAACTCTTAGTTACTAACTTTACACATAAGGTCACATCACATATACTGATTTAATACCTTTTGCTAATTAAAAAACTTGAGGTGCAATTTACAATAAAGTGTCCAAATCTTAATTACTAGAGCTTAGTGAATGTTCACATAGGTACATAGTCATGAAACCACAACTCACATAGCATGCAGAATTTCCAGCACCCAGATGGGTCCTTTGTAACCCTCCTAGTCATACACACCACTACCAGTAGAACTTACTTTTTTCCCTTTGACAGCTTCTTATAAATGGAAATATATAGTTTATATTGTTCCCTAAGTTTTTTGCCCAACTCTATGTCTGCTGTTACCTGTAACAGTAGTTTTTCTTCATTGTTGCATAGTATTTCATTGTAAGAATAGGCTACTTTATTCTAGTGTTGAACATCTATTTTTTTCCCCTAGGTTTTGGCTAGGGAGATAAAGCTTCTGTGAACATTCTCATACATGTTTTTGGCAGATGTAAGCACTCATTTTTGTTGCACTTCCTTGTTTTTTTCAGACTGTTGGAGTCAGGACTACTTCTTGCCAGAATTGATAATTAAAAGAAAACATAGCTACCACATATATAGCACTTATTTTATGCCAAGCACTATTTAAAATCCTTTAGATGTATTAACACACTTAATTGGAATGGGTAGGATTATTGTCTTCATTTTATAGGTGAGGAAACTGAGGTATAGAATGATGAGGTATTTTGCCAGGGTCACACCTAGTGAGTTCTAGAGCTCGAATTTCTTTCTCTTTCTGTCTCTAATTGAGACTGTCTTTCAGACATTGATCAGATTAGTAACAGATAATTTCTCCAAATGGTTCTCATTCTGTAGGACTTGCATGCTGGAGAGAGGGCAAGCAAGGAACAAACAGCACTGTAAATTGAATACCAGCAGCTCACGACTCGAACTGCCATTGGAACCCAGGTGGTCCAGCTTCAAAGGCTCTGCTTTTAACCATTCTGCTAAATAAAACACATTTTGTCTTTGGCAGCCTTTCCCTGCCCCTTCCATCACATCTTTCCCCTTCTTCTTGGGCACTTTGCTGCCCTAGCTGGCGGTACCACCTCCTCCATGCCCTCCTTTCTGTTCCCTGATGGCCAGCTTTATTTTGCAACTCCGCCCAGCCACCGGGTATACAAGGAGGTGGAACTGGGTGGCCTTTAGAAAACTGGCTCTGGAGTCACTCTCCTGGATTTAAATCTTGGCTTGAGTCCTATCTGTGCAACCCTGGGCAAAAAATGTTAGCTCTTTCAGGTATCCTCTGTAAAAGGAAGAAAATAACAGGTGAGGTTTAGATGGAAGATGCATGTACAGCACACAGCACAGTGTTTTGACACAGGAAGTTTTCATTAGGTAGAAGCAGCCATTGCATTCATTATTTATTTTGGTGGTTATTCATATAAGTAATTAGGGCAGTTTAAATGAATTAGCAGCTGAAAGTCTTTTCGTGTTAATTCCTCTAGGACAGGCATTTCCTAAATAACCCCAAAGAATTGATCTCTAATAGTATAACCCAGTTGGGGAAATATTTTGGGGCAGAATTCCTACCCCCACATCACCTTCAGTAACACTTCTTCCAGCAGCCATGCTCTATTCAGGAACCTGGGTAAATACCTTGAGCCTTAGAGTAAAATCTATATCTTACTTTTTATTAACATCCACCTAGAGGAAAATACTAGAAAACTCAGTTTTTTCCTTTTGAATTTGTTGCTCTGCAGTGGTTTTCTGAAGCCCCAGAGAGGGTATTCTTGGGGCTTTGCAATTTTCAAGCTATCACAGAAGTAAAACTGAGTTTGATCTCTTGGGGCTTAAAAGAACAGCCATGAATCTGGGAGCACTTGCATAGGAGCCAGCAGCACCTTGGTCCTCCCGATTTTCAGCTAAGCCCGTTATTAATTCTCTTTGAATGCAGCGGCACACACAGATGAGTAAGACTTGATTAACGGCATGCCGCTCGCTCGCTCATCTGGTCCCCAACACTGTGAAAACACGGCAGGATCGGGGAGCGAGCCAAAGGGGGGCTCATTTTGCAGCAAAAAATAAAAACCCAATGTAGTGCGGCTCATCCCATTTCAAATTAATGTTCCTGTTTTGCATTTAATTAGCGGCCAGTAGTGAAGTCAGGCATCTAACACTTTGGTTCTGTCCTTGAGCTGCAGCAGTCTTTTAATCATGGCTATTTCCCCCTTCTCCCCAATCTTTCTTTTGATGTACTATTCTGCAAGCAAATAAAAAGACCCAGATTAGATGAGACTGGTAAAAGTGGAAGGGGGATTTTGGTTTTCAGGTCTTCCTTGTGGTTTCATGATTAAAGGGGCCCCGGCGGGTGTAGAAAAGCAAAACTGGCTCCTATTCCCCTTTAGGAGTGGGCTCCTCTTTCGTGGGATACAGACAATGGGGAAAATAACAGAATGACTCTCCCAGTGAGTTGGGGGGTGGTGTCAGGTGAAAAACAGAACGAAAGTACAGGAAATATTCTGTGAGCTCGGACCCAAAGAATGGAGAAGGATCAGTGATTCACTGGAATGCAGAGGATGAAGCATTGATCCAAGGGGGCTTATGAGGGGAGTGATGCTTCGGAGGTGAGGTGTGGAGAATTGAAATGATTTCCCAGCGCTTGGGCTGATGATCTGGGCACTAGAGCCCTCCGTGTGGGTCGGAAACATATTACCACTAATAAGAGCTTTGAGCCCTGGCAGCCCCACTGGCTGACGCACACCCAAACATATGCACACCCTTCCTAGGAAGGTTCGTGGCATTTTATTTTTGTTTGACCGTTTCTGACTTACCGACTTAAATTAAGCCGTTTTCCCTCCTTATCCCCTCCCTGCTAACTCAAGGTTACAGGTGAACTTGTATTTTTGTGTCTCCCTTCCTGATTTGTTCTCTGATTTAGGTATAAGCCATGCAGTGGCTGGTGGTGTCCAGCCCATAGAAGACTCAAATATTTTTTGAACTAATGATTGGTTTGGGCGATTTGTGTGGCCTTGAGCAAATCATTTAACCTCTCTCACAGCTTCTGTTTCTCTATCTGAGTTGATCATACCCATCACCTGGGGTGTGTGAGGTGTAAATGAGCTAGCATGGGACCTTGTTGAGCACAGCGCTTGACACATAAGTCTTTGTTAGTGTCCTTTCCATCAAAATACACGGGGAATGTAAATCTCTTGGAAAAGAACATTTGATTCTAATTGGACAGCACCTTTCTGTGGTTGATGTTTTGTCTTTGCCTTATGAGAAGATGATAGAAACATGGGGGAAAGCTGTTAAGTCTCCAAATGCAGTCTTTTATAGGAAAAAAATGGATCATGGAGGATTCATCTTTACAGTTCATTTTATCGATTGGCTTGGCATAATTGCTCTCCTCCCAAACGTCAGCAGTGTCTTTGCTTTCAGCAGCGAGCTGTTTGAATGTGAACCGTGCCCTTAACATGTTTTGGGGCTACAGTTATTGAAATGTAAATTCAGCAGAAGAGAAAAATTCAAAGTTTGACCCTCTTTTGGAGAATGCAAAATTAAAATGAACTAATATTTCAGGCAAAATCTGTCATATCTTTTTTACATGCTTTGTAGTTTAATAGGAGGTAAGAGTTGATATTTATCAAGCACTTAATTAAGTACCAAGCATTGTGTTAACCTTTTATTGATGTTTTATTAGAACAAACCTATGAGGTTGGTACAATGGAATCTGATTGCACATGAGATTTGGTGCTGAACTATGCAAAGAAAAATCATATATAGTCAGAATAACTCCCTGCAAAATCCCATAAAATATTTTTGTGTACAACCCTGCAGAACAATTCTTAGCCCTAAAGTTTGAGAATTGCTGAGCTAGTCCACAGGAAGGAACAAAAGGAATGTCTACGTGCAGAAGTCTGGGCATTCAAATTTGTTGAATAAATGAATGTTGAATGAATTCTGCTTCTATCAAAGTTCTATAGAGTGGATGATGGCTTGAGAATTCTTAAGTATATCTCTGGCTTAAAGGGTTGGCTTGCCTCTCTTTTAATCTTAAGCCTCTTTAACCTAAATCTATCTTACTATATTTGTTGTTGTGAGGTTTCAATGCTATTGTGGAGACAGACCTGACTCTGGTTACATCCTAAAGTGAGTTTGCATATTTAGAGTGCCTATCATGATTCCACTGTACTATTAGTTGCCTCATTTTTATAGATGAGAAGCTGGAGTGTGTTAAGTGACTTGCTAAGGTCACTGTCACAGACAGATACCAGGGTGGGCCCCTATGATCCCCACATCTGAGTGTTCTCACATTTGTATAATCACCTCCCCTTGAGATGGGTGGAACCTGACTTGCTTCTAACCAATAGAATACAGCAAAGGTGACAGGATGTCACTTCTATGATTATGTTATATAAAACTCTGCCTTGCTAGCTGTTATATAAAACTCTGCCTTGCTAGCTGCCTAGCTCTAGAGACTCTATGATGGCTTGAAGAAGTGAATGTGTGTGTTGGGGATGCCCATGTGGTAAAGGACTGCAGGTGACCTTTAGGAGCAGCTTAACCTCTGGCTTAGAGCCAGCAAAAACCCCTGAAGCTCTCAGTCCTGCAGTCACAAGGATGAAGGACTGAATACTGCCAACAACCCTATGAGTATGGAAGTCTTCCTCCCCCAAGCCTCCAGGTGAGAAAGCAGGCCTTCCCAGTGCCTTGAGTGCAGCTTCTTGAGACCCTAAACAAAGCATCTAGATAAGCCACACGCAGACTTCCGACCCAAAGAAACTGTGAGATAACAAATGTGTATTACTTGAAGTCACTAAGTGCATATAATCCATTATGCAGCATTAGATAAGTAACACAGTCATGTGAATTACGTGTCAGGATTTGAACCCAGTCCCATCTGATAGTAGAGGCAAAAGGCTTTTAGCAGATCTGGAAAGCACTTAAAGGCCATTTAGTCCAGCTACCTTTTGGTGGAGCCTGGATCTTCCATAGTATCCCTAGCAAGTTGTCAGCCAGCTCCTTGGGGCTCCTCCAGATTGGGGAGGTGGGGAATTCATAGTCTTTTGAGGTGTTTATGTTCCATTTGGACAGTTTCCTATTTCATGGGTTGATTGAGCCATTCACTCATTCAGTAGATATATTTACTGAGGGACTACTTGGTGCCAGGCACTGTGTTAGGTGCTAGGTGGTGAGTATGGTGACGACAGGTCCTGCCCTCATAGAACTGATATTGTTGTAACTGTTAAGCTGTTACTTCTTCAGCGCCATGGATATTCTCTTACTGTAATTTCTCTAAGTCCTAATTCTGCCCGGTGGGTTGCAAACAATATTTCTAATTCCTCTTCCACAAGACAGAACTTCAGATACTAAATTCTGTTGTCATTTTGTCCCCAAATCCTTTTTTTTTTTTTTGGGTTTGCCATCCTTTGAGTTACTTCCACCATTTGGCATATGGCGTTGTCTAGAGCTGTGCAGCCCGACTTGGTAGCCCCAAGCTACAAGCAGATACATAAATTTAAATGAATTAGAATTAAACAAAACTAAAAATTCAGTTCCTCAGCTACAGTAGTTACATATCAGGAGCTCAGTAGCTACATGTGGGTAGTGACTACTGCATTGGAGATAGAGAATGTTTCATTGTGGTGGGAAGCGCTGTCAGATGGGGCTGGTCTGGCTTTTTGACCATCTGGGCCATGGATGCTAAATGAACCCTGGATTGTTGTCATGCTTATTAAATGGAACTGAAAAATAGGATATTGTTGATTCTGGTCTAGCTACTTCGGAGTATAACTGAACTAGCCCTTCTGTAGTTTTGAGTAGTATACTTTTGTTAATGAAACATAAGATGAATGTTTTTACCCACCATATTGTATGACTTACTCATCTTGAATTTACCATCAAGACATTTTATGTGCAGTCCTTTTCCATGCGGAGAGCAGTGTTTCTTCTCTCCACTGTTTGTCCACTTAGAGTTTTAAACTCATGCTTAATGTTTTGCACTTACCTCTGGAGAATTCCATCTTACTTTCAGTGAATTGGGCACCTTGATGGATATTTTTTTTTTTTCAGTTTTGCTTCTGATTTTTTAGAGTGGCTGTTTCCCTTCTTAGCTTCAGGTCATTCCCAAATTTAGTGGAATGATGGCAGTATCGCCATCTGAGTTATTGATAAGAATGTGAATAGGACAGGCTCTGGATAGAGCCTCGTGGCTTCCCACTAGAGATTAGGGCTGATTTAACAAAGCCCTAGAGCTGTTGTTAAGAGAAGGACTCTGGAGGCAGACCCTCACAGGTTTAAATCCCAGCTTCCCTACTTATCAGCTTTGTAACCTTTCCCAAAATATTAACCTCTCTGTCTCTTAGGGAGTCTCTAAGAGGGACATTCTAAATTGATGTAGATATGGTTAATCAGTACTTTTAGAGGGTTATTTAGTCTACCTATTTTCATTACGTCCAGCCTACATTTTAAAATATTTTTGCATTGGAGTCAGTTATATGAAAAACCTAGTCAGAATGCCTTGCTGAATTCCAGATTTTATAACCATAGTAATCTCTTGATCACCAGCTTCAGTGAGTATGAAAAAATGGAATGAGCATTGACTGGTATGAATTATTTTTAGCGAATCCATGCTGATTCCAAGTAATCGTTGCTGCATTGAGTGTTCACCCTGTCCCCCTTGTTAATAATGCATTACAGCAGTCTGTCTGGGATTGGCATGATGCTTACTGATATGTGATTGGCACAACTTGTATTTTTATTCCTTTTTATTCGCTGGTACATCTCCTATTCTCCTGGATTCTTTAGAGTTTACCATCGATGTTGTGGCTACTTCAGACTTCATGCCATGAGTAGCCTGGGCTTTAATTCATCAGGGCCAGGAGACTCAGACTTATTTAGAGAGGGCAGGCACTCTGACAATCGTGGTACCTTATTTTGGATCTCACTTCCCTGAAACAGTGTCCCCTCTCCCCTCTATGGAAAGCATCTCCTCTATCTTGAGGGAACACAGATGCAGACTGGAGGCTGAGTAATTGCACTTGCTCTCACTGTTAGTATCACAACACCCTCTCCAGGCGTCAGACCTATGTCGTCTTGTTGTTCTCCTTGCCCTGAGCATAACAAAAATAGCCCTTTTGTAGCTCTTTGCATTTTCTGCTGGGCTCAGCTCATTCTAGCCTTTTGCCTGCCTGACACTTGTATCAGCAGCTGAAGAGTTTTCATATGAGGATCCAGGCATTCTCCAAAGCAGGGGACTTTAAAGAGCTGGCTAGAAACAAAGCTATTCTACTGAGAATGACAATTGGTGCATATCTTTGCCTCCACCTTCTCTTTGGACAGCAAGCATTAATTTCTTTGGCTACTTTGGATATTAGCAGAGAATCAATTTCTCTAAATCTTCTCTCCCTTGCTTTTTTGCTTCCCCCCCTCTTGGCTAAAATCACGTTATTGAAACCTTTTCATGATGGGTGTAATGTACCATGGAAACTGGTTTTTAGACAGCAATGAGTTCTTTCTCCCCTTCCACCCCCGGCTTTTTTTTTTTTTTTTTTTGAGACGGGCTCTCACTTTTGTCACCCAGGTTGCAGTGCAGTGGTGCAATCTTGGCTCACTGCAGCCTCCACCTCCCGGGCTCAAGTGATCTTCCCTCCTCGGCCTCCCAAGTAACTGAGACCACAGGTATGCGCCACCATGCCCAGCCGATATTTTGTATTTTTGGAAGAGATAGGGTTTCTCCATGTTGCCCAGGCTGCTCTCAAACTTCCACACTCAGGTGATCCACCCGCCTCGGCCTCCCAAAGTGCTGAGATTACAGGAGTGAGCCACCATGCCCGGCCCAGATGACAGTGAGTTCTGTACAAGATAAAGGGTGCTGTCTACATACAGGCAAGTTTTAAAGGCAGCACCTTTAAAACACCAGCGCCATGGAAAGTCCACTCTCTGGTTGACACTGATTTAACAAAGTCCTAGAGCTGTTGATAAGAGAAGGACTCTGGAGCCAGACCCTCACAGGTTTAAATCCCAGCTTACCTACCTATCAGTTTTGCAACCTTTCCCAAATTATTAACCTCTCTGTCTCTTAGGGAGTCCCTGTCTCAGAAGGCTGTTGCAAGATTCAAATGAACTAATGTAAACAAGTTTTCAACATAGTATTTGGTACATCGTTAGTGCTAAATAAAAGCTGTCTCATAGTAGCTATTATTATTTGCATACTGAGTCCCTCAAGATTAAAAGACCCCGCATAATTGAAATTAAAAAGCAGTCAACTGGCAGGATCTTCAATTCTAATGCCCAGGGAGGGACATGTGTAATCAATACCTGATTTTCTGTTATGCCAATCAATGTATCATTGCCCAGGACATGAACAAGAGACAGAGAGGCAGTGCCAGCTTTGCCATTTTGAGGAACGACACTTGTTCCTTTGAAGAATGTCTACTCCACATCCTACTTCCACATCTGACCTGCTGTGTACATACAACATTATTTCACTTCATGTCTATGCATTCCCACTTGCTCCTTTTCTTCCTCAGATGGGAATTTACTTTATTGTTTACTTTTGCTTTTACCTTTCCCAAATGCCCTGGGACTCAGGCAGTTTGGGATTTTCACTTCGGTTTAGGCCCAGTTAACACAGTGAAACTTCACGTTCAGTGATCCGTGGGTGGCAGTTTAGCAAGAAACAAAGAAAGCAACAAAAGCTTTGGCTTGCTTGGAAGCCTGCTCCAGGAGAGGACCCTGTTTCTTGTACAGATCTTATCACCATCTGAAAATAAATTTCCATGGTACGTTTACCCCCTGACCAATGAGAACTCCTGATTATAACAGATGTTCCCTTCTCCCTACCTTGTGGGAGATTGCGCTGACTAGTGATCTTTACACCTCAGGGCCTTTGAACATGCTGTTCCCACTGCTTAAATGCTTTTCTTCCACATGTCCCTGGTCTGTCTCCTCCTTGTCATTCAGGCTCCAACTGAAAATGACAATCCCTGACTCCCCTTGCTAAATTATCTTCTCTGTGTGTTTCCCTTTCCTCATCACTCTTTCTTTGATCTAATTTTAAAATCAATATCTGACATATTAATTTTTTATGAATTTAAGGAGTATGAAAGCAGAGACCGGCCGGGCGCAGTGGCTCACACCTGTAATCCAAATACTTTGGGAGGCCGAGGCGGGCGGATCATGAGGTCAGGAGATCGATACCATCCTGGCCAACGTGGTGAAACCCCATCTCTACTAAAATACAAAAACTTAGCTAGGTGTAGTGGCAAGCGCCAGTAGTTCCAACTACTTGGGAAGCTGAGGCAGGAGAATTGCTTTAACCTGGGAGGCGGGAGGCAGAGGTTGCAGTGAGCCGAGATCGCACCACTTGCACTCTAGCCTGGCGACAGAGCAAGACTGTCTCACCAAAAAAAAAAAAAAAGGCAGAAATCTTGCCTGGCTTGGTCATTGTGGTGTCCCAGTGTCTGGAGGTAGTGTGTAGCACATAGTTGGGGCTCAAAAATATTTGGAGAGTGGATGGATTTTAAAATTTAATGCAGGGGGAGCTGCTATAGAGGAAAAAAAGCTTACATTCTGCATTTGGTTATGGGTAGCAGCCACCTGTGTTACCTCATGTTACATCTCCTCAGCCTCCACTGATTTTGGCCACAGCTGCAAGGCCAGTTCCCATCCCTAGCATTCACCAATTCTCTTGCCACCTTCCTCACTGGGCATTCCCCAGGGCACTGGTGGACCAGCAAAAGTAGCCCATGAGTTAACTGCCATTAACCTAGAAGTTAATGCCCCTGAGTCAGCAGAAGTGAGGAGTTGATAAATAAATGGCCTCACCTCCTGTCCTTTGGTGGATGATTCTGGGAGCATCTCTATGCTTCTTGGGAGCCCCTGGTGGCATCCAGCTTCCGTTGCTCATATCAGCAGTCTTGATCATGCATTCTTGTGTTAAGTCCTTGTCCCAGGCTCTGCTTTGGGGAAAACCTACCCTAAGACCCCATTCATATTGATAATTTCACTTCATTGTTGCCTGTCCTTTGTCATAGCCTGCGTAGACACTTGCAATATAAATTGGGAAACTTTTATGAACCTCTTTACTATTATTTGCCTGCTTACGCATTTTATCTTTCATAATGACAAAGATCTCTTTGTCTGTGGACTTCTGACACCTGTCATCCTAAATATCTTAGAAACGTCATCTCCTTTTTCTCACAGCTGTTTACTGAGCAACTCGCTAGCCTATGGCTCTCCCGGTTTCCTTCTTAAAGATGCAATCATGGAATCAAGCTTGCTGTTGCTTTCCTAGGGCATGCGTATTTATAGCACAGGCTTTTAGATTGTGGGCTAACTTTCAGAGGTGCTTGCTTTGAAATAGGCTTTCTGAAGGACCTCTGTGGGGATAATGAGGCCATTTCTACAGTAGCAAGTTGGAATACATTATAGGATAGTGGTTGCAAGAGGCACTTGAAACGATGGAGCTTTCTATACATGGCAAATTGTTTTTTTTTTTTTAACTTTCTAAAAACCATTCTGCAACAGTTTTCTGGTGCTTTTGTGACTGGTGTATGCCTTATACAGAAGTCATTGCATCATCTGTCAGTTTTCTTTCCAACTTCTGGAAGGATTAATGGGTTATAGGTTAGGCTCACATGGGATGGAAAGGAGGAAAGAGGGAGGAGGCAGCTGTGATATTGCACATCAAAGGTATAGTTTTGTCACCTCCAAGGATGGAGAGTCCTGAACCTTTTCTGTGCCATCGGTCCCTTTGGGAGTTTGATGAAGCCAGTGGATCCTGTCTCATAATAATGTTTTAAAAACACATAAAACAGGGTGATGAAATAATCTGTACACCAAACCCCTGTGACACACAATCCACTTATATAACAAACCTGTGCATACACCTCTGAACCTAAAATGAAAGTTTAAAAAACCCACATTAAACAAAATTCATTGGATTTCAAAGGAAGCCATTATATGGAAATGTAGTGATCAAAACATTAAAACATTTTATGATATAGAATATGTGTGCTTCTGTATTCATTTAACAACATGATCTTCAAGCAAGCCTGTTAACTACATATAATTATGAGGTTGTTGATGGACACACATTTTGAGGTCTTGCTGATAAACTTTAATGAGATTTGAAAGTACCTATGATTTCTATTTGCGGCCAAGTCATAGGAACTGCTAAATGGTTTGTTGCTGACATTTATAATTGAAGGAACAGATGAATTTCAAATAGAGGCTCATAAATATTAAGATGTCATTTTTTTTTCTCATCCCAGTTTATGGACCCCTGATTCTGTGCAAGGACCTCAGGTTCAGAATCCCATTCTCGAGGCTGGCAGTTGCTTTATAGCCTATGCTGAAGCTCCTGTTTTCTAGGTGGGTGGGCAAACCTTTGCTCCAGCTTCTGACTACCAAGAGATGCTATGAAGGAAGACATTGGTTGAGTAAAAGCATTGGCTAGCACTGTGCCTGCCATTGTTACAGGACAGATAAATGTTAACAAGACGAGGGAGGGTGCTGGGATGCTCTCCAGAGTCCTGTCCCTGATTTTTTTTTATTTTTTCAGTTCCTTTCATCTATTATAGAAATGGCCATTGATTGGGAGAATCAATGATGTCTGAAATTACTTATTAGATTGAAAATACTTTGGAAAGTGATTTTACTAACTTGGGTTGTCAGGTTTTCTCAAGCAGGATCTGTTTGCTGATTGCTACTTTGCATAATATTGTAGGATGAACAGGTCTGCTTCTTGTTTGGATGTCAAGTGTTTTCATGTCTGATAAGGTTCTGGTTGTTTCTCATACCCATGTACAAAAATATATACATATAAGGGAAACATGTTAAAAGAGGAAGACCAAAAGACAAGGTTGTAACTAGAGTGTGCATACAAAATATGAATGAGGCTGGACACAGTGGCTCATGTCTGTAATCCTAGCACTTTGGGAGCCTGTGGTAGGTGGATTGCTTGAGCCCAGGAATTCGAGACCAGCCTGGGAAACATGGTGAAACCATGTCTTTACAAAAAATGCAAAAGTTTTTCAGGCATGCTAGCATGTGCCTGTAGTCTCAGCTATTCTGGAGGCTGAGATGGGAGGATCACTTGGTCCTGGGAGTTCAAGGCTGCAGTGAGCCATGATCATGCCACTGCACTCCAGCCTGAACAACAGAACAAGACCCTGTCTCCAAAAAAAAAAGTGAATGATATAGGTATTATCTGAAAGAAAATGGTGGTATGGGTAAAAGAGAGGGAGGAGTGAATGCATTGATTGTGGAATACCTGCTTTGAGATCTTAGAAAGACAGAGTTGCCCGATGGTTAAGAGGGCAGACTTGGGAACCTGGGTTCATATTCTAGCTTTGCCACTTGGTAGCTGACCTTGGACAAATCACATCACCTCTCTGCCTCCACATATCCTTCTTTGTAAAATGGGGATACTGATAGCAACTGCCTCAAAATACATTAGAGGGGATTAAATGAGTTAATGCATTGAAAATTCTTACAGCAGAGTTCTTATATAGGCTCTAGAAATGATTTTAACTGCTGCTGTTATTAATGATGACAACTATTGTTAGTACAGGTGCAATTTACAGAGCCCTTCACTATACCATGCCTCATTTGAACATTGGACTGACCCAGGTAGTTATTTCCAAATCTATTTTCAGATAAAGAGCTTGAGGTTCAGAGAGGTCTAATGATTTGCCCACTGAAAGGATGTAAACCGTGAGGACAAGAACCCAAGCCTTGGGTTGGCAAGATCTGCCCTCCTTCCAGTGTGTTCTACTGTGTTTGGTATCAGCCAAAGTCAGCTTTTGCAGTTTGTTTCAGATTTTACAAATAGAGAGGGCTTATCCTTCAAGGATCTAGTGCTATTCAATATAACTTTCTGCAATAGTAGAAATAAATGTTCTAGAACGGTACTGTCCAATATGACAATATTACCATATGGAGCTGTTGAGCACTTGATATATCGTTCCTGGAACTGATGAACTTGATTTTAAATTTTACCTAGTTAAATTTAAATTTAAATGGTCATGTGTGGTTAGTAGCTACTAATTGGGTAGCGTAGACAGAGTTTCCCTTGTCACAGAAGGCTTGGATATAAAGCCCAGCTCTATAACTAATTAGCTTTGTAACTTTGGGAAGGTAATTTCTGGGGGCTCATTTCTTCCTATCTATGAAATGGGCTAATTCTATTTAGATCAATACAGAACTCCAGCGAGGCCAAGCAAAGATAAGAATTTTTTTTTTTTTAAGTGAAATAGCTGTAGGAGTTCTTGAGGAATTCAAGGGAAGGCAAAAAGGCAGGCAAAGGAAAGTCTTGGAACTAAAAATAGAATGACCTTCAGGGACCTGGATCATCCTCTTCTAGTCTTATTTCTGTTTTGTGTGCATCTGTGTCACTCTTGTCTCTGTGAAGTCTGGCTTTCTTTGTACCCCCTGCATGGATGAGGGAAAGCTGGCCACCTCATACCTCCTAAATTTATATATTTCTCCCTTGACAGCTAATTCTGGAATTATTAGCTGTTTCTCATTCTCAATTCTAAGTTGCAGGAAGAGGAAACTTCCCTTGGCTTGGCTTGAATTAGCCATGGGTGGCTGAACTACATAGCAAACCATGCTGCCCTGCCCTTTCTTAGAAGGTTTGATGGGGGCTGGGGATGTTCCTTAGTGAAAGCAGTAGTTGTGAATTGGGTCAATGTCTAGGAAAGTATCTTTGGTTAAAAATTTCACGGCAAGGTGGAAACTGTGATTGCAAAACCAAATTTATTAGGTAAAGGAAATGGGATAGCCTGATTAAGTTTAGGTGTTCAAATTCATTCATTGATTCAGCAAGTATTTGTTGAGTGCTTTGAACTTGCTCTGTGAAGGGCTAGAGATGAGAAACAATACTGAGAGAAGAGGCCTGATCTTTGCCCTCACGGAGCTCCAGTCTGATAGGGAATTCTCACGTGAGTATAAAAAGGCAGTTCTAGAGAGTACCAAGAAGAAAAGACTAAAATTTGGGATTTTAGCTAGTGAGTAGAGAGTGCTTCTCTGAGGCAGTAATATTTGCCCTGAGATATGAAGGATGAGTAGGAGTTAACTTAGTGGAGGACAGAAGAATGTGTTTGCCTCTGAACAGAAGGACTGCCATGTGCAAAGACCCTGTGGCAGGAAGGCTGGAAAAAGCTGGATACTATTGGAATTATATTGCTTCTGTTCCTTCTGGCCCCAGTTACCAAAGTTACTTTGGAATTAATGGTTTCCAGGCAGCTTTATTATTATTATTATTGTTATTATTATTATTATTAAGAGAGAGTCTCGCTCTGTCACCCAAGCTGAAGTACAGTGGTGCAATCTCGGCTTACTGCAACCTGTGCTTCCCAGGTTCAAGTGATTCTCATGTCTTAGCCTCCCCAGTACCTGGGATCACCACAGCCAGCTAATTTTTGTGTTTTTTTGTGTGTATGTGTGTAGAGACAGGGTTTTGCCATGTTGCCCAGGCTGGTCTTGAACTCCTGAGCTCAGGCAGTCCCCTGCCTCAGCCTCTAAAAGTGCTGGGATTACAGGTGTGAGCTACCATGCCAGGCCTATTATTTTAATTAAAGGTTAAATGTCTTTTAGGTGGTGAAAATAAATTTGCTTTCCAGATATTAATTTTTATGTTACACTGCATATTATGGTGATCTGAGTTTTTATATGCATTTCTTCTTTTGGGGATGAATAGTACATTTAATACCTTGAAGGCATAAACTAGGAAGAGAGGTCATTCTCCCTAGTCTCTTGTGTTTTTCTGCTTTGGAAGTCTCCTAAAGTGTGTGGTGCATCTCTTGTGTGTTGGAGTTATGGGATCATGACCTAATATTTCCTTATATAGGTATACTTGCTGCCAGGATGTTTCCCTGATGCCTGAAGAAAGCCTTGATGAGTGAATTTGTGTTTGAAACTGTGGACTCGACATAGAAATTTCTTAGGCCTCAAGTTCTGGTTGTAATGCGTTATAAATGTGAGCTGCTGCTTTTTTAGATCCTGAATAGGAGGAATGGCTTCCTAGGCCTTTATCTGAGTCAATGATGTCAAACCATGGAAGAAGTTTAAGAAGCCTTCCGTAAATGCCAAAACTTTTTTTGAAATGAAGAAAAAAAAAAAAACCAGGGTATATTATTGTCTGTGGAAAACCACTTTTGGTTATACCAGTGTGCCTGAATTTTATGTTTAATTTTCATATTATATTTTATTTAGCTGGCTATGTCTAAAATAATATTTCTACATGGAATATTAAAAATTATTAATGAGGTAGTTCTTTTTTCTACTAAGGCTTTAAGATTTGGTGTGTATTTTACACTTAGTATCTCAGTTTGGATGCTAAATTTTCATTGTAAATATTTTAAAGGTATTTCATTTATTTCATAAAGTTTACACATGAAAAAGTAGATATGTGGCTGAAATTTATGTGATGTATTTCCTACGCAACTATGGCCAGTGTTGGGAAGACTCCATCTTTAACAACTGCATCCTCAACCTGAGAAATACTCTGAGTTGGGCTTTCTGTAGTGTCCAAACTTCAGTCTTCGGAAGGTCTTGGCTGACCACTTACTACCCTACTTCAATTCCCCTTCTTGTTTTCTCAAGCTTTTTTTCTGGTCGACACTCCCTTTTCTTCCCAGGTAGTGGAATCTCCCAGCCTAGTTTGGAATCCTGAGTCTACCACTAATATTGTATACTTGGGTAAGTAAACGGGTTTACTTATTTTCTCCCCTGTTAAACAGAGATGTAAACAAAACAAAACAGACTTCCTTACAGGGTTATTCTAAGGATTCAACAAGATGAGCGATAAAGTGCTTGATTGGTCCGATATTTGACCCAGAGTACACATCTGCTAAATTATTATTTTTTATTTTTTTGAGATGGAATCTCATTCTGTCACCCAGGTTTGAGTGCAGTGGCACGATCTTGGCTCACTGCAACCTCTGCCTCCCAGGTTCAAGCCATTCTCCTGCCTTGGCTTCCCTAGTAGCTGGGAGTATAGGCGCATGCCACTATGCCTGGCTAATTTTGTATTTTTAGTAGAGATGGGTTTTCACTATGTTGGCCGGGCTGGTCTCCTGACCTCAGGTGATCCGCCCACCTTGGCCTCCCAAAGTGCTGGGATTACAGGCATGAGCCACAGGGCCTGGCCCACATATGCTAAATCATTATCATTATAACAGATTATTTGATTCTCTTCTCTTGACTTAAACACGAGGGCAAAACAATCAGATACGTCTTTCAATATTTTCTAGGGCCTGTGAAAACTTTTCCGGATTCTTGGATCATACATAACAAGTTGATTTTAATCTCAGATGAAGCGACTGGTTCTGAATCACTGCTGGTCAAGACTGACCTTTGCTCAAGCTATAAAATGTATCTCCTTGGGGTCCCTTCCCATCTCACCCCCTTTTCACCTTGTCCTTCTCCAGCTCTCCTGATTGCACTCACTTCCCTGTGCCACATGTCCTGGACCTTGTTCCTCCCATTTGTATTTACCTTAAACCAAACCTGACCAGTCCTTTGTCTCATTCCCTTACAACCTTGCTGTCTACCAGGAATTTGGTCAATGAATCCCAATGTGATCTGTTGTCTGTGACTTCCTGTGATGTACAGTCTGGGTAACATTTTTCATTTGGAAAGAATGCTTTCACCTGAGGTAACCATGTCAAGGGGGAAGTTTTGAGTTTTGTTCTGGCAAGTAGGATGGGTAAAGAAAAGGAGAGTCAATGAAGAGACTCTTAGGACAATTTGAACTTTGGACCGGTTAGTGTGTGGTGTCTTGTTGATATATTCATTTATTTGTGTATGTCTTCATCAAAACAGATTTGAGAGCGACTTTAAGAATAATCATTGAAATGAGAGATAAAGGGAAAAAAAAGTTTTTTTTTTTTTGAGATGGAGTTTCGCTTTTGTTGCCCAGAATGGAGTGCAATGGCATGATCTCAGCTCACTGCAACCTCTGCCTCCTGGGTTCAAGCAATTCTTCTGCCTCAGCCTCCCAAGTAGCTGGGATTACAGGCATGTACCACCATGCCCGGCTAATTTTTGTATTTTTAGTAGAGATGGGGTTTCACCATGTTTGTCAGACTGGTCTCAACCTCCTGATCTCAGGTGATCTGCCCTCCTTGGCCTCCCAAAGTGCTAGGATTATAGGCATGAGCCACTGTACCTGGCCAAAAATAAGCATATGCAAAATTAAGCATAAGATTAGCATATAAAAGGCATGGTGAAAGGTCCTGTTCACTTACTGAAGATGAACTATAAATTTGGCTGTCAGCTTCCTAGTAGCCAAAGTGAAGAGTAAAAAACAATAGACTAGGCCAGGTGTGGTGGTTCACACCTATAATCCCAGCACTTTGGGAGGTCGAGGTGGGCGGATCACTTGACGTCATGAGTTCGAGACCAGCCTGGCCAACATGGCAAAACCCCATCTCTACTAAAATACATAAGTTAGCCAGGCATGGTGGCGTGTGCCTGTAGTCCCAGCTACTTGGGAGGCTGAGGCAGGAGAATCACTTAAACCCGGAGGCAGAGGTTGCAGGGAGCCAAGATCGCGCCACTGTATTCCAGCCTGGGTGACAGACTGAGACTTCATCTCAATAAAAACAAAACTAAACAAAAACAACAGATTGTATGAAGTACAGTGTCCATAAGATAAAAATGAGTATTATTGAAACTTGGACCTTATAGTTAGTTCGGTAGTTTTCTCCCATATGGTAGTTTGCTTCCACATGGAGTGTCTGAGATACCCAGCAGGGATGTGAGAGGACCCCATTTAGAGGCCTGGGCTTCACAGGTACACTACTCTCCAGATAGCTGGCCAAATTCATTCTCTTGTACTTCTCGTCACAACCTTAGTCTGCGAACAAGCAGTCAATAAGGTGTTTTGCCAGTTTTTCTTCTCTTGAGGCCATCTATGTCAGTATTTGTTGTGTTTGCCCATGAGACAGACACCAGCTCTAGAGAGAGGTTAAAAAACCAATGGCATATTGCAAGACTGGTAATAACATTTTGCTCACTTACTCAAGCATTCACTCATTCACAGATTTATTGAGAACCCGTTGTGTGCTCGGTGCTACTTTTGGCCTTGGAAGATCAGTTTTTCTTGGGCTGTGTTGTCACCATCCTGCTCCAAGCCATCACCATCTCTTGCTTGGATGGCTGCAGTAGACTCCCTGTTTCTGATCCTGCCCCCACATCAGGCCATTCTCTACCCAGCAGCTGGAGAGCTCTTGTGAAAACCTAAACCATCTCCTGTTTCTCTCCTGCTTAAAACTCTTATACCACATTTGGAATAAAATTCTAACAGCACACTATGGCCTACAAGCTTCTGCCTGGTCTGTCCCTGGATACCTCTCTGCCATCACCTGCTACCTAACATTACCTCCTACCTCTCTTTGCCTTGCTTACTCCCCTCTGGCCGCCCTAGCTACCTCTCCGCTCCTGAACACACCAAGCTTATTTTAGCTTCAGGCCCTTTGTGCTGTCTATTTACCTGGAATATGCTTCCCTTGGAAGGTCACATTATGTAATTCACCATGATGTCACAGTCACCTTCTCAGTGAGGCCAGGCCATCCCTGAACACCCACTCCAAGTAGCTAACCTCTTTTCCTCCAAGCTCAGCTAGTCTCCATCACATTGTTCACTTTTGTTTTCTCTGTAATGCTTCTCTCAGTCCACAGTTAACCTTATTTATGCTTGTTTACCTGTTTGTCCCCCATGCTATAATGCAAGCTCCAGGACACTGGAGATCTTGTCTACCCTCTGTGTCCAGTACTCAGCACAGGCTCTGGCACAGAGAGTTGATTAAAAAAAAAATCCTTGTTGAATTAATCATGCAGAGGTGACCCATTGAACACAGAAATAGAGCATGGAGGCTGTGCTAGCTCTTCTGTCTAACTTCCCTGTGCATAGCTAATTCCCCCTACCCACTGTATCTCCCCTTCTCTTTTCTCTACATGAGTTCTGTGGTTTCCTTTAGTGGCTCTTCCACTTCCCCCACCTAATCAAATCAAAACAAAACAAACCCATGCACATATACACACCTTTTCTGTCCTAAAGAACAACAAACAAAACCAAAAACAGCTGGGCACGGTGGCTCACACTTGTAATCCCAGCACTTTGGGAGGCCAAGGTGGGTGGATCACCTGAGGTCAGGAGTTCATGACCAGCCTGGCCAACACGGTGAAACCTCATCTCTACTGAAAATACAAAAATTAAGGCTGGGCGCGGTGGCTGACGCCTGTAATCCCAGCACTTTTGGAGGCTGAGGCAGGCGGATCACCTGAGGTCAGAAGTTTGAGACCAGCTTGGCCAACATGGTGAAACGCCATCTCTACTAAAAATACAAAAATTAGCTGGGCATAGTGGCGGGCACCTGTAATCCCAGCTACTCAGGAGGCTGAGGCAGGAGAATTCCTTGAACCCAGGAGGCAGAGGTTGCAGTAAGCCGAGCCTGGGCAATAGAGTGAGACTCCATCTAAAAGAAAAAAAAAAATTAGCCCAGCATGGTGGTATGCACCTGTAATCCCAGCTACTTGGGAGAGGAGGCAGGAGAATTGCTTGAACCTGGGAGGTGGATGTTGCAGTGAGCGGAGACCACGCCATTGCACTCCAGGCTGGGCAACAAGAGTGAAACTCCGTTACAAAAAAAAAAAAAAAAAAACAACAACAACAAAACAAAACCAAAAACACCCTCAAACTTCTTTTACTCCTTTCCATCTTTACTTTTACTGTTCTGTGCTGTTGCCTCTTCCAGGAAGTTTTCCTGGATTACAGCAGTCCCCAGTGATCTTACCCTTTTTCACATGGTTAAAGTCTTTGTTTTCATTATGCTAAAACACACTGCCAAATATTGAATGGCCTACTCTGTTGGCTGCTCCTTGTGTGTTTTTGTCTTTTCCAGTTAGATTTGTCTTGAATTGACAAGAATCAGTCTTCTTAATTTCCCCCAGCATGTCCCAGTATAATGCCAGCGCTGAGTCTGCTTTCAGTACACACAGGCTGGATGTTTGAACATCTTTAAATAGCTTAGGACCTTTGATAGTTTGTAGCATAGACTTGTGTTATAGAAGTAACATGGCCAGGCGTGGTGGCTCACGCCAGTACTTTGGGAGCCCAAGGCAGGAGGATCGCTTGAGCCCAGGAGTTCGAGACCAGCCTGGGCAACATGGCAAAACCCTGTCTCTACTAAAAATACAAAAAATGAGCCAGGCATGGGGATGCGTGCCTATCATCCCAGCTACCCGGGAAGCTGAGGTGGGAGGATCACATGAGTCCCGGAGATGAAGGACGCAGTGACCCCTGATTGTGCCACTGCACTCCAACCTGGGTGACAGAGTGAGACTCTGTCTCCAAAAAAAAAAAAAAAAAGTAACAAGTAACAGGAAGAACCAACAAATACTGAATCCCATTAAGCCTGCATTTATTATGTGTAGTATTCCATAGAAATAATTACCATTTTATTTAGAAGCTGTTAGTATATTTTGATTTAACTTTTTCTTTTGGTAATACTATTTAGTGTGATAGTGTTAATTAAATTATATCTTTTGTTTATTTAAGGATAGTTTGCATTCTATTTATAAATATGGCTTTATTAAAAATTTAAAGGTGTAATTTTTATAATAAAAACATACATATTATAAACCAGTTAAAAATGTTAGCATAGTCAAAAGATTTCCTTGTTTTGTCCACAGGAGGGCACCATTGTCAAACAAAAGATGATTTTAAGGTTGAAATGTAATACAGGTTTAGATTAAGCTTTTAAGAAGCCTTTATCCCACTAATAGATTAGAAAGGCCAATATTGTCTGCGACGGGCTTTGTCTTGCCATGTAATCCACTCATGGCTGAATTTACTGTGTATATATGTCCATGAGCTGTTTGTTAACAGTAGCTAAATCACACTGTACTTTTCCTAAAATGCTCTGCGAGTTATTGTTACAGCTGGAAGGCACCTTGGAGGTCATCCGGTTAAACTGTATTTGTTTACAGATGAGGAATTTGGGAAGCATAGAGACTAAATGACCATTCATTTGGGAGTGAAACTGGGGGCTTACATTTATTCATTTATTAACAAAACATATTTAACTTCCACGGTATGCAAGATATTATACTAGCAGTTGGGGTAGAAGAGAAATAAGACATTATTCTCCCCTCAAGAACTTTACATTCTGGTTATAAGTAAATAGACTCCCACTTGCCCATAGTAATGATGATAGTATTAGAAGACCCATTATTTAATGTTTACAAATATTTTTTATGTAGAAGTTAGATCCTATCATGTAAAAACTTTTCAGATAAAATTCAAGTACTTGGCAACTTGTAGATAATCTCCAAAATTTATGTTGGCTATTGATTATGTTAAATAAAATCCTTAGACATTCTGTTCTGAATATTTGAAAAATGAGAAATGAGAGGAAAATTTCCAATTAAAAAGTGGTCTAATTAAAAGAAATAAACCCTCTGCAGTAAGGATAATTGGGCCTTGAGAGATTTATGGCTAAATTGTCATTACCGTTAACATTTGTTCAGCCCCAGACCTGGGCAATTTCACTTGGACAACAAGCTGTGGAGCCATGCTGGGTGCTGCTGATTTTGGTGAGCGCATTTTATTTTATGTAACTTGCCAGCTAAGTTTTCAGTTTTATGTATACTGGATCTCAGTTATCCATTATTACTTAGCAATGATTGCTTTTGTACTTTTTACTTCACGGTCACTTGAAGGCTAGAGTTTTTCTTCATTAACGAAATGCGTGGTTTGACCATATATCCATTAAGAAGGAATTTATCAGTGCACTTAAATGAAGATGCTGTGTGGTTTTAAGGAATTTCTCAGTTCTTAAAGTGACAGAGTGTAAACCATATATAAACATAGCATGTCTATTTATTTAAATCATCTCTGACTAGAAGAGCATTTTTTAAAAATGGGAGAAGAATCTTATTTCTTTCTTTGTACATATTTATGGGCATATGTACAGTTTTGTTACATGTATAGATTGTGTAGTGGTCAAGGCAGGGCTTTTAGTGTATCCATCACCTGATTAATGTACATCGTACGCATTAACTGATTTGTCATCATCCACCCCCCTCAAACCTTCTCACTCTGCTAAAACAACTCTCTACCACCTAATTTAGATGAGATGGTATTGGTAACACTTGAAATTAAAATGCCATTTATAAAATTCTTTAATATTTAATAGACAGTTATTGTCTTTAATGGCTCATTTACAACATACTTTAGCATGTTGTAAAATGGTTCAGTAGTAAATTCTTCACTGATGTTTTTAAGGAAGCAATAAAAAGCAATTTATGACAGGTATATACCACATTGGTGGAAAAACATGTCTGCTTTAACATGTAACAATGAATATTCTCTAAATTACAAAAGTAATTCCACATATGTGATAATTATAAATGATGGCTCAGCGGAGGTTCTGCCGTGTATCAGTGCTTGAAATATATTCACATAAACGTTGGTAACCTGTTAAGCACATTTACTTTCATCAGCACAATCTTTAATATAAGAAGATCATTAATACCTGCCTTATTTCAGGATATATTTGTCAAGAGAGAAGTTACATTTCATTGTGCATGCTTTGGTGGAAAAGCTGTTTGCAGATTTCTAAAGACAATTCAATGTGATTGTGTTATTTAAGCAACTGGAAATGGAAACATCTTACCTCATTTCTGTCTAGAGAAATGATGAATGGTTTTATGTAGCCAAGTTCTGCTTCAAGATTTCTATTGATTATCCCAGAATGGAAAGACATCACTTAGTGGGATAGTCTCCCCCCATCCCTACCCTTCCACTCATAAAACCCTCTAGTTACTCCCCAAACCCAGATTGCTGCTTTCTGAAACATTTCTCACTTCCATCATCTTCTGTCTGGGTGGAAATTAGTGTGGAAAAATGATTTACCACAATGTCTAAACTCTTTAGGGTGTCACCTCTTACATCATTAGCTGAAAAAATTATTCCTACTTGTGCCCTAGTACCCGAGAGGCTGAGTACAGAAGGCACCAGGCTATCCCGGTAGATCGCAGCCCGGGAGGTCAGAGATGAACTGATGGTGAGTCTGGAAATAGCTAATTATCCAAACCTCCTCACTCTGGAGGTGATGCAAGATGCACTTGGAGGTTTCCCTGGTGAGTGGGCAGGCGGGAAAGGGCAGTGTGGTTTAGTAGCACTTGGGCTATTTGTTTGTTATTAAGCAGATTCTGTTTTGCTGTGTACTGTTGCAAAAATGCTTTTGAATTCAAATGTGTTAGGAGATGAGTTTGAGTGGATGCACAGACAAAAATCCATTTTTAATGTTTTGGTGCTGAATTCCTTCATAGAAATCAACCGAAGTAATTTAGCCTTCATGTATGATGTTCTGGCTCTGGTATATCTTCACTGAAACGTTTTAGAGAGTTCTATTCAGAAGTGCAGCTGTTTTCCATCTGTTTAAAAAAATGGTGGTGAAGGCGCTCAAGCTGTATATAATTCTTGCATACTTGGTCTTAATTTGGGAAATGACATTAGTTAACCTTTAATAAATCTGTAGCAAATGAGAAGCCTGTGCCACTGTTTTTCACTAGCTTTTCAGAGATGAGGCAATATTTATTTAGGCATTAATGTAAACCATCATAGGCACAATCCGAACATCTGCTAACAAATTCAGTCCAATTGTCTACACAAATTCAGCCACAGACAGAATTTTTAATGTCAGATTGATGACCAATGTCTTCAAGTCCTGAAGAAAGACAGATTTATTTTCCTCCTGTTTACTAAAGCATGAAAAGGGACTGGTATTTTTTGGAAATACTTTTACTAGAACTGAAACTGTAGGTACCTTGGTACCAGACAGCATAAATTAGAATCTTGGCTCAGCCACTTACTAGCTAAGTGAGCTTGGACAAGCCACTTCTACCTATGCCATATCGTGATGTAAATAAATCCTTCTTTTAAAGTGAGTTTATATTTTAAAATGACTAACAAGTGCATGGTTCCTAGCAGGCGCTATGTCAGTGTTTTTAAAATAAAAACAAATAAACCTTCTCTGGAGGCTTGGATGAATGCTCAGAGAGTTGAATTAACCAGAACATTCAAACTTTCACTCCCCTTATTGCTTAGAATTGGCAATAAGCTCTCAATCATTTTAGTATATTTTATAAACTGAAGACTTTTAAGTACGTATGTAATGTCTTAATTTGGTATAATTTCCAACTTAATGAAAAGTTCATAGAAGAGTACAAAGAATTCCCATATACCTTGTGCCCTGATTCACCAATTGCTTACCTTTTGCTTATTAGTTTTTGCATTCATTAATTCCCTCTCTCTTCTTCGTTCCCTCTATCCTGCTCTTCTCTCTCTCTCTTTCCTCTTGACTTCTTCCCTCTCATGTTTTCTTAAAGTCATTTGAAAATAAATGGGAGGCATTTGCCTCTTTATTCTTAAATATTTCAGGATGTTTTAATAACAAGCGCATTTTCTTTCTTAACTACAGTATGAGGATCAAAATGAGGAAACTTAATGTTGATAGAACACTGTAATGGAATCTACAGGCTATATTCAGTTACTGTTGATTTTCTCAGTAATGTCCTTTATGGCTACGTATATGTGTCCTTGTTTTTGTGTGGGTGTACAGTTCATTCTGAGAATGACTATTTTTTCCTGGTCCAAGATCCAATGTAAGATCACAGTTGCATTTGGTTGCCATGTTTCTTGCCTTTATTTGAGACAATTCTCATGGTTATTTTAATTTTTTTTGTCTTTCATGACCTTGATATTATTTAGGAATGCAGAGAAATTATGTTGCAGGATGTTGCTCAAATTTGAGTTCATCTCATTTTCCTCATAGTTAGATCCAGGTTTAAGGTCAGTGTGTCTTTCAATTTTAAGAGGAACTGGTATTTCATCATCGTAGAGTTTTAGAGTGAAAAGATGGGGGAAATGTGATGCCCTGCAGATTCACATGTGGAGTGAGGTGGGTGTAGCAGACCGAAGAGGTATTCTGAAGGTGCTCATCTACAAGTGAATGACTGTGTTCTGAAAGAATAGTTCTCTGAGGGAATTCACCTCACCAATAATGGAGGCAAGTAGATCAACAGACGAGGAAGGCACAGCCTCTCTATTTTCCTTGATAAGAAATCAAGTGTAGGTAGAATTCTTTCTTGTGTAACATGGAAATAAATTAAACATTTGAAGAATGGGCTCTTCTGCCTGGGAACCTCAAAGTTTCTTGGTACCGGGAGACATAAATAGGCTTTCTGCTCTTTTGTAGTAAATCAGTAACTGTCTCCACATAATACCCACACATCAGGCAGAAGATGAAAAATGCAGCCCAGCATCCACCATCTTTTTAGTTCATTCCGAGAATGACCAGACATGTTCTAAAAAAATTCTCTTAGTCTAGATATGGGCAATGTCTTTCATCATTGAAAACACTGAGACTCTTTAAAAACAAATGACTTTTGAAGCAGACTGATAGAAAGGACTGTGTTATAGTTGGGAACAACAGAGGAATAAAATGATTGCAAGTAAATGCTTTCTTTTGGTGCCATGCACAAAGTTATCGATCTTGAATGTACTGAAGTTAGAAGTGACACAGTTTGGTTTAAATGTGCCTTCCAAAACTTATGTTGAAATTTAATTGTCATTGTGATGGTATTAAGAGGTAGGATTATGAAGAGGTGGATTAGGTCATAAGGCCTCCACCCTCATGAATGGATTAATGTCATTATCTCGAGGGCTGTGTTCCTTATTGTGAGAGTGGATTGTTATACAAGCAAGTTCAGCCCTTTCTCGCTCTCTTGAGCACTCTTTCCCTTCCATCTTCTGCCATGGGATAATGTAGCAAGAAGGCCCTCACCAGATGCTGGCACCTTGATATTAGACTTCCCAGTTCTGGAACTATGAGAAATAGATTTTTTTAAAGGTATTCTGTTTCAGTTTCAGGTATTCTGTTACAGCAGCAGAAAACAGACTAAGGCAAAAAATTGGTACAGAGAATGGCGTTATTGCTATAACAAATACTTGAAAATGTGGAAGCAGCTTTGGCGTTGGGTAATGGGTAGAGGCTGGAACAGTTTTGAAGTAAATGCTGAAAAACTATATTGCTGTGAATGGAGTGTTAAGGGTGGCTCTGGTGAGGGCTCAGAAGAGAATAGCTGTAGGGAAAGTCTGAGACTTCTTAGAGATCACTTAAGAGGTTGTGATCAGAATGTTGTTAGAAATGTGGACGGTAAGGGCCATTCTGATGAAGTCTCAAGCAGAAATGAGAAACATGTATTGGAAACCAGAGTAAAGGCAATCCTTGTTTTAACATGGTAAAGAATTTGGCTGAATTGCGTTCATGCACTAAGGTTTTAGAAGATGGAAGTGTTTTATAAGATTCCATTAGAAGATGGAATTTAAGAGCAATGATCTAGGATATGTGGCAGGAGAGTGTTCAAGGTGCTGCATGGCTTCTTTTGGGTGCTTACAGTAAAATGAGTGAATAGAGAAATTATTTAAAGGCAGAATTTACAATTAAAGGGGAAGCAGAACAGAAAGATTTGGAAGACTCTCTGCCTGGCCATGTGAAGAATAAAACAGCATATTTGGGAGAGAATACTAAGGGTGTGGTCAGGCAAAAGAGATTGCTAAAATGATTGATACAGCTGGAATGGAGCCAGGTGCTTGCTGTTCAAGACAATGAGAAAATTACCCTGATGATATTTCAGAGATCTTTCAGGAAAGCTAGCACCTTGAGGGCAAGATTTCAAGAGGGGTACCTGTGGGACCTCAGCATTCAATGCCCTATGCAGCCTTGGGATTCTCCCCAAATTCCAATGCAGCCCCCCTCAAGCAGGCCCAGGTACAGCTAGTGCCAGAGCTTCAGAGGGCACAAGTGGTATGCCTTGATGGTGTCCACATGGTACTGATCCTGTGGAAGTTCAGAGTTCATGAGCCTTGGGGCCATAGTCACCTCCACATAGATTCCAAAGGATGTATCAGACAGTCTGGGGTCCTGGCAGAAAGTTGTTACAAGGGAGGAGCCACCACAGAGAGCATGTACTAGGGGGCAGTCATGGGAGCGAGGCTACCTCAGAGACTCCCGAAATGTAGAGCTGCCGGTGTACAACTCCAGCCTGGGAGAGCTGCAGGCATAGGACTCCAACCCAAGAGAGCTGCTGAGTGGATTGGGTCCAGCAAAACCACAGGGGCAGGGCTGCCCGTGGCATTGGCCACCTAATTCCTGCTGTAGCATGTCCAGGATGCAGGACATACAGAGCCAAAGGACATTATTCTCCAGCTTTAAGACTTGATGTTGTTTTACCTGTTGGGTTTTGGACATACTGAGAACCAGTTACTTCTTTTCTTTTTCTATTTCTCCCTTTTGGAATGGGAATGTCTGTTTTATGCCTGTTCCATCACTGTGTTTTGGAAGTAGATAACTTGTTTTGATTTTATAGGCTCACAGCTGGAGGACATTTGAGGTGGGATGAATCTTGAGTCTCATATCTGATTTAGATGGAACTCTGGACACTGGGCTTTTGAATTGGTGCTTTTG
This sequence comes from Pan paniscus, assembly GCF_029289425.2. NCBI lineage: Eukaryota > Metazoa > Chordata > Mammalia > Primates > Hominidae > Pan > Pan paniscus. The sequence continues at coordinate 68,841,166 of NC_085926.1, read as the reverse complement.
GGCTATTGAGATGGAATGAATATATTTTGTATGTAAGAAGAACATGAGTTTTGGGAGGCCAGAGGTGGAATGTTATGGCTTGAATGTCTCCTCCAAAACTCATGTTGAAATTTAATTGCCTTTGTGCTATTGGACTTCCTAGCCCCTAGAACTGTGAGAAATAAATTTCTTGGTAAATTACTCAATTTCTGTTCTGTTACAGCAGCAGAAAACAGACTAAGACATGACAAGAAAGAGTTAATTCTTTCAAGTAAGTGCCTCAGGTACACTCTGGGAAAATATGACTGAATGAGTTACTGCTCAGCCTAAAATTAAACTCCTGGCTTCTTGTCTGGCGTATGAACTATTAGATCACATTACTTTCCACTGATGGATCTATTTCTTTAATGAATTGAAAAAAGAATACCCAGTGGTTCCTTTTGTGTGAAGAAAATAAGATAAATATTAGCCAGGAAAGGTCATTTTGGTTTCCAGTATGTGGGGAGTTCATTATGATGAGTTCTGATAAATTATATTGTGTAGTTCTTTCTGATAGCAGAAGGTCACATCATGCCGTTGGGTGGACGTAAAGACAAACACACTTAATAAAGTTGGAGGATCTGGGAGATGAACATTTTCAAGTTGTTTTTTCTGAGCAACTCATGTTTATACAGCTATTTAAAGCCATTTCTCTCTTGTTGAACTAATTACTCAAGGCCCATACTCTCTTACATGCAGCCCCAAAGTGGTGAGTCTTCAAATTTATCACCGAAAGTGTTCTCTAATCAAACTTGTGGAATTATCTTTGGGTTATCTAAGAGAAAAATCTCAGTTGTGCTTGGTGGTCAATTCTTAATTGGTTCTACAGGATTCTAAAGTAATTAGACTTCATTTCAAAAATCATTTTTATGTTATATTTGAAACTTGAATATTTATTAACACATATCATAATTTTTCTCTGATCTTTACCACTGGGAGGGATGTATTTAACTTAGCATCGTTACAAATGGTATAGTTTCATGTTCTGTTTTTTTCTTAAGATGTCTTTGCTTTAGGGTCATCTGAGTCCTTTTATAAATGTGTTCACTAAGTAGAAAAATCCTTTTAGGTTTATGCATTGAGGGAGTGTCAACTACAGTATTCACAAGTGTTCTTTATATTTTGGTATGGTGGATTATATTGGAAACACTTTTTCTCTTGGTGTCCTATTAATATTTTTTCAAAAAGCAACCTCATAGATTGTCTAGCATCATCTTCAGGCTTATGTCACACAAATCCAGGAATTCAGATCTTCGTGCTGGCTTTTCCACTGCTCCATGGGCTTGGGCAAATTGCATGTCTTGGGAATGCATTACCTCTAACTTCCATTTTTCCTGATGGTCAATGAAATGGGAGAGTGAAATTTGTGCATTTCAAATGATTTGGGACCCTCTGTTAAATTTTGAATACCCTTCCTGCTGCAGAAAGTTCTTTACAACTATGTGGTGTTAACTAATATGTGGCTAATTAATGACTGTAGAATTCTTTATCTTTTCCTCCCTAATAGTAGGACACCTTACAACTATGGATATGTTTGGCTGTCTGCCACTTGCCTGAAACTGCAGGTGTCATGGTTAAAAACCATTGTTTTGCTACTGGAAATTAGTTTCATTTTAACATTAAAATGCTAATTGATTCCTTTATTTTTTTTGGCCTTTTTAACATAGGTCTTCTGAGCTACGATAATTTTTTGGAATGGCAGAAATGATTGGTTCTAGCAACAGATGGAAATTTGGAGTCACTCTGAAATATATCCTGGAATAAGTGTGTTTGACTAGAACCACATCTTATGAGGTCCCCAAGGTAAGATTATTTTAACATTCACCTGGACATGATATCTTTACAAAGTATTGGGAATTTAGCAAAAGTGAGTATCCTGGAGTTGATGATCCATTTTAGAAGCCTGCTTTTACACTTTTTGGGAATTTGGGGAAATGTTGATTTTTTCATTTTAGCTTTCATCTGTGAAATGAAAATTATTTCAGTTTGCAAAATAGTACTTTGGTTTATTCAATAGGGGAAAAAATGAGGAAATACAAATCTATTGCTGAAGAGCTTTCTGGCCCCAACCCTACCACTCTGCCCTGGCATTTCTCTGGCGGAATGGTTGTTGAGCTATTGTTAAGTGAATACTTGTTTTAGAGACAGGGAACTTATTGCTACTAACCCAGCAACTTGTTACATAGAATTGTCCACGTAAGAAGAAGATAGATGAGGGATCATTGCCCAGGATTTGGAATGTGTGCCCTTGAGACTTTTGATTTAATGCATTTGTTGTTGGAATCCAACCAGGAAAACAGAAACCATTCTGCTGGCTTTTTCACTGCTCTGTGAGCTTGGGTAAATTGCATGTCTTGGGAATGAATTATCTCCAACTTCCATTTTTGTCCAGTGGGAAGTGAATTCAGGAGACTGGTTATACATATGATGGGAGAGTCAGAGAAACTGAGCGGAAGATACACAGGAAGCCACTGCCATCCCCTGGCTGGGAACCATGGAAGCAGTTAGACCGTGGGGAGGCAGTGCCTAGAAGAAGGAAACTAGGGTGGAAACTAGAACCACAGTGGGCCCTTCTGGCAGGAACTGGAGCCATGGTGGAGAGATGGCCACCCCACAGATCCTGCCAAAGACAGAGAAGGCAGGGAGAAATGTCCTGGCCTATCCCTTTTCCTATTCTCCAGGCTCCAGCTGTTGCCTTTCCTTGACTGAACCCAGCCAGTAACCAGCTGACCTGGGAGCCTGGGAAATGCAGCCTAGAGGGCCCTCCAGCCCTCAATATAGGGGAAGCGGGAGGAATGGATCTGAAGGCAAAACAGGCCCAGGCTGTCATATAATTCATATATTTAAAATAAACTTTTGTTTCTTTTTAATAAACTTGTTTATTTTCATTTTATAATATCACTTTCATTACTGAAGAACATCCCATCTTGTGGCTGTGTCATAATTTGTTTAACCAGTCTCATACTGTTAAACATTTGGATCATCATTTTTTTTGTCTTTCCCTCCCTGCCTCCCTGCCTTCTTTTTTTGAGACAGGGTCTCACTCTTTGCTCAGGCTAGAGTGTGGTGGTATAATCATAGCTCACTCCTGCCTTGAATTCCTGGCCTCAAGCATTCCTTCCACCTCGGTCTCCCAGTGTGCTGGGATTACAGGCATGAGCCACCATGCATGGTCAGATCATTTTCAATAGTATAAACAATAAAAAAAGTCCCATACATTGCTGGTTATTTCTTTAGGGTTAAATCCTATAAGTGATCTGCTGGATTGTAAACGTTTGACACACATGATCAAATTATCGATCAATTTATGGTTTTATCAAGTTAAACTCTTTCTCTTTGTATTAGAGATATTTCATTCAATTATTGCCAACAGTGGGGCATTATTTTAAATATTTTAATTGCTTTCCTTTGAGTGTGGGTGGCATTGTGGTTTTGATGAGTTTCACATCTTTGATTATATTACACCTGTAAGGCATAGATGAAGGGATTTCACAGGTGTTTTTAAGGTTTCACATACACTGAATTTAGTTAATCAAAAGAGAGACTATCCTGGGTGGGGCTGACCTAATCAGATAAGCCCTAAAAGGGGACTGAGCCTTTCCTGGAGGAAGAGATTCAAACCATGAAGGAGCACGTGCAGGGGCCATGTGGCAAAGACATGAACGGCTTGAGAGCAGTTCCTGGTCGATAGCAAGAATACGGGGAATACAAAGAGTCCCAAGAAAATGGCTTTTGCCAACAACCTGAGAGCACTTGGAAGTGATCCTTCCCCAGTTGAGCCTCCAGATGAGGACACACCCAGCTGACACCTTGATTTTAGCCTGTGAGTTTCTGAGCAGAAGACCCAGCCAGAACATGCCAGACTCCTGACTTACAGAAACTGTGAGATAATATATTGGTGTTGTTTCACACTGCTCCTGTCCAAGCTCTAACTAGGCCCGACCCTGCTTAGCTTCTGAGATCAGGTGGGTTGAGGGTAGTATGGCTATAGATTGTTGTTTTAAACTTCTAAGTTTGGTAATTTGCTTCAGACATTGCTAACATTCTAAACTTACACAGAAACATGGAGCCTCTCTGCTTTGAGGGGCCTTTCGTTTCTCAAAGCATGCCTTCCATCTCCACCTCAGTGTACACACATGAAGAGGACAGAAACTCTAGAAACAGCTTGAAAGGTGGCAAAGAAAATAATACATGGATCTTACCTGAGTTCTAGATGGTATTATCAATCACATAATTTGGGGGAAGTCCAGAGGCTCAAATTCCGGTATTGGATGATTTTTTTTTGTTAATGTAACACTCTGTCTCACACATAATGTTTTAAAATTCCAGTTATTACCCCAGTATCAGCTATCAATCTATTTGTTACAAAGGCTTATTCCTCTTACCCAAGGATCAGAAGTTCAAATGGCCACATGTAAATGAGTTGGGCTGGTTGGGCCCAAGGTACTGACTAGTGGGAGGGACTGTGGAGACCCTTCTAGGGGCAGTTGCGACCATGGCAGCCTGTTACTCCCATGTGGAAATGTGAGCCCAGGGATGCCAGGAATAATTTTTCAAGAGAATCTGGATTCTGATTTGCAATCTGGACATTGTATGTGTTGGCAACCAATTCAATTTATTTCTTTTTTTTTTTTTAAAGCACAGATCAAACAAAACACATTTGCAGGCTGGATCAGATACCCTGGCTTCCAGTTTGTCATAATTAGTGGCCCCAAAAGGGACAATTTCAAGGCATCACATAAATGAAAGATTAATTTTCTATTGCTGCATTGCAAATTACCCAACATAGCCGTTTAAAACCATTTTGAAACAGTTTAAAAGGGCAAAAAGAAGCCAGTGCTTTTTGTTACCTTTAACACCAAGTTCTTCAAACATGATTGGCCTGGCTACTTAAAAAGCAGACCAAATCTCAAATCAATGAGCAATACACCCTTTAACAAGATCTATTTGACAGAATTGTGAGAGGTCACGGAGAGAGAATGTTGGCAGCAGAACATGTGTGTGCCTCAGCGTATGGTGTGGGCATTCAATTCCCCTGAGGCTTTGATGTGTTTTCGTGGAGTAGGGGACTGGGACTTTGGTAGAGGCACTGCTAGGTTGCTGGGAGCTGGAGATACTTCCTTATAGGACTTCCTTAGGGGTCTTGCCTATAGTGTGACTCAGGCAAGAAGCCAAACTCAGGTACCATGTTTTTATTGTCGGCCCATAAGTGTGTATACATTTGCATATATTAAACAGGGGTTTCTTTGATCCATTGTGGTAATAATAGATGCCATGAGGCATGTGTAAGGAAGAACCTATTAGCACCGGAATTTCAGATGCCAAATGCCGTGAGTTTTGCTTCAAAAGTTAATATAAAAAAAGCAAACAAAAAAAAGTTACTCGAGTTCTATCTACTTAATTCCCTTCTGATGTTATAAAATGGCAGAAAATTAGGCAGCTGGGAATAATGTTTTTGATATCTTCCTTTTTTTACTCTTTTGTTTTAGAATAGACCATGCAACTGAATTGTCATGTGAACTGAACTGTTTTTGAGCAACTGTTTTGATACTGTCCATCATACGAAGTTAAATTTATTTTATATTCACCTGTATTTGCCCATACTCCTTCCCAAAGGAGGAGTTGAGATTGGTTTAATCAACTATGAACCTAGTCTTCCAGACCAGAAAGCCTTAGGGTACAGTCAGAGAAACCAGCAGAAAGTTCTTGGACCACATGTGCAAAATCTCCATGGATTCTTTCAGATCCAGAAACCATATATATTTTATTTGGATCTGGCTCTAAGTGTGTTGCTTTTACATCTCATGGTATAAAATAGAATAAAATCCCCATGCTCTATTAGGGTAACTCAGGCAACAACTTGCAGATTCATAAATAAGCTTCTCACTGATGCATAGTGCTAACTTGGAAAACTCTTAATTATCAAAGGTTTTTATTGAAAATTTAGTTAATGCTAAGTGCAAATAAGGTTTGATTGGTCTTCTGTTTTCTTGGGAGAAAGGAATTCCAGCTCCAGGGATCTGCCCCTGCTTTCTCCCGCCTTCCTAGAATGGTGCTTGCCAGGGAGTCTGGCCTTCCTCAGCCCTCACTGACTCCAGCCCTGCTTTTCCTCCAGGATGAGAGTCTGTGCTAAGTCAGTGTTGCTGTCGCACTGGCTCTTTCTAGCCTACGTGTTAATGGTGTGCTGTAAGCTGATGTCCGCCTCAAGCCAGCACCTCCGGGGACATGCAGGTAAGCCCTTTAAGCTCATTATGCACTGCTGAGATAATAAAACCCCTCCAAATGTCAGAGTCCACATTTTAGACACAGATAACTGATGTGAGCTTCTGATGGTGTGTACATAACTAGAGGAAGCATGAAATATGGCGGAGTAACACAGTTTAATGGTTTAGTGCTTTAAGAGTCCTTTAAAAATATTTTTCAGGCTTTTAAAAACTTTTGTTTTCTTGGGCACACTTTTATTTTTATAGCAGTTTTTCTCAAGGAATCCCAGAAAACCATCAGCAATTTGTGTGGTTGGCGTGTGTGTGTGTGCATACATGTCAGTCCATCTGCCCATCCATCCATCCACTCCTGCAGCTTCCTTAGAAGTAGAACATCTTTATGATAAACTTAAACTAACACTTACAGGGCTTTAGTGAAGGGAATAGTCAGATAATTTAAGATCTTTTTGAGAGATGTGGAGAAAATATGCTACATGATTTTTTTAAAAAAAGAAAAGAGAAAAAGCTGTGGTAACTTTCATAAGGGACTTGAAATGGGTGTTGTCTAAAGATTTAGAGGCAGTCATTCGGATAACTTCTAGTGAAACTCATATCTCTGCATTGCTGATTTTTAAAGGCAAGATCAAAACCATCAGCTACCGATCAGTTTGTGTGTTTTTTGTGTGTGTGTGTGTTTCTGTCCTTTCTTTCTTACATCAACATTTAAAGTGACACAGTGGAAACTCCCCAGTAAATTGTGTTTTCCTGAATAATTCATATGTGTCAATGGACTTGTCAATTAATTTACTCTCTCAGCTTTGGTAATCTGAGGCATGGCAGTGCCAGAAATGTTTTGACTTCTTTGGGAAAGAGTGATGCCTGAACCCTAAATCACGTATGGGTCAGAATTATAAATTCTGTCTCCAAAGGTCTTGTGTATAGAAACATCATGAGATATTGTTACCACCAAATATATAACATGTCATACTTCCCACTTCGTTATTCTGATATTTTAAGGTTAGTCATAATTTAAGGCTCAAGATAATTTTTAAAATCTCACACAACTCAATTTTCTCTCCTCAAGTGACAGTTCCAAGAAGATGAGAAAAATGATTGAAGTTTCAGCAAATCAGCATAAAATCAATACCATTTGGCTGCTGTGAAGTGCCCACAGCTAGTTGGTTATTGTGCTGTGCTTATTTTTATGAGTTTGTTCACGAGGATAGTGTTTGAGGTGCTCAATCTTATCTCTCTTCTTGAGTGGAGTTTAAGAGTCAGATTAGTTGACAGGTGAAGCATTTCAGTGGGATTACCACCCACTCCCATTCATGCTATAAATTTTCTCTAATGATCTTCAGGGAATAAAAGTCCATGATCCTTGCAATGTCCATGTGGCATTTTTTGTCCCAGTTTAGTGCTCAGCTGATAGAGAACTCAGGATCACCAGAATTAATTGGGGCAGTGCACCGAGATCCTGAGAAACTCTGATCAGATTTTCACTCTCCTGTGGGTATATTATAGGAAGTCTGACAGCGGAAGCAAGTTGCAGAGTGTTACCTGCAGACGGCTGTGTCTGAGTGTCCAGAGAGGCTCCTGGCACTGTCCCATGGGCTTCATGGTTAGTGCTGGCCAATTAAAGAAATGGTGGCACTAGGAAACCCTAGTTAGAAGTTGGATGCTTTTTATGGCTTGGATTAGAAGAGTGGATGTTGATTGCTGTGTGTAAACAAGGAGGTATTTTACAACCCTATCTCCACCTACCTGGCTAAGAGACACAGAAGAAAGGTGGGAATCTCCCCCCAGTTTTGGGAGATGGGTGTTATGGTAGGTGTGTATCAGAGATTTAATTTTAGTTTAAGCATTAAAAAAACCAAAATGAAAACCCACCTTATTTTCACAGGTTGGGTGGTGAGACTCTTTCTTGAAGACAAATGACATTAATACATTTCCACAGAATCCAGAGGTAGTATTTTTAAGCAACTAAAGAACACAAAAGACGGCTTTTGTTGTTTTTAAAGTCTATTTTCCATCATAATTGAGCAGGAGATCACGTACACATATAGGACTGTGTAGCTTCAAGCTGTAGAAAAGGTGAAGGGGCCAAATGGCAGGTTCGTTTCTTTTAAAAGGAGGCCAGGGCTAACTCTTGTTATTTCTTCAACTAGCAATTTGTCGTTTTGTTCCTTTTTTTTTTTTTTTTGGCTGTAAGCAGTGCATCATTTCCCCACAAGAGGGTAGCAAATAAGTTTTGTGCAGTGGAAAGATGCCTTCTGGAAGGAAGTTTCGGAAACTCAACTCCTGTGGAATTAAAGATTTAGGAATCTTCCTAGAAATTTCATCTGGTATAGACACGAGTAGTTGGGACACAAAGCATCTTACAACTTTAAGATTTATTCCTGTGAATACTAGGAGACTTCAAAAATTCAGATTTTTGTCCTTTAAAGATGGAGTCATAGCTAGTTTTCTGATGGAGCTGAGAAAGTTGAGAACTTGGGTGCTATTGATTTATACGTTCACTTTAATAGTTCCATTTCCCTAGAGAACTTTGAATATAACCTGGACTGCACTATTTCAATTCCACAAAATGCTGTGGTGCTTGGTGACTATTTAATAAAATCTGTTGGCATAAAGTCCCTGGAAAAACTGGGGCACACCTGGAAATGAGGCAGGAAAGGAAATCAAATGTTGGGGGGTCTAAAGTCAAACCTAATTCTGGTTCTGGTACATCCTGGCTGTGTGGCCTTATCCAGGCCACTTAACCTCTCTGAACCTGTTTTATCATCTGTAAAAATGGAATGATATCCACGCCTATTTTATTTGGAGTTATTGGGATAACTAATAAGGAAAAGTAGGTGAAGGGATTAGCACATAGTAAACATTCCATAAATGGCAGCTGTTTTCACATTTGGAGGCATCTAGAATGAGCGTGGAAAGGTTCGCATTCCAGGAACGGCTGAAGACTGTGAGCATGGGTAGGTAGATGTGGTCAGAGCCTTCAGGGTTTGAAGATTTCTCATGTATAAGAGAAAAAGGCTTGTTTTTTCATTGTTCTAGTAAGCTGACTGTGGCGAAGAAAGTTGCTCTATGAAGACTGAGGTTTCACCTCAACCTTAAGGAGAGAAAGGCTTCAACAAGCTGGGGAACAGAGTGACCCAGAAGGGTGTTGACAGCCCTTTTATTTGCTGGCCTTGACCTAAATCTGCTGTAGAGAGGATGTCTCAGTGATTGGGAAGTAGTTAGATGTCAAGAATTGTGAAGGGTCTGAGCTTTTACCCTCCTTGCAAGCTAACAGGTTAGCTGGTCATAGTTTCGTGGATGCTGGGCAGAAGGCATGAGATGCTTGGGTCAGAGACAAAAGATTTTATTTTATTTTAATTAATCAATTAATTTTTTGAGATGGAGTCTCCCTCTGTCACTTATGCTGGAGTGCAGTGGCGCAGTCTCGGCTCACTGCAACCTCTGCCTCCCAAGTTCAAGTGATTCTCCTGCCTCAGCCTCCTGAGTAGCTGGGGTTATAGGCGCCTACCACAGCGCCCAGCTAATTTTTGTATTTTTAGTAGAGGTGGGCTTTCACCATGTTATCCAGGCTGGTCTCGAACTCCTGACCTCAAGTGATCCACCCACCTCGGCCTCCCAAAGTGCTGGGATTACAGGCCTGAGACACTGCGCCCGGCCCGAGACAAAAGATTTTATTACTCATGGCAGAGGAAGCAGCATGAGCTTCAGTTTTGCTTCAGTTCTTCTTTCATTCTTGGGCAAGTTATGAAACCTCTTCGGGACTCAGCCTCTTTCTATGTAAAATGAGAATAATAAAAATAATAAAAAATAAGTCTCACGGTTATAATAAGGAATCAATTAATACCTGGGAAATGCTGAGAACTGTGTTTGCTTAGTGAGTGCTCAAATGCTAGTTATCCTTATTTAGACCTGTCTTCTTCTTTTGAATGTTATCTGTTTTGTAGAGGTTCTGTACTGTTCAAATTTATGGAAATTTAGGTTTTCTGTTTTTTTTTTCTGTTATAAATGATTATGCAAAATATGCATGTTGTGATTGTGTGTTTTGGTGGTTTATGTTATTTTTAACTTAGGGTAAATTTTTTGAAGAGCAGTTGTTGCATCCAAGTTTGATCCCATGTTTTCTGTCCCCTATGATGGCTGAAATTTATAGGAACCCTGCAAATACTCTTGACTAAATAGCATATGCTGTTTTAGTTCTAATTTTCTACAATAAACCTGGTAATTTCAAAAATACTAACTGAGTGGGGCATATAACATCTACTACAGGAGTCTCTCTGAGGCTTAAATTTGAGATAACATTTGTGAAAATGATAAAATTGTATGTACAGGCGGCTATTTGTACTTTGCTGGCAGAAATGAATTGTACTTAACACAGATGAGTTTGAAAAATGATTTGCCTGCATTGCCTAAGTTCTGACACTAGGGGGTAGGCAAGGCTTATCATAGCTAAATAGAGCCACATGTAATTTTGCATGTTATAAAGCTGCGCTGAAAAAAGTAAAAGGCAACAGAGGAAATTAATTTTACTAACACATTTTATTTAACCCAATATATTCAAAATATTATCATTTTAACATGTGACCCTAGCCATGTTTCAAGTGCTCAATAGCCGCATGTGGTTAGAGCCTACTATGATAAGTACCATGAACTAATAATGAGTTAGGTCTTAATGTTGCTTTTTTAAAGATTGGAATTATGGGTTATTTTAATTTTCATGGGTCAGTCATAGAGCACATTGTTTTATGTCTCTTTATTTCACTTAATTTCTTTTATGTTTTATTTAGTTATTTAGTTCTCTCTCTCTTTTTTTTTTTTTTAAACAAATGACTACTAAATTTAGAAAAAGTACCAGGTAAGTGGGATTCGTAACCTCAAGTAATAAAGAATGGGGAAGAGTTCTGTTTCCTGATGAATAGCTTATGCTGTTATTCTCTGCAAGAGCATATTTTTAGGGAGAGGGAAGTGGCAAAAGTAATTTGACAGTGTGTGTGTGTTTATGCATGTGATATCAACCATTAAGTCTTAAAGTTACCGACTAGCAAACTTATTTTGATCAATAATGAGCACTTACCCACTGGGGTAAGTGAAACCTGATGATACTGTTTTAATATGGTTTCTCCTGTACTTTTCTCCATCTTCCTTCTTCCTGTCCCACTTCCAGTGAATGGTTATTTCAGTAAATCTATGGATGTATTGCTATGCAGGCAACTCCACAATAGCATACGCTATTTTATGAGCAAGAAAAAGAAAAGACTGTGGAATGGTTTAAAGGGCCTATGTTTTGGTAGCAATGGAAAAAGGCATCCATAAGATAGTGGTTACTTTATTCTCTCCCTGGGGAGTTTTTGCACGAAAAACACAGAGAGGGCCCACTGTAGCGAGATTCCATCTGAACCTTACAAAGTAGAGAGCAGGCACCTGTATTATTTAACAACCGTACTATTGATTACTCAGACCTGCAGCCAAAGATGAGAACAAATGATTCAGAAGTTAAAAAAAAAAAAAAAACTGGAAGTTTGACTCTAGCTCCTATCAAGGTACAGTTTGATGTGAGTGGTGATGAGTCTCCATTTCAGTCTTGCTATGACACGGTTAGGCTGAGGAGAGTTGTCACCCTGTCAAGGTGACCTCCATTTCCACCTCTTGGGAAGGACTGTGAAAATACTTACTCATTTTGTACCAGCTCAGCTTTTTGAATGCTAAAAGCTTCCATCGTGAGGGATTCCACTAGCCTCCCTTGTACCCCATATTATATTTCTTCAGTGCCATCTTGATGGGCTCAGCTTTTAATAAGAAGGGAAAGGAACACATTATATGCAGTGTTCATATTCGGCTTCTTCTCACCTCCTCAGCTGCAAGTTCAAGTCCCAGTGCCACTGACAAGTTCAGCTTTGTGAAATGTCTGACAAATGAGCATGCTTTACATCCTTTGTGTGTGTGTGTGTGTGTGTGTGTGTGTGTGTAAAGAAAGGGTTGTATTACTGACAGGAGTAAAGAATTTCAGTTCCTCAAATGAGCTTGTGAGCCATCCTACTTGGCAGAGTAGGCTTTTTCACCCTTCCCTCTTTGAGTCTTTAGGGCAGAACAGGCAACTGTCTTTGAAGAGTTCCTCTGGTAGTTTGGGAAAAGATTCTCCTTACCCTTGAGAAGAAATTTCCCTTTTTCTTCTTTCAAGCCACGGCCTTAGACTCATCTAAACAAAGCCTACAATTTGGGGTTTAAAAAGCTACAGGTCAATACCTCATTTGTATGCCAGTGCTATACGAGGAAATTGGAATCATTTGTTCCATATAAGGAAAATAAAATCATTGGTAAAAAGAAACAGCAGGGGTAGAGATGGGGCAGGAAGAAAAATGACGTTTTGTGTTTTCCTAGGTGTTGCTTGGATGCTTGAAATATTTTGGTCCATATGGTAGTCTCAGAATAGAACACTGGAAATAATATTTTTGAAGGGACATTTAAAAACCCATTACAAAGGATTGTTTGTGAGATGACTGTGTGTGCAAGAGTTAAAAACAGTTTGACTACTAAGGCCAAGTACCATCAATGCTTATATTTTAGGGTATGTCTGAAATCAGATAAGAACTATAACTAAGTCCGACAGGGTTAGAAGGGCCTGAGGTTGTTGGGTGTCTCCACCTGGGCTCTGTTTTTTTCTTAGCTGTTGGGGATTGAGTAATGGGATCCTAGAAGCAGAGAGGGAACAATAGAGAAATTTGTTTCAGGAAAAATATAATATAGGCATGAAATGAAAGAAGTGAATAGCAACAGTGTTGTTAGCAGCAGGCAATTTTTCAGTAGCTCATCACTGACATTGCACAGCTACCTGGGAAAGGGTTGGGAATAAATACCAGCCATCCAAGGGTGTGGGAGATTTCAGCAATCCAAACTTGGTTGTGCATAAAGGAGTCAAGAGGTGTGTCTTCTTCCCCAAAGTCAAACAGTTACAGATTTTGGAAAAGTCTCCTTTGCTCTGGAAATTCTTATTTGTTGTTTAGAAAGCATTTGCAAGAAATAGTGGGAGGCTTGTCTTTCAAGTGGCACTTTCAAAGGCTGGTTGGATTTGAGCTAGAGAAATGAACAGGTGAACATGTTGCTGTTTTCTGCCCTCCCTGCAAGTGTCCTGTGGTCATTTTACAGGCTTTTCAAGTAAGTGTTGCCCCGTGGAGGACAGTGATTTCTAACTATGCATAGTCTATGTGTTTGAGCTGTTGCCGGCTAAATATATCCAATAGGAAATAATACCCACATTGAAAGGGAGAGAGCAGCTATTAATATGTATTACTTGTCTAGTTAGTTGCTTTCAGGATACCACCTAGAAATTGGAAACATTCACAGAATGGCTAGGTCAGCATTTTTCTGGCCCAGGGTGTGTGTGTGTGTGTGTGTGTGTGTGTGTGTGTGTGTGTATGTATGTATGTCTGCGTGTGTCTGTCTGTTGTGTGTGTGTCTGTGTCTGTTTCTATTTGTCTTCTCCTGGAAAACAAGTATGACATTGTTTGATCTCTCCAGGTGAGAGCTGATCTGGAATTTGTTTTCTAATGAGCCTGATTCATGCCTCATAGGTGTGTGACACATCAGAACCTGGATTGTTTCTATAAGTCACTGAGACCTGAGTTTGAACCCTACTAATTTTAGAATTTGTAATGGAATGTGTGATGAAAGATCAGCCTTGAGATGATACGGCTGATATTTACCCATGCTGTCTATGAAAAGGGATTTGCTAAGCAAATAAATGGTGTAAATATATTTACCAAGGAGCTGTTCACGTTATCTTAAAAAATCGTCAAGTGCTTTGGGAAGCATTTATTTAACATGAAGTCAAAATGCTTGTGTCTTCTCTCTGCAAAGTCCTACCTATGTGACCCTGGGCAAAGTTATTTAATCTCTCTGAGCCTCAGTTTCTTCTTCCTGGAAGTGAGTATTACAACATCCCCTACCTAAAAGTATTTTTGTGACATGAAATGAGACAATTTATCTAAAGAGCTTGGTATTATGTCTGGAATTTAATGCATTTTCTTATTTATTATTGCTACATAATAGTTGTGCATATCTTTGGGGTACATGTGATATTTTGATACATATATACAATGTGTAATGATCAAACCAGGACAGTTGCAACATCGATCACCCCAAACGTTCACCCTTTCTTTATGTTGGGAATATTGTGATTCCTCTTCTCTAGCTATTTTGAACTAAAACTAAATTATTGTTAACTATAGTTACCGTACCATACTATTGAACACTACCTCATATTTCTTCTAACTGCATTTTTTTAACTATTAACCTCTGTTCATCTCTCCCTCCTCCCAACCCTTCCTAGCCCCTGGTAACCACCAATCAACTTTCTACCAGTATGAAATCTACTTATGTAAGCTCTCACATATGAATGAGAGCATGCAGTATTTATTCTGTGCCTGGCTTATGTCAGTTAACATAATGACCTTCAGTTACATCCATATTGCTGCAAATGACAGGATTTTATTCTTTTTCATGACTGAATAATATTCCATTATATATATGTACCACATTTGCTTTATCCATTCCTCCAGTGATGGACACTTAGGTTGTTCCCGTATCTTGGCTGCTGTAAATATGGCTGCAATAAACATGGGAGTATAGTTATCTCCTTGATATTTTGGTTTCCTTTCTTTTGGATAGATATCCAGCAGTGGGATTGCTGGATCATTTGGTCCTTTTATTTTTAGTTTTTGAAGGACCACTATACTGTTTTCCATAGTGGCTGTACTAATCTACATTCCCCCAATGATGTATGAGTATTCTCCTTTCTCCACATTCTTGCCAGCATCTGTTATTTTTTGTCTTTTTGATAAAAACCATTTTGACTGGGGTGAGATGATATCTCATTGTGGTTTTGACTTGCATGTCCCTGTTGATTAGTGATGCTGAGCATTTTTTCATATACCTGTTGGTCATTTGTATGTCTTCTTTTGAGAAATGTTTATTCAACTCTTTTGCCCATTTTAAAACTGGATCGTTTTTATTTTTTGCTGTTAAGTTGTTTGAGTTCCTTATATATGCTGCTTATTAATTGATTGTTGGGTGGATAGTTTGCAAATATTTTTGGCCTTTTCATAGGTTATCTTTTCACTTTGCCGATTGCTTCCTTTGCAATGCAGAAAATTTTTGCTTTTGTGACCTGTGCTTTCGAAGTCTTACTAAAAAAATTTTTGCCCAGACCAATGTCTTGAAGCATTTCCCCAGTTTTTGCTTCTAATAGTTTCATAGTTTCAGGTGTTAGACTTAAGTCTTTACTCCATTTTGATTTGATTTTTGTATATAGTGAGAGATAGGGGTCTAGCTTTGTTCTTCTGCATATGGTTTTTCAGTTTTCCCAGCACCATTTTTTGAAGAGACTGTCCTTTCCCCAATATAGGTTCTTGGTGTCTTTGTCAAAAATGAGTTGGTATTGTAAATAGTGCTGCAATAAACATTCGTGTGCATGTGTCTTTATAGTAGAATGATTTATAATCATTTGGGTATATACTCAGTAATGGGATTGCTGGGTCAAATGGTATTTCTGGTTCTAGATCCTTGAGGAATTGCCACACTGTCTTCCACAATAGTTGAACTAATTTACACTCCCACCAACAGTGTAAAAGCATTCCTATTTCTCCACATCCTCTACCGCATCTGTTGTTTCCTGACTTTTTAATGATCGCCATTCTAACTGGCATGAGATTTTGGAACCAACCCAAATACCCATCAGTGATAGACTGGATAAAGAAAATGTGGCATGTATACACCATGGAATACTATGCAGCCATAAAAAAGAATGAGTTCATGTCCTTTGCAGGGACATGGATGAAGCTGGAAACCATCATTCTCAGCAAACTAACACAGGAACAGAAAACCAAACACCGCATGTTCTCACTCATAAGTGGGAGTTGAACAATGAGAACACATTGATACAGGAAGGGAAACATCACACATCAGGGCCTGTCGGGTGGGGAGCAAGGGGAGGGAGAGTATTAGGACAAATACCTAATGCATGCAGGGCTTAAAACCTAGATGGTTGGCTGATAGATGCAGCAAACCACCATGGCACATATATACCTATGTAACAAACCTGCACATTCTGCACATGTATCCCAGAACTTTAAAGTAAAATAAAAATAAAATGAGTTGGCTGTAAATGTGTGGATTTATTTCTGGGTTCTGTATTCTGTTCCACTGCTCTACGTGTCTGTTTTTATGCTAGTACCATGCTGTTTTAATTACTATGGCTTTGTAGTATATTTTGAAGTCAAGTAGTGTGACGCCTCCAGCTTTGTTCTTTTTGTCCAATTCGGATTGTTTTGGTTATTTTGGGTCTTTTATGGCTCCACATGAATTTTAGCATTGTTTTTTCAAGTTTTATGAAGAATGTTACTGGTTTTTGATAGAGATTGCATTGAATCTATAGACCACTTTGGGTAGTATTGACATTTTAACAATATTAATTCTTCTAACCCATGAGTATAGGCATGTTTCTTTTTTTGTCTGTCTTCTTCATTGACTTTCATCAATGTTTAATAGTTTTCTTTGTAGAGATTTTTTGCATCTCTGGTTTAATTTGTTTCTAGGTATTTTATATTCTTTGTGTCTATTGTAAATGATATTGATGCCTTGATTACTTTTTCAGATTGTTTGCATATAAATGCTATGGATTTTTGTATGTTAATTTTGTATCCTGCAACTTTACTGAATTCACTTATCAGTTCTAAGTGTTTTTTGCTAGAATCTTTAGGCTTTTCTAAATGTAATGTCATGTCATCTATGAACAAGAATGATTTGTCTTCTTCCTTTCCAATTTGGATGCCCTTTATTTCTTTCTCTTGTCTAATTGCTGTGGCTAGAACTTCAAATGTTAGGTTGAAAAAAAGTGGTAAATTTGTGCATCCTTGTCTTATTCCAGATCTTAGAGAAATATCTTTCAATTTTCCCCCAAGCAGTATGTTAGCTGTGGGTTTGTTACGTATGGCTGTTTTTGTTTTGAGGTATGTTCCTTCTGTACCCAATTTGTTGAGAGTTTTTATCATAAAAGAATGTTGAATTGTGTTGAATGCTTTTAAAACATCTGTTGAAATGATCGTATGGTTTTTGTCCTTGATTCTGTTAATCTGATGTATCATGTTTATTGATTTGCATATGTTGAACCATCTTTGCATCCCTGGGATGACATTGATTATTTGATCATGGTGAATGATCTTTTTATTGTGTCATTGAATTTGTTTTCCAGTGTTTTATTGAGGACGTTTACATCTGTGTTCATCAGGGATATTGGCTTGTAGTTTTCTTTTCATTGTGTCCTTACCTGGTTTTGGTGTAAGGGCAATACTGGCCTTGTAGAGTGAATTTGCACATATTACCTCTTCTTCATTTTTTTGAATAGTTTGAGTATAATTGGTGTTATAAGTAGTTCTTTAAATATTTGGTGGAATTCAGCAGTGAAGCCATCATGTCCTGGGCTTTTCTTTGATGGGAGATGCTTTATGACTGCCTTAATCTCATTATTTGTTATCGATCTGTTTGAGTTTTCTATTTCTTCCTGGTTTAATCTTGGCAGGTTGTATGTGTCCAGGAATTTATTCATTTCTTTTAGCTTTTCCAATTTGTTGGCGTATAGCTGTTGATGATCCATTGAATTTCTGTGGTATCAGTTGTTATGTCTTCTTTTTTTTCTTTCTGATTATATTTATTTGGGTCTTCCCTCTTTTTATTCTTAGTCTCTAGCTAAAGGTTTTTCAATTTTTTTATCTTTTCAAAAAAACAACTTTTTGTTAATCTTTTGTATTTTTAAAAGTTTCAATTTCATTATTTCTGCTCTGGTATTACTTCATTCCTTCTACTAATTTTGGATTTGGTTGGTTCTCTTCTAGTTTCCTGAGATGTATCATTGTTTATTTGAAATTGTTCTACTCTTTTGAAGTAGGCATTTATTGCTATAATCTTCACTTTTAATGCTGCTTTTTCTGTATCCCATAGATTTTGGGATGTTTGTTTACATTTTCATTCCTTTCATGAATTTTTAAATTTCCTTCTTAATTGCTTCATTTTCCCATTGATCATTTAAGAACATGTTGTTTAATTTCCATGTGCTTGTATAGTTTCCAAAGTTCTTATTACTGATTTCTACTTTTATTCCAATGTGGTCAGAAAAAAATACTTGATATCATTTTTAGTTTTTTGAATTTGTTGAGACTTGTTTTGTCACCCAACATGTGACCTGTCCTGGAGAATGTTCCATATGCTGATGAGAAGAAGGTGTATTTTGCAGCAGCTGGATGAAATGTTCTGTAAATGTCAGGTCCATTTTGTCTAGAGTGTAGTTTAACTCTGATGTTTCTTTGTTGATTTTTCTGTCTGGATGATCTGTACATTACTGAGCGGGGGTGTTGAAGTCCTCTACTATTATTAGTCTCTCTCTCTTTAGATCTGTTAATGTTTGCTTTATGTGTTTGGGTTCTATGGTGTTGCGTGCATATATATTTACAGTTGTTATATCCTCTTGCTGAATTCACCCCTTTATCGTTATATAGTGAACTTCTTTGTCTCTTTTACAGCCTTTGACTTGAAGCCTATAACTGGTATAAGGTTAGCTACTCCTGCTCTTTTCTCATTTCCATTTGCATGGAATAGCTTTCCTTCCTTTCACTTTCAGTCTATGTGTGTCTTTATAGGTGAAGTGAATTTCTTGTAGGCAGCTTATAGTTGGGTTGTGTTTTTAAAAAATCTACTCAGCCACTCTATGTCTTTTAATTGGAGAATTCAGTCAATTTACATTCAAGGTTGTTATTGGATATGTAAGTACTTACCACTGTCATATTGTTATTTTCTGGTTGTTTTGTAACTCCTCTCTTTCTTCCTTTGTTACTGTCTTCTTCCTCTGTGGCTATGTGATTTTTTTCTCTGGTAATATGTTTTAATTTGTTGCTTTTCATTGTTATTGTATCTATTATGGGTTTTTGCCTCGCAGGGGTTACCATGAGGCTTACAGAAAACTTCTTATAGATATAACAAGTTATTTTAAATAAACGATAAGCGATTACAAAGAAAAGAAACCAACAAATGAAAAACAAAAACCCTGCACTTTAACTTCATCCCTTCCACATTTTGACTGTTTGTTGTCTCAATTTTCATCTTTTAATATTGCCTATCCCTAATAAGTTGCTGTTGTCATTGTTATTTTTGATAGATTTGTCTTTTAGTTTTCATATTAGTGACATGAGTGGGTTACACACTGTAATTACAGTATTAGGATATTTTGAATTTATCTGTGTACTTACTTTAGCAGTTAGTTTGTTACCTTCAAATGCTTTCTTTTTGCACATTACTGTTATTTTCTTTCAGATTGAAGAACTCCATTTAGCATTTCTTGTAAGACAAGTCTAGTAGTGCTGAATTCCCCCAGCTCTTGTTTGTCTGGGAAAGACTTTATCTGTCCTTCATGTTTGAAAGAAAGCTTTTCTGGGTGCAGTATTCTTGGCTTATGGTTTTTTTCTTTAGTAGTTTGAATATGTTGTCCCATCTTTCCTGGCCTGTGTGGTTTCCTTTGAGAAGTCTGTTGCCAGACAATTCAGAGCTCCTCAAAATGTTATTAGCTGCTTTCCTCATGTTGCTTTTAGGATCCTCTCTTTTTCCTTGACCTTTGAGAGTTTGATTATTATATGCTTTTTTGGTAGTCTTATTCGGGTTGGTTATATTTGGTGATCTCTGACATCCTTGTACCTGGATATTTATATCTTGCTCTAGGTTTGGAAAATTTTCTGTTATTATCTCTCTGAATAAGGTTTCTACTACCCCTTGCTCTTTCTCAATTCCCTCTTAGACACCAGTGATTCTTAGATTTGTTCTTTTGAGGTAATTCCCCATATTCTGTAGGTGTCCTTTGTTCCTTTTCATTCTTTTTTTATTTTTTCTATTCTGATTGTATATTTTCAAATAGCCTGCTTTTGAGCTCACAGACTTTTTTCTGGTTTTATTCATTCTGCTATTGAGAACTTCTAATGCATTTTGCAGTCCAACACATGTATTTCTCAGTTCCAGGAGTTGTTTGTTGTTGTTGTTCATCTGATACATTTCTGAGTTTTTTTTTTGTGAGTTTGCAGAGTTTTTTTTTTTTTTTTTTTAGAACTGCTATTTTGAATCCTTGATCTGAGAGCTCACACATCACCATCTCATTAGGGTTCATCCCTGGCTGCTTGTTTTGTCTGCTTAGGGAGTTCATGGTTCCTTGTTTGCTGTTATTTCTTGTGAATATATGTCTATTGCTTTGTATGGAAGAGTTAATTATTTATTTCTGTCTTTGCTCCCTGGCTTGTTTTGGTCTTTCTGGGGTATGTTTGCTTAGAGGTTCTTTGCAGTTGCCTGTTGAGTTCCCTTAATCCTAGATTGCTGCTTCCTTTTTGGCACTAGATGGTGCCTTAAGCCCAGATTTGCCTCTACTCTCACTAAGGTTCAGAGCTCTGCCAGTCTTGAAATGGGAGTGTGGGTCCCAATGGGGATATCCTGCCATGTGAGAAGTATAGCTAGGGGTTCATGCCCAGAAGAACTGTGGAATGTGCCTTCTACAGTGTGGTGCTGCTGAACAACCACTCTAGTTTGGCATCTTTTTTGGCTAAGATAAAGGGCTGAGTTTTGTGAGCTGAGGTTGCTAGTCTTACATCCTCTATTTGTTTCTAGCACCCTCAGGGGATTTTCTCCCTACCGGCACTTGCTGTGTTTCCTGTGGGTTGAAGCAGGAATGGTTTCCCTGAACAAGAACCCAAGATGGTTTGGAAGCTGGCTGTCCACCTCAGTCTCACTTTTTTCCAGTGTAGAAATCATAAATCTAGGTGAATTTTTTTGCACATGGTGCTTGGCAGATTTGAGGGAGGTGCATTGCAGATAGAAAAGTCCATTTCTCTTACCATCTGTCTGGAGTTTTTCACCTGTCTGTGGTTTCAGGGAACATCTCAGCCTCAAATTTGAGCTCTAGCTGGTGTGGTATGTGCCTATAGTTCCAGCTACTTTGGAAGCTGAGGCAGGAGGATCACTTGAGGACCGGAGTTTGAAGCAGCAGCACACTATGATTATGTCTATGTATAGCCACTGCATTCCAGACTGAGTGTATTCATCCATTTTCATACTGCTATGAAGAAATGCCCAAGACAGGGTAATTTATAAAGAAAAAGAGGTTTAATCGACTCACAGTTCCACATGACTGGGGAGGCCTCACAATCATGGCAGAAGGCAAAGGAGGAGAAAAGGCATGTTTTACATGGTGGCAGGCAAAAGAGATGTGCCATGAAACTGCCCTTTATAAAACCATCAGATCTCGTGAGACTTACTCACTATTGTGAAAACAGTACAGGGAAAAACCTGGCCCCATGATTCAATTGCCTTCCTTCAGGTCCTCCCCATGACACATGGGGATTATGGGAGCTACAATTCAGGATGAGATTTGGGTGGGGACAAAGCCAAACCGTATCACTGGGCAACATGGAGAAAGCCAGTGTTTAAAGAAAAATTAAAAAAAAATAAGTGTGGGATATTACTGGTGATAATCTGAGTGCTGAATATTTGTTTTTGGTTTCTTGTGGAGTAGAATGAAGCCAGATTGCTTCTGCCATTGTCAATGCACATATTTCATTTTTGTTTTTTAACAGCTATATTAAGGTATAACTGACATAAAATAAACTGCACAAATTTGAAAGCGTACGATTTGTTAAATTTTAACCTATTTACACCCATGAAACCATCTTAATAATAAAAGTAATGAATAAACCCTTCACCCCAAAAGTTTCCTTATACTCTTTTGTAATCAGCTCCTCTTTCCTTCCCACCATCCCTAGGCAACCACAGATTTTTTTTTTTTTTTTTTTTTTGGTCACTGTAGATGAGTTTGCATTTTCTAGAATTTTGTTTGTGGGATCATCTTCTCTTTCATCTGGTTTCTTTCTGCATAATTGTTCTATGATTCTTCCATGTTGCTGCATATATATGGGTTCTTTTTTTAACTAAAACATTTTAAGTTGACACACAAGCTCATTTCTTTTTATTGCTGAGTAGTATTCCATTATATGCCACACATTGTTTATCCATTCACTTGTTGATAGACACTTGGAGTTTTTCAAACTTTGGCTATTACAAATAAAGCTGCTGTGAACATTTTGTACAAGTGTTACACAGACATATGGTTTCATTTTTCTTTGGTAACTACCTTGGCAGAAGAATGGCTGGTTCATATGGTAGGTGTATGTTTGACTTTTAAGAAACTGTTAAACATTTTTAAAGTGATGTACTGATGCGTGCTCACCAGCAGTGAATGACAGTTTCAGTTCCTTCATATTCTTGCCAGCACTAAGTATTGTCTGTATCTTTAATTTTAGCCATTTTTAATAGGTGTGAGGTGATATCATATTGCAGATTTAATTTGCATGAACCTAATGGCTAATAATGTTGCACATCTTTCATTTGCTTGTCACCTGTCTATCTTCTTTGGTGAAGTGTGTTCAAAATTATTTGGCCACTTTTTAAAGTCACATTGTTTGTTTTCTTAGTATTGAGTTTGAGAGATCTTTTTATATTGTTGATATAATTCCTTTATCAAATAACCAAATTGCAAATATTTTCTCCCAGTATGTGGCTTATCTTTTCACTCTCTTAACAATGTTTTTTGAGGAGCAGAAGTTTTTATTTTGATAAAGTCCAATATACTAGTTTGTTCTTTTATGTATTTTACTTTCGGTGTCTTAGAAATATTTGTCCCAATCCAAGATCACACAGGTTGTTTTCTATTTTCTTTGAGACAGTTTTTAGTTTTTGGCTTTATATTTAGGACTGTGATCCATTTTGAGTTAATTTTTGTATATAAAACATGTAATGCATTTATAGTAGGTAAAAATTGCTCATTATACATTGTTCTCTTGTTACTTAGGTGAAGTTGCTGAGAATACTTGAAAGTAATAGATTTATTTTAAAATGCCTTAGGCATTTTAATAAGTCAGATTGGTATTCCCAGACTAATTAGTTTGAATTAGTGAATTAAAATAAAGGGTGTAATAATTTCAGCCATAGAGCTTTTCAGATAAGAATATTTTAAACAGATCACATCTGTGCAGCTCTGAATAATAAGAATATCAACCCAGAAGCTGGAAGACTGGCACTTCTTCTACAATAGTTGTGTAGACTATGAAAAATTACTACAACAAATTGTTTACTCTCTTGGTCTCAGTTTTTACAGCTGTTAGATGAAGTTTTAAGTTCACAGCATGTAGACTTTGGACTATTAGGGATGGGGCAGATTCTTAAGAGTCCTCATGTCCATCTTGGGATGAATAATTGACTGGATTGGATAAAGTGTCTCTTGTCTATACATTTCTCATTTTCCAAGCATGTGTTGATGGCATTTTGATGGAAAAAATACAAATAGACTTAAAAGGACTTATGACTTCCTATCAATGCTGTATCATTTATGCATTTTTGAAATCGGTGTTTAAGAATGCAACTACTTTCTTACTGGAAATATACTGTGAGCTTTATCTTATTTTTCTATCTTTTTTTTGAGACAGGGTCTCACTCTGTCACCTAGGAGGCTGGAGTGCAGTGGTATGATCATAGCTCACTGCAACCCCCACCTTCCCGGGCTCAAGTGATCCTCCCACCTGAGCCTGTTGTGTAGCTAGCTGGGACTATGGGCACGTACCACCATGTCTGGCTAATTTTTTTTTTTTTTTTTTTTTTTGTAGAGATGGGGTTTTGCTATGTTCCCCAGTCTGGTTTTGAACTCCTGCTCTCAAGCGATTGGTCAGCCTTGGACTCCCACAGTGCTGGGATTACAGGCATGAGCCACTGCGCCTGGCTCTTGAACTTTATTCTTACTAGCAAAATGTATTCTTATTCATTTTAGCTGGGGAACCTCCAGCAAAATGATTGTGTGTGTGTGTGTGTGTGTGTGTGTGTGAAAATTCTTTTAAGCTTGGAGGCTGAATGAGACCATGATGTAACAAATTGCTCAGCAGTTGTGGCTAGTGGTGGTTTTAGTAGCACTGAGATAGATGTCAGTTTCCAAACATCTCAGACGGTACCAGCCCAAGGGGGTTTAAATGACTTGACTCTGCTCCCAGGCCCTTGACAGTGGTCCTCACCCTGCTCAATCATGCTGTTGATAGCTCAGAAGGTGGCAAGGGTGGTAGAGTGGTGCACATCACTATTGGAAATACATTTGTAGTTCAGGCCTTCCTGAAGGGGTAGAAGAGGAATCTCTGTCTATGACTATCCTATGTTATGTGCTAAACTGGAAATGCTCAGGAACATGTTAATAAGCAGGTTAATTAGGCTAAAAAGAGACATCCTCGTGAGAACCATTATGTGGTATGCTGCTAAATGCTTGTTGGCACGAACAGCAACACATCTGTCTACCCGCAATCACCCTGTAAGTGGCATTTATAAATTGCTTAGATTCCTAACTTGGAGTGTTTTAATGTAACCAATTTCCTTTTCAGTCCTATGAATTTTGTTTTAGGCACTTACAATATGTGTTTGGAGAAGAAGTTCATAGGTTTCACCATGGCATAAAAAAATGAAGAATTGCTGTGAGCGTTTGCAGGAAATCTTAGCCTACCTGCCTTTAGCAAGTCCCCTAACTTGTTAAGTGTCGGTGGTGCCCAGACATCTAGTGGCATCATCGGAAAACTATTTCCCCACAGGGAAAGCATGTGGTGGTCACTTGGGAAGCTGTCCTGTCATGACCTCAAGTTCACCAGCTTACCTGTGTGGCTGGAAAAAAAGGAGAAGAGGAAAATATGGTCAGCAGGAGGCAGATGTGGAACAAATTGCATAATATTGCAGTGTGGGGACCTGGAGCTTGCACGTGAATGATGTGGGGATATGTTATTGAAGGTTTGGTGGCAATATCCCCTCTCCCCAACACTATGTCTAGTAAATCACATGTCCATTACCCACATTCGTCTTCTCAGCGTGCATTTCCAGCCAGTGAGAATCCAATGACGGGTCACAGGAGGCTTGATTTTCCACTGCCTTCTACTGCCCTTTTCTCCCTGCTTGTGGAGTGAGAAGTAAGTGAATGTTTGAAGTCTTCAAGGCTGTGGTATTTTTCTCTGAGGGTGTTGAGCTGGGCTGGGGGGGTTGGCTTACTCTGCTCTGGGGTGCATTCAACCATGTCGTCCTTTCTCTGTGTCCTCTGGCACAGGCAGCACCGTGGGTGCTTTGACTACATGGGTCCATGCATCTTTTGTGGTCTTTATTATAATATTATGTGAAGAAAATAATTTGTGTCCGTCTCCCTTCCTGGACAAGAGTTTCTAAAGGTTAGGGGCAGGTGTCTTAGTTTTGTTTCATAAGATGCCTGGCAAAAGAAGATTAAAAAACGAAAACTAACTGAATGAGAGAATATTGAATCAAACAGGACATTTTTCTTTCCTAAAGTAATTTTTCCTGCAGCCTGTCATCTCAGCTTTTCATATACAAGTGGGAAGGTTTTTCCAAGTTAGTTTTTGGTAGTGAAGGATGTACTAAGATTCCAGTTGCTGCAGAATACTTCACAGTGAACACTCATCGCGGGTAACTTCTGGATTCCCTTAGCAGCGGACACTTAGGTTGCTTCAGCTCCCCACTGCCCCTGAGAGAAAGACAAATGGAAACAATGGCAACAACAAAAATGCTTTGGTGATCGTTCATGTAAGTGTCCCTTTAGGAAACTGTTCAGGAATTTTCCTGGGATGTACAGATGGGAAGGATTGCTGAGTCCTGGGGGCGGTGTGGGGGGTGCATATTTAACATCACGAAATGCTAACAGATGGCTGACCACAGTGACCATTCCACTTTAGAGTCCCAGAAACTGTGTGTGAGATTTCTTCTCTGAAAGGAAGAAATTTAAAGGCAAGAATTTTAGAAAATAATTTCTCTGCTTCACTTAGTTTTAGGGTCACAGCCCAATGATGATGTGATTTAGCTTATTGGGTTAGGGACATAAGTGTTAAAGAAGTAATGGGGACTTGAACTATCGTTTATTTGTATTTTAAAATCTTCATTTAATTTTATTTTTAGCTTTGAAATGCATTTGTTTTTGATTCTTGGAATTCATCTTTCATGAAATTTTTGAGTAGTGTATTTTAAATTAAGCTCAAAAACATAACTGCAACCCAGTAGCAATACATGTAAGAGGTTTTCCATTCAAATTTACAAAAGCATTATTTGTTAGTAACAAAAATATAGAAGGGATTCAGTTTTCCTTTAATCCAAAGTTTTTATTTTTAAAAGACCATTTACCAACATCCTACTGTAGATAGTTCAACAGAGAGAGAGAGGAAAAGGAGCACTACCTAACAAAGATTATTATAGCTGCATCATCCAAGTTACCCAGTAGCTTGGTGGGTGGATATTTCGGAGTCCACTGTGGTTTTAAATGTTTTCTTAGCAAATACATTCATTTGTATGCTAGATTTTTAATGTTTTATAGGTGAAAACCTAAAGAGTGACAATATTGCACTTGATATTCATAACTAATAATTAAGTGAATAAACCCTTCTGTTCATTAGGTAGGTGCCATGTGGAACAAGCTTTCGCCTCATCAGTTTACTTTGTTTTCAGAGAAATTGATACACTAATGACACAGTAATGGGAACATTTCAGCAGGTTACCAGGAACTATTTCAAGGGAAAAGGAAATCGATAAACAATTACAAATTGACTCTGTCAAATTGTAATTTGACAGTTATAATTAACAATATCTTAGGTTAAAAAGCTCCAACACTAAGTTGGGACCTTAGGTCCTAAGGCCAACTCCCCAGTCTAAGATGTTCAGGAAAGGTCCCACTTCCTAAAAGTCACAGGTACAATGGAGTACATGTTACTGAGAGTTGAACTATCTTGCAGAAAATTCTTTAAAACCACAGGATTCAAGGATCTTACCTAATTATGAGCCATACAATTTTAATTTTGTAGTATTCTAAGAGAACCTCTTGCTAGGCATGCAATTGGTGGATATTCATTATTTGTGTTTGAAACACTGGATCCTCCTTTTATTAGCATTCTGGGTGTCCATACTGGTTGGTGAGCTCTCCTTGCCAAACCCGGGCCACAGCCTTAGTGCTGCTTTCCCTGCATGGCATTCAGTTCAAGGTTGATGCATGGCTGAGAAGTTCTCAGCCTAAATTATTTCCATTATTTCCCAAGTCTCAGTCCATTAACCAACTTGGTCAAAAGGCCAGAAGAGAAATGGCATTCTCGAAATATTATTAGCATTTTGCGGTGAATGCTAACTACTGTACATTTACAGCTGATTAAGTTTTACCCTCTCTATTTTATTATGGATTATGACAGGGATTTTGAGACTGAGTTCTGTTAAACAATAAACAGAACTAGCGAGGTCATTTTCTACCTGACCAAAGGAAAACTTCGCAGCAAGAAGACATGAATTAAGAAACAGGTTAAGTGTCTCAGGGGGAGGAAGGGATTCAAGTTTTTCAGAGCTGCTCAAGCAGATATTTGCAATGAAATGTGAATATTACCAATTATTTATTGTCAGTGATACATAATTTTTCCACAGAAAATTTGTTCAAGGCCTGGGTTGAAGCAAAGCTCTCAAAGTGGTGGCTGATAGGTAATGTAGGCCCACAGATATGTTTTGTTTGGCTCAGATTATGTTTAATAACTGTTTTTTGAATTGGTTGCATTGTGTGAAAATCACAAGATTTGACATAATAATCCTAAATTGGCACAACACTGAAATAATAACAGATTATTTCTTTTTTTTTTGTAGCAGTCCACTGCAGCTGGCTTCTGGCTGCCCCCCAGCTCCCCACCCCAACTCTTGCAGATGGGACATTTTTCATTCTCTATGTCACCCTCAGGCCTGTCTCTCTCATTTACATTGACCCCTTGAAACTGCAAGTGAATTTGAGACCTTTGACTCAGATATGCCAGAATGAAGATAAAAATAATTAGATTATATTTCAAATTTCAAGTTTCTTTGTCACCTTAGAACACAGTGGTTAAGAGTTTGGGCTCTAGGGTCAAAACAGCCAGGGATCAAGTGCTGGTTCTGCACAGACTAGCTGTGTGACCTTACACAGGTTACTTAACCTCTCTGAACACTAGTTTCCTCAGTTAAAAGGGGACAACAGTGTACCTACATTTTTATGTGGTTGCTGTGAGAATTCCACTTGCATCTATGTGAATGCATATGCTTTAAACACACACACACACACACACACACACACACACACACATCACTTGGAATAGTACCTAGTACATGCTAACCTGTCAAATATTTTTATATTTGGTTGAAAAAAAATTTTCAATTGGTCAAAAAGGAAAATTGGTAAGTAAAGTGATGATTTCTCTTCCTTTTCCCATCAATTGGGAAAAGCAAGTAACATTTTGCTTTACATAGACATTCATTAAAATAGGAGGTACACTGCGTTAACGGTGTTATTAATCTGCGTTCCAGCATTAATAACTACAAAAGAGAAGTTGTGTAAGCTGATGGATACTATTCTGTTCTTGATGTTTTGCATAGCAGAGAGACTTGAGGGGATGGTGCATGTAGAAAGGATGCCATGAATTTCCACGATGCATTTTCTCATGAGTGAGCCTTCTTTATTACGAGTGAATCACATGACTTCACTTGATCTTAGCCAAAAGGTGGAGAAGCGATGAATCAGATGACTTAAGTGCTGGCTCCCTGGCTCCACCTGGAAAGATGGCGACACTGCCATACTGATTGCTGAAGTGAGTGGCATCTGACAGTCCACAGAGGGGAGGAAAAGCAGGGCCACTCTCCTTGGAGACTTGATGTTTGATAAGCAGATGGAGAACCAGAAATCAGATTTAAATTACTGAATGGTGGGATGAGATGGAGGTCAATTGGCCTGCTCTAGGCATTACAACCTCTCTTAACTAGAATCAGAGCTTAATATGTTGTATTTCTTCAGGTAATATGGCTTTCTCCCATCTCCTCTTTTCTTTGTTTTTTTTTCTTTTTGTTTTTTTGTTTTGAATGATGTTAGTTTCCAATGCTATTGAGTGCTAAAGCCATGTGCAGTGAAATCTGCTTACATTCATTGGTCAGAACAGTCTTGAACACTTTGGAACAAATTATGTTTGTGATGGCCAGTACTATGTCAGAGTGGTCTTCATCTCAGAACTTGTAACATTCAAGGAAAATTAATAACACTTTAATATATGTATATGTATTTACATTTCACAATGTATTTCTACATGTATCTTTAGATAATGATAAATTAGTAAAGTATTCATGGTTTTAAAAAGCTGATTGTAATTTCAATGATTTGTAATCATTTTGATGGCAATTAAGAGCATTTTCTGGGTGATCAAAAGTTGCCATCCGTTGGTCCTCATTACCTAACACCTAACATTATTTCCTGTTTATCTTCTTTTCAAATTATGTCCATCCTCTATGGTACAGGCATTGTTTTTCTATGTTTGCAGTGCTCCATGTGTGCTTAATGTACTTAGCAAATCAACAGGCCATGATAGTCCTTTATTAAGAGGAACTATTGTCCTTTAGACATGCTGCAGTATTTAACATTTGTGCCACCCAGATAGCTGCATGTTTTCAGAAAGCCTACATGACAACATTTGGCAGTTTGCACAAATTGGGAGAAATTGTTAAATGCTGTTTTGAAAGGGAATCTGATTGCCACATTTCGAACATATAAGGATAACAAGAATGCTCAGGAAATTTAATTCAAGAAAAGTGTTTTAAACATGACAAGTTTAATAGTAATTATTATTTTAGTATTACTAACAGGCACTGGGTCAAATCCTCTACCCTGCGTGTTGTCCCATTTGACTTTATCCTTGATACTGGAGGTCTGTTCTATTATCCTGTTATGTTTATGTTGAGGCTCAGACCCATTCTGTGTGTAACTCAAGGTCACCCAGCCAGCAGATGGTGGAGCTTGGATTCCAGGTGTACCCATTTTCTTCCAAAGCTTTATCCTTCCCCTCCATACAACAGTGCTGCTCCAGCGGTAGGTTTTGTTTCTGTGTTGTGGTTCCTACCTGCATGTCCCTGAGTAGGAGTGAGGTATAATTCTTGTTGTTATTCCTTCCATATGAATGTGGAAGCTATAACTTGGGTTGAGCAACTTTCCATGTAATCATTAGTGCTAGAAGTGAAAGTGGAACCTGTAATATCTGCTTTTTATCTCAAGGTTCCTGCCTCATTATCACTATTATGGAGCTAATTTAAAGATCACGTGAAGGTTGTTGTACATATGGAGCCTGCTGAAGTTACCCCAAGAGGCTGCCTAATGGGTTAAAAATATAGGCCAAGATGAAGACTGGAAGACTCTGGAAGTCTTTTCTAAGAGGGAATAGGTAAAATGTTTGGGAATATAATCTTTGGAGAGTAATGTTGTATAAGCAACTGTGGTGCCTATCTTACACTTTTGTGCCATTTAGACGTGGAATTTCAGAATGGCATGCCTACTTTATTAATTTAAAAATGACACAAATAATAAAGCATTCTTATTTTAAAACATTTTAGAAAGTAGATAAAGCTGCCTTAGACCTCTCAATCTTCCTCTCCCGCCATGCTCCTACCTAGTTTTCTCCTCAGGGGTAACCACTACCCTGTTTGGATTGTTAATCAATTAGGGTTGTGTTCATCTGCATGGAATCAACTGAGTAGTTTAACCAAATCAGCATGGTTTTTCCTTACACCACGGAGTCTCGGTGAGGGTAGTTGTACCAGCTCTGGATGGGTAGTCCAGAACTGGTACAAATATTAAGGATCCACACTCAATCTTCTTTTCTGCCTCACCATCTTAGTTTGGGACTTTTGTTCTCATGGTGGGAAGGCAGCTCTCTAGTTTTAAATATCGTGTCTGCATTCCAGGAAGAAAGATAGGAAAGGGCAAAGGAAAACAGGTACACGGCAGTGAGCTTGGCCCTTTCTGTCAGGAGAATGGTAGCTTTGTGGAAGTCATGCCCAGTGAAAGCTGACGGCATTCGGTGGTCAGAACAGGGTTACTTGACCACTTTGGAATGAATCATGTTTCTGCTTGCAGGGAAGATGGGGAGAAGGGATGTTGGGTTGGCATTTACCTGTGTCTGTTTATCTACTCAGTCATTTTCAGTGAATTTATATACACGTATATACACATATAGAGGTCTCTCTGTCTTTTAAGATACATGACGTCTACTCTAGATATTGTTCTACAACTTTTTTCCCCCCTACTTATCAGTTTGTCTTAGGGATCAAACGCTATGTCAGTACATGTTTATCAGTTTCATTCTTTTCAGCAGCGGCTGTTTTTCCATAGTATGTGTGTACTGTAGTGCATTTAACCCTTATTCTCTTGATGGGCATTTTGGGTTTGCTAAATTTTTACTATTATACAGAATGTTTGAAAGTACATTCTTATAACAGTTGTGGAGTTAAATGAAAAGTTGACTCCCTGACATATGTTCTATGTTAGCAATTTATCTGGCTTCATTATTGAAACCAAATTGTCTTCCCATTATGTATAAAGTACAAGAATAAATCAAGGTGTTCTTACTATATACCAAAACTTTGCTGATTTTAACCACTTTGCATAGAAGTAATCTAGATTGTATTTTTTCTTTTTTGTAAATTAGAAGATACAGAACATAATTGAACTCTTTGGTGTTGGTTTAGAAACATTTAGTTTTGAGTTGAGTTGTATAAGCCAGCATAGTTCTGTTGTGACTTACATTTTTTATTTCTTACTTAGCTTTCATACAGTCATTTGTTATTTATCATTGTCATTGTTCTGGCCCCTAAGAGTTCCACTGTCCCCTATTATGATTTTTACTCTGCTATAGGTTTGGAACCAAGGGTGTTAGAATTATATGTTAACTAAGAGTGAACTGCTGTGTATCTAGACAGGTACAAGTGAAATATAGAGGCTTTGTGTTGGGAAGTTGTGATTGATTTTTGGAGAGCTCAGTAAAATATTTCTTTTCTGTTTTTCAAGTCTGTTTTCCAGAAGCGTAAGGTTGTTGGAAAGCACACCTCTGTGAAGGTAGAATTACTGTTCAACTGTCTTTGCAAATTGGTTAGGTAAAGAAACAAACAAATTAAAAAAACTAATAAAATACACAACCAGAGAGAAGAATGTATTAGAGGGTGCTTGGTGATTAAAAAAAAAATAACAAAAACAAAACCAAGTCAAATGAGAGGCTAAGGCCACTCATCCAATTGGTAAGGCTTTAACCATATATTTGTTCTTTATTCTGTGGAACTGTATGACATTTCAAGACTCCTAAGACTTGGTGCTTGCCCAGAAAGGAGCTCAGATAACTCACAAGAGCAGCTGTGAACACACGGCCTTTTGACCATTAGTGAAAATGTATATGAATCTAGAACATTTTCCACATAGCTGATCATGTCACCTCCCCTGCTTGCAATCCTCTAGTGGCTCCCATAGTCCTTAGAATAAAGTCTGTAGTCATTTTCATGACCTCCAAGGCCCTGTGCAGCCTGAGTCCTGGCTCTATCCCTGATGTCGTCTACCATTCTCTTCTTGTTCACCTTGTTTCAGCCACACGAGCCTTCTTGCTGTCAGAGAACATTCTCGTCTCAGGCCTGTGTTCCCTCCACCTGGAGCCCTCTTTCGTGGTCATTCCTCCATTGCATCGAGAACTTGGCTTAAATGTAAATGTCATCTCTTTAGGTGTCTCCTCTTCCACCAAGTCACTCTCCCATACTCCTGCTTTATAATTCTTGATATAAATCATAATTATATGACATCCTATTATATTTTCATTTATTTTTCCAATGAAAATAATTATATTTTCATTTATTAGTTTCTCATTGAAAGAGGATTTTCCTAATTATATTCCCTGTGCTTCATACATAATAGGTGCTCAGTAAATATTTGCTAAATCACTGAATGAGTTTGAAAATATGACAGGCATCATGCCCTGTTTATTTCTGTATGCTCTGAGCCCAGGAATATGCTTAGCAATAATAATAACAGTAACAACTGAGACACAGCAGTTGAACAGCTAGCCGAAAGTCACACAGATAGTAAGTGGAGGATCCAGAATGCCTCCAACTTGGGGCCTTCTTACCTACCCTTAGCTACCTTGTTGTGCCTTTCTTTGCCTCTAGCAGACAATCAGTAAATATTTATTACATTGAAATGAATAATTAATAAAGGGGGCATATTATGGAAAACAGATGGTAAGACCCTGGAGGAAAATGTAGAAGGGTGCTAACTGTATTGTATAAATGAGAAGTAGGATAGGGATTAGCAAAGAGAGTGACCCAGGGAAGGGAGAGACCCATCCTCTCCTCCTTCCCAGACCTTCTTCAAAAGAGACATGGGACTTGCCTGGGTTTTAAGAACAAGTCTCTACCAGTAGGCAGAGAGGAGGAAAGGTAGGCATTTCAGGGAAAATTAATCAAAAATGATAAACCATGCATTTAAAATATTACTTAAAATAGATTTGAAGGTAAGGGAAGGAAGATAGATATTACGGAGTCACACTTTCCCATATTCAAAACACAACTGACTCATGTCTATTAACACTTGAAGATTTATTTTTAGAATACTAGCAGAGAAAAAAAAGTTTTTTTCCTTAACTCTATAGTAGATAATAATAGTAATTAAAGCTAATAAAGATATAAACATTGTGACACTCTAAGTTTATATCTATCTGACATCATAAAGTATAATTTACTTATTCAGGAACCATTGCTTTGTACTTTATTAGTCTGTTCTTGCAAATGATTCAAGTGAATCACAATTGAACCTTTGCATTTCTTGTTTAAGAACCCTCAGTTTTCCTGAGAAGAGAGAAGAGTTTATTAAGGAGGAATTACTTCAGAACACTATTGGGAAACATGTAGGATTTTAAATCCAAAAGGATTAACTAGTCTGATCTTGAATATGAGATGAGGTAGATGAGGTAGATTTTCATTTTCTTTTCTTTTTTCTTTTTCCAGTGCTCACAGGATCCCAGGGTTTCAGTCTCATTGGTTTGCTTTATTTATGTATTATTTTATTTTATTTTTAGTAGGTGACAATGCTAAGATAAGGGTGACATAATAATGTTTGGGAACTTTGTTAGTGAATTTCAATGACTAAGGATTTAAGGCTAGTAAATTGGAAAAGAAATTGATCATGGGTGTGTATTGACTTTTATGCTGAAGCTAAACTTGGCCAATTCAACTCAAAACTTTTAATTGGGGTTTTGAGAGGCCTGGTAAATTACACCCCCTACCCTGGGTTCTCCATCCCCTGAGTTGGTTGAGACAGTCATGGAGTAAGGCAGGTGGAGGTAAGTATATCACCTTACGCACTGTTGAAACAGGCTGCCTTTAGGTTTGCAGCCAAGGAGCCTCGCTAATGCTTCTCTCTGGAATTTGGTGGACTTTTATACCTAGTTGCTGGCAGAGCTAGGCAGCCACAGGCCTCCACACAGGAATAGGCCCCAGTTGGCTCAGAACTGACCAAATACGAGTATTTT
The DNA here is from genome assembly GCF_029289425.2 of Pan paniscus. Lineage (NCBI taxonomy): Eukaryota > Metazoa > Chordata > Mammalia > Primates > Hominidae > Pan > Pan paniscus. The sequence continues at coordinate 68,806,455 of NC_085926.1, read as the reverse complement.
CTGGGAATGCAAGCCCCAAAGAGGGAGAAGAAAGTCCCAGGCTCAGTTTATCCTCCAAACTCATTAATTCTGTCAGTCACTCCTCCTTTAGATGCATGGTCCCTCCTAGCATACATGGCATAAAAGAGTCCTCTCTCTCTAAACTTTGCTCCTACAGATCTCCTTCTTTCTGTATTGGCCTCCGTCAGTCTTGAGATGCAAGAGTCCGTGTGGACTCTTCATTTCTTCTCATCTTCATCACCTATCAGTTGTTAAGACTTCAGGTAGGGACTGTTAAAGTGTGGTCTTTGGCCACTTGCATCAGAATCACTGCGGAGCTGTTGAAACACATACTCCTGGGCTCCCACCCAGGCAGATAGAGTCAGAGTCTCTTGGTGGGAGTCCAGGAATCTGTACTTTTAAGGAGCCCTCCTGGTCATCTGAGGCAAGCTAACCTTTGCTCACCCTTGTCCTATAGATCTGATCTCAATATTGTCTCCACAGTTCGTTTCCCTACATTGCTGGTGCCACCATCCCAGGATACAGCCTCATTGATCTCTCTCCCATTTTGTTTCCTCCTCTGGTCTTGTCTTCCTTTGATTCTTTCCCACCTACTATAACCTTTCAATGAGTTTTGAAATTGCAGTTTCTAATCCTATTAGCTATCAGGTAATGGCAAGTTGTGCAATCTATGGCTGGGAGAGTGTGCATATTGATAGATTTGAGATGATAATATTTGCCTAGCAAGTATTTAAAAACTTCATTTTCCTTAAGGAGGTCTTTCCTGGCTAAAATATCTCTCTTTTTTCACCCAGTTTCTACGGTCACCATGCTCTGTCCTTTATAGTAGCATAATTTGAATTTATGTTTATTATTTTTATTTTAAGTTCTGGGGTACATGTGCAAGCATAGGTAATTGTGTGCCATGGTGGTTTGCTGCACCTATCAACCCATCACCTAGGTATTAAGTCCAGCATGCATTAGCTATTTTTCCTAATGTTCTCCCTCCCTACACTGCACCTCCCGACAGGTTCTAGTGTGTGTTGTTCCCCTCCCTATGTCCATGTAATTTCATTGTTTAGCTCCCACTTATAAGTGAGAACATGTGTTTGGTTTTCTGTTCCTGCATCAGTTTGCTGAGGATAATGGCTTCCAGCTCCATCCACGTCCCTGTAAAGGACATGATCTCATTCCTTTTTATAGTTGCATAGTATTTCATGGTGTATATATACCACATTTTCTTTATCCAGTCTATCATTGGTGGACATTGGGGTTGATTCCATGTTTTTGCTATTGTGAATAGTGCTGCAGTGAACATATGGGTACATATATCTTTGTAATAGAATAATTTATATTCCCTTAAGCATATACCCAGTCTACACAGGACCATTCAGTACATAGGCATGGGCAAAGATTTCATGACAAAATTACCAAAAGCAATGGCTACAAAAGCAAAAATTGACAAATGGGATCTATTTAAACTAAAAAGCTCCTGCACAGAAAAAGAAACTATCATCAGAGTGAACAGGCAACCTACAGAGTGAGAGAAAATTTTTGCAGTCTGTCCATCTGTCAAAGGTCTGATACCCAGAATCTACAAGGAACTTAAATAAATATACAAGAAAAAAAAAACCCTGTTAAAAATGGGCAAAGGACACGAACATTTCTCAAAAGAAAGCATTCATGCAGCTAACAAACATGAAAAAAAGCTTGACATCACTGATCATTAGAGAAGTGCAAATCAAAAACTGCAGTGAGATAATATCTCACATCAGTCAGAATGGCAATTATTGAAAAGTCAAGAAACGGATGCCGGTGAGGTTGCAGAGATACAGGAATGCTTTTACACTGTTGGTGGAAGTGTAAATTAGTTCAACCATTGTGGAAGACAGTATTGTGATTCCTCTAAGATCTAGAACCAGAAATACCGTAATTTGAATTTTTCATGTTTTTATTTTACTTATTGTCTGTTTTGTCCCTCACTAAGACATATACTCCATGGGGATAGGGGCTATATTTTATTTACCTGCTGTGTCCCTTGTCCTGAGAACAGTGGTGTGTACATTGTGGATGCTTGGTAGTTATTGTTGAATGAATGAAAAGAAATGAGCAACTGAAACAATGCCTGGAGTCCTCAATTCCCTACCTTAGGCAATATTACTGTTGTATGATACCTACCCCTGAGTGTTTAGTATAAATGAGTTGCATTTATTTGAAGGTTTAAGAGCGCTTTGTGCGTCAGGTAGTATTTGAGGAAGAGGAGAGGGTATAGATTCCGGTTGTTTCATGGGAAAAGAGGCAATTTTGCAACTCAATGGTAAATGGCAACTGGCAAGCCAAAAACGTTGACTGTGGTAATCATTTCTCAATATGTACCTTTATCAAATCATCATGTTGTACATCTCAAATTTATACAGTTTTACTGTCAATTATACCTCAATAAAACTGCAAGAAAAAAAATCCTTCGAAGGACTGAAGAATGGGGCTGGCATGTGATTAGAGGAACCTGTTGAGGGCTGTTGAACTTGAATGAATTTTCAGTAATGGATCCTTTGTGAGAGAAGAAACTGAGTAAGATACAATGTGAATGAAGGCTGGGGTTTTGTGAAAGGGCTGGTGTTCAGTGTTTCATTGCTATGTAAGCAACCACTCCAAAACTTCATGACTTAATGTTGTATTATATGTCATGATTATAGATTGGGAATTCTGGCAGACCTGGTTAGGTGGTGGTTCTCCACAGGGACTGGGTTGCTTGGTGATAGTCAGCTGACACCTGGGCTAGTCCGAAGGGTCCAAGATGGCTTTACTCATATTTCTGCTACCTTGTCAAGGACAGCTGGAATGCTGGGCTCAGCTGGGTGCCTCTGCTGATCTGTGTAGTCTTAGGGCCTCTCACAGAGTCTCTCCAGCAGGGTGACTGTACTTCTTGTTAGTGGCTCAAGATTCAAGAACAAGCATTCCAGAGCCAGGAATTGGAACCTGTTATCTCATGAAGCCTGGGCGATAAATGGGCACAGTGTCATGTCTGCCATATTCTATTAATCAAACCTTTCACAGAGCCCATTCAGATTCAAAGGAAGGGGGTATAGACCTCATGTCTTCATCAGAGAAGCATAGAAGAATTGGTGTCGATCTTAAATATGGCACAATGAATTACCACCTTTTACATCAATCTACTGGACAAAAAGAGTTTAAGAGATCTGAGAAGAAGGAAATATGTGTTATTAGGCAAGGATCTTACTGCCAGAAGAGACAAAGAAAAATATATCATGGAAAACTCTATATTTATCATTGTATTTTTATCAGGAAGAATTTTTTTTATTCCATTCTAGAAGGATAGCTTATGCTAGGTGTAGGAAATCTATTTATTTTAGGGAGAAATTTCGGAGGAGTGTGTTTATTTTTCTCGCTAGGTACATTTTTTTTTTAAAGTTAGCATTCTCCTTGGTGAAGCATTCCAAAGAATCAAGTTTATTTTTGTTGGGTGAGCTAATGAGGTGGAAAGGAGACAGCGGGTCACTTTGCATGCACCAGGAGCTGTGCATGTTCCCACTCCAAGATGGTCATGCTGGAGGACATGGCAGAGGGGCTAGGGACTTTATTTTGGGGTAGGAAGTGGTGCAGGACAGATTTCTATTGCTCTCTGGAGTTGGCAACAGAAATTACTGTCTGAGCCACTGGTACTGGATGTGGGAAATGTTAAAAGGGCATGGGGACTACTGGGAAGAAAGTAATGATATTAAATATGCTTGTCCATTTATACCTTTAATCCAAGTGCATGGTATCATTGCCACCAAGGTGAGTTGATCAACCATGGTCCCTGGAAAGGCTGTAAAGTAGGTTGAAAAGGCTGCTGAAAGTTTTTACTATATTGATTTAAGAATACCTCCTTCCTGGGGAAAAAGGCATATAGGTCACAGGAAACTCCAGTTATATCTTGTCTATAAAGAACTAAAAAATAAAAGCAAGACCATCATTTTTTATTCGTTGATACATAGCTATCTGAGAGCAGAGAAGACACTCTCTGATTCATTGTCTCTCAACCCATGCCTAGCCTTAGAGCCATGTATGAGGTAGGACATCAGGAAATGCTGGACAGGTTAATTTCGTGTGTGTTCTACTTAAGTATGGAGAAGATAGATTCTCACAGGTGTTGCCAGGTGGTATAGTGTGACAGTTAATGTTGCAGGCACTGGAGTCAGACTCTGTATTCCAAGCTTGGTTCTGCTATTTAATAGCTGTGGAAACTCCTCAACTATAAAATGAAGATAATAATAGCATCTACCTTTTAATACATTTATGAGGATTAAATGCATTATTGTATGTAAAGTGGATATAGTAAATGCTACAAAAGTGATAGCTGTTAGCAGCAGTAATATTTATCTTTTTGAGAGCTGTTCTTAGCATTAGGTCTTGACGCAAAGTAGAAACTTGAAAATGTTTAATGAATGAATTCTGCATGGATTTATTTCACTTAACCTTTGGAGGGCATGTTCAAAGCGGGGATTGTCCACAAGGGTGGTAAATGTTTCTAAAGCATGCTATACACCTGAGAAATTTCCATGGATTTTATGACCAAGTGGTTTCACACCTTACCGTGTTCAAATCTGCTAATTTGTAACTGGTGGCCTTTAAAAAAAGTTCCTCTTGGAGAGTGCACTCTGGCCCAAATACTGTGCTTTTCCCATGGTCTTCTCAACCTGCAGACCAGGAGATTCCCTCGGGTGCCTATGCCACCAGGGCCCTGGGTTTCAAGCACAAACTGGGCAGCCCTTTGGGTAGACACCGAGCTAACTGCAGGAGTTTTTTTTCCATACTCCAGTGGCACCTTGAACATCAGTGAGAGAGAACCATTCACTACCCTGGAAAGGGGGCTAAGTGGTCTAGTTCAGTGGATCCCACCCCGACAGAGCCCAGCAAGCTAAAATCCACTGGCTTGAAATTCTTGCTGCCAGCACAGCAGTCTGAAGTTGACCTGGGATGCTCAAGCCTGGTGGCAGGAGGGGCATCCGTCATTACTGAGGCTTGAGTAGGTGGTTTTCCCCTAACAGTGTAAACAAAGTGGCCTGGATGTTCAAACTGGGCGGAGCCCACTGCAGCTCAGAAAAGCCACTGTAAGCAGACTTCCTCTCTAGATTCCTCCTCTCTGGGCAGGGCATCTCTGAAAGAAAGGCAGCAGACCAAGTCAGGGGCTTATAGATAAAACTTCCATCTTCCTGGGACAGATCACCTGGGGGAAGGGACAGCTGTGGGCACAGCTTCAGCAGATTTAAACTTTCCTGCCTGCTGGCTCTGAAGAGAGCAGCAGATCTACCAGCACAGTGCTTGAGCTTTGCTAAGGAACAGACTGCCTCCTCAACTGGGTCCCTGACCCCCATGCCTCCTGACTGGGAGACACCTCCCAGCAGAGGTCGACAGACATCTCATGCAGGAGAGCTCCGGCTGGCATCTGGTGAGTGCCCCTCTGGGATGAAGCTTCCAGAGGAAGGAACAGGCAGCAATCTTTGCTGTTCTGCAGCCTCCACTGGTGATACCCAGGCAAACAGGGTCTGGAGTGGACCTCCAGCAAATTCCAGCAGACCTGCAGCAGAGGGTCCTGACTGTTAGAAGGAAAACTAACAAACAAAGCAATAGCATCAACATCAACAAAAAGGACATCCACACAGAAAGCCCATCCAAAGGTCATGAACATCAAAGACCAACAGTAGATAAATCCACGAAGATGAGGAAAAAAACCAGTGCAAAAAGGCTGAAAATTCCAAAAACCAGAATGCCTCTTCTCTTTCAAAGGACCACAACTCCTTGCCAGCAACGGAACAAAACTGGATGGAGAATGAGTTTGACGAATTGACAGAAGTAGGCCTGAGAAGATGGGCAATAACAGACTCCTCCGAGCTAAAGGAGCATGTTCTAACACAAGGCAAGGAAGACTAAGAACCTTGAAAAAAGGCTAGATGAATTGCTAACTAGAATAACCAGTTTGGAGAAGAACATAAATGACCTGATGGAGCTGAAAAACACAGCACAAGAACTTCCTGAAGCGTACACAAGTATCAATAGCTGAATCAATCAAGAAGAAGAAAGGATATCAGAGATTGAAGATCAACTTAATGAAATAGAGCATGAAGACAAGATTAGAGGAAAAAGAGTGAAAAGGAACGAACAAAGCCTCCAAGAAATCTGGGACTATGTGAGAAGAACAAATCTACGTTTGATTGGTGTACCTGAAAGTGACAGGGTGAATGGAACCAAGATGGAAAACACTCTTCAGAATATTATCCAGGAGAACTTCCCCAACCTAGCAAGACAGGCCACATTCAAATTCAGGAAATACAGAGAACACCACAAAGATACTCCTCAAGACGACCAACCCCAAGACATGTAATTGCCAGATTGACCAAGGTTGAAATGAAGGAAAAAATGTTAAGAGCATCCAGAGAGAAAGGTTGGGTTACCCACAAAGGGAAGACCATCAGACTAACAGCAGATCTGATTGCAGAAACCCTACAATCCAGAAGAGAGTGGGGGCCAATATTCAACATCCTTAAAAGAATTTTCAACCCAGAATTTCACATCCAGCCAAACTAAACTTCATAAGTGAAGGAGAAATGAAATCCTTTACAGACAAGCAAATGCTGAGAGATTTTATCACCACCAGGCCTGCCTTATAAGAGCTCCTGAAGGAAGCACTAAACATGGAAAGGAAAAACTGGTACCAGCCACTGCATAAACATGCCAAATTGTAAAGACCATTGACACTATGAAGAAACTGCATCAACTAATGGGCAAAATAACCAGCTAGCATCATAATGACAGGATCAAATTCACACATAACAATATTAACCTTAAATGTAAATGGGCTAAAGGCCCCAATTAAAAGACAAAGACTGGCCAATTGGATAAAGAGTCAAGACCCATTGTTGTGCTGTATTCAGGAGACCCATCTCATGTACAAAGGTTCAAAGGCTCAAAATAGGCTCAAAATAAAGGAATGGAAGAATACTTACCAAGTAAATGGAAAGCAAAAAAAAAGTAGGGGTTGCAATACTAGTCTCTGATAAAACAGACTTTAAACCAACAAAGATAAAAAAAAGACAAGGGCATTACATAATGGTAAAGGGATCAATGCAACAAGAAAAGCTAATTATCCTAAATATATATGAACCCACTGCAGGAACACCCAGATCCATAAAGCAGTTCTTAGAGACCTACAAAGAGACTTAGACTCCCACACAACAACAGCGGGAGACTTTAACACCCCACTGTCAATTTAGATTAACGAGACAAAATTAACAAGGATATTCAGAACTTGAACTCAGCTCTGGACCAAGCGGACCTAGTAGATCTCTACAGAACGCTCCTCCCCAAATCAGCAGAATACACATTCTTCTCAGCACCACATCGCACTTATTCTAAAATTGATCACACAATTGGAAGTGAAACACTCCTCAGTAAATGCAAAAGGATGGAAATCATAACAAACATTCTCTCAGACCACAGTGCAATCAAATTAGAACTCAGGATTAAGAAACTCACTCAAAACCACGCAAATGCATGGAAACTGAACAGCCTGCTCCTGAATCACTACTGGGTAAATAACAAAATTAAGGCAGAAATAAACAAGTTCTTTGAAACCGATGAGAACAAAGACACAACATTCCAGAATCTCTGGGACACAGCTAAAGCGATGTTCAGAGGGAAATTTATACCACTAAGTGCCCACAGGGGAAACTAGGAAAGATCTAAAATCAACACCTAACATCACAATTAAAAGAACTAGAGAAGCAAGAGCAAACACATTCAAAAGCTAGCAGAAGGCAAGAAATAACTAAGATCAGAGCAGAACTGAAGGAGATAGAGACATGAAAAACCCTTCAAAAAAGTAATGAATCCAGGAGCTGGTTTTTTTTTTAAAGATTAACAAAATAGATAGACTACTAGCCAGACTAATAAAGAAGAAAAGAGGGAAGAATCAAATAGACACAATAAAAAGTGATAAAGGGGATATCACCACTGATCCCACAAAACTATAAACTACCATCAGAGAATACTATAAACACCTCTATGCAAATAAACTAGAAAATCTAGAAGAAATGGATAAATTCCTGGACACATACACCCTCCCAAGACTAAAACAGGAAGAAGTCGAATCCCTGAATAGACCAATAACAAGTTCTGAAATTGAGGCAGGAATTAATAGCCTACCAACCAAAAAAAGCTCAGGACCAGATGGATTCACTGCTAAATTCTACCAGAGGTACAAAGAGGAGCTGATACCATTCCTTCTGAAACTATTCCAAAAAATAGAAAAAGAGGGACTCCTCCCTAACTCATTTCATGAGGCCAGTATCATCCTGATACCAAAACCTGGCAGAGACACAACAAAAAAAGAAAATTTCAGGCCATTATCCCTGATGGACACTGATGCGAAAATCCTCAATAAAATACTGGCAAACCAAATCCAGCAGCACATCAAAAAGCTAATTCACCACAATCAAGTTGGCTTCATCCCTGGGATGCAAGGCTGATTCAACATATGCAAATAAATAACTGTAATCCATCACTTAAACAGAACCAATGACAAAAACCACATGATTATCTCAATAGATGCAGAAAAGGCCTTTGATAAAATTCAACAGCACTTCGTGCTAAAAACTCTCAGTAAACTAGGTATTGATGGACCGTATCTCAAAATAATAAGAGCTATTTATGACAGACCCACAGCCAATATCATGCTGAATGGGCAAAATGTGGAAGCATTCCCCTTGAAAACTGGCACAAGACAAGGATGCCCTCTCTCACCACTCCTGTTCAACATAATATAGGAAGTTCTGGCTGGGGCAATCAGGCAAGAGAAAGAAATAAAGGGTATTCAAATAGGGAGAAAGGAAGTCAGATTGTCTTTGCAGATGACATGATTGTCTATTTAGAAAACCCCATTGTCTCAGCCTAAAATCTCCTTAAGCTGATAATTCAGTAAAGTCTCAGGATACAAAATCAATGTGCAAAAATCACAGGCATTACTATACACGAATAATAGACAGAGAGCCAAATCATGAGTGAACTCCCATTCACAATTGCCTCAAAGGGAATAAAATACCTAGGAATATAACTTACAAGGGATGTGAAGGACGTCTTCATGGGGAACTACAAACCACTGCTCAAGGAAATAAGTGAGGACACAAATGGGAAAACATTCCATGCTCATGGATAGGAAGAATCAATATTGTGAAAATGGCCATACTGCCCAAAGTAATTATAGATTCAACGCTATCCCCAACAAACCACCATTGACTTTCTTCACAGAATTAGAAAAAAGTACTTGAAATTTTATATGGAACTGAAAAAGAGCCCATATAGCCAAGACAATCCTAAGTGAAAAGAACGAAGCTGGAGGCATCATGCTACCTGACTTCAAACTACAATCCAAGGCTACAGTAACCAAAACAGCATGGTAATGGTACCAAAACAGATACATAGACCAATGAAACAGAACAGAGGCCTCAGAAATAATGCCAAACCATCTGATCTTTGACAAACTTGACAAAAATAAGCAGTGGGGAAAGGATTCCCTATTTAATAAATGGTGTTGGGAGAACTGGCTAGCCATATGGAGAAAACTGAAACTGGACCCCTTCCTTACACTTCGCACAAAAATTAACTCAAGATGGATGAAAGACTTAAACATAAGACCTAAACCATAAAAACCCTAGAAGAAAACCTAGGCAATACTACTCAGGACATAGGCATGGACAAAGAATTCATGGCTAAAACACCAAAGCAATGGCAACAAAAGCCAAAATTGACAAATCGGATCTAAATAAACTAAAAAGCTTCTGCACAGGAAAAGAAACTATCATCAGAGTGAACAGGCAACCTACAGAATGGGAGAAAATTTTTGCAATCTATCCATCTGACAAAGGGCTAATATCCAGAATCCACAAAGAGCTTAAACAAATTTACAAGAATAAAACAACTCTATCAAAGAGTGGGTGAAGGATATGTACAGACAGTTCTCAAAAGAAGACATTGATGTGGCCAGCAAACATATGAAAAGCTCATCATTACTGGCCATTAGAGAAATGCAAATCAAAACCGCAATGAGGTACCATCTCCTACCAGTTAGAATGGTGATCATTAAAAAGTCAGGAAACAACAGATGCTGGAGAGGATGTGGAGAAATAGGAAGGCTTTTACACTGTTGGTGGGAGTGTAAATTAGTTCAACTACTGTGGAAGACAGTGTGGCAATTCCTCAAGGATCTAGAACCAGAAATACCATTTGACCCAGCAGTCCCATTACTGTGTATATACCCAAAGGATTATAAATCATTCTACTATAAGGACACATGCACACGTATGTTTCTTGTGGCACTATTCACAATAGCAAAGACTTGGAACCAACCCAAATACTCATCAATGATAGACTGGATTAAGAAAATATGGCACATATACACCATGGAATACTATGCAGCCATAAAAATGGATGAGTTCATGTCCTTTGCAGGGATATGGATGAAGCTGGAAACCATCATTCTCAGCAAAATATCACAAGGACGAATAACCAAACACTGCATGTTCTCACTCATAAGTGGGAGTTGAACAATGAGAACACATGGACACAGGGAGGGGAACATCACACACAAGGGCCTGTCAGGGGGTTGGGGGGTAGGGGAGGGATAGTATTGGAGAAATATCTAATATAGATGATGGGTTCATGGGTGCAGCAAACCACCATGGCACGTGTAAACCTATGTAACAGATCGCACATGCATCCCAGAACTTAAAGTATAATTTAAAAAAAATCAGAAAAAAAGTTCCTCTTAAACCCCTCTAGTAAATCAACTGGAGGTGACAGTGTATGAATTGTGTAGGGTGATAGTCACGCATTGTGATTTAGTTGTGGGTCAGGTGGCCTTGTCCTGTCAGGAAAGAAGGTAAGAACAGTGCCAGCCAATTGTGAAACCACAGGGACTTAATGCAAATTAAAAGTTCTGTGGAGAATGTGTGTGGATTTTATTCTTTAATATCACCTTCTATTTAGCCTTGTAGAGGAAAGATGGAAGCCTTTTAATGATGTTAGATTTTTGCACAGATTATAGTGCTATCGTATTGGTAGCAGAGGTACAGAATGTGAGATAGGGTAAGTCCAGGGTTAGAAAGAAACTCCATTTAGTTCAGTATTACAGAAAATAATAGTAGCTGAAGCAAGAGTGGTTGGTTAGTCTAGCCATGGGCAAGCACAGTAAGCCCAGTGTGGTCTTTGGCAGACATGGTGCTACCAAGGACAAATCACTAAGGGTTCCCCATGCATGAAGAGAGTTTACTGCTAAACCAGCTGTGGAACTGTACTTTTTCTATATGGGAGGGACCAGGGCTTTATTCCTTCTCCATGGCTGTATTCTATATATGTGAATGTCATCAGCCAGCTTCTGTCTTTGGGTATTGAAGGAAACAACATAAGAGTTTTTATTTACCTTCTAAAGGCACGTGTTTGTATTTCTTAAGTATTTCTCAGGGAGACTACTTAAAAATGATTTTTCTAAAACTAGTAAGTGGGCTGGGCATTGTGGCTCACGCCTGCAGTCCCAGCAATTTGGGAGGCTGAGGTGGGTAGATTGCTTGAGCTCAGAAGTTCGAGACTAGCCTGGGCAACATGGTGAAATGTATCTCTACAAAAAGTACAAAAATTAGTTGGGCATGGTGGCACATGCGTGTGGTCCCAGTTACATGGGGGGGCTGAGGTGGGGGGATCACTTAAACCCAGGAGGTCGGGGCTGCAGTGAGCTGTGTTTGCACCACTGCACTAAAGCCTGAGCAACAATGTGAGACCTTGTCATAAATCAATCAGTCATTCAGTCATTCAACCAACCAACCAAAAGTGCCAACACCTTGATTTCTGTCCAGGGAATGCTCACTGACATAGCCCCATTTGCCATGGGGTCCTTGAGTCTCACCATCTCCATCTTTTCTGGTGACTTTAGCCTGAGGGAACAAAGGCATCTCTTTGGAGAGAAGACAGTGGCATAGACAGCTTCTCCCTGGAACCCAAGGGAGGTTAAGAGGAGGGCGTAAGACAGCCACATTTCTCTCTAAAGCTTTCTGCCTGTGTATTAAATCTGTCTGTGGCTAGTGCTTCATTTCCATGATAGACCCAGCAAGGGTCTCTCCCATTTTCCTCCTAGCCCAGTGCCTCTGTTCCTACTCCAGCAACTGCTCTGTCCTACCTCGGAAATTTCTAGCCAGTTTACCAAGTTGCTCTTGTTACGCTTTCCCCTTTAGCTGTATCCTCAGAGACCCAGCACCTCCTTTGCAACAAACTTCTGTAGTGAAGGATCAACTCATCTCAAAGTTAACTCCTCTAATGGATTAAGAAGAGGTTGGAAAGCAGAGCTCCAGGCCATATGTCAGGGAAAAGAGGAATTTGAATGATTTTTTAAGAGACAGGTTTACGTTTCTCAGTGTGAAAAGGTTGTGAATTGCATCCGGGTGTTAGTGAAGTTTGAGAAGATGCTGACTTTTCCAGTACCTGTTGGAATCTTTCTCATTTACATCATGTAGTCAGAGGGTCATACCTGCCTTGACTACAATATTTGGGGGACTGCAGGCCATTTTATTGTGAATTACTTTTGTTTGTTCATTGTTGTTGTTTTGGACATTATTTCTAATGTGCTCAAATGGTGTTAACACTATTCCCCATATAATAATGTAACTTGAGAAAGTCTTGCTGTATCTGAAACCAGAGTGCTCGTTTACTCACTTCATTCAGGTCTTTGCTTAAATGTCACCTTCTTTGGCTACCCTCTATTAAAAGTTCTCTCCTATCATTTTTTATGCCCTTACTATTTTCCTTTGTAGGACACAGTTGCTCCCCATTTTACAGCATTTATTTTCTTATTATATGTGTCCCTCTGCTAGAATATAATCTCCACATTGGCAGGGAATTTTTGTTGTTGTTGTTTTTCTTTGAGACAAGGTCTCGCTCTGTCTCCCAGGCTGGAGTGCAGTGGGATAATCATGGCTCATTGAAGCCTCCACCTCTTAGGCTCAAGTGATTCTCCCACCTCAGCCTCCTGGGTAGCTGGGACTACAGGTGCGCATCACCATACCTGGCTGATTTTTGTCTTTTTTTGTGGAGACGGGGTTTCACCATGTTGCCCAGGCTGGTCTCAAACTCCTGGGCTCAAGCGTTCTACCTGCCTTGGCCTCCCAAAGTGCTGGGATTAGAGGCATGAGCCACTGTGCCTGGCAGGCAGGGACTTTTGTCTGTTTTATTCCCTGCTGTGTCCCTGTCACCCTGAATAGGGATTGGCAAACTATGACCCATAGGCTTAATCTGGCCTATGGTTTGTCTTTTTCATAACTGAGAATGAAGAATGATTTTTACATTTTTAAAGGGTTAACAAAGGGGTAAAAAACCTGAGAGAATAATATGTGACAAAAACTATACATGGCCTGCAAACCCTAAAATATTTACTGTCTGGCCCTTCACAGAAAATGTCTGCTGACCCCTGACCTAGAACAGTGCCTGGCTGTTGAGCAGGTTCTCACGAAATACTTGTCAAATGAATGAGAATGCTGCTTGGGCCACTCAATTTTGTATTCTACAAGGGTTATTTTTCATTTCTTAGATCCTTGCTCTGTCTAGAATGATGCTTCAAAAACATTTGGTGTTCAATAATTTCTTGAATAAGGAAATGAAAACATACAAATGTATTCTTGACATTAAAAATAATAATTGTGGTAAAGTATTTTTGGTAGCTCAGTTAGCGCACTTAATTAACATCTAGCCATGGAGGCACCATGAATCATTACTGTACAAAATTTCAGTTAGACAGGAAGAATGAGTTCAATAGAGCTATTTTATTAGGTTGGTGCAAAAGTTATTGGGTTTTTTGCTGTTACTTTCTATGGTAAAAACTGCAATACTTTTGCACCAACCTAATACAACATAGTTGTGATTTTATTAACTATAGTCATACAGTGACTATAGTTATTAATAATATATTGTATACTTGAAAATTGCTGAGAGTAGATTTTAAGTGTTCTCATCACAAAATGATAAGTATGTGAGGCAATGCATATGTTAATTAGCTTGATTTAGAGATTCCACGATGTATACATTTTTCAAAACATAATGTTGTATACCATAGATATAGTTGAATTTTTCAATTAAAAAAGAATTAAATAATAAAAAACAGATCTTGAACTAAAAAAAACACAAACCAAAACAAAAAAGTCATTAATATAAACTATTGCTGACAAATCTCCCATTGGTATTTTATATATCCAAAAGAAAAACATTGATAATGATGAACATGCAGAATATTTCTTAACTTTTGTCCCAATCCTAGAGTATATATAAGTGTACTTTTTAAAAATAATATTTCTAAAGTGATATCCTAGGGTCACTTGTGTTTGAATTTCCTTTGGGTATTTGTTTTAAAAATGTGGAATCTTTGACCCCCACCTCTGATTCATTGAATCAGAATCACTGGAGGGGGGGCGGGTGCCAGGAGTTTATATTTTTAGAAAGCTCCATATGTGATTCTGATGTTTACTAAGTTGGAAAACAATCATTATTCTGAACTTAGCTATTGGCTGGAGTGGAAGGAAGGGGAGGGTTGAAATTGACCATATTGGTGTAGTAGAGCAAGATCACTTACGTCCTCATGGGCACACTTCGTGGCAGTGTTTCTTGGGCTTCCAGAGATCGTGTGTCACACCTGGGTATCTTGTTAAAATGTTGATTCTGATTCAGGTCTGGAGTGGGGCCTCAGATTCTGCAGTTCCAACAGGCCAGCTGGGTGATGCTGATGATGCCTGTTCTTGGACATCATTTAGCACAGCAAGAGATTAGAGCCAGAGTTGGTAAATTTTATTTCTTCAAGGGGTCACATAGTAAAATTGTTAGGCTTTGAGGGCCATACAGCCTCTGTTGCAATTATTCAGCTCTGCCACTGTGGTGCGAAAGCAGCCGCAGATGATACATAAATGAATGGGTGTGCTTGTGTCCCAGTCACACTTTATTTACTCAAACAAATGGCCAGTTGGATTTGGCCTGTGGGCCATAATTTGTCAATTCCTGTGTTAGAGAACCATACCGATTATTATCACTGTTCTCAGAGTTATCAATCATTTTCCACATGACAGGTAATTTTCTGGGTACTTTATTTCATTCATTCATATCCTAGGAGAATACACAAAACTAAAGATCTGGGAGCAAGCATAGTCAAGACTTGAACCCTGGTAGCATAGTCAAGACTTGAACCCTGACCCCTGGACTCCAATCTGAGTGTTTTCTCGCTATACAAAGTGGGTTCCAAATTAGTAATAAATCTTACTATTGTAAATAAATTTTCTGTTGAAAGACTATTGAAATGTAACTTCCATGAGAACAACGATTTTTATGTTTAGTTCTCTCTGGATTTCTACTACCTATAAGAGTTCCTGGAATATAGTAGGTGCTTAATAAACATATATTGAATGAATGGTTATTTTATGATTTCTGACTTCTACTAATAGCATTTTTCTACAAAAAGATTTCAGAGTAAAGTAATATAACCAATGATACAGTTTAGTGACCCTTAGAGGAAGTTCTAGAAGCCAGACTTTCCTACACACAGGCTTCTTCATACTCAGCAGTTCACTTAACTGTTTGATAAGTACCATTTGTAGGGACATAAATGTTACTTGTGGTTTCAAACAGCTATTATCGCCTGTTAATTTTGAGCCACCACTATCTTCTCAGCATTTGGAGTAAAGCTGTGGTTTGGCAAACAATCCTGGTGACTGGCGGAATTGAGGATTATTCCTGAGGCAAGAGAATCCAGCAAAAACCCCATCTCCTTGTGATGGGGAGTTCCTCCAAAACAGAACCAATATTCAATTCTTATATCACCCACCAGAAAACATAAGGGGCCCGAAGCGGGAGATTGGGTATTATACCTTCTTCTTTCTTCTCTGTAGTTTCTCATTTTAGAATACTTCATGAGATTTAAAAACTGAAATCCACAGACCTAGCTGGGGTAGGTTTCTTTGTAATAATATTGCATATAATGAGAAAATACACTGTAATTTGCGCACAGTTCTTCAACACAAAGTGAAAGGGCAATTTGGTAGGTGTGTTTGAAACATCACACGTAATTTTAAAGAGGGATATGTGAAGATGACAAGTAAAATGGCAGCCCTGAAGTGAAATTATCTAGAGGAAGGAGGCTGCAGAAAGGCTGAAGTTGGCATTTGATGCTTGGGAAGTAAGAAAGCACATCTGCTGCAGCTACACAAAGACTCATTTGAGAAGTCTTACAGATTTCTTCATCATTTCTAAGCATTCTTGCCCCCAGTGACCTAATTACGTCACCTGTAAGCTGCACAACTTTGTACTTTACTTTGTATGCATGTTGGACAGCCACATGGCATCTGGGCTTTGCAGTGAAAATTTTCACAAAAACATCTATCTCTGCTCCACTTGAGCAACTAACCCGACTAGTTTACCTTAGATGGAGAAATCATAACTTTACAATTTTGGGGTTTATTTATTCATGGCATGTATTATTTATTGTGCCTTCTAGAAGCCAGCTAACAAGGAAGAAATGCATTTGTTTTTATCATATACTTCTACCTCGTTCATTCATTCAGCAAATATTTGAATACTGACTGTGCATCAGGTACATACTGTTCTTTTTCTGCGGAAACATTTTGCCCTCAAGGAGCTCTTAGTGATAGTGAGTGGAGGCAGACAGTGAACAAAGAGAAAAAAGTAAATGTCAGATGGTGATTAGTTCTAAGGAGAAAAATAACACAGAGTCAAGGAATTGAGGGAGCAAGGTGGGTGTGGGGGAGTTTGCTATTTCAAATAAGGTCACCAGGGAAGGCCTTACTAAGCAGATGCTATTTGGATAAAGACTAAAGATAACTGGGGGCCGGGTGTTCCAGGTGGAGGACACAGCAGGTGCAGAGGCCATGAGAGAGGAGGGAAAGGAGTAGGTGATAAGGCCAGAGTGTTAAGTGGAGTGAATACTGCACTTCCCACCCCTGCATGGGTAGGCCATTGTGAAGATTTTGGCTTCTATCCTGAGTAGGATGACCATATATTAGAGGGTTCTGAGCAGAGGGAGACATAATCTAACCTACACTTTACATAGGAGGGCAAGAGCAGAAACAGAGACTCATTGGGAGGTTTTGAAAGTAATCCTGTCAGGAAGTGAGGGTGGGTTGGAAAAAGGGAATAGCAGCAGAGGCAGTAAGAATGGAGTAGACTGTGAAAATGTTGTGAAATGGAGCCAGTGCCGTTCTGCTGACAGATGGGATGGAGAGTGTAAGAGAAAGAGGGGAATCAAGGAGGATGCCCGTCTTTTTGGCTTGAGCAGCCAGAAAGAAGGGGTTGTTGTTTCTGAGATGAGGAGGTGTATGGGAGGAATAGGTGTGGGAGGTGAAAGAGGAAATCAGAAGTTTGATTTGGGATATGTTGAGTTGAAATGCCTATTAGCTATCCAAATGGAGATGTCAAAAAAGATATAAGATGGTAAAGATCAAGTAGGAGGATACAGAAGATGATGATGATGATGATGATAGTAATAGCTGTTAGTATTTTGTATCGATTGTTTGGGTTTTATGAGCACAGTAAATGACACTCTTTTCCATATCTGAGTTTACAACCAACAGATAAATTAACAAAAAAGTTATATAGATAGCTGAAATTTCAGCTGTATAATTGATAATAGGAGGAGTAGAGACCATGGCTTTGGGTATGTGGGAAAGTGGACTTGGTCGTTCTACCAGGCATGGCTAAAGCAGTTATTTTCAGGATGTCCTTAGCAGGGTAGGTTCTTTACTACATGGAACAGAACAGATCAAAATGTTAGCCTCTGCTCAAGTAGGCAGACCCTAAAAGGGATCCTACCAGGGAATGATCTTTGAATGCTAGGTTCCTTTTCTCCAAACTTGCCAATCAACCAGTTATGTAAGTCATTCCTCTTACTTTACAGAGGGGTTCCTGAGGTTTGGGGAGAGAAGTCAGGGTGGGCATCAACTCTGGCTAATGGAGCATGAAGAGTTGGGAATATGTGTCTGCCTCTCCCCTCCAACTGAGCGTTAGGGGCTTTACACTAATTGTTTCACTGAATCTTCACATTTTGGTCAACATTTTACAGTTGAGGCAACTGAAACTTAAAGCAATTTCCTAAGATCTTCTAACTTGGAGTGGTAAGAGCATAGTATGCCTTTGACAGTGGCCTCATGTTCCTCTGCTATATTTTATGAAACAATAAACTAAAAGGGGTGATCAGTTCATTTATTCATTTTTAAAACTTATCCATGAAAGTGTTTGTTGTGGATAGGGGGCTAAGAGTGGATGTCAGTTAAGAAAAATTTTATTTAAAGTTATAAAAAGAAAATGATTCTTCCAACCAAATTAACTGTTTACATGCTATTTAAGTTAAAAAAGACTATTGACTGTTCATTCTTATTGGACTTATTTTTAGAAAAACTTGTTTTTTTTACCTTTTATCCCTAAGTGCCTAAATGCTTTAGGTAGTCAAAATAATCTTTATATTGGTCCTTTTATTGGAGCTCCTCAGACATGCTACAGTAAAGTTAAGTGTTGTATTTCACATAAACTCCATTTTCATGCATGGAAGATTCTAGACTCTGGCTGTACGTTCACTGAATCTGCATTCTGTGGTGCTTTGAGGAATAGGTAACTTTCTTTAAAATAGAAATTTTTATAGTCGCTTCTGAGATGGCTGAATAGGAACAGCTCCGGTCTATAGCTTCCAGCAAGATTGACACAGAAGATGGGTGATTTCTGCATTTCCAACTGAGGTATCAGTGGGACTGGTTGGATAGTGGATGCAGCCCACAGAAGGCAAGCTTAAGCAGGGTGGGGTCTCGCCTCACCCAGGTGCAAGGGGTTGGGGGATTTCCCTTTCCTAGCCAAGGGAAGCTGTGAGTGACTATACCTGGAGGAACGGTACACTCTGCCCAAACACTATGCTTTTCCCATGGTCTTTGCAACAGGCAGACCAGGAGATTCCCTCCGGTGCCTGGCTTGGCAGGTCCCATGCCCATGGAGCCTTGCTCGCTGGTAGCACAGCAGTCTGAGATTGACCTGGGATGCTGGAGATGGGCAGGGGAAGGGGCGTCCACCCTTGCTGAGGCTTGAGTAGGCGGTTGTATGTTCACAGAGTAAACAAAGTGTCAGGGAAGCTTGAACTGGGCAGAGCCCACTGCAGCTCAGCAAGGCCTACTGCCTCTCTAGATTCCACCTCTGGGGGCAGGGCATATCTGAACAAAAGGCAGCAGACAGCTTCCGCAGACTTAAACGTCACTGCCTGACAGCTCTGAAGAGAGCAGTTCTCCCAGCATGGCATTCAAGCTCTGATAATGGACAGACTGCCTCCTCAAGTGGGTCCCTGACCCCCATGTAGCCTGACTGGGAGACACCTCCCAATAGGGGCTGACAGATCCTCATACAGGTGGGTGCCCCTCTGGGATGAAGCTTCCAGAGGAAGGATCAGGTAGCAATATTTGCTTTTTTGCAGCCTCTGCTGGTGATACCCAGGCAAACACGGTCTGGAGTGGACCTCCAGCAAACTCCAACAGATCTGCAGTTGAGGGGCTTCTCTCTTAGAAGGAAAACTAACAAACAGAAAGGAATAGCATCAACATCAACAAAAAAGGACATCCACACCAAAACCCCATCTGTAGGTCACCAATATCAAAGACCAAAGGTAGATAAAACCACAAAGATGGGGAGAAACCAGAGCAGAGAGGCTGAAAATTCCAAAAACCAGAACACCTCTTTTCCTCCAAAGGAACACAGCTCCTTACCAGCAAGGGAACAAAACTGGACAGAGAATGAGTTTGACGAGTTGACAGAAGTAGGCTGCAGAAGGTGGGTAATAACAAGCTCTCCAAGCTAAAGGAGCATGTTCTAACCCATTGCAAGGAAGCTAAAAACCTTGAAAAAAGGTTAGACAAATGGCTAACTGGAATAACCAGTATAGAGAAGAGCTTAAATGACCTGATGGAGGTGAAAACCACAGTACGAGAGCTTCGTGAAGCATACACAAGCTTCAGTAGCCAATTTGATCAAGCAGAAGAACGGCTATCAGTGATTGAAGATCAAATTAATGAAATAAAGTGAGAAGACAAGATTAAAGAAGAGTGAAAAGAAATGAACAAAGACTCCAAGAAATATGGGACTATGTGAGAAAAACAAATCTACATTTGATTGGTGTACCTGAAAGTGATGGGGAGAATGGAACCAAGCTGGAAAACACTCTTCAGGATATTATCCAGGAGAACTTCCCCAACCTAGCAAGACAGGCCACATTCAAATTCAGGAAATACAGAGAACACCACAAAGATACTCCTCAAGACGAGCAACCCCAAGACATATAATTGCCAGATTCACCAAGGTTGAAATGAAGGAAAAAATGTTAAGGCAGCCAGAGAGAAAGGTCGGGTTACCCACAAAGGGAAGCTCGTCAGACTAACAGCAGATCTGATTGCAGAAACCCTACAATCCAGAAGAGAGTGGGGGCCAATATTCAACATTCTTAAAAGAATTTCCAACCCAGAATTTCACATCCAGCCAAACTAGGCTTCATAAGTGAAGGAGAAATAAAATCCTTTACAGACAAGCAAATGCTGAGAGATTTTATCACCACCAGGCTTGCCTTACAAGAGCTCCTGAAGGAAGCACTAAACATGGAAAGGGACAACCGGTACCAGCCACTGCAAAAACATGCCAAATAGTAAAGACCATCGACACTGTGAAGAAACTGCATCAATTAATGGGTGAAATTACCAGCTAGCATCATAATGACAGGATCAAATTCACACATAACAATATTAACCTTAGATGTAATGGGCTAAAGGCCCCAATTAAAAGACACAGACTGGCAAATTGGATAAAGAGTCAAGACCCATTGGTGTGCTGTATTCAGGAGACCAATCTCATATATAAAGACACACATAGGCTCAAAATAAAGAGGTGGAGGAAGATCTACCAAGCAAATGGAAAGCAGAAAAAAACAGGGGTTGCAATACTGGTCTCTGATAAAACAGACTATAAACCAACAAAGATAAGAAGAGACAAAGAAGGCCATTACATGATGGTAAAGGGATCTATTCAACAAGAAGAGCTAACTATCCTAAATATATATGCACCCAATACAGGAACACCCAGATTCATAAAGCAAGTCCTTAGAGACCTACAAAGAGACTTAGACTCCCACACAATAATAATGGGAGACTTTAACACCTCACTGTCAATATTAGACAGATCAACGAGACAGAAAATTAACAAGGATATTCAAGACATGAACTCAGCTCTGGACGAAGTGGACCTAGTAGACCTCTACAGAACTCTCCACCCCAAATCAATGGAATATACATTCTTCTCAGCACTACATCTCACTTATTCTAAAAGTGACCACATAATTGGAAGCAAAACACTCTTCAGCAAATGTAAAAGAACAGAAATCACAACAAACTGTCTCTCAGACCACAGTGCAATCAAATTAGAACTCAGGATTAAAAAACTCACTCAAAACTGCACAACTACATGGAAAGTGAACAATCTGCTCCTGAATGACTACTGGGTAAATAATGAAATGAAGGCAGAAATAAAGGTGTTCTTTGAAACCAATAAGAACAAAGACACAATGTACCAGAATCTCTGGGATACATTTACAGCAGTATGTTGAGGGAAATTTATAGCACTAAATGCCCACAAGAGAAAGCAGGAAAGATCTAAAATTGACACCCAAACATCACAATTAAAAGAACTAGAGAAGCAAGAGCAAACAAATTCAAAAGCTAGCAGAAGACAAGAAATAACTAAGATCAGAGCAGAACTGAAGGAGATAGAGACACAAAAAAACCTTCAAATAATCAATGAATCCAGGAGCTGTTTTTTTGAAAAGATCTACAAAATTGATAGACCGTTAGCAAGACTAATAAAGAAGAAAAGAGAGAAGAATCAAGTAGATGCAATAAAACATGAAAAAAGGGATATCACCACTGATACCACAGAAACACAAACTACCATCAGAGAATACTATAAACACCTCTATGCAAATAAACTAGAAAATCTAGAAGAAATGGATAAATTCCTCGACACATACACCCTCCCAAGACTAAACCAGGAAGAAGTTGAATCTCTGAATAGACCAACAACAGGCTCTGAAATTGAGGCAATAATTAATACCTTACCAACCAAAAAAAGTCCAGGACCAGACAGATTCAAGCTGAATTCTACCAGAGGTACAAAGATGACCAGGTACCATTCCTTCTGAAACTATTTCAATCAATAGAAAAAGAGGGAATCCTCCCTAACTGATTTTTTGAGGCCAGCATCATCCTGATACCAAAGCCTGGCAGAGACCCAACAGAAAAAGAGAATTTTAGAACAATATCCCTGATGAACATCGATGCAAAAATCCTCAATAAAATACTGGCAAACCGAATCCAGCAGCATGTCAAGAAACTTATCCACCAGATCAAGTTGGCTTCATCCCTGGGATGCAAGGCTGCTTCAACATATGCAAATCAATAAACGTAATCCATCACATAAACAGAACCGATGACAAAAACCACATGATTATTTCAATAGATGCAGAAAAGGCCTTTGACAAAATTCAACAGCCTTTCATGCTAAAAACTCTCAATAAACCAGGTATTGATGGAACATATCTCAAAATGATAAGAGCTCTTTTCACACCACCATTTATTAAATAGGGAATCCTTTCCCCATTTCTTGTTTTTTGTCAGGTTTGTCAAAGATCAGATGGTTGTGGATGTGTGGTGTTATTTCTGAGGCCTCTGTCCTAGTACCATGCTGTTTTGGTTACTGTAGCCTTGTAGTATAGTTTGAAGTCAGGTAGCATGATGCCTCCAGCTTTGTTCTTTTTGCTTAGAATTGTCTTGGCTATACAGGCTCTTTTTTGGTTCCATATGAACTTTAAAGTAGTTTTTTCCAATTCTGTGAAGCCAATCACAATATCATACTGCCAATATCATACTGAATGGGCAAAAATGGATTGCATTCCCTTTGAAAACCAGCACAGGACATGGATGCCCTCTCTCACCACTCCTAGTCAACATAGTATTGGAGGTTCTGGCCAGGGTAATCAGGCCAGAGAAAGAAATAAAGCATATTCAATTAGGAAAAGAGGAAGTCAAATTGTCTCTGTTTGCACATGACACGATTGTATATTTAGAAAACCCCATCGTCTCAGCCCAAAATCTCCTTAAGCTGATAAGCAACTTCAGCAGAGTCTCAGGATACAAAATCAATGTGCAAAAATCACAAGCATTCCTGCACACCAATAATAGACAAACAGAGAGCCAAATCATGAGTGAACTCCCATTCACAATTGCCTCAAAGAGAATAAAATACCTAGGAATCCAAATTACAGGGGATGTGAAGGACCTCTTCAAAGATAACTACAAACCATTGCTCAATGAAATAAAAGAGGACCCAAACAAATGGAAGAACATTCCATGCTCATGGATAGGAAGAATCCTTATCGTGGAAATGGCCATACTGCCCAAGGTAATTTATAGATTCAGTGCTATTCCCATCAAGCTACCACTGACTTACTTCACAGAATTGGAAAAAACTACTTTAAAGTTCATATGGAACCAAAAAAGACCCTGTATAGGCAAGACAATTCTTAGCCAAAAGAACAAAGCTGGAGGCATTATGCTACCTGACTTCAAACTATACTACAAGGCTACAGTAACCAAAACAGCATGGTACTGGTACCAAAACAGAGATATAGACCAATGGAACAGAATAGAGGCCTCAGAAGTAACACCACGCATCCACAACCATCTGATCTTTGACAAACCTGACAAAAAACAAGAAATCGGGAAAGGATTCCCTATTTAATAAATGCTGGTGTGAAAACTAGCCATATGTAGAAAGCTGAAACTATCCCTTTCTTACATCTTACACAAAAATTAACTCAAGATGGATTAAAGACTTAAATGGAAGACCTAAAACCACAAAAACCCTAGAAGAAAACCTAGGAAATACCATTCAGGACATAGGCATGGGCAAGGACTTCATGACTAAAACACCAAAAGCAATGGCAACAAAAGCCAAACTTGACAAATGGGACCTAATTAAACCAAAGAGCTTCTGCACAGGAAAAGAAACTATCATCAGAGTGAACAGGCAACCTACAGAATGGAAGAACATTTTTGCAATCTACTCATCTGACAAGGGCTAATATCCAGAATCTACAAAGAACTTAAACAAATTTAAAAGAAAAAAAAACCCCGTTAAAAAGTGGGCAAAGGATATGAACAGACACTTCTCAAAAAAAGACATTTATGTAGCCAACAAACATATGAAAAAAGGCTCATCATCACTGGCCATTAGAGAAATGCAAATCAAAACCACAATGAGATACCATCTCTTGCCAGTTAGAATGGTGATCATTAAAAAGTCAGGAAACAACAGATGCTGGAGAGGATGTGGAGAAATAGGAAGGCTTTTACACTGTTGGCAGGAGTGTAAATTAGTTCAACCATTGTGGAAAACAGTGTGGCAATTCCTCAAGGATCTAGAACCAGAAATACCATTTGACCCAGCAGTCCCATTACTGTGTATATATCCAAAGGATTATAAATAATTCTACTATAAAGACACATGCACACATATGTTTCTTGTGGCACTATTCATAATAGCAAAGACTTGGAACCAACCCAAATGTCCATCAATAATAGACTGGATAAAGAAAATGTGGCACATACACACCATGAAATACTATGCAGCTATAAGAAAGGATGAGTTCATGTTTTTTGCAGGGACATGGATGAAGCTGGAAACCATAATTCTCAGCAAAATATCACAAGGACAGAAAACCAAACACCACATATTCTCAGTTATAAGTGGGAGTTGAATAATGAGAACACATGGGCACAGAGAGAGGAACATTACACACAGGGGCCTGTTGGGGGGTGGGGGGCTGGGGGAGGGATAGCGTTAGGAGAAATACCTAATGTAAATCAGGAGTTGGTGGGTGCAGCAAACCAACACGGCACATGTATACCTATGTAAAAAACCTGCATGTTGTGCACATGTACCCTAGAACTTAAAGTATAATAATAAAAATACAGAAATTTTTTGAAATTATACAAGACCTGTTATTTCTTCTCATATCTGATTGTTATAATATTCCTGAGTAAGAAAGAGGTTGGAGTAGAAGGGTATTAAAGTTTCAGAAGGAATGTGGGTTCTCCTCATTCTTGAGCCTCCTTCCATTGTTTGTAATACTATTTTGTGCCTCCTCTTTCCCTTCCTTGCCAGGTAATCTTTTCTGCCTACTATTCTACCCTCAAATTCAGAGGAACATTTATGCATGCTCACTTACATTATTTTACTTATTTTGCATAATATCTTTCTGAGTTAACCTTTTTTTTTTTTTTTTTTTTTTTTTGAGGCAGAGTCTCGCTCTGTTGCCCAGGCTGGAGTGCAGTGGCGCGATCTCGGCTCACTGCAAGCTCTGCCTCCCGGGTTCACGCCATTCTCCTGCCTCAGCCTCCCAAGCAGCTGGGACTACAGGCTCCCGCCACCATGCCCGGCCAATTTTTTTGTATTTTTAGTAGAGACAGATTTCACCGTGTTAGCCAGCATGGTCTCGATCGGCTGACCTTATGATCTGCCTGCCTCGGCCTCCCAAAGTGTTGGGATTACAGGCGTGAGCCACCATGGCCGGCCCTGAGTAAACCTTCTTATTATCCCTTTTTATGCATGAGAAATCTTGGTGTAATCAAATAGCTATGGTTACATAGGTAGTGGCAGAGGTGGCTTCTCAAATCTGGGCCTTCCGACTGCAGGTCCAGTGTTCTTAGGGCATCTTCTCCCTTCGGAGCAAATAAAACTTTCCTGCCCTATGCCATGATTTCCAGCCTCTGTGCTTTTTAATTTTTATTTAATGCTTAACAGCCCTCCCTCACCTTGCAAAACTCACTTCATTCTCTAGAGCTCTGCAGCATCCTTGCTTGTTGTGAGGGTCCTCCTAGTTTGGCTTCTTTTATTATGAAAAACCTCATTGTGATGTTGACCTTTGGCCTGGGTAACTGACAGTGTTGCTCTCTGCCTGAATCATGTTTGAACTGGTGAAGTTTTACTTATTCCCTCTTCACATCCCTTAGGTTATAAACTGTTTGAGAGGAGGGATAGACACCTTTTTGTGTCTTCAATAGAATCCAAGATGGAGCCTTGCATAGAAGGGCAGAATGGTCACAGATTTGACCTGAGATATGCTTTGGAAGGCCTCACAGATAGGGAAAAGCTGTCCTTTCAAAGGTTTCATTTTCATTCTTATGAGTTATGCTGGAGACTAGGTTTATTAAAGAGTAAAGAAACTGCTCAGTGAGCCTCTCCTTTTTATTCTCCCTATCCTGAAATGTGTTCATTAAGGTAAGGTTAATACTGGATAAATAAAAATAAAATTCAGTGACTGCACACACTCTAGTGAAGGCCCCAGAAAGCCATTAAAGAAACTGTTACTTTGCTTTTGTAATAGTGCTGTAATGAACATACACGAGCATGTATCTTTATAATAGAATAATTTATATTCCTTTGGGTGTATACCCAGTAATGAGATTGGAGTCAACCCAAATGCCCATCAATGATAGACTGGATAAAGAAAATGTAGTACATATACATTATGGAATACTTTGCAGCATAAAAAGGACTGAGATCGTGTCCTTTGCAGGGATGTGGATGGAGCTGGAGGTCATTATCCTCAGCAAACTAACACAGGAACAGAAAAACCAAACACTGCATGTTCTCACTTATAAGTGGGAGATGAACAATGAGAAGAGATGGACACAGGGAGGGGAACATCACATGCTGGGGCCTGTCAGGCAGCACGGAGAGGGAAACCCTCAAGAAAAATAGCAAATGCATGCTGGGCTTAATACTTAGGTGATGGGATGGTCTATGCAGCAAACCACCATGGCACATGTTTACCTATGTAACAAACCTGCATGTCCTGTACCTGTACCCCAGAACTTAATAAAAATTAAAAAAGCATTAAACTTTGCACCCAAGAGGTAAGTGAGAGTTGACCAAGCAAGCATCGGACAGCGAGTTGAGAAATTAATGGGTAAGAAAATCCCGTACGCGTAAAATGCCCGATTCATAGTAGGTACTTAAAAGTAGCTGCCGTTAGAGTCAGGTAGCTAAAATGACTGAATCCTAGTTCTGCCCCTTGCTGCCTGCATGACCTTGAATTCTGAAGTCAGAGCTTCAAAATTGTCATCTGTGAGCCTGAAGATATTTCCAAAAACATTGCATTCTGTGTCTCATAAAGCTGAATTTCTGGTATTTAGTGTGTGGTAGGCAGAATAATGGTCCCTTAAGGAGATGCACATTCAAATCCTTGGAACCTATGAGCATGTTTACCTTACATGGTGAAAAAGGCTTCGCAGATGTAATGAAGGATCTTGAGATGGGGAAATGATCCTAGATTCTGTAAATGGACACACTGTCATCACCAAGTTCCTTTTACATGAAAGGAGGAGGCAGGAGAGGTGGAATCAGAGAGGAGATATGATGATGGAAACGGAGGTCGGAGTGATGTACTTTTACGATGGAACGGGGCCACAGCCAAGCAACATGGGCAGCCTGTTTCAGAAGCTGGGAAAGGCGAAGAAATAATTTTCCCTTAGGGCCTCCAGAAGGCAGGCAGCCCTGTGGACACCTTGAGGTTAGCCCAGTTAAACCCATTTTGGACTTGTGACATGTAGAATCATCATAAATTTACATCATTTTTAAGCCACTAAATTTGTGGTAACTTGTTATAGCAGTAATAGAAAAAATTATAGGAAGTATTCACAAATGATCTATGTTGTCATTACGATTTTTTAAAAAATAACTTAGGGCAGTTATTTAGCCTCTCCAGCTTTCAGCTTCCTTCCTGGTATTTGGGCATGATCACTGTAGCATACCACTGGGGTTCTTTCTCTGAGTCATGGATCCCTTTGGCAGGATGGTGAAGCTGATGGACCCTTCTCATAATTATGTTTATAAAATAAAATCAGAAATAGGACAGAAGAGACCAATTATATTGAAATAAAATGATCAGATATTAAATACAAGTGTGATAGAGTAATATTTGTACTTTATTAACACATTTAAAAAGATCTTGTATATGTACCACATTTTCCTTATACGGTCTATCATTGTTGGGCATACTATGCAGCCATAAAAAGGAATAAGATAATGTCCTTTGTAGGGACGTGAATGAAGCTGGAAGCCATTATCCTCAGCAAACTAACACAGGAACAGAAAACCAAACACTGCATGTCCTCACTTATAAGTGGGAGCTGAACAATGAGAACACATGGACACAGGGAGGGGAACAACATACACTGGGGCCTGTTGGAGGGTGGGGTTTGGGGAGTGATAGCATTAGGAAAATTAGCTAATGTATACTGGGCTTAATACCTAGGTGATGGGTTGATAGGTGTAGTGAACCACCAGGGCACATGTTTACCTATGTAACAAACCTGTATGTCCTGCACATGTACCCCAGAACTAAAAATAAAAATTAAAAAAATCTTGTAGCAGGCCTCAAAACTACCATAATTTGAAGTAGTGATGAGCATTCAATGACACTTCAACATATCTGCAATAACTGAGATGTGAGATGAAGAATGTATTCGATTTCTTTTGATGACAAGTTTGTGGGTACTGCTAATACTACTGCATTTTAGTGCTTGTATTCATCGTTGAAAGAAATGTTAGATTTTGTTGGAGGTTAATGGAATAAAGATGTAATTTTTTATCTCATCCAAGTTCAGCACCCCATTTCCCCAAATTCTGTCGACCCCTTCAAGCCTGAAGACCTCAGGTTTGAATCCTGGGCAGGGGCATTGTGAAAAGACCACCAGAAATCATGGTGAAACCTGAAGATTTTGATACTTATATTAAGAGTCAAGGTTGGTATTCTATAAATCATTAGGGGTTGAAAGGGCAATAGGACTGTTAGGAAGAGGAAATGACTGCTCCTATTCATTTGGGAAATGCCAAAGCCATTCTTGTAAACCCAACTGAGTTTATTTGGGCTTCATAGTTTGGAATGTTATTTGTAAAGCAGACTTACCAGGATAGACGAGTTAGCAAATAAACAATTTTAGAGTAGAATTGAGAGTGGTGAAGGTAAAATTAATTCCATCTTAGAAAGCATTAACACAATGAAAGAAATGGTATGATAAGAATTTTAGCAGCCAGGTGCAGTGGCTCATGCCTACAATCCTGGTACTTTGGGAGGCTGAGGCAGGTGGATGGCTTGAGTTCAGGAGTTGGAAACCAGCCTCCCTGAAACATGGTTAAACTCCATCTCTACAAAAGACAAAAATTAACTGGGCATGGTGGCACTCATCGGTGGTCCAGGCTACTCGGGAGGCTGAGGTGGAAGGATCGCTTAAGCCCAGGGAGGTCAAGGCTGCAATGAGCTATGATTGCACCCCTGCACTTTAGCCTGGGTGACAAAGTGTGACTTTATCTCAGAGAGAGAGAGAAAAAAAAGAATTTTAGCAATGTTGCCTCTTGGAGGTAATTTTGGATAAAAAACAGTGGATAAGTCA
This sequence comes from Pan paniscus, assembly GCF_029289425.2. Taxonomy (NCBI): domain Eukaryota; kingdom Metazoa; phylum Chordata; class Mammalia; order Primates; family Hominidae; genus Pan; species Pan paniscus. The sequence continues at coordinate 68,776,855 of NC_085926.1, read as the reverse complement.
AATTTCTTGTCCAGGAGTGAATAAGAAAAAAGGCCAAGTAGATTGTGCTGGCCATTGTCACTCAGCAGGACACACAACTGAGCTTCAGTCAGAGTTCATAATAGAGTAGCTTATTGGAGAGCATATCAAATAGCTCATTTGGTGAAAGTTTTAGGCTTATATCTGGCTTATGGCATTGCACATAGTAGGCATCCAAATGCTCGTTAAATTGTTTTGACTCAATAACATTTTATATCCCATTCACTGTTTGGGTTACATTTTTTAAAAAAAAGTCAATATTTGTTTTCACTGGATAATTTAGAAAGACAGCTGTGGCAGCCACAAGTAAACAAGTAGCTCTTCACAGCTGTCCACACCTGCCATATAAAAAGAGCAAGCATAATACATTTTTATTTTGTTAACATGAGGCTCAATAGGATTGCAAAATTAATACCGGTAGAGATTTTCTACAGGCGGTTTCCATTGCAGAATTACCGGAGAAGCATTTGCAAATACCTTTTTAAGTGATGGATTTGGCAGCACAGTCTTTAAATAGAAGACAGAGAGCTGCTAGGTACTTATCATGGTTTAAATACGTCAATATTTTCTCATTTTTCTTTGAATAAAAAGTAACATAAGGGTAAAACACCTGAAAGAAGTATAGTAATTGGGAATGCGCCCTTCAGGCTTCACTCTTTATGGCAAGGATGAAAATCCAGGGTAGCAGTGGTGTTTATTGCCAAGGTAGTGCCTTGAAGAACTCATATAATTCACAAAGCGTATCATTCAGGACTTGTTTTCTCTTAAAAAAAAAAAAAAGCAGGGAGGTTGTCTACATAGTGTATAAATCTACAGCCATCATATCTTATTGTTGTTTTGATGCTGTGTTTAGATCTTAGGATTATCTCTAATAGCTGTGAGTCCGCACTGAAATTAACAGCATGGTATATTTTGGCAGTGGTTCAAAAGTTACTGATTTTTGGTTATGTTTTTCAGCATCACTGAATGTATGGATGACATTATTATAGAATTTGTAAAAGATTTTAACCTGGGAGTATTGGCTGTTAAAACACACAGCACAATAGTGACTAAAATGATTTACAGAATGCATTTCCATACTACTAAGTCCGTGGGTATTTGTACACTACATCATTTGGTACCACCTTGTGGTACAGCATAAACACAGTTTGTAATTCCTTTGGTTTACCAATTTCAAAATAAAATTCTTTGCATTTTTAAAAATTATGGTGTATTTACATTTTTAAAATTTTGTGCATAACATGAGACTTTAATAATTTTTTTAATTGACAAGTAAAAGTCATAGGTATTTATGGTGTACAAATGATGTTTTGATATAGCTATACATTGTGGAGTGGCTAAATCAAGCTATGTAACATAGGTATTCCCTCACATACTTACTGTTTTTTTGTGATGAGAACACTTAACATCATTTCTCTTAGCAATTTTCTTTTTCTTTTTTGAAACAGGGTCTTGTTCTGTTGCCCAGCTTGGAGTACAGTGGTGCTATCATGGCTCACTGCAGCCTTGACCTCCTAGGTTCAAGTAATCCTTCCAAGTAGATGGAATTATAGGCACATGCCATCATGCCCAGCTAATTTTTTATTTTTTTTTGGTAGGATGAGGTTTCACTCTGTTGTTCAGGCTGCTCTCAAACTCCTGGTCTCAAATTCCCCTGCCTCAACCTCCCAAAGTGCTGAGATTGCAGGCGTCAGCTACCGTGCCCAGCCTAGCAATTTTTAAGTCTGTAATATATCGTTATTAACTGTAGCCACCATGATGTGCAGTAGATCACTTGAACTTATTCTCCCTGAAATTTTATGTCATTTGACAAATATCTTATCTCTCAACCTCTGGCAAGCTCCATTTTACTCCCTGTTTCTATGAGTTCAACATTTTTAGATTCCACAAGTAAGTGAGGTCATACAATATTTGTCTTTTTGTGCCTGACTTATTTCACTTAACATAATGTCCTCCAGGTTCATCTGTGTTATTCCAAATGACATGATTGTCTTCTTTTGTAAGGCTGAATAGTATTGCACTGTGTATATATGCCACATTTTCTTTATTCCTTCATTCATTTATGTACACTTAGGTTGATTTCATATCTTGGTTATTGTGAATAGTGCTGCAATGAATGTGGGAGTACAGGTATCTCTCTGACATACTGGTTTCATATTCTTTGGATGCATATCTGGTAGTGGGATGGCTAAATCATGGTAGTTCTATTTTTAATTTTGTCAAAGGAATGTCGTACTGTTTTCCATAATGGCTTTATTAATTTACATCCCCACCAACAGTGTGCAAGCGTTCCTTTTCTCTGCATCCTCACCAACACTTAGCCTTTGTCTTTTTGATAATAGCCGTCCTAACTGGTGTGAAGGGATATCTCACTGTGGCTTTAATTTACATTTCTGTGATGATTAATGATGGTGAGAATGACTTGTCAGCCATTTATATGAGAAATATCTATTCAGGTCCTTTGCCTGTTTAAAAAAATCAGGCTTATAGATTTTCTTACTATTGAGTTGTTTGAGTTCTTATATATTTTGGTTATTAGCTCCCTGTCTGGTTCTTGGTCTGCAAATACAATCCATTAGTTGTCTCTTCCCTCAGAACAATAGAGGCCATAGATGACAAATACCCAAACTCAATGGTGAAAGGTTGAAAGCTTTTCCTCTAAGATTAGAAACAAGATAAGGAGGCCCATACTTACCGCTTTCACTCAACATAATACTGGAGTTGTAGACAGAGCAGTTAGACAAGACAAAGAAACACAGGCATCCTTGTTTTATTGCACTTTGCTTTGTTGTGCTTTGCAGATGCTTTTTTTTTTTTTTTTTAAATTAAAGACAGGGTCTCACTCTGTCACCCAGGCAGGTGTGCAGTAGTGCAGTTTCAGCTCACTGCAACCTCTGCCTCCAGGCTCAAGTGGTTCTCCCACCTCAGCCTTCAGATAGCTGGGACTGCAGGTTTGTGTCACCATGCCAGCTGATTTTTGCAGTTTTTGTAGAGATGGACTTTCACCATGTTGCCCAGGCTGGTCTTGAGCTCCTGACTTTGAGTGATCCACCTGCCTTGGCCTCCCAAAATGCTGGGATTGTAGGAATATGAGCCACCACACCCAGCCTAGATATTGCAATTTTTACAAATTAAAGTTTTGTGGCAACCCTATGTCCAGCAAGTCTATCAGTGCCATTTTTCCAGCAGCATGTGCTTATTTCATGTATCTATGTCCCATTTGGGTAATTCTCATAATATTTCAAACTTTTCATTATTATGATTATCTGTTATGGTGATCTGTGATCAGTGATCTTTGACATTACTATTGTAATTGTTTTGGGGTACACCATGCACTGTGCCCAGGTAAGATGGTGAACTTATTTGATAAGTATTGTGTGTATTCTGATTACTCCACTGACCAGCCATTCTCCCATCTCTCTCACCCTCCTTAGGCCTTCCTATTCCCTGAGACATAATAATATTACAATTAGGCCACTTGATAACCCTACATTGGCTCCTAAGTCTTCAAGTGAAAGGAAGAGTCACATGTGTCTCCTTTTGAATCAAAAGTTACAGGTGATAAAGCTTAGTGAGAAAGGCATTTTGAAATATGCTGGGATATGCTGAAAGCTAGGCCTCTTGCACCAAACAGTGAAGTTGTGGATGCAGGGGAAAAATTCTTGAAGGAAATTAACAGTGCCATACCAGTGAACACATGAATGATTTCTTTTTGAAGCAAAACAGCCTTATTGAAGATATGGAGAAAGTTTAATCTGGATAGATCAAACCAGCCTCAACACTCTAGTAATATGCTTAATCCAAAGCAAACCCCTAACTCTCTTAAGTTCTTTGAAGGCTGAAGGTAGGTGAGGAAGCTCCAGAAGAGAAGTTGGAAGGTAGCAGAGGTTTGAGGATTAAAGAAAGAAGCCATTTCCATAACATGAAAACTGCAGGATGAAGTAGCAAGTGCTGATATAGAAGCTGCAGGAAGTTATCCAGAAGATCTAGCTAAGATCATTGATGAAAGTGGCTACACTAAACAACAGATTTTCAAGGGAGACAAAACAGATTTCTATTGGAAGAAAATGCCATCTAGGACTTTCCTAGCTAGAAAGTAGTCACTGCTAGGCTCCAAAGCTTCAAAGAACAGGCTGACTCTCTTGTTAGAGGCAAATGCAGGTGACTTTAAGTTGAACCCAGTGCTCATTTACAACCCTGAAAATCCTAGGGCCCTCAGAGTTATGCTAAGTCTACTCTGCCTATGAGTAGAGCCAGGATGACAGCACATATCTTTATAGTATGGTTTTCTGAGTATTTTAAGCCCATTGTTGAGAACTACTGCCCAGAAAAAAAAGAGATTCCTTTTCAAATATTACTGCTCATTGACAATGCACCTGGTCACCCAACAGGCCTGATGGAGATGTACAAGGAGATTAATGTTGTTTTCATGCCTGCTAATACAACAACCATTCTGCAGTCCATGGACCAAGGAATAATTTCAACTTACAAGTCTTATTACTTAAGAAATACATTTCCTAGCATTATAGCTGCTTTATATAGTTATTTTCTCTGATGGATCTAGCCAAAGGAAATTGAAAACCTTCTGGAAATGATTCACCATTCTAGATACCACTAAGAACATTCATGATTTATGGGAGGAGGTCGAAAGATCAACATTAACAGGAGTTGGCAGGAAGTTGATTCCAGCTCTCATGGATGACTATGAGGAATTTGAGACTTCTGTGGAGGAAGTAACTGCAGATGTAGTAGAAATAGCAAGAGAATTAGAAGTAGAGTCTGAAGATGTTACTGAATTTCTGTAATCTTATGATAAAATTAGCGGATGAGGGGTTACTTCTTATGGATGAACAAAGAAAGTAGTTTCCTGAGATGGAATTTTGTGAAGATTCTGTGAACATTGTTGAAATGACAATAAAGGATTTAGCATATTACATAAATTTATTTGATAAAACGCAGGGTTTGAGAGAATTGACTTCAGTTTTGAAAGTTCTGTGGATAAGATGTTTCCAAACAGCATCACATGCTACAGAGAAATCTTTCATGAAAGAGTTAATTGATGCATCAAACCTCATTACTGTCTTACTTTAAGAAATTGACACAGCCACCCCGGCCTTTGGCAACCACAGCTTTGATCAGTCAGCAGCCACCAATATCAAGGCAAGACCTTCCACCAGCATAAAGATTATGACATATTGAAGGCTCAAATGATTGTTAGCATTTTTTAGCAATAATGTATTTTTCAATTAAGTGTTTTAGACATAAAGTTATTGAATAGACTACAGTAGAATATAAACATAACTTTTATATGCACTGGGAAATAAAAACTGTGTGACTTGCTTTCTTGCAACATTTGCTCTATTCTGGTGGTCTGAAACTGAACTTGCAATATCTCAGAGATATGCCTGTAAAAGGTACGCACGTCAGAAAGGAAGAAGTTAAATGGTCTCTGTTGGCAGATCACATGATATTATATATGAAAAACCCTGAGGATTCCATAAAAACTATTAGAACTAATAAATGAATTCAGTAAAGTTGCATAATCAAAATCAACATACAAAAATCAGCATTTCTGTACAGTAGCAACACATCTGAAAAGAAATCAAGAAAACAATCCCATTTATAGTAGCTTCAAAAAATATATAAGAATAAATTTACTCAAGTACATAAAAGATTTTTCAACTGGAAACTACAAAACACTGATGAAAGAATTTGAAGAAGTGGCAAATAAATGGAAAGATATCCCATGCTCATGGATTGGAAGAATTACTATTTTTTTTATTATACATTAAGTTTTAGGGTACATGTGCACAACGTGCAGGTTTCTTACATATGTATACATGTGCCATGTTGGTGTGCTGCACCCATTAACTCGTCACTTAACATTAGGTATATCTCCTAATGTTATTCCTCCTCCCTCCCCCCACTCCACAACAGGCCCTGGTGTGTGATGTTCCCCTTCCTGTGTCCATGTGTTCTCGTTGTTCAATTCCCACCTATGAGTTAGAACATGCGGTGTTTGGTTTTTTGTCCTTGTGATAGTTTGCTGAGAATGATGGTTTCCAGCTACATCTATGTCCCTACAAAGGACATGAACGCATCCTTTTTTATGGCTGCATAGTATTCCATGGTGTATATGTGCCACATTTTCTTAATCCAGTCTATCATTGTTGGACATTTGGCTTGGTTCCAAGTCTTTGCTATTGTGAATAGTGCCACAATAAACATATGTTTGCATGTGTCTTTATAGCAGCGTGATTTATAATCCTTTGGGTATATACCCAGTAATGGGATGGCTGGGTCAAATGGTATTTCTAGTTCTAGATTCCTGAGGAATCGCCACACTGAGTTCCACAATGGTTGAACTAGTTTGCAGTCCCACCAACAGTGTAAAAGTGTTCCTATTTCTCCACATCCTCTCCAGCACCTGTTGTTGCCTGACTTTTTAATGATTGCCATTCTAACTGGTGTGAGATAGCATCCCGTTGTGGTTTTGATTTGCATTTCTCTGATGGCCAGTGATAATGAACATTTTTTCATGTGTCTTTTGGCTGCATAAATGTCTTCTTTTGAGAAGTGTCTGTTCATATCCTTTGCCCACTTTTTGATGGGGTTGTTTGTTTTTTTTCTTGTAAATTTGTTTGAGTTCATTGTAGATTCTGGATATTAGCCCTTTGTCAGATGAGTAGATTGCAAAAATTTTCTCCCATTCTGTAGGTTGCCTGTTCACTCTGATGGTAGTTTCTTTTGCTGTGCAGAAGCTCTTTAGTTTAATTAGATCCCATTTGTCAATTTTGGCTTTTGTTGCCATTGCTTTTGGTGTTTTAGTCATGAAGTCCTTGCCCATGCCTATGTCCTGAATGGTATTGCCTAGGTTTTCTTCCAGGGTTTTTATGGTTTTAGATCTAACATTTAAGTCTTTAATCCATCCTGAATTAATTTTTGTATAAGGTGTAAGGAAGGGATCCAGTTTCAGCTTTGTACATATGGCTAGCCAGGTTTCCCAGCACCATTTATTAAATAGGGAATCCTTTCCCCATTTCTTGTTTTTGTCAGGTTTGTCAAAGATCAGATAGTTATAGATATGTGGCATTATTTCTGAGGCCTCTGTTCTGTTCCATTGGTCTATATCTCTGTTTTGGTACCAGCACCATGCTGTTTTGGTTACTGTAGCCTTGTAGTATAGTTTGAAGTCGGGTAGTGTGATGCCTCCAGCTTTGTTCTTTTGGCTTAGGATTGACTTGGCAGTGCGGGCTCTTTTTTGGTTCCATATGAACTTTAAAGTAGTTTTTTCCAATTCTGTGAAGAAAGGCATTGCTAGCTTGATGGGGATGGTGTTGAATCTATAAATTACCTTGGGCAGTATGGCCATTTTCACGATACTGATTCTTCCTACCCATGAGCATGGAATGTTCTTCCATTTGTTTGTATCCTCTTTTATTTCATTGAGCAGTGGTTTGTAGTTCTCCTTGAAGAGGTCCTTCACATTCCTTGTAAGTTGGATTCCTAGATATTTTATTCTCTTTGAGGCAATTGTGAATGGGAGTTCACTCATGATTTGGCTCTCTGTTTGTCTGTTATTGGTGTATAAGGATGCTTGTGATTTTTGCACATTGATTTTGTATCCTGAGACTTTGCTGAAGTTGCTTATCAGCTTAAGGAGATTTTGGGCTGAGACGATGGCGTTTTCTAGGTATACAATCATGTCATCTGCAAACAGGGACAATTTGACTTCCTGTTTTCCTAATTGAATACCCTTTATTTCCTTCTCCTGCCTGATTGCCCTGGCCAGAACTTCCAACACTATGTTGACCAGGAGTGGTGAGAGAGGGCATCCCTGTCTTGTACCAGTTTTCAAAGGGAATGCTTCCCATTTTTGCCCATTCAGTATGATATTGGCTGTGGGTTTGTCATAGATAGCTGTTATTATTTTGAGATATGTCCCATCAATACCTAATTTATTGAGAGTTTTTAGCGTGAAGGGTTGTTGAATTTTGTCAAAGGCCTTTTCTGCATCTATTGAGATAATCGTGTGGTTTTTGTCTTTGGTTCTGTTTATATGCTGGATTACATTTATTGATTTGCGTATGTTGAACCAGCCTTGCATCCCAGGGATGAAGCCAACTTGATCATGGTGGATGAGGTTTTTGATGTGCTGCTGGATTTGGTTTGCCAGTATTTTATTGAGGATTTTTGCATCGATGTTCATCAGGGATATTGGTCTAAAATTCTCTTTTTTTTGTTGTGTCTCTGCCAGGCTTTGGTATCAGGATGATGCTGGCCTCATAAAATGAGTTAGGGAGGATTCCCTCTTTTTCTGTTGATTGGAATAGTTTCAGAAGGAATGGTACCAGTTCCTCCTTGTACCTCTGGTAGAATTCGGCTGTGAATCCATCTGGTCCTGGACCTTTTTTGGTTGGTAAGCTATTAATTATTGCCTCAATTTCAGAGCCTGTTGTTGGTCTATTCAGACATTCAACTTCTTCCTGGTTTAGTCTTGGGAGGGTGTACGTGTTGAGGAATTTATCCATTTCTTCTAGATTTTCTAGTTTATTTGCGTAGAGGTGTTTATAGTACTCTCTGATGGTAGTTTGTATTTCTGTGGGATCGGTGGTGGTATCCTGTTATCATTTTTTATTGTGTCTATTTGATTCTGCTCTCTTTTCTTCTTTATTAGTCTTGCTAGTGGTCTATCAATTTTGTGGATCTTTTCAAAAAACCAGCTCCTGGATTCATTGAGTTTTTGAAGGGTTCTCTGTGTCTCTATCTCCTTCAGTTCTGCTCTCATCTTAGTTATTTCTTGCCTTCTGCTAGCTTTTGAATGTGTTTGCCCTTGCTTCTCTAGTTCTTTTAATTGTGATGTTAGGGTGTCAATTTTAGATCTTTCCTGCTTTCTCTTGTGGGCATTTAGTGCTATAAATTTCCCTCTACACACTGCTTTGAATGTGTCCCAGAGATTCTGGTATGTTGTGTCTTTGTTCTCGTTGGTTTCAAAGAACACCTTTATTTCTGCCTTCATTTCGTTATGTACCCAGTAGTCACTCAGGAGCAGGTTGTTCAGTTTCCATGTAGTTGAGCAGTTTTGAGTGAGTTTCTTAATCCTGAGTTCTAGTTTGATTGCACTGTGGTCTGACAGACAGTTTGTTATAATTTCTGTTCTTTTACATTTGCTGAGGAGTACTTTACTTCCAACTATATGGTCACTTTTGGAATAGGTGTGGTGTGGTGCTGAAAAGAATGTATATTCTGTTGATTTGGGGTGGAGAGTTCTGTAGATGTCTATTAGGTCTGCTTGGTGCAGAGCTGAGTTCAATTCCTGGATATCCTTGTTAACTTTCGGTCTTGTTGATCTGTCTAATGTTGACAGCCGGGTGTTAAAGTCTCCCATTATTATTGTGTGGCAGTCTAAATCTCTTTCTAGGTCTCTAAGGACTTGCTTTATGAACCTGGGTGCTCCTGTATTGGGTGCATGTATATTTAGGAAAGTTAGCTCTTCTTGTTAAATTGATCCCTTTACCATTATGTAATGGCCTTCTTTGTCTCTTCTTATTTTTGTTGGTTTAAAGTCTGTTTTATCAGAGACTAGGATTGCAACCCCTGCCTTTTTTTGTTTTCCATTTGCTTGGTAGATCTTCCTCCATCCTTTTATTTTGAGCCTATATGTGTCTCTGCGTGTGAGATGGGTTTCCCGAATACAGCAGACTGATGGGTCTTGACTCTTGATCCAATTTGCCAGTCTGTGTCTTTTAATTGGCGCATTTAGCCCATTTACATTTAAGGTTAATATTGTTATGTGTGAATTTGATCCTGTCATTATGATGTTAGCTGGTTATTTCACTCATTAGTTGATGCAGTTTCTTCCTTGCCTCAATGGTCTTTACAAGTTGGCATGTTTTTGCAGTGGCTGGTAGCGATTGTTCCTTTCCATGTTTAGTGCTTCTTTCAGGAGCTCTTTTAGCACAGGCCTGGTGGTGACAGAATCTCTCAGCATTTGCTTGTCTGTAAAGGATTTTATTTCTCCTTCACTTATGAAGCTTAGTTTGGCTGGATATGAAATTCTGGGTTGAAAATTCTTTTCTTTAAGAATGTTGAATATTGGCCCCCACTCTCTTCTGGCTTGTAGAGTTTCTGCTGAGAAATCAGCTGTTAGTCTGATGGGCTTCCCTTTGCAGGTAACCCGACCTTTCTCTCTGGCTGCCCTTAACATTTTTTCTTCATTTCAACTTTGGTGAATCTGACAATTATGTGTCTTGGAGTTGCTCTTCTCGAGGAGTATCTTTGTGGTGGTCTCTGTATTTCCTGAATTTGAATGTTGGCCTGCCTTGGTAGATTGGGGAAGTTCTCCTGGATAATATCCTGCAGAGTGTTTTCCAACTTGGTTCCATTCTCCCCGTCACTTTCAGATACACCAATCAGACATAGATTTGGTCTTTTCACATAGTCCCATATTTCTTGGAGGCTGTGTTCATTTCTTTTTATTCTTTTTTCTCTAAACTTCTCTTCTCGCTTCATTTCATTCTTTTGATCTTCCATCACTGATACCCTTTCTTCCAGTTGATTGAATTGGCTACTGAGGCTTCTGCATTCATCATGTAGTTCTCGTGCCATGGTTTTCAGCTCCATCAGGTCCTTTAAGGACTTCTCTGCAGTGGTTATTCTAGTTATCCATTCATCTAATTTTGTTTTCAAGGTTTTTAACTTCTTTGCCATGGGTTCGAACTTACTCCTTTAGCTCGGAGTAGTTTGATCATCTGAAGCCTTCTTCTCTCAACTTGTCAAAGTCATTCTCTGTCCAGCTTTGTTCCATTGCTGGTGAGGAGCTGTGTTCCTTTTGGGGAGGAGAGGCACTCTGATTTTTAGAGTTTCCAGTTTTTCTGCTCTGTTTTTTCCTCATCTTTGTGGTATTATCTACCCTTTGGTCTTTGATGATGGTGACGTACAGATGGGGTTTTGGTGTGGATGTCCTTTCTGTTTGTTCGTTTTCCTTCTAACAGTCAGGACCCTCAGCTGCAGGTCTGTTGGAGTTTGCTGGAGGTCCACTCCAGACCTTGTTTGCCTGGGTATCAGCAGCGGAGGCTGCAGAACAGTGGATATTGGTGAACAGCAAATGTTGCAGCCTGATCGTTCCTCTGAAAGGTTTGTCTCAGAGGAGTACCCGGCCGTGTGAGGTGTCATTCTGCCCCTCCTGGGGGTTGCCTCCCAGTTAGGCTACTCGGGGATCAGGGACCCACTTGAGGTGGCAGTCTGTCTGTTCTCAGGTCTCCAGCTGTGTGCTGGGAGAACCACTACGCTCTTCAAAGCTGTGAGACAGGGACATTTAAGTCTGCAGAGTTTTCTGCTGCCTTTTGTTCGGCTATGCCCTGCCCCCAGAGGTGGAGTCTACAGAGGCAGACAGTCCTCCTTGAGCTGTGGTGGGCTCCACCCAGTTCGAGCTTCCTGGCTGCTTTGTTTACCTACTCAAGCCTTGGCAATGGTGGGCGCCCCTCCCCCAGCCTCACTGCCACCTTGCAGTTTGATCTCAGACTGCTGTGCTAGCAATGAGCGAGGCTCTGTGGGCATAGGACCCTCAGAGCCAGGCACAGGATATAATCTCCTGGTCTGCTGTTTGCTAAGACCGTTGGAAAAGTACAGTATTAGGGTGGGAGTGACCCGATTTTCGAGATGCCGTCTGTCACCCCTTTCTTTGACTAGGAAAGGGAATTCCCTGATGCCTTGTGCTTCCCAGGTGAGGTGATGTCTTGCCCTGCTTTGGCTCATGCTCGGTGTGCTGCATCCACTGTCTTGCACCCACTGTCCAACACTCCCCAGTGGGATGAACCCATTACCTCAGTTGGAAATGCAGAAATCACCTGTCTTCTGCGTCTCTCATGCTGGGAGCTGTAGACTGGAGCCAAGATGGCCGAATAGGAACAGCTCCAGAGTTACTATTGTTTAAATGTCCACATTACCCAAAGCAGTGTACAGATTCCATGCATTCCTTATCAAAATTCCAATCACATTTTTTATAGAGGTAGGAAAAAAGAATTTTAAAATTCATGTGGAACCACAAAAGACCCTGAATAGTCAAAGCAATCTTGAACAAAAAGAACAAAGCCAGAGGCATCATGATTAGAAAATCTGTTACCCGATTTGAAAATCTGCTACAAGCAAGTAATTAAACAACCTGGTACTGGCATAAAAACAGATACATAGACCAAGGGGACAGAATAAAGTGCCCAGAAATAAATCCACACATTTACGGACCATTGATTTTTGACAAAGGTGCCAAAACACAATGCCAGCACACAGTGGGGAAAGGGCAATCTCTCAATAAATGGTGCTGGGAGAACTGGATATCCACATGCAGAAGGATGAAATTAGATTCTCATCTCACACCATGTACAAAAATCAACTCAAAATGCAGTTAAAGATAAGACTATGAAACCATAAAACTGCTAGAAGAAAAAACAGGGAAAAGCTTTATGACATTGATCTGGGCAATAATTTTTTTTGGCTGTGATCCCAGAGCACTGGCAACAAAAGCAAAAATAGAAAAAGGAGATTACATCAAACTAGAGAACTTCTTCACAGCAAAAAAAAAAAATCAACATAGTGGAGACATTAATAATATTTTAGATTTCACTATTTAAAATTTGCATATTTCAAAACTAAAAAAAATCACAAAAAAATCATATTGGCAACAAATTATATTTCTAGACAAGTAACTATTCCCATACTGTTATAGTGAACTTTAATGTTCAAGTTATTTTGTTATACTGGAATTTCATTGCATTGGTAAACCAAATTTAAAAACTGGGGGCTTCAATGAAACATTTATTTTGATTCATTCTGTGCTTTCAGTGTTTTGATCTGTACTTTAAAATGTGTAAGCTCACTTCTATCATCATATTTGAGTAGAATACCTGTAAATGGATTGTTGCTAACCATGAAACTTGCACTGTGTTCTGGGGTATAAGGGCATTCCTTGGAAGCAGTTGTTAACTATGAAGTTGATTTGATTATTACAGATTTTAATTTTATCTGAAAATATTTGTTGCTCCTCCCTTCTCTGCCTTATTGACATGTTTGATCATGTGAGTTGCTTTAACCAATGAAATCTGAGTGGAAGTGACATGTGTACCTCCTGGACAAAAGTGTAAAGTTAGTGGGGGTTTCTATGTTCTTTTCCTACTATCATGATAAGCAGCAATGTTCCAGGTAAAGCCTACTCCCTTGATTTGTGTACTAGAATGAGGATGACATGGAGCCAGAAACATGGCTCATTTTCAGTAGACATTTGACATTAAGTCAGAAGTAAACCCTTGTTGTGAGCCACTGATATTTTGGGCTTTTTTGTTATTGCAGTGTAACTTAACCTATTCTGACTGCTGTGCCACACTTAATTGTTATCTTTAGGTTTTTAGAGGAAGAAATGCTCACTAAGGGTGTGTGTATGTGGAAATTGAACTGAACCATAAAGGAAAGTCTAGAGTTTAGAGTATTAGAGATAAGAATGGAATTTGTCATGGGGAAATCAGAGAAGTCAAAGGTATGAAGATAGAATTTGGGACTGCTCATAACATATTAGGAAAAAAGTAGGCTATGGTGGCTCATTCAGAGGGTTTAAGAAGGCAGTAGATTATTTTTTAAAGGTAGGTTGGGTCTAGATAATCAACACTTGAAGATAATTTGGAAATTTGGAAAGCTTTTGCATAAGATGAAGACATTAGTACTGCTTCATTCTAGGACAACTGTTATGACAGAAGGATGGATTAGAGAGGTGATGAGACAGGAGACAAAGGATGCTTTCCAATGGCTGGACTCAGGTGGGAGGGTTGAGGGCCCAGGACCAGCTGGAAACTGCCAATGGAAGGGTCATTTTTAGGGGCTTGCTCACGTATGTGAACAATTCTGTCTTGTGAGACTCTGCTTTCCTGTGTGTTCCTTCCTCTCTACTCTGACTAGTAACCCCTTTCTTTTCTTTTCTATCTCAGTGATTTTCACCTTCATCAAACCCCACCCCATTTTTTTCTAATAAACATTTTGTAGCACTTCCTTTACTGTTCTGTGCTAAATTTTACACATAATATAATCTATATGCATATGTTAAACACCCTTCCAATATAATGCTCTATTGTATTATAAGGGAGACACAAAAGAAGACACATACAATAATCTGTTGCTCAATATGTAGATGCTCCGGCATGACAACACCAGAGGACATATTGTTGTTACCAGATACTTGCAATTATATGTCAAATCTTTGTGAATGACACAGCTTCAAATGCAGCTCAGCAAAGGTGTGTTAGGTTGGTGAACTTAATACAAAGCAATCTTATGTAGGTGATGCAGCTACATGAAATGGTGAGTGTCTCTTGATAAAGCTCTGAACGAAACAACTCTCTCTGGATTGAAATAATGGCACTCCTAACTTTAATAGACAGTGATTTCTAACACTATATAAACATACTTTGTATTCAGGTGCAAAGTCAAGTCAGGCTCTAAGCTCTTATAATTACAAGTGTGTTTTTGCCTATATGAATGCCCTGCAGGTCATTAAGAGTAGTGAAGATTTTGGGATGATTCTTCATTTTGCAGGACTCCAGGAGCATTGTAAGATATCAAATGTCATTGTCTACCCAATTCTTGTGACAAGCTACAATGCCCCATGTTTCAAAAATGTCTACTTGTGGCCAGTCTGGCTTGGATTTGGGAATTATTGTTCTTCATCATTGCTTCCACTGCGTGGTAATATCAGCTTGCATATGCCTTAACAAGGCCTCACTGTCCTCCCTAGAGATAGACAGACATGAACTATCAGCTTCAGCTTCTACTGCTAATTGCCTTTGTCTTTTGGTAATCTTTGTTCAAATTCTAAGCACTGGAAGAGGATAAACCCAACATGGTGAGGTTTTGTTTTGATTTTGTTTTTGAAATTTCAGGCACATGATTCAAGTCACTAGCCAGCCTGTGGATTAGCTGCCCTAGACCGATCAGCTGAGGCAAACAAGGGGCAGGATTGCAGAGAAAAGGAGTTAGCATGCTTCATGCTGGACATGTCTGATATGCTTAGTTATTCATGTTCATCAGCAAAGTAGAAGTGCATTGGCAGGACTTCATTTGGTTCATTCTCCTATTTCCAGCTCCTAGACTAGTTTCTGGTACATGTTAGCACTCAGTAAATGCCTTAGTCCTTTCAGGCTGCTGTAACAGAATACCATATACTGAGTGGCTTGACAGAAATTCATTTCTCACAGTTCTGGAGGCTGGAAGCCAAGATTAGGTTTCTAGCATGGTCAGATTTTAGGTGGCAGACTGCAGACTTCTTGTTTTTTTCTCATGGTAGAGAGTAGAGAAGGGAAAGCAAGTTCAATCATGATTCCTATAAGGGCACTGATTGCATTCATGAGGACTCTATCCTCATGACCTCATCTAATTCTAATTACCTCCCAGAAGTCCTACCTTCTACCACCATCATATTGCAGGGGCTAGGGTTTCAACATATGAATTGTGGGGGATGTAAAGATTTAGTCCATAACAGTAAACAACTATTGAATGAATGTTGGTGACATTTGTGTATCATTGCTATCTTATATACTCTTGGGCAACTCTTGTATGTAAAAGAGTTAGGGTAAAAACTTTTATTACAAAAGGCTTAACAATAGAGTATATAATATATGACATAAATATGTAACATAGAATGATAAACTAAATGGCTTGGGCTTACTTGTACTTCCTCAGAAATGTCATTTGAATTAAAACATTTTTCTTGTTTGTTGCTTTTGACAGTTTTTAAAGCAGGCAATTAGAATGTGTGGAAACTGCTAAAAGACTGTCTTCTTCTACCTACTAGTAAATTTGAGGAAAACTATTTTTTCTCCTTACTTAACAAGAAAATGCCATGTCACAGACTTCGGGGAAAGTATTATTATTTTTTTTCTGTTTCCTGACTACTGAGGCATAAACTATAAAATGAAATACTGCCCAAGTCCTTGGCATATTGCTTTTTACAGTGTTCACAATGTTGTCAGGTACTTAAAGTCACACAAATTCAAGACCCACCTTTTGTACTCAAATTGTTGTTTTTGAGTTATTTTCTGATAATTTATTTTTATTTTTATTTTTTTCTTCTCTGGTTTTGTACTTTTTAAAAAAATTTTGTTATTATTATACTTTAAGTTTTAGGGTATATGTGCACAATGTGCAGGTTTGTTACATATGTATACATGTGCCATGTTGGTATGCTGCACCCATTAACTCGTCATTTAGCATTAGGTATATCTCCTAATGCTATCCCCCTCTCCTCCCCCGACCCCACAACAGTCCCCAGAGTGTGATGTTCACCTTCCTGTGTCCATGTGTTCTCATTGTTCAATTCCCACCTATGAGTGAGAACATGCAGTGTTTGGTTTTTTGTCCTTGTGATAGTTTGCTGAGAATGATGGTTTCCAGTTTCATCCATGTCCCTACAAAGGACATGAACTCACCATTTTTTATGGCTGCATAGTATTCCATGGTGTATATGTGCCACGTTTTCTTAATCCAGTCTATCGTTGTTGGACATTTGGGTTGGTTCCAAGTCTTTGCTATTGTGAATAGTGCTGCAATAAACATATGTGTGCATGTGTCTTTATAGCAGCATGATTTTATAGTTCTTTGGGTATATACCCAGTAATGGGATGGCTGGGTCAAATGGTATTTCTAGTTCTAGATCCTTGAGGAATCGCCACACTGACTTCCACAATGGTTGAACTAGTTTACAGTCCCACCAACAGTGTAAAAGTGTTCCTATTTCTCCACATCCTCTCCAGCACCTGTTGTTGCCTGACTTTTTAATGATCGCCATTCTAACTGGTGTGAGATGGTATCTCATTGTGGTTTTGATTTGCATTTCTCTGATGGCCAGTGATGATGAGCATTTTTTCATGTGTGTTTTGGCTGCGTAAATGTCTTCTTTTGAGAAGTGTCTGTTCATATCCTTTGCCCACTTTTTGATGGGGTCGTTTGTTTTTTTCTTGTAAATTTGTTTGGGTTCATTGTAGATTCTGGATATTAGCCCTTTGTCAGATGAGTAGGTTGTGAAAATTTTCTCCCATTTTGTAGGTTGCCTGTTCACCCTGATGGTAGTTTCTTTTGCTGTGCAGAAGCTCTTTAGTTTCATTAGATCCCATTTGTCAATTTTGGCTTTTGTTGCCATTGCTTTTGGTGTTTTAGACATGAAGTCCTTGCCCATGCCTATGTCCTGAATGGTATTGCCTAGGTTTTCTTCCAGGGTTTTTATGGTTTTAGGTCTAACATGTAAGTCTTTAATCCATCTTGAATTAATTTTTGTATAAGGTGTAAGGAAGGGATCCAGTTTCAGCTTTCTACACATGGCTAGCCACATTTCCCAGCACCATTTATTAAATAGGGAATCCTTTCCCCATTGCTTGTTTTTCTCAGGTTTGTCAAAGATCAGATAGTTGTAGATATGAGGCATTATTTCTGAGGCCTCTGTTCTCTTCCATTGATCTATATCTCTGTTTTGGTACCAGTACCATGCTGTTTTGGTTACTGTAGCCTTGTAGTATAGTTTGAAGTCAGGTAGCGTGATGCCTCCAGCTTTGTTCTTTTGGTTTAGGATTGACTTGGCAATGCGGGCTCTTTTTTGGTTCCATATGAACTTTAAAGTAGTTTTTTCCAATTCTGTGAAGAAAGTCATTGGTAGCTTGATGGGGATGGCATTGAATCTATAAATTACCTTGGGCAGTATGACCATTTTCACGATATTGATTTTTCCTACCCATGAGCATGGAATGTTCTTCCATTTGTTTGTATCCTCTTTTATTTCATTGAACAGTGGTTTATGCTGTTTTATGTGTAACTGATACCTTTTATATAATGATGTATTCAGAGATGCTTTAAAAGTGTGGATTGGTGATTTACTTTTATGTTTTCTTTAAGGGGTTGAATTGAATTCATGATGTTTCCTGGAGCAGTGGGCTACACCTTGTTTCTTACTATGGTTTAATTATATAAAGTTTGAAAAATAGACTGGGCATGATGGCTCACACCTATAATCCTAGCACTTTGGGAGGCTGAGGCAGGTGGATCACCTGAGGTCAGGAGTTCGAGACCAGCCTAGCCAACATGGAGAAACCCCATCTGTACTAAAAATTCAAAAATTAGCCAGGTGTGGTGGCACATGCCTGTAATCCCAGGCAAGAGAATCACTTGAACCTGGGAGGTGGAGGTTGCCGTGAGCCGAGATCACACCACTGCCCTCCAGCCTAGGTGACAGAGCACGACTCTGTCTCACAAAAAAAAAAAGAAAAAATGAATCAGAGATGTAGAGACCCTTAAAGGCCCTGAGCCTCTTGAGGGCAGGAATCTTATTTGGTAGGGCTTTAGGAAGACAATGAGTCACATCCCTGTTTTTTTTTTCCCCACTTACTGAAGCTATTGAAAAACAAACACAGGGTCAGAGAGAAATCAAAACTTCAGTTTCACCACTGGTAAAACTGGGTTAGAGAACGAGAATCAACCCTTGAGCCTAGATGGACTTCTTAGTACTTCCCTCCCTGCCTTGAGTTTTCTCCTTGGGACTTACACATGGCAAAACAGGCCCATATGAACGATCATGTCTGATCATGGCTTTCATCATGTCCCTTGAACAAAGCAAGACCACATAAACACAGCAACTGGGAATAAATCAGCCTTGCCCAGGACAGAATTAAGGACCAGTGGATGTCGGACTCTTGTCATTTCACCAATCAAATCAAATCTCCCTCTTCCCATTTGAAGGAGCAAGTGGAACCAGGCAGCAGTTTCAAACCCATTCTGTAGAAACACACAGAAAGAGGAATTGTTCTCTTTAAATTATTCATCTATTTAGTTCTCATTATCTAGCACAGAACATAATAAGCATTAACAAATAGATAGATGGCTCTCACATGTATTTATTTACTGAAGCCTGGTAACTGCAAAATATTATAACTGGCTGCAGTGGATAGAAAATGAGCTACGTTTGTAATTTGGCAACGAAGGACATTTTCAGTAGAGATCATTTTGGATGGCATTTCAGGTACTGAATTAGGAAGAAGGGAACAAGGGAAAAAAAGCTAGAACAAATCGTCTTCTTAGAGTTCTCTCTTGCATTGTACAGCTCAGCATCCCTGTAAGCTTGGATTTTGACAGCAAATTGCCAAAGAAGAAAGCACTCAAAGCTCCACTTCAAGTTCTATATTGTGAAAATGTGGTAATTTAATTGAAAGGCCAACTTCCTAACCACATAACCTTTAAAAAACGGGGTTGCTATATGCATTAATTCTACATGGAGAAGCTAAGGTGATTTCTCGGATGTTCTATGCTTAGAAATGTTACTGTGCGGTGGAAAGATTCTCATTTCTCTATATGTGTCAGACAGTTCTCTGTGTGCTCTGTGTTGTTCAGCACTATTGTGTTTTGGCTGCTCTTCAAAGCAGAGTACTTCTAGGGCTTACATATTTATGATAACTTCAGGCCATCTGCCGCTCAACTACTATCAGAGAATGAAGAACAATTTTCAACTTCAACAAAGCCATACTCACCATACCAAAGCACTTCTCATAGTATTTATCTTCTAGTGCACTAAATTTTGGTGTTCTAAACTCATGTTGAAACTTGGTACTTTTTTTTTTTTTTTTTTAACAATTATCCTTCCTGCCAACCCCCCGCCCCCTAAAGAAATCAACGCGCTACCTTTTATTTCTGGGCCAATGATCAAGGTTCTAAAGATGACAGATTGATTTTGACCTTCTGATTTAGCATGTAAATTAGGATACTTGAATTAGAATGCTCCATATTTTCTTCCAGTTTGTGTGTAATGCCAACAGATTGGTATGAATCAAAATGGAACACTTAGAAAAAGATACCATTTATAAAATGTCAATTAGAGATGGCAAAACTGCATATGAAAGTTAGCTAACTGGTGATATCAATTAGAATAGTTTTTCCTATTGCTTAATACCACCATTATTATTTTGTAACAGAGTAAAAATTTAATGTAACCTCCATTTTGTTATTTTGAAAAACTTTGTGAACATAGATGTGTATTAATATTGCTTTGCTGCATTTACTTGGAAGAAAAATCTGAAGATACGAGTGGCTGGCTTGCATCTTCTACCACACTGTAGATTGCTGGATTCTGGAAAAAAAATACATTGAATTTTGTGTAAATTATTTGAATGATTAGGGGACAAGTTCAAAATTCAAGTTAATGGATTTTTTTCCACCTATAAATAGGCTTTCTTAATTATCTTGATCAGAGGTTGGTAAACTTTGGTCAAATCTGGCCCACTGTATCTTTTTGTAGGGCATATGAGCTGAGAATAATCTTGACATTTTTAAGTGGTCATTTTTAAAATGATTGTACCAATATAACAGCCTTGATTTTGCAGTTTGGCCTCTAAAGCCTAAAATATTTACTGTTCGGTCTTTTAAGAAAAGGTTCACTAACCCTTGAGCCAGATTATGGTGATAAGACCTAAATGAATTGCCATGATAGATGTGTAGTAGGTAAAAATGCCTTTCTGGGTCACATTCATGTTGTGTCAACAGATATTTGTAGTAAGAAAAGCACCACTGCAATTTGTGCTGTGTGTGGAAATGCTTTAAGAACTGAGAAGCTGCGTAATCCCAGCTTTTTATGTAAGCCACTGAAGAGCCATCCGGTGGAAAAGAGATTTGGGTGGTTCTTAACCTGGACCTATATATTTCCCCCAAAGGCCGTAGCAAAATTCACAGGGATTCTAGAGCTAGTTCAAAGCTATGATGGCCAGTTAGACAAAGACAGAATAAAACAGGAATGCATCAGCAAAACAATAACCCCTTCCGATATTTTGGCCCAGGGGCACATGGATGAGAGTTTCACTTGGAAACCTACATGTCTATGACCATCAGAAAAGCAATATTTATTAAATCTTTTATCTCTATAAAAATAAAACAAATAGCCCTGGCATGGTGGGTAAACTTTCTTGGGATTTAAATCCAGAAGAAGTCTGGCTGTGAAATTCTGGAGTCTGGAGGGAGTTATGCAAGTTAATGATGGGCTTTTTCATCCAGGCATCTGTTGGCCATGCAACACTTGAAAGCCTAATTAGCTTTGCAGCAGTCAAAGGGGTGGCATCTTCTCTCTTCTCAAATTCCTGCCTCTTGCCCACAGCTTTGGTGACAAAGCTGATGTCCCATCATTTTGATCTCATAGCTTTGCCTTTTCCTTAGCCTCATTTTCAGTTCCCTGTCTTGTTAATAAAGATTCCAGCTCAGTTCTTCAAGTGCTTCGGTTCTTATTAAATTTGTGGAATATGCACCCGTAGAAGAACTTGACTTTCTTTTCTCCTAAGTTTTGACAAGCTTTCAAACGTGCCTTAATGAAATTCTTCAAGAGTGGTCTCCCCATTCTGGTGCCAGTCCCTGGCAAGCTGAGAAGCAAGTGTGGAGCAGACCAGTTGGGGAGGTGAGTGTGGACAGGAAGGCAGAGAACTCACAGTCTCTAAGTTGGGGCAGTTGCTTGGCCACTCTGTGGCTCAGTTTTCTTCATAAGCAAAATTGAGGGGCTGGGTAAGGTCCACTCCATGTTTCTATCTGTTTCGACAAGTTTGATTCTGTAAGTGACTGGGATAGAATCCCTGTAAGAAAATGTGTTTTATACTCAGATTGTTGTTGTGCTCACTGGGGTTCAGGGTCGGCACTGTTATTCTGTATTAATTTCCTACTGCTGTTGTAACAGATGATCACAAACTGAGTTGCTCAAAACAACACAAATTTATCATCTCATAGTGCTGGAGTATTGGCAGGGCTGGTTCCTTCTGGATGCTCTAGGGCAGTGGTTCCCAACATTTTTGGCACCAGAAACTAGTTTTGTGAAAGACATTTTTTTCATGGACTGGGGAATGGAAGGATGGTTTTGGGATAATTCAAGTGCATTACATTTATTGTGCACTTTATTTCTGTTATTATGTTGTAATATATAATGAAATAATTATACAACTCACCATAATGCAGAATCAGTAAGAGTCTTGAGCTTATCTTCCTGCAATTAGTCCCATTTGGGGGCAATGGGAGACAGTAACAAATCATTAGGCATTAGATTCTCATAAGGAGCGGCAACCTAGATCCCCCACATGTGCGGTTCACAATAGGATTCACACTTCCATGAGAATCTAATGCTGCTGCTCATCTGACAGGAGGCGGAGCTCAGGCTGTAATGTGAGTGATGGGGAGTGGCTGTAAATACAGATGAAGCTTTGCTCACTCACTGGGCACTTACCTCCTGCTGTGCAGCCTGGTTCCTAACCAGCCACAGACAGGCACCGGTCCATGGCCCAGGGGTTGGAGACACCTGCTCTAGGGGAGACACGATCTCTTTGCCCCTTTCAGCTTCTAGAGGCTATCTTCATTCCTTAGCACGTGGCCTCTCATCACTTTGCCTTTTCTCCTTCTGCTTCCTTTGTCACATTGCCTTCTTCCTGACTGATCCTCCTGCCTCTTCCTATAAGAAGCTATGGGATTAAATTGGGACCACGTGGCTAACCAGGGATAGCTCCTGCCTTTTTGGCTCCTTGATTTAATCACAACTGCAAAGCCTCTTGTACCAGGTGCTCTGGTCTGAATGTTTGTGGACCCCTCAAAATTCATGTGTTGAAATCCTAACCCCCAAGGTGGTGGTATTAAGAGGTGGGGTCTTTGGGAGGTGATTCGGTCATGAGGGCAGGGGCCTCATCAGTGGGATGAGTACCCTTATGAAAGAGGCTGCAGAGCTAGTCTCTTCCACCACATGAGGACAGAGAGAGGGCTTTGTTCCAGGACCAGGAATCAGGGCCTCTGCAGACACGTTGATCTTGGACTTCCCAGCCTCCAGAACTGTAAGAAATAAATGTTTGTTGTTTATAAGCCACTCAAATTGTGATATATTGTTACAGCAGCCTGAATGGACTAAGATACCAGGTAAGACAACACATTCATAAGATTCTGGGAATTAGGATGTGAACATCTTGAGGGAGGGGGGACATTATTCTGTCTCCCAAAAACTCCTGATACTTTGCTGCTCAAAAACTCTTCAGTGGCTCCCTGTCGCCTAGAAAGTAAAGCATTTTTCAAGGTATTTCTGTCTTTTAACATAAAACAAACCAGGACTACAATAAAACAGATTGCAGCCTCCTTTTCATCTTAATTTACCAGTGACATATTTAAACTTAATTGCAATGACCACGCTGAAATTTAAATTTGCATATTTTATTTTTTCTTGTTCCTTTTAAATTTTGTATGACTCAATTTTACTAGTTCTGCTTCTCTTAAAAAAGTTAGTTGATGGTTTTATCTTGTATGTAGTTTTATTTTAGTAAAAAACAGTTTTACAAGTTTTAACAAGAATTCAAACATAGCTCAACTCCGAATATATCATAAACCACTGAATTGTACACTTTGACTTAATTGTATGG
Source organism: Pan paniscus (assembly GCF_029289425.2). Classification (NCBI taxonomy): domain Eukaryota; kingdom Metazoa; phylum Chordata; class Mammalia; order Primates; family Hominidae; genus Pan; species Pan paniscus. The sequence goes on along the minus strand of NC_085926.1, from coordinate 68,753,399 downwards.
TATATGAATTATATCCCAAGCTGTTATTCACACATTTATATGAATCTAAACAACAAATGATTTTATATTTTTGTGCTCTTGATGGTGTGCAAACCCCAAATGAGCAATGTCCCTTGAATGCAACTAAATGTTCAACAGCTGCCATGCATGAAGCTGGAACATATCCCTCTTGTAAAAATTAAGTCCAGATTCCAGATACATTTCTAATAGGTTCTACTTATTACTTCTGGTTATTTTAATTTTGTTTGCACTTATATTGTCAAAACATCATACTTTTGAAAAAATTGATGGCTCATAATTTTGTTGAAGAGAGGAAGCCATTTTCTTTGCTCCATAATTACAAGACACTTATATTTTTAGATTTATAAACACCAATTAACATGATAAATTGGGTGAATATTTTTCATTTCTGCATTATCTCTTACCCTCCATTCACCTTTGTACACACCACCTGACTTCAGCATATCTCCATTTACCAATTGCATCAAGTAAATTTTGGTACCTAGGTATCATAAAAGAGGAAAGAATATTGCCATGCCACCTTTTAATAAAAACAGGATCGTCTGGGTTTTTCTTTTGAGATACTGTGTGATGAAATCTTTGATGGTGAATGACAGCTGGATGAAGATATACCTATATTATATCCTTTTTGAGAAATATGTTGTTCATTCATCACCTATTTCATTAAACATTTAAAAAATTGTAGTGAAATGCACAAAGCATAGAATTTACCATTTTACCAATTTTTAAGTGTATAGTTCGGTGGCATTATGTATACTCACATCGCTGTGCTACGGATCCATCCATGGAGTGCTCTTCATTTTACAAAGCTGAAACTCTGTACCCATTAAACAATAACTGAGGGTGATGGTATTCATCACCCTCAGCCTCTGACAACCACCATTCTACTTTCTGTCTTTATGAATTTGACTACTCTAGGTACCTCATATGGTATTTTTCTTTTTGTGACCAGCTTATTTCACTTAGATAATATCCTTATGTTCTTCCATGTTGTAGCATGTGTCAGAACTGCCTGCCTTTTTTTTTTTTTTTTTTTTTTTGAGTTGGAGTCTCACTCTGTTACCCAGGCTGGAGTGTAGTGGCATGATCTCAGCTCACTGCAACCTCTGTCTACCAGGTTCAAGTGATTCTCCTGCCTCAGCCTCCCAAGTAGCTGGGACTACAGGTGTGTGCCACCAAGCCCGGCTAATTTTTTGTATTTTTAGTTGAGACAGGGTTTCACCGCGTTAGCCAGGTTGGTCTCGATCTCCTGACCTTGTGATCCACCCGCCTCGGCCTCCCAAAGTGCTGGGATTACAGGTGTGAGCCACCATGCCTGGCCCTGTCTTCCTTTTTAAGCCTGAATGACATTCCAGCGTATGTACATACCACATTTTGTTTATTCATTCATTGGTTGATGGACATTTGGGTTGCTTCTGTCTTTTGGCTATTGCAATAATATCACTATGAATACAGCTGTACAAATATCTGTTCAGGTCCTTGACTTCAATTCTTTTGGATATATATCCAGAAGTGGGATTACCAGATCACGTGGTAATTCTGTTTTTACTTTTTAAAGGAAATGCCGTATTGTTTTCTACAGTAGTTGTACCATTTTACATTTCTGCCAGCAGTGCACAAAGGTTCTGTTTTCTCCACATCCTCAACAACACTTGTTATTTTCTATTTTATTTATTTACTTTTTTTTTGATAGTAGTCATTGTAATGAAAGGGAGCAGGTTTTTGTTTGTGGTATTGACTTGCATTTCCCTTGTGATTAGTGATGTTGAGCATCTTTTCATGTGCTTGTTGGCCACTTGTATATATTTGGAGAAATGTCTATTCTAGTCCTTTGGCCATTTTTAAATTGGGGTGTTTGATTCCTTGTCTTTGAGTTATAGGGATTCTTTATATATTCTGGATATTAACCTCTTATCAGAGACATGATTTGCAAATACTTCCTCTCAAACTGTGGGTTGCTTTTTCAAGCTGTTAGTTATGTCTTTTGATGCATGGAAATTTTAAACTTTGATGTAGTTCAATTTATTTTTTCTTTTGTTGCTTATGCTTTTGGTCATATCTAAGAAATCACTGCCAAATCTAATGTCATGAAGCTTTTCCCTGTTTCTTCTAAGAGTTTATAGTTTTAGGTCTTACATTTAGGTTTTTGATCCATTTAGAGTTACATATATAGATTTTAAAAATAGTGAGTAGCAACCCTGCCGCATTCTTTTGGAATGTATAATTCCAGTATATTTATAGTTGCACCGTGTCTTTTTGGTTCCTAAGGCCAAAGGATTTCTTTTGTCCTTTAAAAGTGGAGAGATATTGTCTATATTAGAATTATATATACTGTAGTAGTGTATAATTTCTTTAAATCTGAACCTTATAATCAGGTGTTTGTTATTCTACAGTTTATCACTAATTTTTCATTTATTGCTTTATTTCCTAATCATTGTTATATATGCCCACTGCAACCAGCAAGTGGTTTATTTAGGGTCTATAGAACTTGCCCTGAGTTTTTAGCAACCCAGTGCAGTCCAGTGGTGATGGCCACAGGGGTGCTTGTGTCACCCCACCCCTAGCTCCAAGCAGCTCAGCACAGAGAGAGACTCCGTTTATTTGGGAGAAAGTAAGGGAAGAGAACAATAGTCTCTGCTTGGTAATCCAGAGAATTCTTCCAGCTCTTCTCCAAGACCACCAATGTGGTACTTTACAAGTGTGCAAGAATCACGGTGTTACTGGGCTTGGGGTGCCCCATAATGCAGATATGGCTTAGATCACAACACCCACATCTGTTTGAATACCTGGTATGTCTTCCCAAAAGAGGACAGGTACAAACAAACTCAGACAGCAAAGACTACATTAAATAACTAACCCTTCAATGCTCAGACACCAACGAACATCCGCAAGCACCAACACCATCCAGGACAACATGGCCTCACCAAATGGGCTTGAGCTTCAAACAGTAGCTCGAGGATTCAGTTTTTCTTTATCTTTTGCCTCTACTTTCCTCTGGATTTTGTATTTATTTTTGGGTTCCATGTGGTGGCAAGATGATGACAGTAGCTCAAGCATTACATCCTTGTAAATTTTGGTTTAGCAGGATAGAGCAATGAACTCTAGTCAATATGGCAGAACACCCTGAGTTAGCCCTAACTGGGGTCTTGCTTGGGTAAGCTTGAGTCAATAACTCGTGACTAAATCAGTGGTTGTGGCTAGGGGTAAATGCAAGGCGTTGGCCATCTTAGGTTGGGGTCATATGATCTGTAGCTGAAGCTGGAAGGTAGGGCCTCATGTAAACCAGAAGATTGAGAATGGGGGAAGGGTGTTTTATTAAAGGGAAATTGGATGTGTTACTAGCATTGAGGGTAATGGATACTGAATGGCCCCAAACTAACAATTGTCAAAGCTGTCTCCATCTAGAATGTGTTGTACCCTCTCTGTTATCAGTATCTGAATCTCTTTAAGACCTAGCTAAGATCTTCACCTCTTTGAGTCTTTCCTGCTGAACTCCCAGCACAAAATAATCTCTAATTTATCTGAATAACTATGGAATCTGTCCTTTATTTTACAAGCATATAAAGTATTATTTATCTCTCAGACCCTGTGCGCTGAGGACAAAAAGACTGTGTGTGTGTGTGTGTGTGTGTTTGTGTGTGTGTTTATTGAGACACAAATCTGATTCAAAAACAGGCTTAGTTTAGGCTTTCTAACACTTGGTAGGGTATGTTTTTTCATCTATATCTACTCTTGGTTCTGCAACAGCTGTATTTTTTTTTTCTGTTTGTCTTTTTGATGGGAGCAATTCCTATGACTTATCTCTCTGCAGTAGTGGTATTAATAGGATGGCTATTAAAAATAATAAAGGGAATCAGAATTGTTGGATCATATTAAATAATGGTGCTGCATCATGCTTTCTGAGGTATGGAGTGTATATATTTTACCCCACCAAAATGATCGACAGAGATGTCTTCTTGGCTTATTAGGCTGCAGGCAGGGATGCCAACTGTGGCATCTGCAGGTAGGCATAGCCGTTCACTAGTGAGATCACTACACAGTGTGGAATTCTGAAAGCAATATGATGAAAAGAGGGAGTCACAGAAAATAGAAACGATATGAAAGTGCTAAGGAGAGGAGAGAGCTGAGCTGCTGTGAATGGTGCGGGGGAGGAGAGAAAGTCATCTGAAGGCTAGAGCTGTCCCTGTTGTTTATATTTATTTGAAAGTAAGGGACTTTAAAGCCGGGCGTTAGATTACTTTGTAATAATGCAGCATGTATTTAACATGAGTGAAATACAATGATCTTTATTTACCCTGTGGCTTTTTAAATTATGACAGGATAAATGAAAACAGCCAGAGTAGAAAACAAACCTCCCCATGTTAATGATTAGTTCTTCAGGAAGGATAAGTAGAGGGGAAAAAAGTGACACAAATTAATTGGAGTAATCTTTCCTTAGCTTGGGTTCATGGACAGTGACTCCTTAAAACATGAATTCCATGTTCTCATCAATGGCAAAATAAATTCTCATGTATCTACCAAAGCTTGGCAAAAAGATATTAGAATTTTCAAGAATATCCTTTTATTCTAAAGAGAGGAGTTTGAAAAAAATCAGGGTTTATACAGGTTAGGATCCTCAAAGCTCCTCAGGGAATAGAAGATGTTTATGTCCCATTGATTCTGACAACCTGTCCACTTTTAAATGAGTCATCAGGGATGTGTTGTACGTGGAACAGCTTCAAAATTCCAGTGTCTTGACACATTTTTTGATTACACCATTAAACACAGTAAGGTTACATCTTGAGTTATTATATAGACCGGCAGGTAAAGGGATGGCATTTTCTGAATTTCGCTTTATCTCTATGTAATTCCTCTTTCTGCACCTACATTTGATTCATTGTTACAGGGTGAATTAAACTTGCATGCATGAAGCAGTTTTTAAAGTACGTAACTCAAGCACAGCAATAAAAATGGCAGCTCCTTTTTAAAAAAACCAGCTCAAAGTTTCACTCATTCCTTTCACAAAAGATCATAATTTTTACTCTTCATGAAGTTCAGTTAGCTGTTACAGGAGAGAGCATTGATTCATACTAAGTGTTTTTAATGTTCTGTTGCTCAAATATAAGCTCAAAGTTAAAATGCCATTTTTGCAATTTAGCTTTCTAATTATTGCATAAGCGGCAATTGGATTTCCAAATTGGGCTGCCTAGCTATGAACCACCAAATAGGATTGCTTATCTGAAGCAGTTTGCTGCAAAACCAAACCCTGAAATGAATTACAAGCAAACAATTAAAATGGAGGGTGTTTTCAATAGAGCAATAGCCGTCTGAGTGCAGTTATTGTCCATATATTCTTTTAATTTTTCAGTCTGCTTGGTGGAATTTAAAAACAATATTCCATTCTCCTTTTCTATTTAGTAAATGTTGGGCTCATGCCAGTGAACCATCTTCTTTTTTTCTGAATGGAATTAGACAATCTCACTCAAAGATCCATCTCCCAGGGTATATTTGGATAAATCAGTTTCTATGTCCCTGAAATCAGAGAGTGATTAACTGCCTATATTTGCCTGCCAAAATTGAGATGCTTTGCGAACTCAAGAATAATAAAAGCAGAAATATAGGAAAAATGTAATCCCGCCATTAAGAGACAACATAACTCCTTGATCTCATGGAAGCAGTAGCACAGCTGTATAAGGATCATGAAGAGAATAAGAAGGCTTTTTACCTTTGTGTAGATGGCCATCAATTTAATAGAAATATGAAAGTATCAAACTCATTTTAGTGCTTGAGATTTTGCTTGAATTTAAGATGAAAGGTCTGAGTTTCATTAGGAATGGAAGCAAAGTTGTTTCTATCTTCAGAATGTATTTTGTTCATAAGTGGCATTCTTTTAATCTAGTTAATTTGAAAAGATCTTAGATGAAAATTATTGCTGCATGAACAATAATTACAAAATTACATGTGCAACTGCAGACCAATTTGGGAACACAGAAGATTTTTGTCAATGAACAGCAGGGCAAGAGATAGAATAAATCAATCTGTTCTGAAACTTCGAGAGCTTTGGGGGGTTTATCTTTGGAGTATGTGTGTGTCATATTTTGTATCTGAAATAGAGAAAGAATACTATCCTAATGTTAGAAAAATTTCTTCTTTTTTTGTCTACTGTGGAGGTTTGCAAACTGTGCAGCATGCTAAGATACTGGGGAAGCTTTTAAAAATCGGAACACCTAGGTCATATCCCAGACTATGAAATCATAGTATGTCCCTCCGAGTTTGAGACATCACCTCTCTCTCTTCCAAAAATTTTCATTGACTCATTGAGGGAGAACATGATTGTCAATGGGTGAGTCTATATGTATAATCATAGCTAATTTTCTCAACCAAAAAATAGAAATAAGATTAATAATTGATGATTTCCCTCCACTAATGATGAAAGGACTTTTTAGTCTGCTAACCTCTTATTCTTGATAAGTACTATTTAATAATATGGTATTAGTTCAGCCTTTCATTTTGCGAATGAGTGAAATGAGCTTGCAAAGATGGGTGTTGATGGCATGTTTCTAAGAACAATTAGATTGTTTAATAATTTGAGAAAAACTAGAAAACGAATGAAATCCATTAGTAGCCCATTACATGTTGAAAGTCCTCTGAATTTTCTGACAGTCTCAGAGTTTTTTTTTAGAATCTAAATCTCTGCCTTAGGGTACAGGAGTATGCCTGAGAGCAGGGATTATAAACTGGTGGCCTGTGGGCCAGGTTTGGCCCACTGTGCTGTGTTTTAGATTCTGGAAATACCACATCAAGGTTCTAATTTCTAGTTTCTAACAAAAGTTTCGCATATCTAGAGCTGAAAAGCTGCTGCTCCTCTGGGACAGGGCTCCCTTTTGCTTCTGTGTCCTACTAGGTTACATAGCTGCCTTTCTTATTTACCTTGTAGTCTTTGAAGTTTGAGATCTCTGCTTCATGACAAGAGAGTGAGGCACAGTATGGTTTATTTCTTGGGCTTCCTGACAGAAACAAAGTCATTTATTTTCTTATTTTCTTTGTCTTTAAGTGATGATACGTTATAAAGAGAAATATAGTCCTCTGCTGCATTAGCTTCCTAAGGATGCCATAACAAAGTGCTACAGCTGGGTGGCTTAAGACAATAAACATTTATTCTCTCACAGTTCTGGAGACTAGAAGTCTAAAATCAGGGTGTTGGCAGGGCTACGCTCCCTCAGAATCCTTTAGAGGAGGATCCTTTTTGTGTCTTCCAGCATTTGGTAGCCCCAGGCATTCCTTGGCTTGAGTTGGAGCACTTCAATCTCGGCCTCCATTGTCATACTCTCTCTGCCTCTGTCTTCACATGACATTTTCCTCTTCTTACAAGGACACCGGCATGTTAGATTAGACTTCATCTTAACTTGATTACACATGGAAAGATCTTATTTCCAAACAAGGTCACATTTACAGGGATTAGGACTTAAACATATCTTCTGATGGGACACAATTCAACTTCTAATACTTGTGTTGTGCAGAGAGCATGGACAGTGTGACTAGTGCCCCAGGGCCATGTGTGGTCAGATACTTAAGTTGGTTCCCTTTTGTGGACCAGGTGGCTTGAGATCAGTCCACAGGAGAAAGATGACTCTATCTTCCATGACTTTGTTTTAGTTCTTTACCATGTTTCTTCCTTTTGGTCACATGTGCTTATAAGAGTCTGCATCCATCCATGTTTGCCTTATCCTTCCACTGACCTACTACACACATTGGGGGTTGCCGTAAATACTTTGAAAGGAAATAAGTATGTCGAGGAAGTGGGCCAGAGAGCAAAAATGGCCAAAGTAGGGTTCCTGAGACTTGCTTCCTTCCTTCATTAGTGCTAAGGGTGGTACAAAAGGTAGGAGAGGTCCTTTCACTCCTCACTGCTCCTGTGTTCTCCCCAATTGGCACATTTTCCTTTGTTACTATGCCGTTGTACCACTTTGTTCCCTGGTTGGGATGCCTCTGCACAAATGTCTGATTTGAGGTCATTTGCAGTAGTCATTTAGGGGATTCTCATATCCATATGAATATGATGCTGACCTTCTACCTGAGAATTTACTGTATAACATGACTCATTTGAGTATACTCAGCATGGTCCTTTTTCCCCATTTATTTTGTTAAATTATGAGTATTCTCACTTTATCTAATCTGATAATCTCTCTTTTAATTTGTATGCATAGATCATTTACATTTAATGTAATTATTGAAATATTTTGACTTAGGTTTACCATTTTATTGTTTTCTGTTTGTCACCTTTGCCTTTTGCTTCTTTGTTCCCATTTCCTGCTTTCTTTTATTTGAATAATTTTTAGTATTTCATTTCAATTTATTTATTGACTTTTTTATGCTTCTTTTTCTTTTTTAGTGCTTGCTCTAGGGCTTAAAATGTACATATCTGATCTTTCAAAGTCTACATTAGAGTTAATATTTTGACACTTAGCAAAACGTAGAAGCCTCACAAGCATATACATCTCTTTATCCTCCTCCCTTTATATGATAATTATATATATTACATCTACATACATTGAAAACTCTATTCAAAAATGTTACAATTTTTGCTTTCAACAGTTATACATGTTTTTAAGAACTTGAGGCGAAAAATAGACTATATTTACCCAGATATTAACAATTTTTGTTGTTCTTCCTTCATTGATTTTCTTCCTTCAAGTTTCCCTCTGATGTGGTTTCCCTTCAGCCTGAAGAATATCCTTTAGCATTTCTTGTAGGGCAAGTCTATTGCCAGTGAATTATATCCTCATTTTAGAGGTGAGAGGTTACCACGGTTTTATTGATGTGTGTGGGTATGTGTTAAATTGTGCATTTCTTTTGTTTTCTGATGAGAAACAAAGTTAATTCATCCGATGGATATTTTTACAGTGGCTACTGTGCGTCAGGCACTAGTTGAAACTAATTACATGGCAGTGAACGAATCAGAAAATTTTTTTTGCCCTCTTGAGCATCATGTGTAGGGGGATAGACAGTAAATAAGCAAATAAAGCATAATATGTCATGAATTCTATGGGGAAAAATAAAGCTGGGGTCAGAGATGCACTCCCCCGGCTTTATTAAGGCACAATTGACCAATAAAAATTACATATATTTAAGGTGTCTAATGTGATATTTTGATATACATATACATTGTGAAATGATTACCGCAGTTGAGCTAATTAACATATCTATCACTTCACATTGTTACCTGTGTGTGTATGTGTGTGGTAAGAATATTTAAGATCTACTCTCTTAGCAAACTTTGTCATTAAAACAGTATGATACAGGCATAAAAAGAAGTGCATAGGGCAGCAGACTAGAAAGCCCAGAAATAAACCCTGGAATATATGGTCAACTAGTGCTTGACAAAAATCAACTCAACTCCAAATGGATTAAAGATTTTTTTTTTTTTTTTTTTTTGAGATGGAGTCTCACTCTGTCGCCCAGGCTGGAGTGCAGTGGCGCGATCCCAGCTCACTGTAAGCTCTGCCTCCCAGGTTCACACCATTCTCCTGCCTCAGCCCCCCTAGTAGCTGGGACTACAGGCACCTGCCACCACGCCTGGCTAGTTTTTTGTATTTTTAGTAGAGATGGGGTTTCACCATGTTAGCCAGGATGGCCTTGGTCTCCTGACCTCGTGATCCACCCACCTCAGCCTCCCAAAGTGCTGGGATTACAGGTGTGAGCCACCACACCAGGCCCAAATGGATTAAAGATTTAAACATGGCTGGGTGTGATGGCTCCCACCTATATATAATCCCAGAGCCTTGGAAGGCCAGGGTAGGAGGATAGCTTGAGCCCAGGAGTTCAAGACCAGCTGAGTGACATAGTGAGATCCTGTCTCTACAAAAATAAAATAAAATAAAATAAAAATTTAGCCAGGTATGGTGGCATGTGCCTATAGTCCCAGCTACTTGGGAAGCTGAACTAGGAGCATGGCTTGAGCCCAGGATTTGGAGGCTGCAGTGATCTATGATGATGCCACTGCACTCCAGCTTGGGTGATGAAGTGAGACCCTGTCTCTTAAAAAAAAATATGTAAACACAACGCCTAAAACTATAAAACTCCTAGAGGAAAACATAGGTGAAAAGCTCAATGATGTTGGTCTTGTCAATGATTTTTTGGCTATGACACCAAAACACTGGCAACAAAAGCAAAAAGTAAATGAGTGGAAACTGCATCAAACTAAAAGTTTCTGCACAGCAAAGACTTGTGCTTTTAAATAGCATAGTCAGAGATGACCTCTCCGAAAAAGGAAATGTTGGAGTAAAGATTCAAAGAAGGTGAAGGAGCCAGCCCGATGATATCTGGGGTAAGAATGTTCCAAGTGAGGGGACAGTGAGGGCAGCTGTCCTGAGGCAGAGGTGATTGGCATGTTTGAGGAGCAGCAGTAGTGTGGCCAGGGTAGTGAGGGAGAAGGTGGTAAGGAATACAGTCAGATGATTGAGGCTGGAGCTATAGAGATACTGCCATGAAAATGAGGTGAGAAAGTGCAGCCACGTGTTACACACCACTGTGCAAGATTTATGTAGAGAAAGCTCTATTTTATTTTTAAATGTGTACTCTTCTGGGGCTATAATGGATCAAAACCCTCAAATACCTAAAGGAACTAGTCTTACCTCTTACAGAAATATGCAAATGCACAGCTAGCATTGCAATCTTCCAATTTTGCCGGACACACTGGAGAGAGATGATTGAGTTACATCTCTTGATTTTTAAGTACTAACAACTAAAACATTTTCAGAGCCTTGAGCCAAATGAAACACCTGTGGGTTGGAATCGGGTTACAAGTTGCTAGTTTTGAGTGCTCGTCTAGAAGCTTTATTACACAACATGCAGCTCCAATCCATCATTCTTTAAGGAAAATAATGGTTTGTGCATAGATTGCTTTAAATTTGATTTGTATTCTTTATGCCTTCTTTTGTTTAATTTGATGCAGTCAGGGAGTGTACCATAGTGAATGACTAGGAGAAAATAATTTTATTTGCAAGTGTTGCTGCTTGTGGTGTAGATCAGATGTGACCTGGTGAGATGAGCCAAGGGGCTCCGATTTGTAAGTGGCTCAAGGACGAGTCCCATGATGCCGATGGACATTTGCCCTCCTCCCTTCTTTCTTCTTTACAATGGCAGACTTTGGACATTCATCTGACTTTATTGCCTGAGAGGCTTATTATATTTAGCACAGCTTTCTCCACAGCCTGGTGATATAATTATGATTGTTATCTTCTCCTTATCTCCCCTCTCTTTCCCCTTTATGAGATGAAAACCTCTGGTATAAATATGTGACAGCGAGGGCATGTGCTTTTTCTTCTTCTCAGCCTAATGGATGAACAGCTGGGAGTTAACGAGCTTTTAATAGTGAGTGTAGGGGGTTAGTTTGTTGCAATTTCAGTCTCTGCTGATTACTCTTAGGTCTGGTTGTTTTTCTGTTTCCCCTTAACATTAGCTTTATTGATACCTGCAAACACCTGTTTAAAATTCACTCAGCATGGAGGGGACATATTTCTCTTTGGATCACCTTGGCCTCAATTGACTCTTCTTTAATTATGAGGTTCCTGTGGAACTTCATGTAAGGTTTTATATCTTCATTTTTAAGGACCTAAAAATGTTATATAGGATTACATTTTTATTTAGCACAGAAATAACTTTCTGCATGAGCTTTGTATATTTTTTCCTGACTCTTTTTATTTTTTCTCCTCTGTCCTTAAAGGCAAAACAAGACGAAAACCTTCTTCCACAAATACATTTTGTAGCAATGTTCTTAGGCTTTATTTCACATTTATCCTTCCCCAGTAAATTAAAATTTTCTCAGACCTACCCATTGTAAATCCTGAGTCATAAAATGATTTCCTGTAGCTGAAAAAAATAATCATGATTAGCAATAATACCTAACTTATATGCAGTTTGTGGATCACCCATATAAAGCTTACAAATCACTTTCGTGCATCTGTATTTTCTCATTTGGTATTCACAATTACCTTCTGAGATGAGCTAGATAATTATTACCATTTTACAAAGTAGAAAACCAAGATACAGTACATTATTAAGAATAAGTGATTATAAAAGCTAATACTTATATGTGGTAAGATTTCAAACAGTAGAAAGTGTATATAAACATTTAGCTATTAGAGGTAACCATAGCTAACTCTTTCCTTCTTTGAAGAGATGGAGTCTTACTATGTTGCCCAGTCTGGAATGCAGTGGCTATTCTGCAGTGTTTACTCATAGGTGTGATTGTAGCACACTGCAGCCTCAAACTCTTGGGCTCACCTGATCCTCCCATCTCAGCCTCCTGGGTAGCTGGTACTGTAAGCACATGCCACCTCACCTGGCCTCATAGTTAACTATTTTCTTGTGTTTCCTCCAGTAATTTTCTTTTTTTAAAATTTAATTTTAAGTTCCAGGATACATGTGCAGGATGTGCAGGTTTGTTACATGGATAAACGTGTGCCCTGGTGTCCTCCAGTACTTATCTAAACTTATATCTACTTTTTTAAAAAAACGCAAAGTAGAGAATGCTCTCCATGTCATCCAGCAATTTGCTTTATTAATTTAATTCTAGATATCAAGCCATATAGATCACCTTCCTGCATTGTGGGGACTTAACGTAGTTTATTTAACCAGTCCCCTATTGATGGACATATGGGTTGTTGCCAGTTGTTGGTATTTTGAAAGAGTACTGAACAGCCTTGTACATGATCATTGTGTATGTTTGCAAATACATCTGTAGAATAAATGTCTAGAAGTAGAATTGCTAAGTTAAAGAGCGTGTGCATTTAACATTTAGATGCCTCTTAAGAAAAGTGCCCTAGTGAGAGGTGACAGCGTGCTGGCAGTCCTCACAGCCCTCGCTCACTCTCGGTGCCTCCTCTGCCTGGGCTCCCACTTTGGTGGCACTTGAGGAGCCCTTCAGCCTGCCGCTGCACTGTGGGAGCCCCTTTCTGGACTGGCCAAGGCCGGAGCCATCTCCCTCAGCTTGCAGGGAGGTATGGAGGGAGAGGCGCGGACGGGAACCAGGGCTGCATGCGGTGCTTGTGGGCTAGCGCGAGTTCCAGGTGGGCGTGGGCTTGGTGGGCCCCGCATTTGGAGCGGCCGGCCGGCCCTGGGCAGTGAGGGGCTTAGCACCTGGGCCAGCAGCTGCTGTGCTCCATTTCTCGCCGAGCCTTAGCTGCCTTCCCGCGGGGCAGGGCTTGGGACCCGCAGCCCGCCATGCCTGAGCCTTCCCCCGCTCCTCCGTGGGCTCCTGTGCAGCCCGAGCCTCCCCGACGAGAGTGCAGCCCCCTGCTCCAGGCGCCCAGTCCCATCGACCACCCAAGGGCTGAGGAGTGTGGGCGCATGGCGCGGGACTGACAGGCAGCTCCACCTGCAGCCCCAGTGCAAGATCCACTGGCTGAAGCCAGCTGGGCTCCTGTCTGATGGGGACTTGGAGAACCTTTATGTCTAGCTAGGGGATTGTAAATACATCAATCGGCACTCTGTATCTAGCTCAATGTTTGTAAACACATCAATCAGCACCCTGTGTCTAGCTCAGGGTTTGTGAATGCACCAATCGACACTTTGTAGCTATTCTGGTGGGGACTTGGAGAACCTTTATGTCTAGGTCAGGGACTGTAAATACACCAATCGGCACTCTGTATCTAGCTCAAGGTTTGTAAACACACCAATCAGCACCCTGTGTCTAGCTCAGGGTTTGTGAATGCACCAATCGACACTCTGTATCTAGCTACTCTGGTGGGGACTTGGAGAACCTTTGGGACCACACTCTGTATCTAGCTAATCTGGTGGGGACGTGGAGAACCTTTGTGTCTAGCTCAGGGGTTGTAAACGCACCAATCAGCGCCCTGTCAAAACAGAACCACTGGGCTCTACCAATCAGCAGGATGTGGGTGGGGCCAGATAAGAGAATAAAAACAGGTTGCCTGAGCCAGTAGTGGCAACCCACTCGGGTCCCCTTCCACCCTGTGGAAACTTTGTTCTTTTGCTCTTTGCAATAAATCTTGCTGCTGCTCACTCTTTGGGTCCACACTGCCTTTATGAGCTGTAACACTCACCGCAAAGGTCTGCAGCTTCACTCCTGAAGCCAGCGAGACCACGAACCCACCCGGAGGAACGAACAACTCCAGAGGCGCCGCCTTAAGAGCTGTAACACTCACCTCAAAGGCCCGCAGCTTCACTCCTGAGACAGCTTTACCCCTGAGCCAGCGAGACCGTGAACCCCCCAGAAGGAAGAAACTCCAAACACATCCGAACATCAGAAGGAACAAACTCCAGACGTGCCACCTTAAGAGCTGTAACACTCACCGTGAGGGTCCGCAGCTTCGTTCTTGAAGTCAGTGAGACCAAGAACCCACCAATTCCGGACACACTAGTATTTTATTGCAATATTTTCACAATATAGCCATTTACATGAAAAGTTGTGCCTTCCCCTCATAATCTCTCTTAATACTTTGAATCATAAAGCTTTTCAAAATTGCCAGTCAGAATTATTTTAATTTTTGCTTCTTTAATTATTAGTGAGGTTGAGCATCTTTTCATATGATGACAAGCAATCTGTGTTTCTGTTAACGTGTGACCCTTTGGATTCTTAACCTTTTCTTAATTGATTTTTAAAACTCTTTATGTATTGAAGAACATAGCTGCATCTGTCTTGTTGCACATCTTTTCCCTAATTTGTCATTTGTGTTTTGACCTTTTTTTTCCATTTAAGACAAATGTTTATTGCAAGAGTAAACAGGGTCATTATAAAAATAAACTTGGGAAAACCTGAAAAGCAAAAAGAAGAAAACTGAAGTCTCAACAATCTTTTTATTTAGTGACAATCACACCTGTTATTTTGGTATCTGTTCAGTCCATCTCTTTCTCTTTCTTTCTTTCTTTCTTTCTTTCTTTCTTTCTTTCTTTCTTTCTTTCTTTCTTTCTTTCTCTCTCTCTCTCTCTCTGTGTGTGTCTGTGATTTTTCTTTGAAGTTTATCTTGCAAACTCTGGAGCCATCTGGAGAGTCAAAAAAACTAGGTGGGAAACTCTGAAACAGATAGAGCCATCATTTTTTGGATCACTGTCCCCTTTCCATTTTCTTTGAGAAAAGTCCTCAGTGTTTACAAATATCTTTTTCTTGTTTTCCTAAATTTATTCTTGGAAGGCCTCTCCTCATCTCAGTTTGGTCTTTGGTCACAGTGCTGAGGCCCCCAGGCTGGATGAAGCTCCTCTGTGCTTGTCTATCTGGTTCTGAGACTGTCTGCCTTTGTTTTGCATTTTCTACATGAATGACCATGTAATCTGCAAATGGAAATAGGTTTATTTGCTTTTTATTTCTTTTTCTTGCCTAATTTTCACTGGCTAGGACCTCTAGTTCAATGTTGAACGGAAGTGGTGAGAGCACATATTCCTGCTTTGTTCCCAGTCTTAGGGGGAATGCATTTGATCTTCAAAGTTGTGTATATTTGCTATAGGTTTTCTGTATGTGCCTTTTATTAGGCTGAAGAGATTTCCTTCTATTTCTAGTTTTCTGAGAATTTTATTTCTTATGAATGGATGTTGAATTTTGTCAAGTATTTTTTCTGCATCTACTGACATGGTCATATTGGTGAGTTACATTGATCTATTATTAACATTAAATCAACTGCATTCCTTGGATAAACCTTACTTGGTCATTACATATTATTATTTTTATATACTGCTGGAATTGATTTGCTTTTTTATTGTTGTAAAATACACATTTTTAAAACAACTTTAAGGTGTTCAATTCAGTGGTACATAGTACACTCACAATGTTGTACAACCATCATGACTGTCTAGTTCCAGACTGTCTTGATGACCCCAAAGGGAAATCTCATATGCTTTAAACTGCTACTCCCCATTCCCCCTCCCTCTCCTTAGCCCTGGCAATCACTAGTTTGCTTTCTGCTCTAGGGATTTGCCTGTCTTGGTCATTTCTATAAATGGAATTGTACAGCATGTGGCCTTTTTGTCTATCTTTTTTCTTTTTTCACTTAGCATCATGTTTTTAAGGTTCATTCATGTTGTAGCATGTATCAGTACTCAATTTTTTTTCAATCACTGGATAATTTATTGTATGAATATATCACATTTTATTTATTCATTCATCCATTGATAGACATTTGGGTTGTATTCACCTTTTGGCTATTTTGAGTAATTCCTCCATAAACATTTGTGTATAAGTTTTTGTTTGAACATCTGTTTTGCACCATTTTACATCCCCATCAGAAATGTATGAAGTTTCCAATTTCTCCATATCTTTGCCAACACTTATGTTTTCCTGCTTACAGCCATCCTCTTGGGTGTGAAGTGGTATCTCATTGTGGTTTTGATTTGCATTTTCCTAAAGACTGATGATGTTGAGCATCTTTTCATATGCTTCTCGACCATTTGGTATCTTCTTTGGAGAAATATCTATTCAAGCCCTTTATAAGTTGGGTTGTTTGTCCTTTTTTCTTTTGTTGAGTTGTAAGAGTTTTTGATGTATTCTGGATACTAGACCCTTATCAGATATAGATTTTCCAGATATTTTCTCCCATTTTCACTGTTGTTTTTCTACTCTTGAAAGTATTCTTTGATACTTAAAGTTTTAAATTTTGATGAAGTTCAGTTTACTTATTTGTTTTGTTTCTTTGCTTGTGTTTTGGTGTAACATCTAAGAATTCATTGCTAAATCGAAAGTCATGAAGATTGACCCCCATACTTTTTTCTAAGACTTTTGTGGTTTTAGTTCTTACTGATTTGCTAGTGTTTAAAAGGATTTTTGCATCTATTTTATGTGAGATATTTGTCTGTAATTTTCTTTATTTTTAATGTCTTTGGTTTTCATATCAGAGTAATGCTGGCCACATAAAATGAGGTAGTAAATGTTCCCTCCTATTCTTTCTTCTGGAAGAGTTTGTGTAGAATTTATATTAATTCTTCTTTAAATGTTAGGAAAAATTCAGCAATGAAGTCTTTAGACATGTGGTTTTCATTGTGGGAAGGTTTTAAAGTATAATTTTAATTTATTTGATATAGAGATACTCATATTTAATAGTCAGTATCTTTTGGAATGAGCTTTCGTAGTTTGTTTTTCAGGAATTTTTCAAATAAGTTATCAAACTTATTGGCATGAAGTTGCTCATAATATATTATTTTTCCTTTTATTATCAATATAATCTGTAGTGATGTTTCCCTTTTTGTTATTAATATTGGTAATACATATTTTTTCTCTTTTGTTCTTGATTAATTTGGGGAGATTTATCAATTTAACTGGCCTTTTGAAGAGCAGACTTGTTTCATTAGTTGTTTTTAATTATTTTTCTCTTTTCTCTTTCATTGCTTCATGCTGATGTTATTTTTTTCCATTTTTTGCTTTGGATTTAATTTGTTCTTCTTTATATAGTTTTAAGTTATATGGAATCTTAAGTTTTTGACTTAGGACCTTTCTTGTTTTTGAATATAAGGATCTATTTGTTGTAAATTTCCCTTGGTCACTGCTTTAGATATGTCTCACACATTTTGATATGTTCTATGTTTATTTTCATTGTATTAAAACATATTCTAAAATACTTTTATGATTTCTCCTTTGAGCCATGAATTATTTAGGAATGTATTGTTTACTTTTCAATAGTTTGAATTTTTCCAAATACTATTCTTTTATTTACTTTTAGTGTAAATCCTTTGTAGATAAAGAACCTGCCAGGTATGCCTTTTAGGTTTTTAAGGTTTTTTTTTATGTCCTAGAATATGATCTGACTTGATGAATATTCCATATTGTACTAAAAATATGTATTCTGATGCTTTTGGGCATACTTTTTCCATAAATACCAGCCAGTTGCTGATTATTTGTTTACTTGTTTTATCAATTACTGAGAGTCAAGTTTTAAGGTCTCTGTATTAGTCTGTTTTCATGCTGCTGATAAAGACATACCTGAGAATGGGCAATTTACAAAAAAAGGGTATGAATTAGATTTACAGTTCCATGTGGCTGAGGAAGCCTCACAATCATGGTGGAAGGCAAGGATGAGTAAGTCCCATTTTACATTGATGGCAGCAGGCAAAGAGAGAATGAGAGAGCTTGTGCAGGGAATGCCTCTTTTTAAAACCATCAGATCTCATGAGACTTATTCACTATCACAAGAACAGCATAGGAAAGACCTGCCCTCATGATTCAATTACCTCCCACAGGGTCCCTCCCACACTATATGGGAATTCAAGATGAGATATGGGTAAGAAACAACCAAACTATATCATTCCACCTCTGGCCCCCCCGCAATTCTCATGTCCTCACATTTCAAAACCAATCATGCCTTCCCAATAGTCTCCTAAAGTCTTAACTCATTTCAGCATTAACTCAAAAGTTCACAGTCCATTGTCTCATCTGAGACAAGGCAAGTCCTTTCTGCCTGTGAGCCTGTAAAATCAAAAGCAAGTTAGTTACTTCCTATATACAATGGGGGTACATGCATTGGGTAAATATAGTCATTCCAAATGGGAGAAATTGGCCAAAACAAAGTGGCTACAGGCCCCATGCAAGTCCTAAATTCAGTGGGGCAGTCAAATCTGAAAGCTCCAAAATGATATCCTTTGACTCCATGTCTCACATCAAGGTCATGCTGATGCAAGAGGTGGGCTCCCACAGCCTTGGGCATCTCCTCCTCTGTGGCTTTTTAGGGTGTAGCCCTCCTCTCAGCTGCTTTCATGGGCTGGCATTGAGTGTCTGCAGCTTTTCCAGGAGCACGGTGCAAGCTTTTGGTGGATCTACCATTCTGAGGTCCTCTTCTCATAGCTCCAATAGGTGGCTCTGTGTGGGGGCTCCAACCCCACATTTCCCTTCTTCACTGTCCTAGCAGAGATTCTCCATGAGGGCCCTGCCCCTGCAGCAAACTTCTGCCTGGGCATCCAGGCGTTTCTATACCTCCTCTGAAATCTAGGCAGAAATTCTCAAACCTCAATTCTTGACTTGTGTACACCTGCAGGCTCAACATCATGTGGAAGCTGCCAAGGCATGGGGCTTCAACCCTCTGAAGCAACAGCCCAGCTGTACCTTGGCCCCTTTTAGTCATGGCTGGAGCAGTTGGGATGCAGGGCACTAAGTCCCTAGATGCACACAGCAGAGGGACCCTGGGCCCAGCTCATGAAACCATTTTTTCCTCCTAAACCTCCAGGCCTGTGATGGGAGGGGCTGCCACAAAGGTCTCTGACATGCCCTGGAGACATTTTCCCATTGTCTTGGTGATTAACATTCGGTTCCTCATTACTTATGCAAATTTCTATAACTGGCTTGAATTTTTCCTCAGAAAATGGGATTTTCTTTTCTATCTCATTTTCAGGCTACAAATTTTCCAAACGTTTATGCTGTTTCTCTTTTAAACCTGAATGCCTTTAAGAACACCCAAGTCACCTCCTTAATGCTTTGCTTCTTAGAAATTTCTTCCAGTAGATACACTAAATCATCTCTCTCAAGTTCGAAGTTCCACAAATTTCTAGGGCGGGGCAAAATGCTGCCACTCTCTTTGCTAAAACATAACAAGAGTAACTTTTCCTCTAGTTCCTGACAAGTTCTTCATCTCCATCTGAGACCACCTCAACCTGGACTCTATTGTCCATATCGCTATCAGCATTTTGGGCAAAGCCATTCAACAAGTCTTTAGGAAATTCCAAACTTTCCCACATTTTCCTATCTTCTTCTGAGCCCTCCAAACTGTTCCAACCTCTGCCTGTTACCTAGTTCCAACATCACTTCCACATTTTTGGGTATCTTTTCAGCAACACCCACTCTACTGGTACCAATTTATTGTATTAGCCTGTTTTCATGCTGCTGCTAAATATATACCTGAGACTGGGCAATTTATAAAAGAAAGATGTTCAATTGGATTTACAGTTCCACGTGGCTGGGGAAGCCTCACAATCATGGCAGAAGGCAAGGAGGAGCAAGTCCCGTCTTACTTGGATGGCAGCAGGCAAAGAGAGAATGAGAGAGAGCTTGTGCAGGGGAACACCTCTTTTTAAAACCATCAGATCTTGTAAAACGTATTCACTGTCATGAGAACAGCATGGGAAAGACATACCCCCATGATTCAATTACCTCCCACTGGGTCCCTCCCATAATACATTGGAATTCAAGATGAGATTTGGGTGAGGGCACAGCCAAACCATATCAGTCTCCAACTATAATTGCGTGCTTGTCTATTTCTTTTAGTTCCATGAGTTTTTGCTCTGTGTATTTTGAAACTCTGGTATTAGATACATTCCCATTTAGGATTATGTTGTTATCTTGATATATATTGACCTCTTTATGATTATGAAGTTCCTGTTTTTACTTCTAGTAATAATCCTCTTTTCTGACGTTCACTTTGTAATTTAATATTAATGTAGCCATTCAAAGTTACCTGTATGAGTGATTGCATGGTATATATTTTTCATTCTTTTGCTTTTGATTAATGTATATCTTTATAGTTAAAGTGGGTTTCTTATAGACAGCAAATAGTTGGGTTTTGTTGCTTATTCATTCCAAAATCTCTGCCTTTCTAATTAGTGTGTGTAAATGATTTACATTTAACATAATTTTTGATATGGGTAAATTGAAATCTACAGTCATGTGTTGCTTAACAATGGAGATGCTTTCTAAGAAAGATATTGTTAGGTAATTTTGTCATTGTGCACATATCATATAGTTACACAAACCTAGATGTTATTGACTACTACACACCTAGGTTATATGGTATGGGCTATTGCTTCTAAGTTACAAACCTGGACAGCATGTTATGGTACTGATTACTGTAGGCAGTTGTACACAATGGTAAGTATTTGTATGTCTAAACATAGAAAAGATACAGTATTATAACCTCATACTTCCACCACTGTCTATGTGGTCTGTCATCGACAGATACATTATTATGTAGCACATGACTGTTGCATATTACTATTTGTTTCCTACTTTTATATATTCTTAATTTGTTTTACTGCCTTTTTTTGAATTGAGTAGTTTTTTCCCACCATTATTACTAATTATCTATACCTCCTAATTGTACTTTCTTTAAAAATGGTTATTCTTGGGCTTTACTATCCAATAAGGCAGGCACTATCCCTATGTAGCTGCTTAAATTTAAATTTTTAATTAATTTACAGTTAAATGCTTGAAATTTCATATCCTTAGGTAATCTAATGACATTTCAAGTGTGCAGTATCCACATTTGGCTAGTGGCTACCATATTGGACAGTATAAATATGGCACATTTTTATCTACACAGAATGTTTTCTTGGACAGTGCTACCCTGAAGCTTAAAATATGTCACTTTGTCTCACAGTCTACCTTCAAATAGTATACTGCCTTATGTATATCATAAATATGTTCCCGCAGTGTGCTTTTGTTTCATGCCTCTATCTACTGCTTTAAATTCCATAGTGTATTATTATTTTGCTTTAGACAGTGAGTTATAGTATGAAGAGATTAAAAATAAGAAAAATATCTTTCATATTTTTATAATTTCCAGCACTCATTATTTCCTTATATATATATTGAAATGTCCATGCAGTGTCATATTCCTTCTGCTCTGCCTGAAGATATGTCTATTATTTCTTATTGTGCTGAGTTGCTGACAATAATTTATTTAGCTTTTGTTGGTCCAAGAAGGTTTTCATTTTGTCTTTTAAAAAATTATCATACACACCAAAATATATTATAATTTGTTTTGCTATTTCTTCTTTGACTTGATGATTATTTAGTAATTTGTTGCTTAATTTCCAAATGGTTTTTCTGATTTTCTTATTATTGGTTTCTAATTTAATTAAATTGTGTTTAGATATCATGTTTTTTGTGATTTTAATAGTTTTAAATTTACTGAGACTTACGGTATGGTCCACAATATGGTCTATTCTGATAAACTTACCATGTGCTGAAAATAATGTGTATTCTGATGTTGTCGGTTGTAGTGTTCCATAAATAGTAATTAAGTCCAGCTGGTTGACATTTCTGCTGTGATTGATGGTGGTGGTGTTAATATTGTCTAGTTATTTCTATTAGTTGCAGAGAGAAGGGGGAATCTCAAACTATGGATGTAGAATGGTCTCTTTGTTCCTTTAGTTCCAACACTTTTGTTTCACATATTTTAAAGCTTTACAGCATACACTTTCAGGCCTTCAATATCTTTCTGTTAAACTGACCCTTTTGTTATAATGAAATGTTCCTCTTTATCCATGATAATGCCTTTTGTTTGGAACTGTGTTTTATCTACTACTAATATAGTGATTCCGGTCATTTTATGCTTACTTTCTGTATGGTGTATCTTTCTTTCATCCATTTACTTTTAATTTTCCTGTTTCTCACAGTGAACCTCTTATAGATAGCATATATTTGGGTCTTGTTTTTGTCTATTCTGACGGTCTCTACCTTTTAATTGAATTATTTAGTTTGTTACCATGGATTATAATTATTATTATGTTTAGGTTTGAGTCTACTGGCTTATTTTTTTGTTTTCTGCTTGCTGCCTCTCTTTTTATGTCCCTCCATTCCTCTGTTACTCTGCCATTTTTGAATACTTTTTGAAATTCTACTTTAATTTTTGTACTATATTTTGCCTTCATTTTTAAACATAAAATTTTGGGTTGACAGTTTTTTGCTTTTTCCCTCTTAGTACTTCAAAGATATTGCTCCATTGTCTTCTGGGTCATTTTTTCTTGCTTTCTTGTGTGAATCTCATTTTTTATTGACTGCTGGACAGTATGTGTGGAACAGGATACTGAAGTAAATATTATTTATGATTTATGACAGGAAACAGGCCTATCTCTTCTGCTATCAGGCCAGGAGTTGGGTCAATCTAGCCAGCAGTTAAGCTGGATTTGTTTTTGGTTGTTGCTATCATTGCCCGGGTCCCCACAGCCTTCCCTTGCCTTCAGCTCTGGAGTGTTGCTACTTGTGGTCAATATGGAACCTGTATTACCAGAGTACATTTTTAAGATTTCCTGCTTCACCCTCAGCTTTGAGCAAACCCCGAACACCCTGCAACATGGAAGAAGTCTCTCTCTTTGCTCTTGTCCCCTCCCCAAAGGTAGGCTGGAGTTGCTTGTGAATAAGTTCAATACTTGAGTTGGGAACAGGGATACTGTTTCTTGGCTCTTCTGCTTCCAAGGGTGGGGCTTTCTCAGTGCTCCTTGTACTCTCTCCATGGCAGCTGAATTTTCCCTTGTATGTGTAGCGGTAAGGTGGTTTGGGGAGGGAACAGGTTTCCTGCCACATTACTCTCCCCAGCATTGTGTTTTGTGCCTATTTCACAGTGACAGCTTATCCCCAGTCTAAACCTACACTGCCTAGTGAGTCTCTCTCTGTCTTCTCTTGCACCGTCCCCAAGCTTTCTCATGAGCACCCAGTGGAGGAAATTGGAAAAGAGTGAGTACAAATTCCCCTAAATCCTATTGTGTCAGAGGCTCCCAGCTCACATAAGGCCTTTAACAAATAGCTAAAATCTGAGTTGTTTTCTGATTGTCTGCCTGTATAGCAGCTACCGTTTCTTCCCCTGGTCTGACAAATGTCAGTTAACATCCTCACATCCTTTGGAATTTACTTCACTCATTCTTTGTTACTTTCTGAGGGTCTAAAGACAGTTAAGATTTTGTACATTATCTAGCGTTTGTTGTTATGATGGGAATAGCTTTCTTTTTTGCAGCTTTTTAATATCCCGAGAACAAGTATAGAGCCTCCTCCTATGTTTTGACTTTATTTTTATTTTTATAAATTTTAGCTACACAATTTCCTTCTCACAGAGTCACTTATAGTTTTCTTCCCCTATGCCTCTGGTTTCATGTTTTGATTAGAAAGGGCTTTCTTACTACTAAATGAAAGAATGAAAAGAGGATCTCTCATGTTTTCTCATAGTGCATTTACAGACATTAAAATTCTTGATTCACCTGGAGTGTATTTTGATATATAGCATTTTATATAAATTCAAATTTATTTCTTTCCAAGTGGCTACTAGTTGACCCAATACCATTTGTTGATTAATTCATCTTTCCTCTACTGCTTCTCTCATATGTGCTATTAAAAAGTAAAAGGCAAGATTCAGGTGGAATGCTCAACGTTTACTGGATATTCCATTTAATTGTATTTCTTGGTTTTCTTTCTGATGTTGCTTGAGACTAGAGAGTGTGGAGAGAATTTTCCTTTCCACAAGCAGTGCCTCTGTATTCATGGTCTTATCTTTCTTTCCCTCCGGTTCAAGAGCCATTTCAAAGGAGATAATGTGTATTAAATAGTCAATAAAATGTAGTCTCTTACAGAAGTATGGGGTAATTTCCATCTATCTAACGCTTGCAACAGAATGAAATAATTCAGTAGTATTAACGTTATACTATAAACATTTGGCCTTGTTTATAAATTCCAGGGTTTTGTTGCTATTGATCTTAGCAGGTATTTCCAGGAGTAAACTACTTCCAGAGGCTACCTTTCCAAGTATTGCCACTTCTCCTAGGATTGGAGCTTGGGAGAAGATCTCTATTTTTATTGTTAGCCTCTCTAATGTCTACCCCCAGGCCTAGCTTGACTGCTGTAGTTTATCTCCTGGATGAAGAAGGAAGGTCCATTTCTGTTTGGTCTCTCGCTCCAGAGGCTTTGTTTCTGAATGAAAACTATTCTTTGGACAAACATGTTGACAATACGGTTCTGATCTTAGGCTGTTGGTTACTGCTTGAGTAAGTCTCACGCTTGCTATAAGTTTTTTTTATTGCTGTTTTCATCGCACATTATTCCTTGTTTCCCTGTCCTTCTCATGTCTTCTTAAGCGCCTCTGCTCTTAATCTTCATCTGTCAAACCAAAATTTTATTAGAAATTTAACTAAATTGTCACCATTCCACCATTTTAATTTACCTGATGTGGCATAATAAATAATGTGTCTGGTTCCTGGGACAGAGTTTTGAAAACCCTTACAATTTGCTGAGTGATAGGAGTGTCTTTGATATGCCACTGAGGTGACTCAGTGAGTCATATCCTTACATAGCTTCAGGTGGGGGCAGGTCATCAGAAAGACCAAGCACAGGATTAGAGGGATGGAACTTCCAGTGTCTGCATGGATAGAGGAGGGGAGCTGGAGATTGGGTTTAGTCACATGGCCAGTGATATAATCAATCATGCCTAAGTACTGAAATCCTGATAAAAACTTTGGACACCAAAGCTTGGTGGAACTTCCTGATTGGTGAACACATTGATGTTTCAGGAGGGTGTTGTACCCTGAATGCAAGGGGAGAGGGCATGGACACTCCACATCTAGGACCCTTCCAGACCTTGCCTGATGTGTATCTTTTATAATAAAATTGAAACTATACATATAGAGCTTCGCTGAGTTCGATGAGTCATTCTAGTGAATTATCAAAGCTGAGGGACTTGTGGGAACCCCTGAATTTGTAGTCAAGTTGGTCAGAAGTGCAGATGGCCTGACATCTAAAGTGGGGTCAGTCTTGAATATTTACACAATATTCAATTAGGTTGCATAATTCCGGCTGCTTATAATATTCCCTATTATAGGGGACCTTTTTGAGAATGACTGAGCTGGAGTTAATCATGACTTTTAATTTTAATAGATGCTCTCTCATATAGATGATTGAGATCATTAGTTGTCTGATTAACAGAAAAAGTCATTTGGAGAAGGAATTATTGTTTTAAAAAGATGAAACATGCAGTGTTATTCAGAGTTCTCCAGAGAGACAGAACCAATAGGATGAGTGAATGGATGGATGGATGGATTGACAGATGGATGCATGGATGAGAGGGGATTATTAGGGGAACTGGCTCATGTGATGATGGAGGCTAAGAAATGACAGGCAGTCTGCAAGCTGGAAACCCTGGGATGCTGGTAGCATGCCTCAGTCCAAGTCCAGCTCCCCTCCCTCTACCCATCCAGACACTGGAAGTTCCAACCCTCTAATCCTGTGCTTGGTCTTTCTGATGGCCTGCCCCAATGTGAAGCTATGCCTTGGAACCAGGGAAGCCAATGGTGTAACTCTCAGTCCAAGGCTGAAGGCTGCTAGTGTTAAGTCCCCAGAGTCCAAAGACCAGACAGCCTGGAGTTTTGATGTCTATAGGCAGGAGAAGATGAGTGTCCCAGATCCAGGGAGTGAGGGAGAGAATTCACCTTTCTTTTGCCTTTTTGTTCTATCTGGGCCTCCAGCTAATTGGATGGCACTCACCCACCTTAATGATGGCTCTTCCCTACTCAGTCCACTGACTCACATGCCAGGTCCCTCTGGAAATGTCCTCACAGAAACACCCAGAAGTAATAATTTACCAACTTTTTAAGTATTCCTTAATATCCAGTTGACACCTGAAATTAACCATCACACATGCCTTAATATTTTATTTGAACTTAATACCCATAAATGAACTCATTTACCAATCATTTGATGTATGATCAAGGCTCTTCGTTGAACGTGGATTGAAAATCTGAATTCCATATGGTCTTGCTTCCATAAAGCTCATCTATTTTATGTCATCCCTGAATTTCAAGTTTTCTGGTTAAAATGAGGTGTAGGCCTTAGACACTTGTGAAGCCTTACAGAATTTAAAAAAAAAATCTTTATCCCTCCTTTTTATACTTATTTTGCCCATTCCTCATTTGGTTGCATTTTTTTTTTTACAATTTGCTTTTGAGTCTTACCAAGCATTTGGATTTCTTTTTTGAAGAAGCAATTCTCTTGGTTACACAATATTCAATTAGGTTGCATAATTCCAGCTACTACAAATGATGTAAGCAGGTTTGGTAACACAATTTTGGTGAATATGAAGCTCACCTCTTGCTCTTCCTATGTGAGAGCATTCATTATGCTGTGGCATTCTGTTAGAATATTCTAGAAAGGCGTTGTGTGGTTAGTGGTCTTCACACCTCTGAATCCGTTTGCACATTTTAAGTTGACATCTAAACTTCTTCTGCATTAGTAAAATTTTGCTGGAATTTCATCTTTTAATGAAATAAATTTGGAGAGGTGGTACTTTTGATAATACGAATTTTTAAACTGTTTTTGTTGGGTTTTAATCTGGAAATGTTTACTCCTAGTTCCATAGTAATGAGATGGGAGTGTTCCGTTATCCCCCTCGCAGGAAGTGCGACAGGGTGTGGCTCATATTTTCAGTGCCCCGCTGCTCAAACCCCAAAGGGGAGCATGCAGATGGGCAGATACAGACGCCATGGGGAGCACTTTTTGGGCTCCAGTCCCATGGCAGCGTCTAGGGGTGTCATGTCTGCGATTCCCAAAGCCCCAGTGGATGTGTGTTACAGTATGTTCTTTCAACTTTTCTGTCTGCAGGCAGCTTGTGTTAACCAGCTCAATTACACATTCTGCCTTATCACAAGGACAGAAGGCTTTCTGTATCCCAGGGTTCTTGACCTAGTGTACCAGAAAAATCAGGTCACACGTGGGCTTGGAGGATGAGTGCAAGGTTTTATTGAGTGGTGGAGGTAGCTCTCAGTGAGATGGATGGGGAGTCAGAAGGGGGATGGAGTGAGAAGGTGATTTTTCCCTGGACACAGGCCACCCAGGGGCTGGACTCTTCTTCAACCAAACTCCCCTTGGCGTCCGAGTCGTTCTGCTGTTGTTGGTCTGCCGGTGTCTGCTGGTGTGTCCTGCTCCTCTTGATGTCCAGCCGCTTGTGTGTGTGCCCTCTAGAGCTCAGGCTTTTACGGGAACAGGATGGGAGTATGGCAGGCCAAAAGGCAACTTTTTGGGCACAAAAACAGAAATGCCTGTCTTCATTTAGGTCCGTGAGCACAGGCCCGAGGGTGGAGCCCTCGCCGGGACCCCACCCTTCTCTACCGGGCACTTCCCTGCCCTCTTCCTGTATCAGTAAGAGATGGGTTGCACAAAAAAATATTTTCTTTATAAAGTGGGAGAAGGTGAGATGGGTCTTGAGAGCCGGCATGTGCCTCCATCATCATCCCAATTTTTAAAAATGTATGAAGGATAATCTGGAGATTGATTCCTTAAAAACTGTCTGTGGATCTATCCCTTGGAAATTCCTTGTATATTTCTAGGGGTTCACATACCCTAGTTTGAAAACTGGTGTTTTAGAGCACAGGTTAAGAGAGCTTCTGCTTTATTTCCATTTTTATAATTGCTTTTATTTTTATAAAACCAGCCTTTGCTTATTTCAGAAATTTTCTCCTCAGTCTCATTCCTCACAGATAATCACTGTTATCAGCAATGGTATTTCCTGCTAGACTCTTTCTGGGCATTTCAAAACATGCTATCATCAACCTGTCCTGAGCTGTCACAAACTTTTCTACCCTTATAACAGCATGTAAGATGCATAACCCCTACAACTGACCCAATTTTGGCACCATTCCTAAAGCAGTCATGTTTTTAGGAGGGAGATATTTTTGACTAAGTGTTTTTCCCAAGAATTGTATTAAAAACAAACAGAAAACAAAAATGAACCCACAACCCAAAATCTGGGATGTAACAAATTTAGCTTTTGGATGGGATTATATTTAGGTTTTTATTTTTTCATGGATCTGATTTCCTGACTGGCTTGGAGGTTGGGCATAGTCCTATGCAGGGATATTTTTCCTGGAGTTTCATGATAGTAAGGTACCTCTGGCAGTTCTGTGGCCATTGATAGAGCTTTTACATGGCAGTTGTTTTCTGTGTTAGTGTAAGCCATGTATGAAAAAGAGGATTAAAAAGATTAATTCCTGAATTCGAAAAGAATTTACTGATTGTTTACTACAGGGATCCATCTACAAATAAAGGAGCTGTGTTCCCTGCCCTTATAGAGCTTACAGCCTAAGAGATGGTGTGCAAGAAAAGATTGTTAACTAATTAAATATTATGAGGATGCTACTCGGTGGGATTTCTGCATTTGTTTTTGGGAATTTTTTGGTTTTTACTAACACACAATAATTGTACATATTTATGGGGTATAGTGTGATGTTTCGATACATGTATACATTGTGTAAAAATCAAATCTGGGTATGGTAGCGTATCCACCACCTCATGCATTTATTATTTCCTTGTAGTAAAAATGCTCAAAATCTTTTCTTCCAGCTATTTTGAAATATACACTACTGTTAATCATAGTCACCCTACTGTGCAGTAGAACAGTGGTCCCCAAGCTTTTTGGCACCAGGGACTGGTTTAATCAAACTTGATTTTTCCATGCACTGGGATGGGAGGATGGTTTGGGGATGCCTGAAGCACATTACATTTATTGTGCACTTTATTCTATTATTATTACATTGTATTATATAATGAAATAATTATATAACTCACCGTAAGGTAGAGTCAGTGAGAGTCTTGAGCTTGTTTTCCAGCAACTAGCTGGTCCCATCTGGGAGTGATTGGAGACAGTGACAGATCATCAGGCATTAGATTCTCATGAGGAGCGTGGAACCTAGATCCCTCCCATGTGCAGTTTACAGGAGGCAGAGCTCAGGCAGTAATGCAAGCAATAGGGAGCAGCTGTAAATACAGATGAAGCACTTGTCTGCCACTTACCTTCTGCTGTGCAGCCCAGTTCCTAACAGGCCACAAGCTGGTACCTGTTTATGGCTCGGAGGAGGTTGGGGACCCCTGCAATGGAACACCAGAATTTATTCCTCGTCTCTAACTGTAACTTTGTAGCCATTGACGAATCTCTTCCCCATCTCCTTCTCCCCTCTCCTATTCTTAGCTCTGGTTCCCACTGTTCTACTGTTATGGGTTCAGCATGGTTAGATTGCACATATGAGTCAGATCATGCAAGATTTGTCTTTCTGTGCCTGGTTTATTTCATTTAACATAATGTCTTCCAGATTCGTCCATGTTGTCACCAATGACAGGATTTTACTTTTTTAAATGACCCAATAGTATGCCATTGTGTATATATACGATATTTTATTTACCCATTCATCCACTGATGGACACTTAGGTTGATTTCATATCTTGATTCTTCATGCTATTGCAGTAAACACTGCAGCTATTTTTTTTGGC
Source organism: Pan paniscus (assembly GCF_029289425.2). Classification (NCBI taxonomy): domain Eukaryota; kingdom Metazoa; phylum Chordata; class Mammalia; order Primates; family Hominidae; genus Pan; species Pan paniscus. The sequence continues at coordinate 68,723,452 of NC_085926.1, read as the reverse complement.
ATATGATTTTATTTCTTTTGGATACATACCAGGTAGTGAGATTGCTAGAACATGAGATAGTCTTCTATTTTTAATTTTTTGAGGAACCTCCATACTGGTTTCCATAATGGCTGTACTAGTTTGCATTCCCACTGACAGTGTATAACCACTCCATTTTCTCCACATCCATGCATATGTTATTTTTTGTCTTTTTGATAATAGGCATTCTAACTGGAGTGAGGTGATGTCTCATTGTGGCTTTCATTTCCCTGATGATTAGTGATGTTGAGCATTTTTTCATATACCTGTTGGCCATTTGTATGTCATCTTTTGAGAAATGTCTATTTAGGTCTTTTGCCCATTTTTCAATGGATTATTTGCCTTTTTTACTATTGAGTTGAGTTTCTTATATATTCTGGATCTTACCCCTTATCAGATGTATGGTTTGCAAATATTTTCTCCCATTCTGCGGTCATCTCTTCACTCTGATTGTTTCCTTTGTTACATAGAAGCCCTTTAGTTAGATGTAATCCTATTTATCTAGTTTTGCTTTTCTTGCCTGTGCTTTGGGGATCTTATATTTTGGAGGTTTTAACAATTGTTAGTCAGTATTCTTATAACAAGTTGTGTGTGCATGTGGGTGTTTGGCTGCTTAAGCAAATCTGAAAAATGTAGCAAATAAAGATTTGATTTTTTTTTAACCTGAAAATAACCTTAGCAGTATAGGAAAAAAAGTACTAAGGATAGAAAATTTATAGATTTTTAGAAATATTTATCAAATGCAAAGGAATCAATTCTTGTACGTGTATGCATATATGTGTGTGCACATATGTATGTGTGATATGTGGAAATATATATATATATATATTTGTATGTATACATATAAGGACTTACCTATGAATGTAAGATACTATGGCTTGAAAATCATCTGTCTGGTTAGATTTTGAAATATATAATCAGATTTATCAAAATTATGCTGGTATATATTTGAAAAATTAACTCCCTCATCTTTCTGTGTCCCAAATTCCACTGTTCAGTTGCAATTACTGCTCTCTTTTTATATATTATATATTAACACCATATTTCTAATCAATATGTATACATTGCAATTTATTGATACATCAACTTTAGATTTTACTTATAACCTCTTGTTAATATATAGTGTTTCCTTTCTTGGATAGTTTTTCTGTTTCTAACTGCTTTATTTGCATGTGTAAATGTTTGTAGCTTATGCATTTTATGAAATTTCCTATTGTTCCCGAGATCATTTCCATTCTGGCTTTCTTTTCTATTCCGGCTTTCTCTTCTATACTGGCTAGTTGAAAAACTGAGTCTGGGGCTTCCTTTCGCCACTCTTTTGAATTGGATTCCTTGATTCCTGGGCCCCATATCTCCCTCTAACTCTACCCTTTTATTTTGCTATAGCATATCCTCTGGTAAATTATTAAATAATTGTGTTAATGAAAATAAAAGTTTTGAGTACAGTACTTGGGTGACAGGTGCACTAAAATCTTAGACTTCACCACTATACAATTCATCCATGTAACCAAAAACCATTTGTACTCCAAAAGCTATTGAAATAAATAAAATATTAAAACAAAAAAATAAAAGTTTTTAGGCAGGATCTGATATATTTGCTAAGTCTCATGCTTTATTGATAGTTTTGTTGGGTGTGGAAATCTTTTTCAGACTTTTAAAAGCATGAGTCCATTGGTTTTTAGCATACAGTGTTAATTTTGATAAATATAATAAAATTGTTTTATTTCTTTTTCCACATGTTAATATTTGTTTCCCTTGGCTTTTCAAAGCTCTCACAATTTTCTTTTTGTTATCCCAAAAAATTTGAATTCCATGAGGAAACACCTTGGTGTAGGTCTGCTCTTCATCCCGTGTTTCTGGGCACTAACTGAATTCAAGTCTTTCTGATCTTGGATATGTATTCTTTCTTTGGTGGTATCTTTACTCTGCTTTTTATAGTTGTTCTTTATCTCTGAAATAGGATTCGGGGACATCTGGATTGTTTCTCTAAGTATTTTCTGTTTGCTTTCATAATTTTCATCTCTTTATCTTTGCTTTTGGAATTTTCTGAGTTTTTTTTTAGGAAAAATTGATTTTACCTATTAAAAAATTAAAGAATGCTTTTGTATTATTGTCTGATTGATTTTTTTATCATAGCATTTGTATTATCTGTACATATGTCTCTCTGAGAAGTATCATAGCAGAAAGGTTAACAGCATTGTTTGAGAATCCTTATTACCTGGATTTGATGTGTGGTATTTTTTTTAAGAGTATTTGACGATGACCTTGTGAAACTTTTGTCTTGTTCCCTTACTATCCCTATTATCAAAGACTTAATGAGATTATATATGTGTGTGTATGTGTGCAGGTGAGTGTATTCATTCTCTATTTGATTTCACATATATAAAACTCATGAGGAAGTACATATAAACTTTAGGTACCTGGCATATTGTAAGTGCTAATCATTATCTCTTTCTCCTTCTCTTTCTCTCCTTTTTGAGTACTACTACTATTATTGGTATGTTTAGGTGCTTTTCTGTTCCTTGTCATTGATTCTCCATTCTCTAGTTCTATCTTTTCTGTTTATTTATTTTGGTCTCTTTCATATTGGGGACTTTCTCCCAGCATTGTACCTTTTTTATGGAAGCATGGACTCTCTGAATATGGATGGGAATGGTGACTAATGGACTTATTTTTGAGTACACTGATGGTCAGCTTAGCCTCTTGCTGTCAGCCCCATGCATTGAAGCACCTATTGAGGTCCTTTAAAGTGAGTCAGTCTCTTCCCCTCAGTATCCACTTCTGCCGGTCTCACTCAGTCAGTCACTCCTAATCCACCTGCTTTCCATCCTCCAAAAGGCTATTAAATGTCTGTCAACAGCTGATGTGTCCACTTCTGTACTTTGCTCTTCTGAGTTCAGATCTTATGTTTTCCTTTTCTTTGGTTTTAGTGGGGTCTTAGGAAAGAGAGAAGATACACACAGGCGGTTACTCTGCCATCTTTAATTAGAATTAGAAATTTAAAAATCAATTGAAATCTGGTACTGCTAAGTGCTATTAAGGAGAGATTCATGGTGCCACATGAGAGTAGCAATCTCATATTTTAATTCTGGACTTAGATACTTAATGATATGTATAGTGTGTAAACAAAAATAGCATTTGTAAGAGAGTTTAACACCTAAAATATTGTTTAGGTTATGATAAAAAAATGCAGCTTATTGCTGGAGCCTATTTTACTTAGGGCTAAAATAGAACAAAATTTCCTAAGGGAAGATGTTAACAATACAAATATACTTTTTATATTTAAAATGTACAAGTAGAAACTTATCACCAATTTCTACATTATACATACAGAGATTTATTTATTTTTGTTCACGAGATGGTCTTGCATACAAATTTAGTAGAAGAACAAATAAGAAATCTATCCAACTGTGGATGAAATGTTGCTGAAATCACAAATGCACATATTGAAAAGGACTTATAAGGACTAAAACAAGTCCTTTTGTTTATTTTTATCTTCTAACTCTCCATTTGGCTTTATTCTAAATATGATATATATAGTTTTTTTTAACAGTTCTTTGAAACTGAACACAAGCAATTTCACTGCTCCTTCTGGCTTCTTTGTCTTTTGGTTAACCACACACTTGGCTGTCACTCTGCTTTTTCAGGGATGCTGGGAAAGGGGGATGATTAGGGTAGAGGGAGGATGCCAGTGAAGGGCAGTGTCAGTGCCCTGCTTGTCAACTGCCTCCAAATGGAGAGTTTTTTGCATTCTTTTCTGTGTCTTTGCAACTATGCTGTCTCAGAAGCAAGGTACTCATTGTGATGGACTGAGCATGGGGAGCCACTTCATTTGATTTCCTCTCCACTAGTGGCCCTGCTGAGTTTGAAACCTTTACAAGCACTAGGCAATAGTAAAACCAGAGCCAGACAAGCAGGAACTGGAGTGCCCAGTACAGTCCATTGCAAGAGGGATGAGAGTCATGATATTTCCCAGTGATCTACAATGAATTGGGCTAAAAAGCCAATTTACTACATATATAAGCACACAGAGAGAGACTTTTCAGAAACACGAGTGATTTGTTTTGCTCAATTATTTTTCTACTGTGATACTCCCTAATATGAAGCATTTCATCTTTTTTCAGCCTATGAAGTTATAATTACTAAGTGACAGTGTATTAGTCAGTGGGGGCTTCTACAAATACCACAGTCTGGACAGCTTAAACAAAATAAATTTATTTTATTATAGTTCTAGAGGCTAGAAGTCTGACAACTTCAAGAAGTTGTTGATCTTGGACCTCTGGCAATTCAGTCTCTGGTGGGGGCTGTCTTCCTAGCTTGCAGACGGTTGTCTTTTTGCTATGTTTTCACATAGCCTCTTTCTCTGTGTGGGTATGGGGAAGAATGAGCTCTCTGATGTCTCTTCTCCTGAGGACACTTGTGCTATCAGATTAGGACCCCACCTTTGTGACCTATTTAACCTTAATTACCCCACTAAAGCTCTTTCTCCAAATACAATCCTACTGAGGGCTAGGGTTTCAACATATGAATTTGTAGGGGACAAATTCAGTACCGTTCATAACACAGTTTGATGGAATATTTACAAAATATAAGTGGATTAGGTTCACTAAGAAGTAAGTTATATCTCAGTATAACATTTGAAAATATATGTTATTTATTTAAATCAACTAACTCTTATAAAGAGGGAGCTATTTGTAGTTCATGTGCATGCATACTTGTGTGTGTGTGTGTGTGTGTGTGTAGTCTGTCATACGTACTAAAGACCGAGGTTTACCTAATGATGAGATCCCCTCAGAGCATTTATTCCATGGTGTTTATCATCTTGAGATATTATGAACCTTCAAATCTATGATATTATTAGAAAAAAAGTGGTAAACAGATAGTAGACTTCTGATTAAGAAAACTGACAAAAGGAAAGTCCTTAGAAAAGGTAGTGTTTTGAGTAGTAAGGGAAGACAGATTTTAAGACTTATTAGAAGTGATGAGCTTGGGAGGTTTTTAGATATCTTAAAAAGTAAGGTAAGCGACTGAGGAATGTTGGTTAGAATATAGTATTTTTTTGTGTTGATTTTTGACCCATTGAATAACTTTTCTTGTAATATCTATTAGAATCGAACAATAATAGTTAATCTCACAAAGACAGAGTGTTCCAAGCAGATGAGAAATTTTCCTTGAAATATATTAAAGTTAGGAAATACATTATATCTTTTGGGTGTAGGAAGAAGGCTCTGAGTGGAAAAGGGAAAGAGAGCTGGGATATAATTCTTAGACTGGATTTTGCTACATGGCTTTTCAGGGGAAATAATGTAATATACTCTAATATATCATCCTCCATTTTACAATTGCCTTTTGCCACATGATCATGGATGTTCACAAAAGCATTCAAGAGCTTCACCAATTTTCCTAAAGGTCTCTCTTTAGGCCTTTGCTACTTAAATCACTCTCTTTTGAATATTTCAGTTGACTTTCTCATCTTCAATTGTTGACCTAAATCTGCCAAATTCTCAGTTAATAGCTATGAATGGTGTTCAAGCAGCTCTCAAACATCACTGTGTCTCAAAAAGAAAAAGGAAAAAAGGAGTCTCGCTCTGTTGCCCAGGCAGGAGTGCAGTGGCATGATCTCGGCTCCCTGCAACCTCCACCTCCTGGGTTGAAGTGATTCTCATGCCTTAGCCACCTGAGTAGCTGGGATTTCAGGCATGTGCCACCACACCCGGCTAATTTTCATAATTTTAGCAGGGACGGGTTTTGCCATGTTGGCTAGGCTTGTCTTGAATCCCTGGCCTCAAGTGATCTGCCTGCCTCAGTCTCCCACAGTGCTGAGATTACAGGCGTGACCCACTGTGCCCGGCCCCAACATCACTTTTATTGACTTCATGAGATTCTTCATCTTTTGTAATATTTGCATCATAGGATATTTTAGACAGTCACTGAGAGATAGACAGACTTAACAGGACAGCACCTGGTGTTGAGTGGGGACTAGTTTTATGGGGGCAAGGCATACTTTATTCTGATGAATTTAAGAAGTGCATAGCAAAAACCATACCCTGCAAATAGACCATCGGCTGTATCAAAAACTGGGGAGAGGAAGACTGTAAATGAGCCATCTATGCTCCTATAAAGCCTTTCCTTTGATGCTCTACCCATTTCCTTCTACCTATTCAGACATCTCTATGAGATTTTGCCCGATAGCATACACATATGTTGCAATTTCCCACATCTTAAAAATCCCGGCTAACATCTGTATATCCTATTGGTGGCATTCTCATTTCTCTCCTTCCCTTGATAACACCATTTCTCAAATAGTCATTATAGTTATTGTCTACAATTTCTCAGTTCTGCTCTCTCTCCAACCCATTCCAATCAAGATTTACCTCCATTCTTCTGCTACATTTTTTTTTTTTTTAAATTAAGGCCACCAATGGCTTTCCCAGCTGTTAACATAGAGGTAATCTTTTTCTTTATCCTGTAGCTACAGTTTTTCCCTCTGGGATTTTATCTAGTCTCATGGCTTTAATACTAGATACATATGCCAATAATGAGCAAATGTCTTTCCTAAAGCCAGATTTCTCTCTTGAACTCCAGAGTTAAATATCTGGACTTCTCTCAGTTACCTGTCTATTTAAGATATGAAATTTAACAACCAAGCTCCTTGTTTTCTCTGGTTTATTTAAGGGACGACTCCATTCTTCTTGTTCAAACCCGAAACTTTGGAGTTAGCCTCTTAACATCCAGAATCTCCACATCTAGAAGCCTCTACTTCCAGAATCCAACCTCTTCTTCCTACCTCCACTGCTACCACATTGGTCCAAGCCACCACCAGCTTTCCAGGGATTACTGTGGCAGGAGCTTGTGTCTCTGCTTCTTCCATCCTTGCCCCTCTTTAATCTGCTCTGATCACAGTAGATTCTTTTAAAATATATGTCACATTAAGTCATTATAAGCTCAAAATATCCAGTGGCTTCTCAGCCCACTTTGAGTAAAAGCCCAAGCCTCTATAATGATCCATGGGGCCCATGTAATCACCCACACACCTTTCATTATCTTTCTGGCATCATCTCCTTATTGTTTCTGCTCTGACACAGCTCTAGTCACAAGGGCATTTCCCCTCAGATTTTGCAAGGCTTTTATCTTTTCAACAGCTTTAATGTCTCACTCAGTACTCAAATGTTAGTTTCTTAGGCTCTTCCTATTTTAAATTGCACCTTTCTTGCTTTGTGTTTTTCCTGTCACTAAAATATGAAAGATCTTCAAGGAAGATGATTTTTTTTTGCTCATTTTGTTCAGTGTTATATTAGCATGTGCTTGTCAAAGAGTAAACATTTAGCAAATAATTATTGAATAAATATGTAATAAAAGCCAAAAGGCATTTGTTCAGTATCTGCAGTGTTTCAAGTAGTTCACTGTGTTCTTTAAGCACTTTATTTAAACTTCATAATTGTCATGTACTACTTACACATGCGAAATACAAGATTGAGAGGCTTAATCAAATTACCTAAGTCTGGAAGCTAGTATTCCAGCTCAGTTCTTTTGACTCTTAAGTTCAGTACCCTGTCTTTTGTTACCAGCAGGTAACGATAAATCCACTTCCATCTTAGGAGAACAGTCAGATAATTCCATTTGGCATCTCTACTTTTTGAGACCACAGGTGTCTCTCTCTTCTACTGTCCTATCCTCAACACCTGGCAGAGGCCCTGGCACATAGTAAGGCCTCAGTGGATATTTGTCTTCACAACTAAACTACCAAGTTTGTCCATCAAATGGCTACTATCGTCTTCTACACTGTGATGTCTTCCTTGATTGAAAGCCAAGTTGGGATAGGGATAGGAGAAGAAAGTTGAGAATTACTAGAGAACTGCAACTAGGAATACTGGGCATGTTCGCCAAGGGAAGCCACTATCCGTGGCCTCATTTTCTGCTTTCATTTCATGAAATCTTGTATTTAGCCTTCTCTTTCCTCTGTTCTGCTCCCGTGGAGAGATAGGCTGAAAATGCCATACAGAAAACCACACTCAAATCAAACAGATGCCTTCTAAGAAGATCAGTGGAGTGTGAGACTTCTCTTTGAGGGTGTATTTTCTAGTGCTGGGCAGGAGGAGGAAGGGGAAAAAGGATTTCAACAAAAGGAGAAGGATGCAAGGGAAATAATAGCATAAAGGAAGTCTCCCTAATCTGATGCTTTCTGTGTCTCTATTAGCTTTCAAGTAGTTTCAGCTGAAGAACTTCTATTGCAGATGTGGTTTTGTATTTTATCCCTTTCACAATAGAAAAGCCCTGTCTGCACTGGGACAAATGGGTATTTTTTCTATTGTTTGAAACTTTTCTTAAAAGTATATTTAATAAGAAAAAATGATATGTATTTAAGCTATTTATTCTTCAGATAAAGTTAATCCATCCTCTATAGCAGTCCTGAAGCAATCAATTTTTGTTGTAAGGATTATCATAACACTTTTAATGGTGTCTACATCAACTATTCTGGTGAATGAGGAAACAGGCATCTCACATGTTACAGCCCTGCCAGTATTTTAAGTCTTCTTTTTTGAACAGAAAATATGCAACCCGATTGCAATTTCAGAAGTGTGGAAAGGAATCGAGTAACAGTTTCAAGTTTCCCCACTTAAAAAATATGTCTCAAAGAGCACCAAGAACAGTCTCTGGCACATAGTATGCTGTACGTAAGAGTTGGTAAAATAAATAGAAATAAGTACCTACCCATCTACCCCCCATCTGCCCACCCAGACAAAGCCAGAAGGGAAGTAGCTTAGCCACTGAAAGGATTAACAGCATGAAGGGGACAGTGTTTTGTTTTTTGCTTTGTCCAGTTTCCCTCCTAGGAGCAGCCCCATTTCTGGATAACGCAGTCTTGCCTGCTCCAATTCACACTTCAAAACTTAAAGTAAACTCCATATGAGAAGTTTCATCTGCAACTTCTCACTTATTGCAGGGGCCTCATGTTATGTTCTCAATATTTAGCTTCAGTTTTCAAGATGGATCGCCACACCATTATGTTCCCCTGCTGTTTTAGAGGAAAAATTCATCTTTGTTTTAAGTGAATTTACTTGAAGTGGCCACTCTCTGGTACCAGGCTTATTGAACAAGGCATCCCCCCTGTACCTTTTTAGAGAATTAAGTTTATAACAAGAGCTGCTAGTTTCTTGTGTTTCAGCTTTCATTTTTCTCCCATCCTACAATACTGTATGTCATACATGGTTGTAAGACATCTGTGATGGTTACTTTTCTGTGTTATCTTGACTGGGCCATGAGGTACCCAGATACTTGGTAAAAATTATTCCCAGTGTATCTGGGAGGATGTTTCTGGATGAGATTAACATTTGAATCAATGGATTGAGTAAAACAGATGGCCCTTTCAAATGTAGGTGGGCCTCATCCAATCTGCTGAGGACCTGAATAGAATAAAAAGGCTGCTCTACCCCTGAGTAAGAGAGAATTCTTCCTGCCTGACTGCCTTTGAGCTGGGATATAAGTCTTTTCCTGCCTTCAGACTTGAACTGAAACACTGGCTTTTGCTGGGTCTTAAGACTGCTGACCTTCAGATGGGAATGACACCATTGGCTCTCCTGGTTCTCAGGCCTTTGGACTTGGACTGAAACTAGACAAATGGCTCTCCTGAGTCCCCATCTTGCAGACTGCATATCTTAGGACTTGCCTACTACCATAATTGCATGGGACAATTCCTTAAAATACTTCTCTTTTTCTCCATGTGTACATCCAATTGGTCCTATTTCTCTGGAGAACCTTAACTAATACAATGTTATAACATGAGCTGCTCAAACAATTATAAGCAGCAATTTCTATGTGCCATTCACACTGGATCCTTATTTTCTGCCATCAGGCTTTGAGCAACTTTAAGTACCTGTTGCCGAGTACCTACCTCCTGTGCCAGGAAATTACAAAGAAATAAAAATATATCCTTATTCAAAGATCATAGTTGTATTAGTTCATTCTTATGCTGCTAATAAAGACATAGTAATTTATAAAGGAAACTAGGTAATTTATAAAGGAAAAGAGGTTTAATGGACTCACAGTTCCACAAGGCTGGGGAGGCCTCACAATCATGGCAGAAGGCGAAGGAGGAGCAAAGTCACGTCTTAACGTGGCAGCAGGCAATAGTGTGTGCAGGGGAACTCCCTTTTATAAAACCATCAGATCTCATGAGACTTATTCACTATCACAAGAACAGCACGGGAAAGACATATGCCCATGAGTCAATTACCTCCCGTCAGGTCCCTCCCATGACATGTGGGAATCGTGGGAGCTTCGATTCAAGATGAGATTTGGGTGGGGACACAGTCAAACCACATCAGTTGTCCACTGTCACCAAAACACAAATTTCTAAAAAGACTGTATGGAATCACACAAACACTGTCATCAAATAGAAAAAGATGTGGTCAGTGGGAAACTGAGCTATGTCCCATGAGTTGCTGAGGTGGAGATGCCATTTTTGGCTCTACTTGGTAAAATACAAGCTATAAAGCAAGAGGGGAACCTTTCCTTCATCTTTTGGTTTGAATCTCACCTCTTCTCAATCTCTAGTTATGAGGCCCTGGGTGAATTAGTTAATTTCTGTACATTTTCTTAAAGATAAAATCGGAGTAAAAAACAGTACCTACCCCATAGCATTTTTATAAGATTGCACAGGATATTTGTAACAACAAAAAAAATTCAAACAGTACCTAAAACCTGTATTTTATCAAATCTAAGATGCCATCAGTTGTGAGATATAACACTATAATGTGTATTCCTAAGAAGGAAAAGCAGTGTCAATTATAATTGTAAGGTGCTATTAGTTATGTCACCTCCTGATGTGTTAGAAGGTGAAAAAATATGTATCTTAAAATCAGTGAAATACAAGAGTTGGTGCTGTATAAATAAAATTCTGGATCAGGCAAGCTGATAATTCAGGGCACTGTGGCCCAGTTCCAAGTTTGAATAGAAAATAATCCATTTGTACTTGTGGATGGTTATATAGCAACAGAGTTCTAAGTAAATCATAGCATTACTGAACATCCAGATCATTTCTTGACTGCTCCAAGAAGTTGCTGACACATATATTTTTCATTTTCTTCGTGGGGTTTAAAGCTGCTTTCATTACAGACTCTCAAGGGTCATTTAGTAATCTAACCAAGGCATGATGGTTTGTTATGGACTGAATGTATCCTCTCAAAATTCATATGCTGAAGTCCTAACCCCAAATGTGATTATATTTGGAGAGAGGGCCTGTGAGGTGGTGATAAAGAGTAAATGAGGTCATTTAAGGGCATGGCCTTAATCTGACAGGACTGGTGTCCTTATAAAAAGAGGAAGAGACACCAGAGCTTGTTCTGTCCTCCATGTGAGGACACAGCAAGAAGGTGACTGCAAGCCAGGAGGAGAGCGCTCACCAAGAATTGAACAGGCTGACATCTTAAGTTTGGACTCTGTCTCCAGAGCTGTGAGAAAATACCTTTCTGTTGTTTAAGCCACCCAGTCTATGGTATTTTGTTATGGCAGCCCAAGCAGACTGAGACAATGACCAATGGGAGGACATTTCCTGAGAGGTAACTGTGAAAGAATCATCCTGGCCCCTGCTCATGGCTAGTCATTAGCTGTCAGGGAATGTTTGACTGAAAGTTGCTGATTTGCATTTGGAAACCAAAGACAGGATCTCCCCTCCAACCTTTCCCAGCCCTTACTTTTCTGCTCACTCAGTGCTAAAGTTTCATACTACTTTACTGACATTATAATTACTATTTATTTAATTTTACAATTGTATACAACTACCTATGGGAAATCAATGCTCTTGTTATGAACATTTAATTAGGTTTATCATTTAAATCACTTCTCCATATTCATGCTTTCTTAAGTAGTAGATTGAAAACTTTCTCTCTTGCTGGTAGTTTGATTCTCTGGGTACTGGTTCTGTCTGTGCATTTTACAAATGAAACTTCGCCTTAGCATTCGTTCTCACCAGTAATTGAATTTTCCTGCCATCGACGTTGAAGATGGCATGTCAGGGATGGTCCAGAAAACATTCAGAATAATATCGAGGTTATTGTTTGGAAAGCCTGTCTTTATGGATAAAAAGTCTGAATCATGGAATATTTTTAAATTGGTTTTATTTTGAAACACATGCACCAGCAGAAACCAAGCAAAGCATTAACCAGTGGGAATCCTCAGGGAAACCTCTTTTAATGAGTAGATGAAATTGCTTACAATTCACACAACAATTTATATGTAAATAGATGTATCTGAAAATCATGAACACACTTGAGGGTACTTGAAAAAGTTGTCTTTCCTTAATAATTTCTGAACAGAACCTTTACAGTCTCGTTTATGTTATTTTTATCAGAGCAAAGGTAAGTCTCCCCAGCTGGGTATAGCCAGAGTTGGTGTATTAGTTATCCACTGCTGTGTAACAAATTACCCCAAATCTTGGAAACCTAAAACAATCAACAGACATTATTATCTCACACACAGCTTCTGCACACCAGGAATCTGGGAGTGGCTTAGCTGGGTGGTTCTGGCTCAGGATTTCCCATGAGAGTGTAGTTATGCTGTTGGCTGGGGCTGTAGGATCCACTTCCACACTTATCCATGTGACCAATGGCAGTAGACTGTAGTTCCTGGCTATGTAGGCCTCTGCATAGGGCTGCTCACAACATGGTTTCCCCAGGACAGATGATGAACATGTGAGTGAGCGTGCCATTGTCTTATCACCTAATCGTGTACATGGCAAACCATCACTTCTGCTGTGGTATGCTGTTGTCACACAGACCAACTCTGGTTTAATGTGGGAGGGGCCTGCACAAGGAGTCTGTTTGCAAGTTTACTGACTCGGCTATTGTCAGGACACTTCAGTTTCTTACTACCTGGGCCTGTCTGTAGGGCTGCTCATGCCAGGGTTTCCCCTGAGTGAGTGATCTGAGGGCCTGGAGATGACAGCCACCTAATTTTGGACTTGACAAACCAGCACATCTGCTGCATGCTTTTGGTCATATAGACCAACCCTGGTGCCATGTGGGAAGGGGCTGCACAAACGTGTGAATACTTGGTGGTGAGGATGACAGGGGAGCATCTTAGAGGGTGGCAGCCACAGTTGACATGTGACCTAAGCCATGCCAGTCAGATGCACCCTTTCCTAGAACTGACACATGGAGCAGAATGGCAGGTTCAGAGTGGAATTACTCACTCAGGTCGAGCCATGAGAGTAGTTCCACTTATGGTTAGCTACATTCACTCTTTGTTCTACAAACTCCTGATCTTCCAGTAAAGTTTCTTTGCATTAAGTTAGCTCAAATCAGTTTCTGTTGTTCTAACAAAAGACTCCTGATAAATGGATTCCAATGTAAATTACCCTTAAGTACATGTGCAATACAGAAACTACTTTATCACAGGATGATGGAATTCAGGTGGTTGGTGATGGGAGATATAAATACAGAGTTGTTGGGAGAGTAGCAAGAAACTGTGGTGCTAGATTGGAATCGGAGATGTCGATGTGCCTGCACACATACTTCCTTGACCTATTTGCTGAAAGGGCCTGAATCACTCCCTAGTTGTGATGAGTAAACCTACACATTGAGATTCGGGTTTCTAAGTCGGATGCCCCACAAAAAGTCATCAAGGATTCTTGAAGAAATTATGGGGGGCAGGGAAAATACCAGGTAAGTCTGGAACATCTTGAGGGTCAGAAGGTTAGTAAATTCTCAAAGAATGATGAGAATATGACACAGCTCCTCCTGCCTAGATCTGGGACAATTTGAAGGGTCTCCTCCTCCCCAGATATGGGACGATTTGAACATTAACATAGAATCAGTTTTACAACTATCATATTGATAATTGATTCAGGTGGAAATCATCAATGGGTACTAAAACTAGTAGGTGACAGTTTGATAAAGAATGGGATATATTCATAGTCTCACTAATATATCTCCCTCAAAATGCTTACTAATATAAAGGGAAAAATAATACCTTTACAATGGAGAAGCCTGACAGATACCATCCTAACCATTTAATTAAAGGTAGTAGCACTGATAATGGGATGAAAGGACATTGGGTGTTTCCTGATATGATGCACTGAGAATATAGAATCACTTCTGGGACAATCTGCTAAAAATGCATTGCTTGAATCTAATCAAGAGGAAGCGTCACACAAATCCAAGCTGAGGGACATTCTGCAAAATAATTGGCATGTAACTCTTGAAAAATGTCAAGGTCAAGAAAGAAAGACTGAGGAGGAGTTTCTGAATAAAGGAGGCTAATGAAATGTGACAACTGAATGCAATGCATGCACCTTGGTTGGATTCTGAGCAGGGGGAAAATAGCTATAAAAGGCATTATTGGGACATTGGCAAAATTTGAATATAGATTGTACATTACATAGTAGCATTGTATCATCAGATTTTCTATCTTTAATCATTATGTAACCTTATGTCTTTGTTTTTAGAAAATACACAGTGAAGTATTTAGGGGTAAAGGGGCATCATGTCTGAAATTTACTCTCAAATGGCTTAGAAAAACATGAGAGAGTGAATGATAGAGCAAATGGGGCCACATATTAACTGGTGAACCTGGGTGAAGTCTGTTACAACAGCAATTGCCAACTAATAACAAAGTACCACACATTTAGCCCAATGTTTCTGCAGGTCAGAAGTCTAGCACTGCCTGGCTGGATTCTCTGCTCAGCGTCTCACCATTGGGTTAAATTCAAGGTAGCAGCAGGCTGCATTCCTTTATGGGGAGGCTCTGGGGAAGAATCAGCATCCAGGCTCACTCTGGTTATTGGCAGTTCTTGAGGTTGTAGGACTGAGATCTCCATTTCCTTGACATGTGGCCCCTCCATCTTCAAGCCAGCAATGGCACCTGGACCTCTTCATCTGTCTGCTTTTCAGGGCTCATTTGAGCCCTGAATGGCCTGACCTGGATAATCCAGGCTACGCTCCCTCTCTTAAAATCAACCAGTTGGCCAGTCACGGTGGCTCACACCTATAATCCCAGCACTTTGGGAGGCTGAGGCAGGCAGATCACTTGAGGTCAGGAGTTCGAGACCAGTTTGGCCAACATTGTGAAACTCTGTCTCTACTAAAAATATAAAAATTACCTGGGCATGGTGGCACATACCTGTAATCCCAGTTACTCGGGAGGCTGAGGCAGGAAAATCGCTTGAATCCAGGAGGTAGAGGTTGCAATGAGCTGAGATCGTGCCACTGCACTCCAATCTCAGTGACAGAGTGAGATTCTCTCTCAAAAAAAAAAAAAAAAAAAACTCTATCAATCTCAGTCACATCTGCAAAATCTCTTTTATCATGTAATTAATATGTCATAACCATGAGTGTGACCCCAGGGGTTGAGGATCCTGGAGGCCTCATTTCTGCCTACCACAGGTTCACAGAAGCTTTTTGCACTCTTCTCACCACCTTTATATAAATTTGAAATAATATGTTATCAAAATAAAATGTTACAAAGACTCATAAGCATAGCACAGGAAGTTGGAAAATGTCATCATAGCATCATTTTGGTTTTGGTGGTGTCATTTCCTTCTAACAGCACTGGGTTTGTTTTTCTCCCCCATTACCAACTAGGTCACCACCAAATCAAGCAAGGGACCTGTGAGGTGGTCGCCGTGCACAGGTGCTGCAATAAGAACCGCATAGAAGAGCGGTCACAAACGGTCAAGTGCTCTTGCTTCCCGGGACAGGTGGCGGGCACAACTCGGGCTCAACCTTCTTGTGTTGAAGGTAAGACCTCTCTGGTCAGCATCTCTGGTATTTCAAAAAGGCCAAAACCCACCAGGAATTTCCCTACTTTACTGTCTTTGCAACCCAAAGAAACCTAGGGTTGCTTTGAGATCAGTGTCAATCCAAAAATGTACATAAATACAACTCCAAAAATGTCTTGATGGTAAGATATGCCTTCAATAATGTCCCACAAGGGGTACCAATGGGGAGTTATATTGTAGGGCAGTTGGGAAGATGTGCTTCAATTCCTTTTACCCACCTGTCTCCAAATCTCACTCACCAAAGCAATTGTTTCCTCTGATGCCCTGTTCTCCTTCCTCTTATACTCTCTACTCAAAATTAGCAGCATGACTTTCTCACTTCATGCTTGGTGTTATATGTTAGTATCCTGTCTTTTATTTCTAGTTTATCATTTTAACAGACATTTATAGGACAGTCTCTTTGGAACAACTTCCCTGGGAATAGTTTGGAATCATGTATCATTCATTTGTAATCTCCAAATCCCCTAGCAGAGTGCTGTGCCAATAGTTAAAAAATATATATGAATGTTGATGGTTGTAGGTGGAGGCCTGGGATTGATTTCTTTTGATACCCCTGGCTTCTTCCAGCAGACGCCGTGTTAGAAGCAAGTGTCAGTCCCCAGGGGAACAAATACATGGGGTTAGTCCTGTAGCAGTTGCTCTGCAGTGTCACGAAACCTCCCTGAAAATGAACATTTCCAGTCTCATTTGATGCATGTCTAAAAGTCAGCAGTTAAAACACACACACATTCTTAACTCCAGATCATATTGCACAGTGAACAAGAACGGCTGATTTACCTGCATCCCATTCCCCCTACCAAACACACATATAGACATATACAACTATATGGGCTCTGTGGTTACAGTGGTATATCTCCAGCTGGGGAAGTCTAATGTATTTATCATCTCTATTAATTGAATCCAAATCACATCACAACCATTCTTTCTGCTGGCTATCTCTCAAATCAGCCCACTTTTCTCCATCCCCACTGCTACGTCCACAGTCTAGGGGCCACCCTTAGATCTTGCTGAGTGTGCCACACCTCTCCTTCCACTTTCAGTCCTGTACCCAGAATGATCTACACAAACAGAATGGATTATGTCACTCCCATACTGAAAACCACACTTTAGTGGCTTCCCACTCTCTTTAAGATAAACTCCAGGAGTTCTTTACCATGGCTTGCCGAGCCCTGCAAGATCTGTGTCTCAGTTCTCTTTCAAGTACTCTACCCTAGGCAATCCAGAGTTCTTCCCATTTCTTTTCATTTCTGCACATTACTAATTTATATCCCTTGCCTGAATCATTGCCCTCCTCCCCATGAGACACACCTGGTCTGCTTAATTCTTCTTATTCTCCTTTCAAATCTCTTGTAAGTTCTTGCATCACCCTGGACTTCCAGTTCATGACATTCATCCTATGTTATTGTAAAAACGTATGCCTTCCAGTTAGTACGTAAACAGCTTGTGGATGGGGATGTGGTCTCTTACTTTCATCTTTCCCCATTGGCTGGCCCACGAACAACTTTTAGTACAGTGGAGAATGGACTTTGCTAATCACAGATTGCTCTCTACAGACAATATGTTTGCTTGCCTCTGTAGGCCTTAAATGTCTTCTAACAAACTCTTTTTATATTGTCTAACCCAGAATAATGTTTTACAATATTCAAAGCACTTTTATTGGTACCTAAAAAGTACTGATAGGGCAGTGATGACTATTAGTATCTTTATCTTAGTAAAGAAAATGTGAATACCTTACCGCAAACTATCTTGTTTTAAATTGTATGTATGGGCAAATCCCCTTTGGCCACCACCCTAGAAGTAACTGCATTTATCTGTTTGGTCAATATATTTTTCTGTATATCTGTGTATTTGGAGATAGGTTTGTAGAAAACAGTGGTAGATTTCAATATGAGTGTGTGTTTTACACAAATGCTATCACATTGGATATTTCACGCATCCTGCTTTATTCCTATCAGTATTAGGTTGCAGAAATCTTTGTGTGCTGGTACATATTGATCTAACTGGGTGTTTTCAATTGCTCCATAGCATTCCATGTATGGATAGGCCATAATTATTTAGCCATTCGTCTTCCCTTTTAAAAATAATGATAGGGTCTTGCTCTGTCATCTAGGTTGGAGTGCAGTGGCATGATCATAACTCACTGCTGCCTTGAACTGCTGGGCTCAAGCAATCCTCCTACCTCTCCCTCCCAAAGTGTGGGGATTACAGGTGTGAGCCATTACACCTAGCCACCATTCCTTTATTGATGGACATTTTGATTGTGTTTATGGCAAAACAAACAGACTCTCAGGTTAACTAAATGGTTTCCCTAGTGTCACAGGATCAGTGATACGGACCAGTCCTGGAGCATCTGAGCAGAGTCTATGCAGTGCTGTCTACTAAAATGTTCTGTGATGATGCACATGTTCCCTCTCTATATATTTATGGACATAACCTGTGTAGATAGATATCTATATGTGATGATATATATGTCTAGTGTGGCTAGTAGCCATTAGCCACCTGTGGCTATGGAGCATTTGAAATGTGGCTAGTGTAAATTTAGATTTAATAGGGACTTGTGGCTTAAAGCTTCACATTGGAAAGTGCAGGATATGCTTGATGTAAACATGTAACTTGAGTGTAACATTTGTGGTCAGAGAGTGCCAGTACCCTGAAAGGTGAGATTGTGTCTTTCAACTTGTGTCTCCTATACCTAACATTGTCTGGCAAACAGTCGGTGTTCAATAAATGTTTATTGGATCAAAGTCACTGAGAAGTGTAGGAAGTTTAAGCTTTGGTTGGGATGTATGTCTGATTTCATCTCTCTTTGATCTCTTCCTTATCTGAATATGTTTCCATTAGGGCTTTTTAGCTTTACCTGCTTAATCTTTATCTCATAATAATTATGCAGTATCATGCCCTAATTGGAATGTGAGAAGACCTATTCTCTGCTGATATGTTCCTCTTATCTTATTTGTCAATAAGAATAGAAAGGATCTAAAATATAAAATTTACCTGAATTTACATTTAAATTAAAACAAAGGCAAGAAGATGTTGGCATGGGGCATTAATTAATGCCGACATAGAAACTGGAATATCCTTTTGCATTTCTGTTAATCCACACCACAGATAATTATCTAGTGTTTTCATTGCTTTTCTATAAAACCATAGATTATATTATATAAACAGGGAAAATAATTAGCTGTTCCCCTTCTGCCAAACTTTTTTATTATAATTAACTTATGAAACCTCCCCTGAGTTATTGAAGTGGGTCTTTAATATACATTGGCGATTTGGGAGACGGGACAGGGAATTATTTGATTGTGAGACTGTGGTTACTTGGGTCCTGAAACAGACAGCTATTCAGCTGGTAAGCATTCTTCTTTGTGAATTTTTGGGTGGCATATACAGGTCTGTTTTATGGTGGAAACTATATTCTACACATTTATCAAAATACTGCTCTATAGAGATAATGCTGAATGGTTTTATGATAAAATGAGACAAATGTGTAGTACAAGGAAGTTTATTTTGTCAAAATGGTTTCTAAATATTGGGTTTAAAAGATTAATAAAAGCTCAGAAATGGAAAGTTGTTACTTTTCAAAGCTATTTAAAAAATTTTTTGATGCCCCAATTTCTATCACTTTTTTTTTTTCTTTTTGAGACGGAGTCTCGCTTTTTTGCCCAGGCTGGAGTGCAGTGGCGTGCTCTCTGCTCACGGCAACCTCTGCCTCCCGGGTTCAAGTGATTCTCCTGTCTCAGTCGCCCGAGTACCTGGGACTACAGGTGCGTGCCACCATGCCTGGCTAATTTTTTTGTATTTTTAGTAGAGACGGGGTCTCCCCATGTTAGCCAGGATGGTCTCGATCTCCTGACTTCGTGATCCACCCGCCTTGGCCTCCCAAAGTGCTGGAATTACAGGCATGAGCCACTGCACCCGGCCCACTTTTTCAAGATGTCAATTCATTTAGTTAAGAAGGAGAGTTACTGTGTGGACTGCAGACAAGTTTCATGGCTTTATGGGCTGTGTGATGAGACATAGGGTCTGTCTTTACAATGTGTTTTCACTGGGCTTGTTCTCCTTCCACTTAAAACGTATTTTTCTCAGTGCAGACACATGAATGACAGAGAGGATTTTGCCAAAACACTTTGGGAGTTGGGAGGATATGTATATTGCATATGTTGGTTCATTCATCATTTTAATTTGGCACCTTTGTGCCTGACCTTCCCTAGATGCCAGATGGAAGCATGATAAGGAGACTCAGGTCCTGGTTTCAAGGAACTCAGAGTTTACTAGTTCAGAGAAACAAACTTTTATTAATGAAGGACTCAAAGGGAGAACAGGGAGGTGGTCAGGGATGCTGCCCCTTGAGAAGCAGTGAGTCTGAATTTAGTAGGTAGAAGGATATGATGGTGGAGGGAGTCAGGGAACAAGGCAGCACAAAGCATATGAGAGTGAGTGGGGCTAACTCGGGAACTAGAAGTAGCTTGGTCTGGCTTGGAAAGGTAAAAGGACCCTTGATGTGAGAGGCCTTAGAATAAGTCAAATTTTAGGATTTAATTCCTGCCTTCTGGGAATTTGTGTTTTAAGAGAGTGTGCCAATAAGAAAGAGTATGAAGTATTATGAACAAAATTTATGTAAAGCACTGTAAGATTCCAGAGAAGGAAAAATGTGATGCCTAAATTTGACAGGTCACCTCGTCAGCATAGGTTTCATGGTGAGGTGACAATCAGTCAGGATTTGTGTGTGCGAGTATGCATGTGTGTGTATTAGTCTCACGCTGCTAATAAAGACATACCCGAGAATGGGTAATTTATAAAGCAAAGGAGGTTTAATGGACTCACAGTTTCACGTGGCTGGGGAGGCCTCACAATCGTGGTGTAAGGTGAAGGAGGAACAAAGGCATGTCTTACATGGCAGCAGGCAGGAGAGTGTGTGCAAGGGAACTGCCCTTTATAAAACCATCAGATCTTCTGAGATTTATTCATTATCACAAGAACAGCATGGGAAAAAAAACCCACCCCCATGATTCAAATACCTTGCACCAGGTCCTCCCATGAAACATGGGGCTTGTATGAGCTACAATTCAAGATGAGATTTGGGTGGGGGCAGAGCCAAACCATATCAGTGTGTGTGTTTGAGAGAGAGAGAGAGAGAAAAAAAACTCACAAGTGGGTGTGCAAAAACTTTAAATTCATGGAATTGCCCATGGTAGGGGCAGGAAGGAAGACATAAAATAGAGGTGGCCTGGTGTTTATCATGGATTAGAATTATTTTCCTAAGTAAGAGCTTTGAGCAGGTCTGATGAACTAGCACAACCTCTCGTTTTGAGTTAGTATGCCTTCAAACTGTAGATCAGTTTCTCAACCAGGGGCGATTTTGCCCCCTTGGGGATATTTGACATTGTCTCAAGACAGCTGGGAGAGGGTGCTACTGGTGTGTAGCATGTAGAGGCGGGAAGTGCTGCCTTACATCTTAGAATGCACAGGATTGACCGCCACGATAAAGAATTAACAAGGTCCAAATGTCAATGACATTGAGGTTGAGAAACCCTGACTTAGAGGTTTCCAATGTATGTGGATATGCTTGTGTGGGTCTGCTTTTAGTAGAGAGGACAAACATAGATTCTAAAAGATCAGTGTATGTGTACTCATGCACTGACTCGGTACTCTGTGTACTTTGTGGAACTAACAATATTGTGTTACTTGCAGAATGTGTGAACAAGTAAGATTCCTTGTAAAAAATGGTTAATGCTCTAACTACTGCTCTTATGCCTGTTAGCTGGGTCAAGTTGGTATGGCTTCTTTTCTTAACAAGAAATATAAAAGTTAATGGCTTAATTTTTAAAGAACACAGAGTCTTGAAATAATAATATGATTGAAATAACTGAAGACACAAAGTGTTAAAATCTTGGAGCATAGTCTATAAAGCATATATTCTAGGAAGATGTTTTCTTAATTTTTCTGTTCATAGTTGCAGTAGAAACATACATTTTTCTTTAGAATATCTTTCACCATGTGTATTAGGGTTCTCTAGAGGGACAGGACTAATAGGATAGATGTATATGTGAAGGGGAGTTTATTAGGAGTATTAACTCACACAGTAACAAGGTGAATTCCCACAAGTGGCTGTCTGAAAGCTGAGGAGCCGGGAAGCCAGTCCTAGACCCAAAACCTCAAAAGTACGGAAGCCAACAGTGCAGCCTTCAGCCCATGGCTGAAGGCCTGAGAGCCCAGAGCCCCTGGGAAACCACTGGTGTAACTAACTCCAAGAGTCCAAAAGCTGAAGAACTTGGAGTCTAATGTTTGAGGGCAGGAAGCATCCAGCACGGGAGAAAGATCTGCTCCTCTGCCTGCTTTTATCCTAGCTGTGCTGGCAGGTGATTAGATAGTGCCCACCCAGATTAAGGGTGGGTCTGCCTTTCCTTGTCTACTAACTCAAATGTTAATCTCCTTTGGCAACACCCTCACAGGCATACCCAGGAACAATACTTTGCATCCTTTAATCCAATGAAGTTGACACTTAATATTAACCATCACACCATGTAAATACAGCTAAACTAGATCAGCAAGTAAGAATCCAACTCATGAAAAGTAAGCATGTTCTTGGTTATTATAATTTGAAGTCTGGCTTATCTAAGTAACTGTATGAATACATAATTGTGTTCTGTTTAACTGAGTGATGTTTATTTGGGAAAAGAATACAAAATAAAACTCATTTTATACAACAGAGAGTAAGGAAAATGTACCGAGAGTAAGGAAAATGTACCAGAAGCAAAACAGCTAATTATCACATGAAATTTTCACCTCGACAACAGCATTATAGAATATAGCAGTTGCTACCACAAAACCAGGGAGGGCTTCACTGTCTTTATTTTTTTCTTTCTTTCTGCATAAAACTGGAAATTCATTACAGGTTGGCAGCTTGAAGATAGGGGTATTATGTGTTTTCATAAGTCAGGAAGCATGGGGCTTTTAAACGAATTTTATTTTAAAAATAGAAGTGACAAGACACTTTCTCATTTAAAGTGTATTATGATATTTTGTAACAGGAAAAAAATATCTATGCCTCCTACAAACTTATTTTCCTGTGGAGACAAGGCTCAGTAAAGTGGGCAGATGTTCTCACCAGTAACTTTAATAAAATCCTACTTCTGAGTCCTTTGTCCCTGCTAGTGAGGCTGAAGGTGCACTGGAAGCTTAAATTTCCTGGCTATTTAATCACCTTATTCTCTGTCAGGTCGAGCCCTCAGTGGGTTCTTACCTTTGCTGTCAGTTTTTAGTCAATCCTTAACTCATAACGGAATTTGCAATGTGTCTTTTGATTATTGTGGTGTTTCCTTCTACGTCTGTCATTCCTGAGAGCACTTGCCATAAAGCCTTTCACAAAGAAACTCCATCATGGGTAACACATTGACCAATGGGGCACCTCACAATGTATTCTTCTGTGAGATAGGAAAATATGTATTTGCAAATAGGACTCCTTTACATTTCAGGGCAGCTTGCTATTTTAAGGAATCTGAAGCAAATCTGTTTTTAGAAGAAAGCATCACTCCATATTTTCCAATTAAATGAAAAACCTGGTAGATAATCTCATAAGAGTTCTGGCTTGGTCTTTCAGGTTTCCTTTTTAAATTTTTTTATTTAAATCCCTAAACACTAGGTAAATGCTGATTTTTTTTCCTGTAGTTAAGAAGTGGCATAGTGTTCTGTGATATACATCCGGATCTGTCATTTTTATTTTCCCCTCCAGCTCCTTTTCTAGGTTTTGGCATCAGAAGTACCTTGTGTCCCCATGGGTTCAGTAAGTAAGTGCTGGCTGGCATTTATCTGCTGAAAGGTTGAGATTATCTGATTCATTCTTTTTCTCTGCAGGGAATTTATTCCGCAATTTCTCACTTCACTCCCACCTCAGTTGCTCTTCTGTTTTAGAGTTCGTTCTTCTCAAACTCTTCTGGCACCCAGTTTTGTCTACCTTATTGCACTTATTGGCTCAGACTCCTTCCCTGGCTGTCTGCTGCTGAGAGACCCAAGTCTAATCTTGAATTTTCCTCGAGAGCCCCTAATGGTTCCTTCCCAGACACCCTCCTAATCTGGGTGTCCAGGGCTTCCCTGACCATCTCTCACTTCAGCCACATGCGTCTGCTGGCTTCCAGGTGGAACCGTCACTGTCACTCCTGTCTTCAATTGTGGACCTCTGGCCACCTGTCAAGACTGCTTTTGAATCTTTCATGAAACTCTGATACCTTCCCAAAGTACACGGGTTCTCACTCCTGAATGGAAGAAAGTTAGTCTGAGGAAGAGTTTTGAAGACAAAGTATTTTAAATTCAGCTCTAATTCTATGTAAATACAACTAAGCTCTGTCAACATTTGTGTAACTTTTCTAGTCCTGCAGATGGTATTTTAAATTGAGGTCTGGGGACCATCTCTTATTTATTTTTATATCCACTTGGAACCAATCTGTGGTATTCAGACAAGAATGAGTGGTCAACACTATGAGTATAGTAAAACTCTATGTAGTACTTCCTAATCTAAAATATTATTGTAAATTGTGATACAGTAGAAAGACTACTGGATAGAGAAGAAGAGAATCTAGATTCTAGTACCACCCTCCACCCCTTTACTAACTCTGAGGGAAGCTCTGGTTTTTATTTGTGGTACCATCTGGCTCCCCTTTCTGGCTTCTGAAGGTTGTTGGGACAATCAAAAGAGAAACAGTAAGGAGAAGTGCTTTGAAAGTGACACAGCTCCATGAAGTTGCAAGGGGAAATTGTTATGATATTTGAGGCTGCAAAGAATATAACTTTTTTTTTTTCTTTTTTTTTTTTGAGACAGAGTCTTGCTCTGTCACCCAGGCTGGAGTGCAGTGGCACGATCTCGGCTCACTGCAACCTCTGCCTCCCGGGCTCAAGTGATTCTTCTGCCTCAGCCTCCTGAGTAGCTGGAACTACAGGTGCACACCACCATGCCCGGTGAATTTTTGCATTTTTAGTAGAGGCGGGGTTTCATCACGTTGGCCAGGCTGGTCTTGAACTCTTGACCTCAAGTGATCTGCCCACCTAGGCCTTCCAAAGTGCTGGGATTACAGGTGTGAGGCACCATGGCTGGCCAAGAATATAACTTTATTAGGCTTTACCTGCTATGTACATCCATCCCAGTTTAGTGGCAGTCTCTGGCACAATAAATAACCAATTTGGCTAGATTCCTTTCTTGGTGTTGGCAATGCCTGATTTAAATAACAAGTGGTTACCCTAGATCACAAATCCACCTGACTTAGGTACTATTTGTTTTGATGGATATCACTAGATAGTAGCTCAGTATATTCGGCCAGAATCAGGGACAATGTGGCCACTTGTGGAGAAGATTCTACAATGTCTGGCCCCTTCAGTGGATAATGAAATTGTCCTGTGCTCTCATCATGCCACATAGTGTTTGTCTGGGGAACTGTTTGAATGCACTGGCTTCCTCCTTCCATACAAGGATTTGTTTCTAGTAGATGCATAAGGGAGGGAGGTATGAATATAAGCTTTAGCACTTGGGCTCTAGCATTAGACTGCCTCTCTTCAAGAGCTTGTTTGACTGTTTTCAGACTCTGTGACCTTGCCCTAGTCACTTAAGGCCCCTGGACCTCAGTTTTTTCATTTCGATGAAGTACAGGATAATGTTTTTAAAAATATTTTTTATTTCAAAAGGTTTTGGGGAACAAGTGGTTTTCTATTACATGGGTAAGTTCTTTAGTGGTAATTTGAGATATTGGTGCACCCCTCACCTGAGCAGTATACACTGTACCTCATGTGTAGTCTTTTATCCCTCACCTCCCTGCCCTGAAAAATAATTTTTAACCTCAGGTTTGTAGTGAGGTTTAAATTAGAAAATGCAGGAAGGAAATTAGCAGGGTGCCTGGCCCTCAATAAAAAGTAGCTGTTAGGATTTGTAAAGCTTTGTTTGAACTAGAGTTTCTGACTTCACAGGCAGCATAGTTTGAGTCAAACCTATCAGGAAAGTCTTCAGGGCTTCCTATGTATAAGACTACGTTGCCTGCAAAGAAAATTTAACTTCTTCCTTTCTAATTTAAGTACCTTTTTAATTTTTTTCTTGCCTGCTTGCTCTAAGACTTTTGGTACTCTATTGAATAGAAATGGTGAGCGTAGATATCCATGTCTTGTCGTATATGACCTTTATTATGTTGAAGTACATTCCTTCTGTATAAAATTATCTTTGTTGAGAGTTTTTATCATAAAGGGATGTTGAATTTGGTCAAATGATTTTTCTGCAGGAGATGACCATATGATTTTTATCCTTCATTCTGTTAATGTGCTGTATCACATTTATTGATTAAGCATTCTTGCAGCCCAAGGATAAATCCCATTTAATCATAGTGGAGTATCCTCTTAATGTGCCGTTCAATGCAGTTTGCTAGTGTTTTGTTGAGGATTTTTGATCTATGTTTATCAAGGATATTGGCCTATAATTTTCTTTTTTGTAGTGTCCTAATCTGGCTTGGGCATGAAGGTTATGCTGGCGTTATTAAATGAGTTTGGAAGTGTATTCTCTTCTTCGATTCTTTGGAAGAGAAAGTGGAGAGTTTTTTTTTGAGACGGAGTCTTGCTCTGTCACCCAGGCTGGAATGCACTGGCGTGATCTCAGCTCACTGCAAGCTCCACCTCCCGGGTTCACACCATTCTCCTGCCTCAGCCTCCTAAGTAGCTTGGGACTACAGGCACCCACCACCACGCCTGGCTTTTTAAAATTTTTAGTACAGATGGGGTTTCACGTTGTTATCCAGGATGATCTCGATCTCCTGACCTCATGATCTGCCTGCCTGGACCTCCCAAAGTGCTGGGATTACAGGCATGAGTCATGGCACCCAGCCAAGTTCTTCTTTAAATACCAGGTGCTAATAAATTCAGTAAAGCTGCAGAATACAAAATCTACATCCAAAACTCAGTTGCATTTCTCTAGCAATGAACAATCCAAGAAATTAAGGAAACAATCCTATTTTTATAATAGCATCAAAAAATATAAAACACTTAAGAATCAATTTAACCAAGGAGGTAAAAAAATCAGTACACTAAAAACTGTAAGACATTAATGAAAGAAACAGAACAATATCCTGTGTTCGTGGATTGAAAAAATATTGTTAAAATGTCCATACTCTCCAAAGCAATCTACAGATACAATCCCTAACAAAATTCCAGTGGCATTTTCCACAAAGATAGAAAAACAGTCCTAAAATTCATATAGAACCACAAAAGACCCCAAATAGCTAAAGCAATTTTGAAAAAGAAGAACAGAGTTGGAGGCACACAGCCCGATTCAAATTATATTACAAAGCTATAGTTATCAGAACAGTATGGCACTGGCATAAAAATAGACATGTAGACCCATGGAACAGAATAGACAACTCAGAAATAAATCCATGCATTTCTAGTTGACTAGTCTTTGACAGGGTGACAAGACTACACAATGGGGAAAGGATAGTCTCTTCAATAAAGGGTGCTGGGAAAATTAGATATTCCCATGCAAAAGAATGAAGTTAGACCTGTGACTTAAACCACATGGAAAAGTTAACTTGAAAAGGATGTAAATGTAATCTGTGAAATGAAACTATGAAACTCCTAGAAGAAAACATAGGGAAAAAGGTCCTTGATATTGATCTTAGATGTTTTGGTTATGACACCAAAAGTACAGGCAACAAAAGCAAAAATAAACAATTGGGACTACATCAAATGAAAAAGCAGCCTAGAGAATGGTAGAAAATATTTGCAAGCCATATATCTGATAAGGAGTTAAGATCCAAAATATAAAAGAAACCTACCTGCTCAATTGCCAAAATTTAATACCCTAATTAAAAAGTAGGAAAAGGAGCTGAATTGATATTTTTCCAAGGAAGACATACAAATGACTAACAGGCATATGAAAAGGTGAAGGAATGCCAGGCCCTCCCACGTTCCTGTGGCTTCTTGTAATTGACTTTAAGTGGTTGCTGTCCGCTCACTAGAATGGCATGGAGAGATGAATACCATGTATGATGGAAATGTTTAGTGCTTTTAGTTTTTGCTATTGACAGCATCAAACTTAAGAACCAGTTGCAATACCATTGTAACCTGCAATCAAAGATGATGACCATATTAACAGCTGACATTTTCTGAGACTATTGTGACTGGCTCAAAGTCAGCAAAGACTTTCACACGTGGATTAACTTTATCCTCTTAACATCCTGGGGTGAGGATCTACTTTTCAAATGAAGAAACTGACACTAAGAGAAGTCCGAGAACTAGTGTAATCTAGACAATGACACAGTCAGATTCAAACCCAGGCAAGCCCACCACAAAGCCTGAGATCTCACCAGCTGTATTTTACAATTGGGCAGTCCACTGCAAAAGCGATCTGTTTTATATTTGTATAAATTTAAGGGTACACAGAAAAGCGATCTGTTTTATATTTGTATAAATTTAAGGGTACACAGTGGTGAAGTCTGGGCTTTTAGTGTAGCCATCACCCAAATAGTGTACTTTGTACCCCTTAAGTAACTTCTCGTCCTTCCCACCTTTCCAAGTCTCCAATTTCTGTTGTTCCATGACTCTATGTCTCTGTGTACACATTATTCAGCTCTCATTTATAAGTGAGAAAATGACTGACTTTTGACTTTGTTTCTGGGTTATTTCACTTAAAATAATGACCTCCAGTTCCATCCATGCTGCTGTAAAAGACAGGATTTCATTCTCTTCTGTGGCTCAGTAGTATTTGATAGCATATCTATACCACATTTTCTTTATCCAGTCCTCCATTGATGGACACATGTTGATTCCATGACTTTGCTATTTATTACCAGTGCTGCGATAAACATATGAGTGTAGGTGTCTTTTTGATGTAACAGTCTCTTTTCCTTTGGGTAGATAGCCAGGGGTGGGATTGCTGGATTGAGTGGTTGATTTTTAGTTCTTTGAGAAATCTCCATACTGTTTTCCATAGAGGTTGTACTAATTTACCTTCACACCAACAGTGTGTAAGCATTCCCTTTTCTTTGCGTTGTCACCAACATCTGTTGCTTTTACAATTTTTAATAAAAAAATGAAATGTTTTGTAGAGTATATGCCTGATTGGATTCCTTAAATTTACCAACAGTAAATTTAATAGCAATCTTTGAACTCAGTGTACTACTCTGTATTGAGTTTTATTTTGTCCATCTTTGGAGGAAGAAACAGTGTCACAAATATTATTTGGCCTTTGTTTTCCAGCTTCCATTGTGATTCAGAAATGGTGGTGTCACATGAATCCGTGTTTGGAAGGAGAGGATTGTAAAGTGCTGCCAGATTACTCAGGTTGGTCCTGTAGCAGTGGCAATAAAGTCAAAACTACGAAGGCAAGTATAGACAAAATGCAACTACAACTTACAAGTTATCAACTGTGGGGCTTTCTCCCCTTGATTTTATTCTGCCATCAAGAACCCATTATTATGTGTTGGTAAATCTGCTTGGGCAGTGCTACCTTATGGCTTTGGCCTTTTTGAAAAGTGCATATCCCAGCATCATTCTGTGTGTCAGATTTTATAGAACAGTGATTTGGTGGGAGAATTCATTATTTTAGGCAGGGCTACTAAATTCATTTCAGCTTCTTCACAAGCCCGATTTAAAGTAAAAGTTTCAGAGTCGACAGGCCAATGTATCAAAACACCATGACAAGAATCCACATCCAGATGATTTACTCAAGTAGAAATACCTATTGCTTTAAAGGAGATTTAATGGTTGGAGATTCTTATTCAAGACTTAGAAGCCAACACTTTTCTCCCCAAATGGTCCTCTTTTCAATTCTCACTGTTGCTGAAGAACACCATTGTCTACCCAGTCCTCCAGCCAGAAACCTACCTTCTTCCTATGTTCAGTTGGTTACATTGTCCTTAGGATTTTTACTACCCAACTTTTCCATGATTCTTCAACACTGTGCTTACTCCTCTTGTCCAATCTGCCATCTCATATGGAGATGAATCTAGACTGCTAGACTGCTGCCTTCCAGTCTGGTCCCTACACAGTGACTACAATAATTTTGTAAAATGCACATCCTCTAAGCTAGTCCACCTCAAAATATTCCACTGGCACCCTCTGGTGATTGGTCCACTAGCCTCTGCCTGGTCCTTAATGAGTAACATGGCCAAACCACCTCCGCTTCCTTCTTGCTGCTCTAAACATCCTGGCCTTTTGTCAGTCCCTCTTACCCTGGTCCTTTTGCATGGGCTGTTCCCTCTTCATAGAATATCATAGAATATGTTTCCCTCCTTTCTTTTCTGGCTAATCATCATTTTTTCAGGGACATCTTTCCTGATTGAATTCATGCTCCCTGTATCTCTGAGCATTTATTATGGTTACATTTTACATAGATTGCTATCCGTATTTTGCTTAATACCTAGAGCTTTCTGTCTGGTGGGAGAGCTTTGATGTTGGGCCCTGGCTTTGTTTTTGCTTTCCCTGCTAGTCCCAGAGCCAGCTACATGCCTTGGTAACTATTTCTTGAATGAAAAATGACATGACCAAGGTCATTCTAAGATCATTAGAGCTGGACATACTGGAATGGAGTGACTCTTTGGTTCTCATTGCTATTGAGCTTTGATCCCGTAGGAAGTACATACAGTGAATGGCTTCTTGCCTTTCTTATGTCGTCCCCTTTATGAATACTTTGAATGAGAACTCTTAAGTGTTTGTTTAGTAATTCATCTTCAGCCATGGAGGTCAAAAACAGGCCAGTTCTCCTTCTAAGTGTGAACTTGAACTTTTACATTAAGATTTTGTAAAATATATTAAAATATAAAGATATTAAGTCTAAAACAAAATATTAGAAAATATGATTCTACAATACATTTTAAATGGGAACTTTAGCTGATATTATACCCCAGATTATCAATGGAATAGTTGTCGGTTGATTCTCTAGGTAAAACCAGACCATTTTCAACATTAATTGCGGTTGTCAACTAACTTATCCTTGTTAGTGATACTGAGATGACTGGGATAATGATCTAATATCTGCTTTTATATCCAGAGCAGCATAAGTCCATGGAGTCATTTATTGGTGGTGCAAGGAGGTCAACACTCGTATCATTCTAAGCCATTCCCAATAAATTTCCACGCTATATAGACTCAGCGTGCTTGCTAAGCAAACCCTGCCTTAAGATAATTTCCCTATCTTTCCCTTGTCCCATTTCAGCTATTTTTTCCTAATTCCTTCCTAAGCGAAAATCTTGGAGTAACCCATGAATTAGGGTATTACATCCATCAATGATAAAAATTTTCTTTCATCATATTTCTTGTAGGCTAAGGAATAATATTTTGGAAGATTATACTTGTATTGATTTTTATATATAAATATAAAACAAGATCATGAGCAAAAGCCAACTGTAGTTCTCTTGGTAGAACGGCTCTCTATTTATGTGTAGTTAGAAAAGGCATTTGCAGGAAGCAAACCTTTAGGGGCATTTTGGCTCTGTGCTGGGAATGTAAGTTTGCTGTAGCTAAATCCTCAATGGTAGTGACATTTCATTTAGCACTTTGAAAAGTTGTAGAAAGATAATACAGTTCCCCAAGCCATCATGATACTTGGGCTGCTTTTTTAGTGATATGTCACTTGAGAATAATCTTGAAGTCATAAAACTTTGTTTCCTTTATTAATCCAAGTCAATGTGACTTGAACTGCATAAAACATTTTATGTCTTTTATGGATCTTATGCACATAGAGTAAATTTATTTGTGGATCTGTGACTAGCTTCCAGTAGTATCTTTTTCTTAAAATTGTTACTGACCTTACACCACAGGTAAGACAGAGGTCCTAGAAAAGCAGAACAATTGTCTGCCTAGAGGACATATTAACTAAACTGTATAACAAAATAGTTTCCAACAAAATAGTTTCCATTTTCTTTAAATAGTTCATGCACAGCAGCATCAAAACACAGAAAAGCTAAAATAAGATGGTCTCCAGTAAGCCAGCTATGTCAGAATTTTATTTTCCATTTAAATGCAAATATGAAAATAGTTGGCAGTTAACTTGAATATTAATAGCTTTAGATGAAGATATGAAAAGAGAGAGGATAATTCCCTAACTAGTCATCTTTTCCAGGTATAAAATATTGGCACTGAATTTACTCTGCCAACATAGTTTTCAGTGTCTCTAGAGGGGATGCAGCTATTGCTTCTTTTGGGAAAATATAACTCTCTCTGTGGACCTGCCTTAATTTTTTTTTTTCTTAATTGAAATCTGGGTTTTGCTGCATTCGGTGAGCTAAAGAGTTTTTTTACTATCTGGGGTTGCCATTTTAAGCCTTCTAACAAGGGTATGATATCTTCTTAGCAACGAAGCCAAGCATTTGCCGTATCTTGTTTGCGAGCAGAAGCAAATCACTTTGAATCTTAAGACATTTTAGACTTTTTAATGTTCTTATTTTTGAATCCTCTACTAAGGGTGAAAAGCTATGTCTTTAGAGTAGCAGTTCTCAACCAGAGGCAATTTTGCCCATGAGTAGACATTTGGCAATGTCTCGGATATTTCTGGTCATCACACATTGTGAGGATGCTACTGGCATCTTGTGGGTAGAGGCCAGGGATGCTACTAAACATCCTACAAAGCACAGACAGCTTCTACAACAATTTTTTGACCCCAAATGTCAATAGTATGAAGGTTGAAAAGCTGCTTTAGAGAATAGTATATTTTTTTCAGTAGCTCTTTGCAAACTTCCTACTTGATTCTTTTACTTCATTTTGTTTTTCAAAGTTTCTATTGTCTAAATATTTCCAATATTTCATATTGAAAAATTTGTACAGAATGGAAGCAACAGTTTTGTCTTCAGTATCTTCCTCAAATGGCTCTCTAATCTGCCTGTCTCTTGGGCCATCACCATGGGTCATTGTCAATATAATAATAATTTAATGCTATCATGGGAACGTGTAAAAAACACAGTTTTGAACTCTACCTCTAGGATATTCTGGTGTAGTAAGTCTGGGATAGGGCTTAGAAAACTACGCTTTTAAAAAAGTTGTTCTTAGGGTGATTGTGATCAACAGGCAGTATGAGGGAACCATTAGTCTAACTGAGCTCTCTACCTGTTCTCACGTTTAATTGGCTTATACCTTGCTTTCTCTGCATCAAAGGTAAACTCCCTGCCCAGGTTCCCTCCCTGTTGAGAGAACATCAATGGATCCCCATTGGAAACTGATGCAAAATACAGATTATAAGCATCTTAAATGGGCCTTCACTGCCAATCATTGTACAGGCCATGTATTTCCCCATACCATTGCTGCCTCCTTTTTCCACTTCCCCTTCTAAAATTCCACTTGTCTTTTAATGTCCAGCTCAGATGACTCCTTTACCCTCAAGTTTTGTCTTCCCTGATCTCTATAGTCAGACTTGAAATGCTCAGGGTACCCTAATGAATGGGAGTAGAGCTAATACTGGCATCTTAGTAGCCTTGTATCCATCAAAATTCAGTAGTAGCAATGAATCTTCCACATGTAATCAGTACAATAATAATTTTAAAGGATTTTAAAGGAAAATAAGTCTGAGAGCATTTTATCATCCAACTTCAGTGAAGTTGTCCAAAATGAGCTGGGCATAGGGAATAAGTTGCCTCAAAGAAGATGCTTTTGACAATTACATCCCGGATGTAGATTGATAGATCCAGAAAGAGCTAACATCACAATAGCCACCATTTCCTGAGTACAAACCATGTGTCAACCACTGGGCTGTGTCATTCAAGTCACATATTTTATTTACTCTTTGCTACAACTGACAGGGGCAGGTACTATTATCTCTATTTTGCAGATGAAGAAACTAAGGCAAAGAGAGACAGTCTACCCCATCACAGAACATGGCCAACTCCATCATTCAGTTGCTCAAGCCAAAGATCTTGGAATTCTCCTCGATTCCTCTTTCTCTTACATCTTTGTTCTATTTGTCACAACTCTATGACAGTTCAGGCTTGCCATGCATTCCTCATCTCTTCCTTGAACCTCAGAAAAAGGCCAAAGTCCTTGCATTTAACTCTCCCTCTCCTCCTTCAACCTTCCTTGACATCCTGTATAGAAGAGCGGCCCTCTACCCTCCCTGCTTCAACCTTTCTTTCCTCTATTATACTACCTTACTTTTCTCCGTTTCCCATATTATTAATTTTACCTGTTTGTCCAACCTCTTCCTCTGGAATAGGGATCAGCAAACTGTGGTTACAGGCCAAATCCAGCCATTGGCCTGCTTTTGTATGGGCCATAAGCTAAGACTGGGTTTTACATTTTTAAGTAGTTGGAAAAAATCAAAAACAGAATATTTCAGAATGCAAGAAGATTATATGAAATTCAGATTTTACCATCTATACATAAAGTCTGGAACAAAGCAATGCCCATTCATTTATTTATTGTCTGTGGCTACTTTTGTGAATGAAACAAAGGCAGAGTTAAGTAGTTGCTATAGTGACTGTATGGCCTGCAGAGCTGAAAATATTTACCATATTGAGTCCTTTCCAGTAAAAGTTTTCCAGTCCCTGCACTAGAAGGTAAGCTCCATGGGGGCAGGGTTTTTGTTTAGTTTGCTGTAGTTACCCAGCACAAACAAAAGGGGAGTAATATTGTTGAATACATAAAGGCCAGATGTCAGTTAATAGCAGCGCTGAGGTTTGCATACATAGCTGATTGGGTCTAAAGCCTGGGTATGGTGACTATACTATCAAATAATTTGCTTTGAAAAAATATTTTTGTGGTATAGGCACGTTAAAGTCTTACACTTTTTTTTTCCATCTGAGCTGGTATATTGACTAACACGTAAAATTTCTTACATGACCAATCAACTATAGAAACTGCTGTTCTATTTTCTTAGATCATAAGCAATCAGCCTGGATGTCTGAAAAATACAACCACTACCTTTTTAATGGATAATACAGCAGTTTTATAAAATAATCTATTTTCAAAAGTGAAAGTTAACTGCATAAAAAATAACATAAAAAAGGCAACATTTTTATCTTGACATGCACTGATTTTAATCAACCATTTATTTGAAAAAATTTTAGTGCCATTAACAAAGCATGCTCAGCATGCATGAACTGATGATGGGCGATGAGTGTACCTAATCAGATGGGATTTTTATAACCTCACAAATACAAAGCCAGACTGCGTAATACCCTCTTATGGAAGTCTTTGTGCATGTATTCTTTATATTTCTTGCTTTTAGGCTGCAAAGCAGAATTTGAACTGTTGATTTGGTGAGGTCGGTTATAGGTAAATGTACAAACTGATAAAGTATTCACAGTCAGGACTGTGGTCTCGGGGGCAGGAATGGTTATTTTGGTGGGTATGGAGTGTTGAATGTTCCCTTATTTTGATTTGTTTTAGGTAACGCGGTAGCGAAGAGAGAGGTGTGCTTCAATCCTGGAGGGGCAGCAGGAGGCGGAGCTCTTTTGCTTGGATTCCCATCCTGGCCCCTTTGCAGAAAATTGACTAGGATTTCAGCAACTTCATATTTGTGTATGTGAGCTGTGAGAGGTGGCATTCACTTAACTGGCCCAGCCCTCTCTGCTTCGTGATTTTATTTCATTGAATTATAACCACAAGCCACCACACATTTGACATCCTATCGGATTCCCAAGGAGCATACCTCCGAAATCCGAGAAGAGCAAATCAGAGTCTTCAAAATGGATCACCACTAAGGGCATGTTCATTCTTCACTTTCTTTCTGCTTTTACAAAAGAAAGAACTTGGATGTATGTTCCAAAGGGTCCTCATTCTGTTCCTCTTTTGAACTTTTCCTTTTTTTGAACTTTTCCTTTTTTTGAACTTTTCCTTTTGTCCTTGTATTAAAGTGGTTTTAAAGGGGTCTAAAAAGATTTTGGCAAAACATATTTGCAGATGTAGATTAGCTGGTGAAGAAAATTACTGCTAGAGATCAACTGATTAACTGGTAAAGAACGTTTATTTTATAACCCTTGAAGAATAGAAGGACATAGTTGGATTATTGTGTGTGCATTGTATTTAAAGAACATTTATTTTATAACCCTTGAAGAATAGAAGGACATAGTTGGATTATTTTGTGTGCATTGTATTTTTACCTTTAATTTTTTTTTGCTTTCCATTGTCCAGTTAGCAGAGATAAAATGAGAGCATTTTAACTTCAATGTACCATTTTACTGAGTGCTAAGGAAGCATATCAATTCCAATATTTTATAACCAAAGCTCTATCAGAACATATTTATAAAACTTGTTGGAATTTTTACGGCTTTTGTGTAGTCATGTAGGTAAATCATTTAAAATATAAAACAATCTCAATTTAGATCAAGGGTTATTTCTTAGATCAAATTTATGCCAATTATATGAAAAGATTTTAACTCTGAGACAGGAGTCTTTCAGTGCTGAATTTTTAGACTGTAAATGAGTTCTTCTTAACTTAGCTGTTTCCCTACTTCTGTGACTTCTGTGTTAGCCATCTTAGTCCTGATTGGCTTAATGATTTTGCAGCAGACATGTCTCCACATATTCTCAAATGCTGTCATGTGGAAACATATGAAACAGATGAAGAATGACTGACCCAGATTTTACATGTATAGTTATTAAAGTACATACTACTGTAAAAATATGGGATGAATTTTATATATTAAGAAATGCCAAAAACATAGTTTCTGCACCAAGTTAATTATCCCTGTCCTTTCACATTTATGGGGGGAAAATAAATACTTTAATGTTGTTTATAGCCTAACAGTTATTTGATTTTATTCTTGCAGAAAGATTTGTTGGCTAAATTTTTGAATTTGACTAGATGCTTACTAAATTTGTTATGAATAAGTAAAAAAATTCATCCTGCTGATGGCATACATGTTTTTGTGATTATTATATGCCTTAAGACTTACTTTGTGTTAACATCCTACCTAGGCTTGCACATTTTAAACATGAAAAAACTCCTTTTAAAAATAACACTTAACTAACTTTGGGGATGTTGAACTATATGGCAAAGTTGGCACATACATTTGGGTAGCTTAGTTTCTTCTCCCAAACCTATGTAGCATTAAACTTAGGCACACTCATGATGTTTTATGCATACTTTGCTCCCTTTAGTATTGAGTTAAATATATATATATATTTAACTATGTATTTAAATACACACACACACATATAAATACATATATATGGAAATTTTATGGTACATGAAACAGTGACTTGACAGTACTTCACCTTAAGGTACATCTCTGGTGAGTAAACCACTTCCAGGGAATCAGTGGTCCATTTGGGAAAATGGCAGGCCTCAAAGCTGCCATTTCATCCATTGTTGTTTCAAAGTGTACTTTTTTACTTCAAAAGTAAGGCCTGAAATGGGGCTTGCTTTGAGAAGTATTTTAATGTTATCATTCCCATTCCTTTCCTGTAGGGAAATAGGTATGAGAATTTTTGGTATTTTTGTAGAATTTAAAACAAACAAACATACCAGGACAGTTTTGAGGCTGTTGGTCACAACATGTTAGGACTCTGACTGGCACATGTAGTCTCAACTCCTGAGAAACCTTTGCCGCTTGTATCTGTGTGGACACAGCAAAAGTCTCCGTAAAGGAACAGTACCTAGATTTTTCTCTCTCTCCCTCATGTCCGGATGTGCTGCTCCAAACCATGTACCCCTTTGCCTTCATTTCCACATTGGAAAGGTGGAACTCTGTTAATAAATTACATTTAAGGAGGCTCTACAAGACTGTTCAGAGTTATTGGCAAAATTCTCTATCCCTCTACAAACCTATTTTTCTACTCAATTTGGGAGATCTTTATGAGTATTTCCATTTCATAGAGGAGAATTTAAGACCTACAAGATATTAGACCGACCCAAACTCACACAGGGAGTTATTACTGGAAATTATACAATGAGGGTCATGGTAAGATTCAGAAAATTCTAGATTTATTTTTCTCTGAGAGTACTTTTAAAATACTATTCTGTATTCTAGGTGT
This sequence comes from Pan paniscus, assembly GCF_029289425.2. Classification (NCBI taxonomy): domain Eukaryota; kingdom Metazoa; phylum Chordata; class Mammalia; order Primates; family Hominidae; genus Pan; species Pan paniscus. The sequence goes on along the minus strand of NC_085926.1, from coordinate 68,685,732 downwards.
CCAGGTGATGGGCTAGCCTTAAATCTGTAGCCAGATTCTGTTTGTTTGCATCCAGCACCTGTGCTCTTTGCCACTATCCCAGTGTCAACAAACTGATGAAGAATATCATGTTGCTACCCATTTTTAAAAAAGTGGATGCCTTCCTTACACCTTATAGAAAAATTAATTCAAGATGGATTAAAGACTTACATGTTAGACCTAAAACCATAAAAACCCTAGAAGAAAACCTAGGCAATACCATTCAGGTCATAGGCATGGGCAAGGACTTCATGTCTAAAACACCAAAGCAATGGCAACAAAAGCCAAAATTGACAAATGGGATCTCATTAAACTAAAGAGCTTCTGCACAGCAAAAGAAACTACCATCAGAGTGAACAGGCAACTTACAGAATGGGAGAAAATTTTTGTAATCTACTCATCTGACAAAGGGCTAATATCCAGAATCTACAAAGAACTCAAGCAAATTCACAAGAAACAAACAACCCACCCCATCAACAAGTGGGCAAAGGATATGAACAGACACTTCTCAAAAGAAGACATTTATGCAGCCAAAACACACATGAAAAAATGCTCATCATCACTGGCCATCAGAGAAATGCAAATCAAAACCATAATGAGATACCATCTCACACCAGTTAGAATGGCAATCATTAAAAAGTCAGGAAACAACAGGTGCTGGAGAGGATATGGAGAAATAGGAACACTTTTACACTGTTGGTGGGACTGTAAACTAGTTCAACCATTGTGGAAGTCAGTGTGGCGATTCCTCAGGGATCTAGATCTGGAAATACCATTTGACCCAGCCATCCCATTACTGGGTATATACCCAAAGGAGTATAAATCATGCTGCTATAAAGACACATGCACACGTATGTTTATTGTGTCACTATTCACAACAGCAAAGACTTGGAACCAACCCAAATGTCCAACAATGATAGACTGGATTAAGAAAATGTGTCACATATACACCATGGAATACTATGCAGCCATAAAAAAGGATGAGTTCGTGTCCTTTGTAGGGACATGGATGAAGCTGGAAACCATCATTCTCAGCAAACTATCACAAGGACAGAAAACCAAACACCGCATGTTCTCACTCATAGGTGGGAATTGAACAATGAGAACACTTGGTTACAGGAAGGGGAACATCACACCCTGGGGCCTGTTGTGGGGTGGGGAGAGGGGGGAGGGAAAGCAGTCAGAGATATTCCTAATGTAAATGATGAGCTAATGGGTGCAGCACACCAACATGGCACATGTATACATATGTAACAAACCTGCATATTGTGCACATGTACCCTAAAACAAAGCATAATAAAAAAAATTTAAAATGTAAACAATGGGTAAAATAATCATAACAGAATTTCTGCTTGAGTTTAAAAGAATATTTGTATTTTATAAGATTTATTTAAAGGAAACCTGGCCAGGAACAACATTAAAAATATTAAACTGCTCTGTAGTTGGTCTTGGACTATAAGCTGCCTGTAAGTTACATATACCACTGTGCTCACTGGCAGATCACCAGCCCCTCCTCATGCCAGAGGCTACCTGAGAGTGTAACTGAGCAGTCTAGCTTGAAAATGCACTTTTAAACTTCTTTCCCCTCCTTTCTTTCCGGTCTCAAGATGTAACCCCAAAACAAACTGTAGGAACTTTTCCTTAGTCTTAAAATATAGCCTCAAAACATACTTTGAAACTCCATTCCTTTCCCTTTCCCACTATGCACTCCTTCTTTCCCCCATGCATATTTATCTAACTGTATGCTTTTATCTAATTATGTGCTTACTTAGAAGTTCCAGGGGCTAATGTTGAGACAGACCAAGCATGGAGACCCAGCTGCAAAATTCCAGACATTACCTCAAGGGTGGTTAGTCCACACCCCAGCCATTTTAAGATGACAGCCACCCATGCTCCTGGTAGACAATAGTTCTAGATAGCCACCAGAAGAAGACACGTGGACATTGTATTCAGCACCATTCCCCCATGCCTCCCATTCCAAGTTCCCTCTTTAAGCCCTTCTCCCCAGCCGAAAGTTTGAAGTGGTTCTGGAAAGGGTGAGCTGGCTGTTTTCCCCACGGCTAGCTCTGGAAATAGAATCACTTTCCTTTCACTACACTTCATCCTTGTTATTGGTTTTATAAGTGGTGAACAGCTAAGCCTGCACTTGATTACAAGAGCAGATACAATCTAGCATATGTTATGTGGATTTCCAAGGTTGCTTAAACAAGCAGATGTGGCAATATTGAACACCCTATGTTATCTCACGTCGACACTATTGGATGCAGAGGAGAAGCTGCTCCTTTTATGGGTCTATATATACTCCCTCGTCCACTACCATCACTACTTGGCCAGCTTCTTTCATTTGAATTTTTCCAAGAACTTCTTGTTGTGTATGCAAGGTTGAGCATTGACTCCTGCAAGTGGCAATGGCAACACCATACCAAAAATGCCTGTTTCACAGATAAACTGGAAAATGCTTCTGTACAAAATTCTTTGTGCATTATTAGGGACACACTGACCAAGGATAAATCCAATGCTAGTCTGTTGACTAACTTCACCATTTAGTGAAGCAGTCTAGCCTGAACAAACTGGCATAGTATCTGCATATAACCTACGCACATCCTCCCATAAACTTTAAGTCATCCCTAGGTTACTTATACTACCGAATACAATGCACATCCTATATAAATTGTCATCATACTGTATTTAGGGAATAATGGCAGGAAAAAAGGTTTGGACATGTTCAGTATAGACACAACCATCTTATTTTCCCCCCAAGTATTTTTGATCCACAGTTCGTTGAATTTACAAATGCCCATGGACTGTAATCAGCTCTTAATAAAGTTGCATATCATTTATGAATAACTTGTAGTCCAATTAGTCATTTCATGCCAAAAGAAAAACCAAAAAGCCTTGCCTGAAAACTGGGTCTTGAGGTTTAAGTGCGTGCAGCTGATAGAAAATTGTGAACAGGTAAGACTAGATCGTTTCATGTTTTTTCCTTGTTTCCAAGTCAGAAATTTGAGCAAGTAAAGAAGGGACAAACTCAAACACTCGAGAAGCATTGCTTCCTGTTGCCCTTAGCTGTCAATTTGGCAGAATGTTGAAAAACTCTTGTGCTTTCTTCATGGACAAGTAAATGCCTTGGCCTTTAATACCTATCTGGTGGACATCAGAGCACCACTGGAAAGAAAGATGCAGAACACCGGTGATCCCAATTTGATCTGAAACATGAGATGACAGATGACAGACACACACACACACACACACACACACACACACACACACACAGACACACACACACATTCCTTCAGGTTCATCTTGTAAAAAACTCAAGCCCCATTCAGCAGCCATATGAGGGGAAACAATCATTTCAAGTTACAAAGTAATCTTGTATACAGAAACTTAGAACAAAAGAGCCCAGTAAATAATTGATGAACAGTTACTGAAGCATGTTGGGCATCTTTGTAGTATTGATTTTTGGCTATGAAGAAAGCAGGGGTCTGCAATCTCATACTTTCGTCTCTCCTATTCAGTACTATCAATATTCATAGCCAACTTACATTTTAGGAATGTAAAAGTATGCATGTTTTATGTTGTTCATTTGGGCCCTTGCTCTCTGTGGATGAGGTCTCTGACTCATTCCTTAATTATCAGCTTTGATTTTCTTAATGAGAAGTTATCAAAATAGTTCAGGACACTGAATTATTAATTGAATAACTATAATTAATGATCAAGAAATGGACACAAGCAAATAAACTTTGGTTTTTTACTTCCAAGTCTGAAATACTATTCTCAGAAGTTCAGTTGGGTCTCTGAACTTCTCTGCCTTCTCTTTGAATTGCATCTTCACCATTGCTTTGTTACATGTATTAAGTTCAGTGCTCAGTGTTTTATAGGCCATTCACAGACAGCATAGAAAATAAAATCATGACCTTGCTATTTTAGCATTGCAATAACTGAAAAGAAAACATAAAAAATAATCCATAGTTTCTCACACACAAGTCAATAGAGTGGAATGCTTAGGTCAGCTCAGTGGGGGCATGGGTTGAAGTAGGAATCAGGACAAGACTTTGGAATATTTAAATATTTATGAGTGCTATGTATCTGACAGAGGACCGAAACTGATTCTGAGTGTCACAGCAAAGAAACTAAGGTAAAACCACTAAGTTTCAGCTTGAGAAAAAGCTAGCGACAACTCTTGAAACTGTCAAACTCAGAAAAACTGGTATTTGATGCTGCCATATGCTATTTCAATCACTGTCTTTCCTGATTCACTACTAGAGCACAGACAAGGAGTAGGAACTGAGCAGGCAATCTGTGAAAGATGCTGTGTCTGATGTTCCCAAGGAAAATGGATTTTGCCTGTGGAAAGTCAATGCAGATGGCTCTGATTTGGCCATGTATGCATTTGGCTTAGGTGAGAGTGAGCGAAGTAGTGAGGGATTTGCATGGGTTTTTGGAGGGCTCTTATTTTACAAAAAAGATTAGGAAAAAGTAATCTTGAAGACCTTTCTCATGTGTTACTCCATTCCTCTTCTTTAAAAAGAGCTATGTTGGTTTTTCTCTTCCCTTTTGACATCTCAAACACAAAAAGGGGACAGAAGAGAGTAGGGAACGATTCAGGTTCAGAACAGGGCTTGGAAGGAAGATCTGCCCAATAGCTAATGTGTAAAAATTGATAGATTTGACTACATAAAAAACAAAACTTTGTACATGACACAATCACATAAATCAAACTAAACTCCAAATGGGAATAGTATTAATAGCCTATATGGCAGACAAAATACTGATATTCATATATGGAAAGCTTTTACACATCAGTAAGGAAAAGATGAACATCTCAATAGAAAAGTGAACAGGAGAGAGGCCGAGATGGCTGATTAGAAGCCGCTGCAATCTACGGCGCTCACAAAACAGTGAGTGAATTCTGCACCTGAGGTATCTAGGTTCTCACATTGGGACTGACTAGGAGGATGGCTCAACCCATGGAGAGTGAGGAAAAGCAGGGTAGGGTGATGGTCCACCCATAAGTGGCAAAGAGCCAGGGGAACCCCCACCCCCAGCCAAAGGAGGTGGTTAGTAACTGCGTGACCCTTCCTGGGAAACCATGCTTTTCCTATGGATCTTTGCAACCAGTGGATCAGGAGATCCTTTCATGAGCCTACATCACCAGGGCCTTGGTTCCAAAGCACAGAGCTATGCAGAGTCTTGATGGAGTGGCTGCCTACCTGCTCACTGGGGCATTTAGGGAAACCCGGGAGTTTTGCATACTCCAGCCCCAGGAATTCCAGCAAGGCAGGAGATCCTGTGCATTTGCCTAGGCAAGGGGCTGAATCCAGGGAGCCAAGCAGCCTCATTCTGTGGGCCCCCACCCATGGCACCTCATAAGACTCACTGGCTTGGAATTCCAGCTGGCCAGCAGTGGCAGGCTGGAAATGGCCTGAGATGGATGGAGTTCCCAGGGGGAGAGGCAGCTGCCATATCTGCTGTTCCAGTTGGCTGCTGTAGCCTGCCAGTACTAGTGACCAGGAGGAATTCCCCACAACACAGCACAGCTACTGTGTCTGATCATGGCCAGTCTGCTTCTTTAAGTGGGACACCAATCCATCTCTCCTCACTGGGAGGGGTGTCCTGGTGGGAATTTCAACAACTGCAGCCAGGGTTCTAGGGACAGAACTCTCATCATTCCCTGGTGCTGCTGCTCCCAGGGGAGAGGGGCATCCACTATGTCTGTGGTTAGCAGACTTAATCTTTCTAGGCTCCTATCTCTGAGGAGGCCGGGTGGTCAGTGTAAGGCACCTGCTCTGCCAAGGAGCAGCCAGACTGCTTCTTTAAGTGAGTCTCTGATCCCATTTCTCCTATCTGGGTGAGACATCCTAACGGGGTCGCCACACACCTCCTACAGGAATGTTCTGGCTGGCATCAGGTCGGTGCCCCCCCGGGATGGTGCTCCCAGAGGAAGGAACAGTCTACCATCTTTGCTGTTTTGCAGCCTTCACTGGTGATACCCCCAGGTATGGGAGGGACCAAGGCAACTATGGTCTGGAGTGAACCCCCAGCAAACTGCAGCAGCCCTAGAGAAGAGTGACTTGACTGTTAAACAAACAACAACATTAACAAAAAAGACCCCACAAAACCCCATTTGAAGTTCGGCAGCCTCAAAGATCAGAGGTAGATAAGCCCACAAAGATGAGAAAGAATGCAAAAATGCTGAAAACTCAAAAAGCCAGACTGCCTCTTCTCCAAATGACTGCAACACCTCTCCAGCAAGGGCACTGAACTGGGCTGAGGCTGCTGAAATGGATGATTGACAAGTAGGCTTAACGAGGTAGGTAATAATAAACTTCACTGAGCTAAAGGAGCATGTTGTAGCCCAGTGCAAAGAAGCTAAGAATCATGGTAAAACATTACAGGAGCCAATAACCAGAATAGCCAGTTTAGGGAGAAGCATAAATGACCCGATGGAGCTGAAAAACACAGTATGAGAACTTCACAATGCAACCACAACTATTAACAGCTGAATAGACCAAGTGGAGGAAAGAATCTCAGAGCTTGAAGACTATCTTTCTGGAATAAGACAGGCAGAGAAGAATAGAGAAAAAAGAATGAAAAGGAATTACAAAACCTCAAATAAATATGGGATTATGTAAAAAGACTGAACCTATGACTGACTGGGCTACCTGAAAGAGATGGGGAGAATGGGGCCAAGTTGGAAAACATACTTCAGTATATCATCGAAGAGAACTTCCCCAACCTAGCAAGACAGACCAACATTGAAATTCAGGAAATCCAGAGAACTCCAGTAAGATACTCAGTGAGAAGATCAATCCTAAGGCACATAATCTTCAGATTCTCCAAGGTCAAAATGAAGGAAAAAATGTTAAGGGCAGCCAGAGAGAAAGGTCAGGTCAACTACAAAGGGAAACCCATTGGACTAACAGTGGACCTCCCAGCAGAAACCCTACAAGTCAGATGAGATTGGGGGTCAATATTCAACATTCTTAAAGAAAAGGATTTCCAACCCAGAATTTAATATCCAGCCAAACTAACCTTCATAAGCAAAGGAGAAGATCCTTTTCTGACAAGCAAATCCTAAGGGAATATATTACCATCAGGCCTGCCTTACAAGAGCTCCCAAAGGAAGCACTAAATATGGAAAGAAAAAACCATTACCAGCCACTAAGAAAGCAGACTGAAGTACACAGACCAGTAACACTATGAAGCAACCACATAAACAAGCATGCAAAATAACCAGCTAGCATCATGATGGCAGGATCAAATTCACACATAACATTATGAACCTTAAATATAAATTGACTAAATGCCTCAATTAAAAGACACAGAATGGCAAGCTGGATAGTGTGAAGCCCCATTGGTATGCTGTCTTCAAGAGACTCATCTCACGTGCAGACACACATAGGCCCAAAATAAAGGGATGGAGGAAAATTCACCAAACAAATGGAAAACAGAAAAAAGCAGGAGTTACAATTCTAGTTTCTAATAAAACAGACTTTAAACCAACAAAAATCAAAAAAGACAAGAAAGGGCATTATTATAATGGTACAGCGTTTAATTCAACAAGAGCAGCTAACTATGCTAAATACGTATGCACCCAATACAGGAGCAACCAAATTCATAAAACAAGTTCTCAGAGACCTTTAAAGAGACTTAGACTCCCACACAATAGTAGTGGCAGACTTTGACACCTCACTGAAAATGTTAGATTGAGAAAAGAAAATGAACAGATATTCACAGGACCTGAACTCAGCTCTGGATCAAGCAGACCTGATAGATATCTACAGAACTCTCCACCCCCAGACAACAGAATATACATTCTTCTCATCACCACACAGCACTTACTCTAAAATAGATCACATAATCGTAAGTAAAACACTCCTCAACAAATGCAAAAGAACTGAAATCATAACAAACAGTCTCTCAGACCACAAAGCACAATCAACTTAAAACCCAAGATTAAGAAACTCACTCAAAACCACACGATTACATGGAACTTGAACAACCTGCTCCTGAATAACTCCTGGGTAAATAATAAAATTAAAGCAGAAATCCAGAAGTTATTTGAAGCCAATGAGAACAAAGAGACAATGTACCAGTCTTTTTGGGATGCAGCTAAAGCAGTGTTAAGAGTGAAATTTATAGCACTAAATGCAGACATCAAAAAGCTAGAACGATCTCAAACTGACACCCTAACATCACAACTAAAAGAACGGGAGAACCAAGAGGAAGCCAACTCCAAAGCTAGCAGAAGACAAGAAATAACCAAGATCAGAGTGGAAATTAAGGAGACAGGGACATGAAAAACCCTTCAAAAAACCAATGAATCCAGGAGCTGGTTTTTTGAAAAAATAAAATAGACTTCTAGCTAGATTAATAAAAAAGAAAAGAGGGAAGAATCAAAGTGACTCAATCAGAAATGATAAGAAGGATATCACTATTGACCCCACAGAAATACAAACAACCATCAGAGAATACTATAAACATGTCTATGCACATAAACTAAAAAATCTAGAAGACACGGATAAATTCCTGGACACCTACACCCTCTCAAGACTGAACCAGAAAGGAATAGAATCCCTAAATAGACCAGTAAAAAGTTCTGAAATTGAGGCAGTAATAAATAGCCTACCAACCAAAAAACAGCCCAGGACCAGACAGATTTACAGCTGAATTCTACCAGAGGTACAAAGAAGAGCTAGTACCATTCCTCCTGAAACTATTCTACAAAACTGAAAAGGAGGGACCCCTCCCTAACTCATTTTATGAGGCCAGCATTATCCTGAGACCAAAACCTGGCAGAGATACAACAACAAAAAAATACTTCAGGCCAGTATCCCTGATAAACATCAATGCAAAAATCCTCAATAAAAATTTGCAAACCAAATCTAGCAGTCCACCAAAAAGCTTATCCACTACAATCAAGTTGGCTTCATCCCTGGGATGCAAGGTTGGTTCAACATACGCAAATCAATAAATGTGATTCATCATACAAACAGAACTAAGGGCAAAAATGGCATAATTATCTCAATAGATGCAGAAAAGGCCTTTGACAAAATTCAACATCCCTTTATGTTAAAAACTCTCAATAAACTAGGTACTGAGGGAACATACCTCAAAATAGTAAACCCATATATGACAAACCCATGGCTGATATCATACTGAATGAACAAACCTGGAAGCATTTCCCTTGAGAACCAGCACAAGACAAGGATGCCCTCTCTCACCACTCCTATTCAACATAGTATTGGAAGTTCTGGCCAGGGCAATCAGGAAAGACAAAGAAATAATGGGTATTCGAATAGGAAGAGAGGAAGTCAAAATGTCTCTGTTTGCAGATGACATGATCCTCTATCTAGAAAACCCCATCATCTCAACCCAAAAGATTCTTAAGCTGATAAGCAACTTCAACAAAGTCTTGGTATACAAAATCAATGTGCAAAAAATTGCTAGCCTTCCTATATACCAACAACAGGCAAGCAGAGTGCCAAATCATGAAGGAACTCCCATTCACAATTGCCACAAAAAGAATAAAATACCTAGGAATACAACTAAAAAGGGAAGTGAAGGACCTCTTCAAGGAGAACTACAAACCACTCTCAAAGAAATCAAAGAGAACACAAACAAAAGGAAAAACATTCCATGCTCATGGATAGGAAGAATCAATATTGTGAATATGGTCATATTGCCCAAAGTAATTTATAGATTCAATGCTATTCCCATTAAACTACCATTGACATTTTTCACAGAATTAGAAGAAACTGTTTTAAAATCCTAAGGAAAAAAAAAAGCTGGAGGCATCCTGCTACCCAAACTATACTACAAGGCTACAGTAACCAAAACAGCATGGTGCTGGTACAAAAATAGACACATAGACCAATGGAACAGAATAGAGAACTCAGAAATAAGACTGCACACCTACAACCATCTCATCTTTGACAAACCAGAGAAAAACATGCAATGGGGAAAGAATTCCCTATTTAATAAATGGTGCTGGGAGAACTGACTAGCCATATGCAGAAAATTGAAAGTGGACCCCTTCCTTACACCTTATGCAAAAGTTAATTCAAGATGGCTTAAAGACTTAAATGTAAAACCCAAAACTATAAAAACCCTAGAAGAAAATCTAGGCAATAACATTCAGGACATAGGCACAGGCAAAGATTTCATGATGAAAACATGAAATGCAATCGCAACAAAAGAAAAAATTGACAAATGGGATCTAATTAAACTAAAGAGTTTTGCACAGCAAAAGAAACTATCAGAGTTAACAGATGACCTACAGAATGGGAAAAAATTTTGCAACCTATTCATTTGAAAAATGTCTAATATCCCAAGTCTACAAGAAACTTAAAAGAAAAAATCAACCTCATTAAACAGTGGGCAAAGGACATGAACAGACACTTCTCAAAAGAAGACTTCATGCAGGCAACAAACATATGAAAAAAAGCTCAATATCACTGATCATTAGAGAAATGGAAATCAAAACCACATTGAGATACCATCTCACACCATTCAGCATGGCAATTATTAAAAAGTCAAGAAACAACAGATCTGGTGAGGTTGTAGAGAAAAAGGAACACTTTTACACTGTTGGTGGGAGTGTAAATTAGTTCAATCATTGTGAAAGACAGTGTGGCAATTCCTCAAAGACTTAGAGGCAGAAATACCATTTGACCCAGCAATCCTATTACTGGTTACATAACCAAAGGAATATAAATCATTCTATTATAAAGATACACACATGCATATGTTCATTGCAGCACTCTTCACAATAGCAAAGACATGAAATCAACCCAAATGCTTATCAATGATAGACTGAATAAAGAAAAGCGGTACATATACACCATGGAATACTATACAGCCATAAAAAGGAATGAGATCATGTCCTTTGCAGGGACATGGATGGAGCTGGAAGGTCTTATCCTCAGGAAACAAACACAGAAACAGAAAATCAAATACTGCATGTTCTCATGTATAAGTGGTAGCTGAACAATGAGAACACATGGACACATGGAAGGGGGAATGACACACACTGGGGCCTGTTGGGGGTGGGGCAGTGGGAAAGAGTCCATTAGGAAGAATAGTTAATGGAAGCTGGGCTTAATACCTAGGTGATGGGTTGATCTGTACAGCAAACCACGATGGCACATGTTTACTTATGTAACAAACCTGCACATCCTGCCTATGTATTCCAGAACTTAAAAGTTGAAGAAGGAAGAGTGAACAAATGGTATTAATAATACACAGAAGAAACAGAAAAAGGCTAGAGGCTTGCAGTTCTTGATGAGTAATCCAGACTGAACAGTCTTTCATGTATGAGCTTGGCCAGTATTAAACAAAAAGATAATATCTAGCAAGAATTACAGGGGTACAGTGTTACATCACACGTATTACGTATCAAGAGCTATAACAGTGCATTACCTCTTGACTTCAAGATTTCTACCTGCAGGAATTTATCTCAAGGAGTTAAGAGGCCAAGTGGTATGTGCAAGAATATGAATCAGTATTGTTCATAAGACCAAAGAATCAGAAATCCTTAATAGCCATCCCAAAGGAACTGGTTGTACTTCCAGTTCTAGGCAAAGTGAATTCTATTTTACTCCTTCTGCTAATCACAACCAAGGTCCCTGGATGAAATACATAAGTTATCCAGCAGAGTACTCTAAAAGGTGGAGGAAAAGCAGACTGCCTTGGGTTGTTGGAACTGAATGAGGCCCTGGGTTCTGTTTTCTTTTCTCTTTTTTTCTTATCTCCTATATATCTCAGCTTGGGCACTAGAGAAACCTGAAACTCAGCAGTATCAGTAGATGCAGACAAAAAAGTACCCCCAAGAAAACCCTGTTTTCTCTTGCCCAAAGAACTGAGAAAAGTGCAACATAATAGTCCAGAAGCCTTTAATGAACATCTATCTGTTCTTGAGGTAAACACCATGAAAAAAACTACACCCTACCCTCCACCACAACAGGTGTTGCAGCAGTAGCATTTGTGGGTGGAACCCTTTCTTTCTTCCATGTCTTTGCTCTGCATATGAGGCTGTATCCTTCCTACGTAGAGCCTGTAGGTCAACTCTGACTTCCACCTTCCTGTTACTCACCTCCCATGACACCACAGATATGAGGAAGCACCCTTGCTCTCTGGAGCTGGTGGGCAGAATTGTAAATCCATCTCCTCTGCAGGAACAAGATGACTCCCCTCCCCAGCTGTGTCAGTGCATAAAACCCTGTCTTCTATCCCCTGCAGTAATGAGTGCCCCTGCCTTCCCCACTTTAGCCATTGCTAAAGAGACGATAGGGTATACTCCTGTCATCTAGGTTGGTACACAAGTGTCACTAACCTCAACAGCAGAACTGCAGACTTAACTAGATTGACATTTGAATCATGAGCCACAAAAGTGAGCTGGACGTGCATTTTGAACTTACGTGGTTGACTAGCTGCCAAAATAGCTTTACATAGGAATCAGTCTGACAACATAATATTCAAAATATCTAGAATACAGCCCAAAATTACTCATTATATTAAGAAATAGGACAATCCAAAATCATATAAAAATGTGATTGACAGATGCCAAACTGAGATGACACAGATGTTGGGGTGTTTAGATAAAAATTTTAAAATAGCTATCATAAAAATGCTCCAGGAAGCAATTACAAATGTTCTTGAAACAAATGTAAAAATAGACTGTGCAATAAAATAAAAATACAAAGAACCAAATGAAATTTTTGAAATGAAAAATACAATAAATAAAAACAAAATTAAAAACCTCACTGGATGGGTTTAATAGCAGAAACGAGATGAAATAGGAAGGAATCCGTGAATTTAAAGATAGACCAATAGAAAACATCCAGTCTGAACAATTGAGGAAAAAAAATAGATGGAAATAATATGAACTGAGCCTCTGGGACTTGTGAGACAGTAACAAAAGATCTAACATTCATGTCCTTTGAGTCCCACAAGAAGAAATAGAATATGAACTTGGAAAAAAAATGGCCTCAAACTTCCCAAATTTAGCAACAAGCAGAAAACTACCATTTGAAGAGCGCATGTAAGTAAGTTTTCATGTCTCTGGGGGTAAATACCCCAAAGTGCAATCATTGGCTTGTATGGTAAATGTATCTTTAACGTGATAAAATGAGTTGCCAAACTTTTTCAGAGTTGTTATACCATTCTACATTCCCACCTGCAATGTGTGAGAGATCCAGTTACTCTGCATCCTGACCAGAATTGTACAATCAATTCTTGTTATGTTTTATAATGTTGCCACAAACACTATATTAATGAATACTGAATCAAACCTCCTAGGGGAAATACAGGGTAAGTTTCCTACCAGGCTCTGGTCAGAATATTTTCAACCAATCAATACATAACCTTGTTTTATGTGTGTTTTTGTTTAAAGGCACCTTATTTCATACATTATTGTTGACTCATTAGCATTGTACTCATGGCCAATAGCACTGTAACTCACGTCTGAACAAAGCTTGTCTAACATAGACTGTTTTTTTTTTTTTTTTCCTCTAAGCCTGTTTGTTATTCAAACTAGCCAATACTAAACTATTTACCCTGGCTTGCCTTGCTGTTGAAGAAATCCCAATGAAAGCTCTGGTCTTGTTTTTTTTCTCATTCCTGCTTCTGTCTCCTGACCAAAGCTTGATGCTCCCACTGTGGCCTTGCATGGCATGGTATGCTCTCTTCTCTTGGGAAATGTAAGTAATCAATTCTTCAATGGCATTAACGTCCTCATGTCAGGCATCTCTGTAAATTACAGTCTCTCTGGTACAAACAAAACAGGTTTAATTTCCTTGTTTAAACTGTCTCTCTTTGAAACAGGTTCACCAGTATATTTAATCTCCAACTGAACTCCCTTGAGATACTCCCTTGGCTTACCTGGTCATCGTAGCTTGGACTGAAGTATTTCTCTTGAGGAGGAAGAACAACCCAGAGAGCTAGAAATGCCATTCTGTTTGACTGTCAAAACTCTCTGAGATTATAACTCACTCTTTCCACTTGATCTCTCATATGTAAGTCTTGCCAACCCAGAGATTCCATGTATCAGAATGTGTGGAAAGAGATTTGTGTATTCATCAGAATTTATCTATTACCTTTTCCTCTGTTCTCCCACATTCCAGGTTTCAGTGTAAGCCTGAGACATCTTTGACTTCACTGTGCAGAAATTATGACAGAGAGAAAACCAGTGTTTACTGAGCACCCACTATAAACAAGGCACAACACAATATTTCACCAGTATTTCCCAGATGAAAATCTGAGTCTTAGAAAAATTCAAAAGCCATGCTGAAGACACAGATAGTAAGTGTTAGTTAGAGTTGGAATTCATACCTCTTGTCATGTTTCTACTTTGTCTCTCTCAGAGATTTGCAATTTGAGAGTAAATGTTAGTAAATAGTAATGTCAGCAACCACAATTCATTTTCAAGGCCTTACAGAGTGAACAAAAAACCCCAGAGAAGGCATTGTAAAAATAAAGCCTTATCAGGCTAGTGATAGCAGAAGTCAAAAGGAGATTTAGACTCTAATGCTATAATAAAATTTGTAATTACACAAGACTGTCCAGAACTGGGAATATGAGTTCTTAGAAAGTAAACAGATTTAAATGAGAATTACTTAACTAAAAATTTGATAAGACACTAATTGATTTCAGCAGTGAGACATTATATAAAGTACAGTCAGCAAGACTGCTAAAATGAGGAAGTATGTGTCCTGGAGTTTAATGGAACATTATCCCAATTGCCAAGACATCCTCTCAGCAGAAAATAGGAGGCAACAGGATGCTATTAGATAGAAGAAGGTTTTTTTTATGGCTAAAAGGAGGGGCAAGCAGCCCCTGGTGGAATACTTCTTCTGGTTTTGGCTATGCATGTGATAACTATTTTCTGATCTGACTTCCAAACACAGGATTTTGTTGGTTGGTCCAAAGTTTCCCTGGGTTACAGACTCATGTCTCTTAATACTGGACCACTACTCCATGCAATGGTCCAGAGATGCAATGACAAAATCAAAGGCTGAGAGGAAAAAAAGGAGTATCTGCCATCTGATCTCCTAAGGAGGCTTGAAACCGTATGGATTTTTCAATAAATGTCTTCATTCTGCTTTCTTACAATCTTTCTCTGACAAAGGAGAACTCCCTTTAAGTTTCCATCTGAAAAGGTCTGTTTGTCAGAAATATAGTAAGAATTTGCTATCATGAGCATTATCAGATCAGTTCTAATGACTGTATTTTGAATAAAATATAGATATTAAAAGGACAAATTATAAAACCAAGCTCATTTTATGGCATCCCTTTGGGAGAACCCCAGGGGACATTGATTTACTGAATCAAAGTAAAGCCTTTGTTGTTAAAAGTGCCTAATGATATAATTAGACATTTGATCATTTGCAATATTAGAGCTGTTTTAGTCTTGCAATGAACAAGTGGAAGCAATATCAACTCTTCAGTTCACATTAAAAAATAGAAGGGCCAGGAAACAAGAAAGTTTCTCTTTGTTTCCTTTTGTTTTCTTCTGCTCTTTGGGATATCTGTGATTTGGTGCAGATCAATTGCTAGAGATGCCTTTATAAATCAGATGTATTCCACAGGTAAATTGATCCAGTCATTCAGAATATATCTGTGCTCATCTAATGGGAGGTTAAGATACTACAGGGCATCAGGTTCCATTTTCCTGTTTTCATCCTCCAACTGTATCTGAACTATCATTGCCTAGATAGCCCCAAGACACTGAAAGAAACATACATTTTGTCTATTAGAATCTGAGGTATTTTGAAGGGTAGGCAGATTATCCTCAGGAAAGTTGACTCTTTAAATAATAGACTTGTTAATAAAATAGCATATTTAAAATATATTCCCAACAGGATGAATGGTTTTCCCTTGGATTTAACTTTTTATTTTGAAATAATTATGGGAAGTTACAAAGATAGTACAGAGAGATAGATCTCTGTACCTTTCACTCAGCTAACTGGTTACATCCAACATAACAGTAGCATAATATCAAAACCAGGAATTTGGCCTTGATACAATGTGAGTATATAGTTTTACATACAGAACTGTTCCATTACTACAAAATTCTCCCTTATGTTAAGCCCTTTACAGTCACACCGCCATCCCTGCCACCCACCATTGCTAACCAACCCTTAACAACCACTACTGTCTTTTCCATCTCCCTAAAAACTCAGCAAAATGCCCTGATATCCGTCTAAGTGGCACATGTCAATAGTTCATTCCTCTTGATTGCTAAGTAGCATTCCATGGTATGTATGTGCCACAGAGTTTTTGCTTAGCCATTTACCTACTGAGGCACATTTTCATTGCTTCCAGTTTTGGCTATTATAAGTAAGGTTGCTGTGAACAATCATGTCCAGGTTTTGTGCAAACATGGTTTTCATTTCTCTGGGATAAATGCCCAGAAGTACAACTGCTGTGACATCTAAGTGTATTTTCAGTTTGTTTGTTTGTGGTTTTAGTGGCCAAGCTTTTTGAGAGTGGCTGGGCCATTTTTCATTCCACTAGCAAAGTATATGTGATCTGCTTTCTCCACATCCTTACAAGTCCTTTATCAGTGTATATTTTTGATTTTGAGTTCTGAGAGCTCTTTATATATTCTAGTTATGAATCATTTGTAAGCTATGTGGTTTGCATTTTTTTCCCCAGACGCGTCTTATCTTTACTGATCTTTCACAGAGCAAAAGTTTTAAATTTTGATGAGGTCTAATTTATCTATGTTTTTCTTTGATAGATTATGCTTTTTGTGTCATGTCTAACAACTTTTCATCAAGCCCCTGGTCCTGAAGACATTCTCCCGTTTTATTCCTGTACATTTTATAGTTTTACATTTAAATCTATTTGTATAATATGTCAGGTTTAAGTTGAAGTTCATTTTTTGCCTATGGATGTCCAATTGCTCCAATACCATCTGTTGAAAACACTACCCTTCCTTCGTTGAATTGCTTTTATTCCATGGTCAAAAATCAGTTTGCCATGCTTGTTTGTGGCTCTGAGTTCTCTATTCTGTTCCATTTATCTATGTGTCTACCCCTCTATCAAACATGCAGACATGATTACTATATAATAAATATTGAAATTGATAGTGATTCCTTCATTTTTTAAGAATTATTTTTGTGATTCTATTTTGCCTTTCCAAATAAGTTTTAAAATAGCTTTGCCTATGTCTACGAAAATTATTGCTAGGATTTTGATATAAATTGTTAAACCTTATTTAGGTTGAGTAATCCTAGAATAATTTTAAGATAATTAATGTTTACTAAATTGTATTTTCTAATCCATGATCATGGAGTATTTCTCCATTTATTTAGATATTTGATTGCTTTCACCCAGCATTGTGTAGTTTTCAGCATACATAGGTTGGATAGATTTATACCTGAGTATTTAATATTTTTGGAGTAATTTTGAATGGTATCTTGTTTTTAATTTTTATGTGCTCACTGCTAGTGTATAGACATACAATTGATTTTGTATGTTTAGCATGTACCTTGAGACTTTATTGAACTCATTTGTAAGTTCTAGGAGGTTGCTTTTTATAGGTTCCTTGGGATTTTCTATATATGAAGTAGGAAAAAAGCAGTTTTTATTTCTTCCTTTCTGATATGTGTGCCTTTTTTCTTTTCTTTCCTTGTTGCACTGGCTAAAACTTTTAGTTCTATTTTAAATAAGGCTGGTGAGAGCAGTCATTCTTGCCTTGTTTCTGATTTAGGGAGAAAGCACTTAATCTTTTACAATTACGTTTAATGTGAGCTGTAGGGTTTTTTTATAGGTGCTTTTTATCACATTGAAAAAGTCCACCTCTATTTCTATTCTTCTGAGTATTTTTAGTTAGAATAGGTGTTGAATATTGTCAAGTGCTTTTTCCTGCAATAATTAAATGATCTTGTCATGTTTCTTCTTTAACCTGTTAATGGAATGACTCATATTATTGATATTTGAATATTCTAAGAACCTTGCATCCCTGGCATAAAGTCATTTTGTCATGATGTATATTTCTTTTTATATTTTACTGATTTTTTTTTTTTTGAGACACAGTCTCCCTCTGTCACCCAGTCTGGGGTGCAGTGGCACGATCTCAGCTCACTGCAACCTCCACCTCCTGGGTTCAGGTGATTCTCCTGCCTCAGCCTCCCAGGTATCTGGGATTACAGGTGTGTACCACCACGCCCAGCTATTTTTTTTTTTTTTAAGTAGAGATGGGGTTTCACCATGTTGGCCAGGCTGGTCTCGAACTCCTGACCTCAAATGATTCATCCACCTCAGCCTCCCAAAGTGCTGGGATTACAGGCGTGATCTGTAATATAGGTACACTTGGCCTATATTACTGAATTCTGTTTGTAAATATTTTGTTAAGGACTTTGTGTGTATACTGGTGTGTAGTTTCCCTTTTTTGTATTGTCTTAGTCTGGTTTGTTATTAAAGAATGCTAGCTTTATAGAATGAATTGAAAAGTGTTCCCTTCTATGCTGCTTTCTGGAGAGATTGTTTAGAGTTGGTGTTAATTTTTCTTTAAACAATTCTTTTGGTAGTCTTCTCTAGTGAAAGCATGTGGGCCTAGAGATTTCTCTGTTTATGACCATTGGTGTTCCTAGGTTGCCAGTTTCTTCAGCACCCAGAAAGCAGCACCCAGAAAGCACCCCTGGGTTTGCTGAGGCAGAAAGCAAACCCAGGGAATTCATTATCAAGTTGTTCCCTGGATCCTGAACTTCCTTGTTAGTCTGCCTTCTTCTACCTCTCAGACTTTTATCATATTTGTTTAGAGTTTTTATTTGTACTTATTGGGAGAAATAAGGAAAAGTACATATGTTCCATCTTCCCAGGAGTGGAAGTTTTCCACAGGATTTTAATATGTTGCCTAGTGAGTAGCCAAGAAGAAAAATGTTTAGGAGAAAGGGGAAAGGACATCAAATTCTTGAAATGGAATTCTTGGAAAAATGAACAGTGAGGGTTTTGGTTCTGATAAACAACCTACTTTTGTTTTATTTTCCTTTCTACTGTGATGTAATTCCAATACCGTAAAATTTATTCTTTTAAAATACACCATTCAGTGTGTTTTTTAAAAATATATTCAGAAATTTCTGTAACCACCACCACTATCTAATTACGGAACATTTTGGTCATTCTAGGATGAAACCCCATGCCCACTTAGAGTCATGCCACATACCCCACTAATATACTTTCTCACTAATATACTTTCTGCCTCTATAGGTTTGCCTATTCTGAACAATTTATATAAGTGGGATCATACAATATGTGGTCCTTTGTGTTGTTTCTTTCACTTAGCAATATTTTCTAGGTTCATCCATGTTGCAGAATGTATTAGCACTTCATTCTTTTTATGGCTGATTTATTAGTATATTCCATTGTATGGCTATACCAGATTTTGTTTATCCACCCATTAGTTGACCGACTTTTGGGTCGTTTCCAGTTTTTGACGATTATAAATGATGCTGCTATGAATGTGTATTCACACAAATTTTTGTGTGAACCTATGTTTTCAATTCTCTTGGGCATATACCTAATATTTGAATGGCTAAATCATATGCTAAATCTATTTTTAACTTTTTGAGAAATTGCCAGATATTTTCCAAAATACCTGCACCATTTTACATTCTCACTAGCAATGTATAAGGGTTCCAATTTCTCCATATCCTCATTTTAATTTTTTAAAATCATAGCTCTCCTAGTGAGTGTGAAGTGGTATCTCACTGATTTTATTTGCATTTCTCTAATG
Organism: Pan paniscus; assembly: GCF_029289425.2. Taxonomy (NCBI): domain Eukaryota; kingdom Metazoa; phylum Chordata; class Mammalia; order Primates; family Hominidae; genus Pan; species Pan paniscus. Next base: position 68,665,970 of record NC_085926.1, on the reverse strand, counting down.
ACTAAGGATGTAAGTATATTTTCATATGTCTATTGGCCATTTGTATATTTTCTTTGGAGAAATGTCTATTCAAATAGTTTGTCTATTTTAAAATTTGGTTGTCTTTTTATTGTTGACATATAAGTGTTCTTTATATATTCTGGATATTAAAGTATTATCAGATATGTGATTTGCAAATATTTTCTCCCATTTTGTGGGCTGTCTTTGCACTCTCTCAATATTGTCCTTTGATGTGTAAAATTTTTAATTTTGGTAAAGTTCAACTTACCTATTTTTTGTTGTTGATGTTTGGCTTTAGGTGTCATATCTAAGAAACCACTGCCTAATTGAAGGTGATCAAAATTTACACCTTTTTTTTAGTTTTATTTTTGCTTGACACAAAATGCTATTGTACATATTTATGAAGCATAGTGTGATGTTTTGATGCATGTATATATTGTGTAATGATCAAATCAGCATATTTAACATCTCTATCACCTCAAATATTTATCGTTTTTTTTGTGTGTGTGGTAAAAACATGGAAAATCCTCTCTTCTAGCTAGTTTGAAATATGCAATATTAACTCTAGTCACTCTACTGTGCAATAGAAACCCAAAATTTATCTTCCTAATTAACTGTAACACTGTCCCTGTTAACCAATGCCTCCCTATGCTCCCCAAACCTTCCACTCCCAGTCTCTGGTAACCACCATTCTACTTTCTATTTCTATTAGATCAATTTTGTTTAGATTCCATGTATGAGTAAGCTCATATGGTGTTTGACTTTCTGTGCCTGGCTTACTTCACTTAACGTAATGTCCTCTGGGTTGATTCATGTTGCTGCAAATTAAAGGATTTTATTCTTTTTTATCCTGAATGATATTTCACTACACACACACACACACACAAACACACATTTTTCTTATCCATTCATTTGTTGATGTACACTTAAGTTGATTCCATATCTTTGTTATTGTGAATAGTGCTGTAAGATAAGCATGGATGCTTAAAAAAACAGTATGACTATTCCTTAAAATATTAAAAAGAAAACATATGATACGGCAATCTCACTACTGGGTATATATTGAAAGGAAATCAGTATGTCAAATAGATATCTTCCAGAAAATTGAAGAGGAGGGAATTCTTCCAAATCCATTCTATGAGGCCAGCATTACTTGACACCCAAACCAGACAAGGACACATCAAAAAAGAAAATGTCAGGCCAATATCTCTGATGAACACAGATGCAAAAGTTCTTAATAAAATATGAGCAAATGAAATCAAGCAGCACATTAAAAAGATCATTCACCATGGTCAAGTGGGATTTATCCCTGGAATGCAAGGATGGTTTGACATATGTAAATCCCTAAATGTGATTCACCACATAAACAGAATTAAAAACAAAAACCCCATGAGCCCCTCAATGGATGCAGAAAAAGCATTTGATAAAATGCAACATCCCTTTATGATAAAAGCTCTCAAGAAGTTAGGTATAGAAGGAATATTAAATGCCATATATGACAGACCACTGCCAACATCATACTAAATGGGGAAAAGTTGAAAGCTTTTCCTCTAAGATCTGGAACAAGAAAAGGATGCCCACTCTTGCCATTTATATTTAACAGAGTACTGAAGCCCCAGTCAGAGCAGTTTCACAAGAGAAAGGAATAAAACACATTCAAATAGGAAAGGAGAAAGTCAAATGGTCTCTGTCTGTAAATGACATGATCTTCAATATAGAAACCCCAAAGACCTCACCAAAAACTCTAAGAACTGATAAAAAAAAAATGCAGTAAAGTTGCAGGATACAAAATCAACATGCAAAATTTAGTAGCATTTCTCTATACCAACAATGAACTAGTGGAAATTGAAATGAGAAGAGCAGTGCCATTTACAATAGCTACAAAAAAATAATAAAATACCTAGGAATTCTCCAACGAGCAAGATTTCTATGAGGAAAACTATAAAATGCTGAAAAAAGAAATTGAAGAGGACACAAAAAATGGAAAGACATCCCATGTTCATAAATGGGAAGAATATTGTGAAAATGACCATGCTAACAAAAGCAATCTAAAGACTCAATGCAATCTGATGAAAATACCAGTTAGATTCTTCACAGAAATAGAAAAACAATCCTAAAATTTGTATGGCACTGCAAAAGGTCCTTAATAGCCAAAGCAATCCTGAGCAAAAAGAACAAAGCTAGAGACATCACATAACAAACTTCAAAATATACTAAGGTAACCAAAACAGCATGGTACTTGCATAGAAATAGGCACATAGGCCAGTGGAACAGAATACAGAACTCAGAAATAAATCTACATATTTATAGCCCACTGATTGTTGACAGTGGCACCAAGAAAATTCATTTGGGAAATGACGGTCTCTTCAATAAATATTGCTGGGAAAACTGGATATCTATGTGCAGAAAAATTAAACAAGGCTCCTATCACTTACCATATACAAAAATCAACTGCAAATGGGTTAAAGACTTAAACATAGGACTTGAAACTGTGAAATTACTAGAAGAAAACAGGGGAAATGTTTCAGGATATTGGTGTGGGCAAAGATTTTATGGAGAATACCTCAAAAACCACAGCAATAAAAGTAAAAATAGATAAATGAGATTATATCAAACCAAATAAGTTTGGTAAAGCCCTTTACCTTGTTACTTCTGTAAGTTTCATAGTAACAGTCCCTATTTCAATAAGTTGAGTCTTTTTTTTTTGTTAAACCAAGTGTTTTTCAATGTTCTAGTTAATCTTTTCCAAGAACCAACTTTTGATTTCATTAAATGCCTCTATATTTTTTCTATTTTCTATTTCACTTATTTTAGCTCTAATCATGATTCTTTCTTTGGTTGCACTGAGTTTAGCTTGATCTTTTTTTCTAGCATCTTAACTTGTAACGTTAAGTTTATTGATTTGAGAACTTTAAAAAACTTATTGGTATTTGTTGCTATAAATTTCCCTTTGAGGACTACATTAGTTGTAGCCCATAAGTTTTGGTATGCTGTGTTTTCATTTCCTTCTTCTCAAAGTATTTTCTAATTTCCTTGTGATTTTTTTAACCTCTTGGTTAGTTAGAAGTATAGTGTTTAAGGTCCACATATTTGTTAATTCCCCAAATTTCCTTCTGTTAATTATATATATAGATGAGAGAGAGAGTGAGTATTGCTCTGTCACCAGGCTAAAGTTCAACGGCATGATCATGGCTCACTGCAGGCTCAATTTCCTGGGCTCAAGAAATTCTCCTACTTCAGCCTCCCAAGCAGCTGAGACCACAGGCACATACCACAATGCCCAACTAATTATTTACTTTTATGTAGAGATGGGCTCTGCCTATGTTGCCCAGGCTGGACTGGAGCTCCTGGGCTCATGAGATCCTTCTGCCTTGGCATCACAAAGTGCTGGGACTACAGGTGTGAGCCAATGTGCCTAGTGTTTAGCAATATTCTTAATGTATTTTGTATTTGTCTTTAAAAAGGTAATTTAAAAACTAGTGTTCTAGATCAGGGGCCAGGAAAGTGAATTGGCAAAACACCAAATACTATTTTAGGCTTTGTGGGTCATATAGTCTCTATCACAATGGCTCAACTCTCCACTTATAGTGAGAAAACAGCCATGGCTAATGTGTAGACAATTGAGTGTGACAGTGGGCCAGTAAAACTTTATTTACAAAAATAGGCAGTGGCCTGGACCATATTTGCCAACCTCTGGTCCACATGAATGTTTTTTGTCAGTGTGATTTATTAAGAGAGTTGTTTTATCAATATTATCCTCTGTGCTCTTTTGGGATATTTCCTCTGCATAATTTCAGCAATGTAATTTGATTTTATCAACTTTATTCATATTACAGAGATTCAAAACTACCAATCCATGATGTGTTTGTTTTCAAGAAATAATTCTTTCTTTTTTAATGTCTTCAGTTCTGAAACATAGATATGAAAATACCTTCCCATTTTCTTTACGAGTCATATCTGTGTTACTGGAAACTTTAATACTGACATTTGACATATAATGAAACAGACACAGCATAATATTCTCATCCTAAACACAATCTGATATACGGATTCAAATGAGTCACATCTGTGTTCAGAGCAAATCCCTGCAAATCAATTATAAAAGAGCATCCTAAGATACATCATATTTGGCTGAGAATACATGAAACTATGTGTTAGAAAATATTTGGCAAGTACCAAGGCTTCAAGATTCCAAGAACACTCCTGAGATTTCAGAGGTCCAGGGCAGGGAAACTGTGGCCATTCCAACATACAGGTGTGACAACAGAAAAAACTGAGCGTTGATTGATTAGTGGCTGCTCAGTGGTATGAAGCAGTCTGTAGCAGAGTCTAAATGAATAAATAATCAAATCCAGGCTATAAAGTAATGGAATGATAGATTGCTCAGGAAGGTTCTGTTACCAAGACATCTTAGTAAGAGCTGCAAGAACACCTTTATGCCCTGGGAGGAGACAAGAGACATGGATGTAAGGTATTTATCACTATATTATTACCCTATGGCACGTTTCTTCTAAGAGCCTTGAATTGCTGCCACAAACTTCCCCAGTAAGGGAAAGCAGACGGGGAGGTTATCTCAGTTTAACAGACTCAGAAATGATGGCCCAGAGTGGCTTAGTGACACACTGGTGAGCTTGTTTTCTTCAGCTCTGGAGCCCTCTTGGGAGAAAATCTGGACAGCTTCCCAAGCTGCCTGCCTTCAGCTGTGTTACAGCAACAAGTATTTATCTAACTCTGGCTGTGACTGGTGAGGAGGATAAGAATAATAGCAGCTACTGTTGTTGCAAGCGTATTAGGTACCAGACTCTGTTAATGGTTTGACATATGTTATCTCATTTATTCCTCACAAATAACACTGTGCAGATGATTAAAATGATCTCCAATTTAAAGATGAAGAAACTGAGGCTGTGAATGGTTAAGGGACTCAACCATACTGAACCCTGTCTCCGATTCCAAAACCCTCTATAAATATTTCCTGTAGTTTCCTCAGTCAACACAATGGTTCTGGTCTGTCTGGCAGCTATACTTAGTGCCAAAAAATAGTTATGTTCCTCTGGCTCCCTGACCAGTCTTTTGTGAATCTGGGCAGCCTGAATTAGGCTCTCAGAACTGAATATATGCCCAAATTGAATTGTCAGAAAATGATAGATTGTGGCTCACACGAATCAACTGGTTCTTAAGGGCAAGAGTTGCCTACTTCTGGTTCATTCTTCCCTCGAGTACAGATAATAACTGTTGTGGAAGGTTCTAGGAGGTCAAATGCTATGTGAGCTGGGAAAGCCAAAAAAGCTGTGGCATGCAGAATTCTTTTTTTTTGAGATGGGGTATTGGTCTGCTGCCCAGGTTGGAGTGCAGTGGCACAATCTCGGCTCACTGCAACGTCTGCCTCCCAGGTTCAAGCAAAGGCAGAATTCTTTTTTTTTTTTTTTCCAGCTTTTAAGTTCAGGGGTATATGTGCAGGGTGTGCAGGCAGGTTTGCTACATAGGTAAACACGTACCATGGTGATTAGCTGCATAGATCATCCCATCATCTCGGTATTAAGCCCAGCATCCATTAGCCATTCTTCTTGATGCTCTTCTTCCTCCCACCACCCACCCTCTAACAGGCCCCAGTGTATGTTGTTCCTCTCCCTGTGTCCATATATTCTCATCATTCAGCTCCCACTTATCAGTGACAACATACTGTGTTTGATTTTCTGTTGCTGTGTTAGTTTGCTGAGGATAATGGCTTCCATCTCCATCTATGTCCCTGCAAAGGACATGATCTCATTCCTTTTCATGGCTGCATAGTATTCCATGGTATACATGTACTACATTTCTTTATTTAATCTATCACTGATGGACTTCTAGGTTGATTCCGTGTCTTTACTATTGTGAATAGTGCTGCAATGAACATATGTGTGCATGGATCTTTACAATAGAATGATTTATGTTCCTTTGAGTATATACCCAATAATAGGATTCCTAGGTCAAATGATATTTCTGCCTCTAGGCCTTGGACGCACACTGTCTTTCACAATGGTTGAACTAATTTATACTCCCAGAAACAGCATGAAAGTATGTCTTTCTCCATAACCTCGCCAGCATCTGTTGCTTTGATTTTTTGAAAATGGCCATTCTGACTGGTGTGAGGTGGTATCTCATTGTGGTTTTGACTTGCATTTCTCTAATGATCAGTGATGTTGAGCTTTTTCTCATATGTTTGTTGGCTGCATGATCTGTCACTCAGGCTGGAATGCAGTGGCGTGATTTCAGCTCACTGCAACCTCCACCTCCCGGGTTCAAGTGATTCTCCTGCCTCAGCCTCCCAAGTAACTGGGACTACAGGTACCCACCACCACGCCCGGCTAATTTTTTTTTTTTGTATTTTTAGTAGAGACAGGGTTTCACTATGTTGGCCAGGCTGGTCTCAAACTCCTGACCTCATGATCCACCCACCTTCGCCTCCCAAAGTGCTGGGATTATAGTCATGAGCCACCACGCCCGGCCGAATGTCTTCTTTTGACAAGTGTCTGTTCATGTCTTTTGCCTACTTTTTAATGGGGTTGTTTTTTTCTTGTAAATTTAAGTTCTTTATAGATGCTGAATATTAGACCTTTGTCAGATGGACAGGTTGCAAAAGTGGTTTCCCATTCTGTAGGTTTTCTATTCACTCTGTTGATAGTTTATTTTGCTCTGCAGAAGCTCTTTAATAAGATTGCATTTGTCAATTTTTGCTTTTGTTGCAATTGCTTTTGATGTCTTCATGAAATACTTGCCTTTGCCTATGTCTCAAATGGCATTGGGTAGGCAGAATTCTAAGGTGGTCCCTGAATTTCCTGTCCCTTGGTGCTCAGGCTTTGTAATCCCCTCCCCTTGGACAGGAGCAGGACCTGTAAATACAACATCACTCCCATGATCAGGTTATATGGCAAAGGTGAGGGGATTTTGCAAATGTGATTAACGTCTCCATTCAGTTTTTTGTTTTTTTGAGAAAGGGTCTTGCTCTGTCACTCAGACAAGAGTGCAGTGGCATGATCTTGGCTGTGAGCTCAAGCAATCCTTCTGCCTCAGCCTCCTGAGTAGCAGGGACTACAAGCACATACCACCATGCCTTGCTAATTTTTGTATTTTTTGTAGAGACAGGGTTTTACTGTTTTGCCCAGGCTGGTATTGAATTCCTGGACTCAGGCAATCTGTCCAGCTTGACCTCCAAAGTGCTGGGATTATAGGCACAAGCCACCGTGGCTGCCCTCAATTCAGTTTATCTGGAGTTAGTCAAAAGGGAGATTATCCTAGGTGGGTCTGAATAATCAGATGAAAACCCTTAAAAGCAGATCAACTTGTTCAGAAGAGACTGATTTTCTTGCCGATCTCAAAGAACTGCCATGCTGCAAGAGGGCTACACAGCAAGAAACTGTGGGCGCTGAGAATGACCCCCAGCTGACACCTATTAAGAAAACCGGGACCTCAATCCCATAACCAAAAAGAACTGAATTCTGCCAACAACCACATGTGCTTGGAAGAAAACCCTGAGCTCCAGGGGAAGTGTGCAGCTTGGCCAATGCCTGAATTGCAGCCTAGTGAGACCCTGAGCAGAGGACTTAGTGACACTGTACTGGGACTCCCCACCCATGGAAACTGTGAGGTCATAAATGGGTGTTGTTTTAAGCCACGAAGATTGTAGTAGTAGCAGCAATAGAATATAGGAGACTTGCCAGAGGAAAGGCTTTCCCACTTCTCTCTTATCCTCTCCAAACCCTTGTCCAGGCAGCAGGTGGGGTGATTTTTCAACACTGTGCATGAAATCATGTTTCTCCTTGCATCAAACTTTCTAATGGCTTCCCTTTGATGGAAGCCATCTCTACACTCCCACCAGAGCTCACAGGGTTGCATATGACTTGGCCCTTGCTCTGCCTGCATTCACTGTGCCATTCTTCTCCCTAGGTCTACACTCCATCCAGCAGGGCCTTCCTTTACTACCCAGAAGATACCACCAGGTGCTTCCCAAATCTGGAGCCTTCACACATGCTTTTGTCTGGAATATCCTTTACCTCACTCTGTACCACTTCATTCTCATTATTTAGATCACATTTTCATAGAAGTCTTTCCTAATTCCCTATTTAAACTACAAGCCTTGATTTCCAAAAGAGTTTTTCTGCCTTAAAGGTTTGCTGTCATATATTTGTGTATTTTTAATGATCGTCTCCACCCTTCCTTCCCTATTAGACTCTAAGCTCCTTGAGGGCAGGATGCAGGTCTATTTTATTTCACACTTAATATGTAGAACCCTGAACAGGGGGGTGGTGTGTAATTCACTAAAGCTACTTACTGAGACTTTTTATTCTCCTTCTATGAGATCAAGGTAGGACTGCTCTACTTGACCCGTGGAAGCTCCATGTGGACACATGATTTACTTCCACCCATTGAATGTGAAAGGGCATGATGATTATTACTTCTGGGTAGAAGATTTTTAGCATCAGTATATAAATGTCCATGCTTCTCTCTCCCTGGCCTAGCAACACATGATGTTCTGAATCTGCCTTGTTCTGTATAGTAGCCAGTGGCCAATTTTTGATTGTTGATATTTATACTAATTAAAATTAAATAAAGTAAAAATTCAGTTCCTCAGTCACATTAGCTGCATTTGAAATACTCAATTGCCACCTGTGACTAGTGGGTACCATTTCGGGCAGTGCGGATATAGGCCATTTCCATCATTACAGAAAGACCTATTGGCCAGAACTGCTGTGGATGCTGGAGGCTTGTGTTTCTAAGCAAGGAAGACATAGAAGAGAGCCACCAGTTGCTTTAATAGGCATATTATTTGAGTGTGAAATAACCTGTGTGTCAGCAACTTACATTTCAGATTTGTTTGCTACTGCAGCAAAATCCAGGCTATCCTCACTGTTGAATGTAGTCACTAAATAATTACTTGCTAAATACCTTAAGGATTAAATTTCATAAGGGAGATTTGCATGAAGGATGAGGAAGGAAGAGCTTTTAAGGGGGCTGAGCAACCTCAGCAAAGGCTTGGATCTGGGACATTAACAGGACCTCGGGGAGTCCTAGGGTTTACGTGAGGAAGCTTTAGACCTGAGAGAGGCCTGGAAGGAAGCAGGGAAGCCAGAGTTAAGAATCAGTGCACAGAGCATGAGGGGAAGGTCAGTGGTAGACCAAACCCACATATGACTCCTGAATCTCTTGAGCAGTTGTGATTTTCAGAGCCTACAACCTGAAATCATGTCTGATGCTGCTTTGCCCATTTAACTGCTATGATACGCTACCTCCCCAAATGGCGCATCTGTCAAATGGGGTATATTAGTCTATTCTCACACTGCTGTAAAGAAATACTGAGATTGGGTAATTGATGAATAAAAGAGGTTTAATTGGCACATGGTTCTGCAGGCTGTACAGGTAGCATGGCTGGGAGGCCTCAGGAAACTTTCAATCATGGCAGAAGACAAAGGGGAAGCAGGCATGTCTTCACATGGCCAAAGCAGGAGGGAGAGAGACAAGGGGGAAGTGTTACACACTTTTAAACAACCAGATCTCGTGAGAACTCACTCACTGTTACTAGAACAGCAAGGGGGAAATCCACTTCCATGATCCAATCACCTCCCACCAGGCCACGCTTCCAATGCTGGGGATTACAATTCAACATGAGATTTGGGTGGGGACAAAAATAAGAACCATATCATTGAGATGACAAGCTTAGCTCAGAGCATTATTAATTTGCTAAGCAGAGCATACATGAAGAACCTGGAGGATGGTCAGTAGCCAGGAGGCTGTCCTTGTTGTCCCAGAATTGTGGGTAAGACCCACAGCCAAGGAAGAAACTGGAAATACACTATGTGTTAGTCACAGTGAAAATGGCAGACATTTCTGGCAATGCTTGCTTAAAGGTACCACTGAAGAAGGTCTAGTCCCTTCTCTCCAACTTGACCTTGCCACCCTATTAATAAGAGAAATGTGCAAGAAGAGCTATTACCTCTACTTCCCCCAGGGGCATGAGGTGAGAGGTACTCTCTCTCCCTGGAGTCTAGAGACAGTCCTCCAGAAAACTCACTCCTGAAACTGGTGAGTGGTGCTACTATTCCCCTCATGCACCCCAGGTAGGGGAGAGGAGATTGATTCCCTCTTAATGGTGGTGAGATTTAGGACTAGGCATTAACATGGTAGAGAGGGAAAAACAATGACATTTCAAAGCCAACAGGATTGAATCTCAAAATCCAAAAGAAACAATTGGAATAAATAGGAACCACCTAAACCTCATGGAATTGGGCTAAAATACAAAGGGGGCTGTTCCTTGGCTGGGAAAGAGTGGGGGAGGCTTGACATGTGCTCCTTGAATGATATTATTAGGAAAATGTTTTTCTTGTTTCTATTCCTATAGCTTGGAACTTCTCCATGAGCCAGTTATCCTAAGGTGATGGCTGGGACATAACAAGCCCCTGATGACCTTCCCAGGTGCCACAGCTTATGAGATGTTTTAAGAATTGGCTCTTGAGTGCCCTTCAATTCCCTCTTTTGAGCTCCAAGTTGATGAAACATAAAGTAATCTTTAAAAGAAAGTATGGGGGATACAACTTGATATTCTTAGAGTATTTCTAGTTTTATAATTAATTCACGGATGAGAGAGCCATTATCTGATAGCATCCAGAAATGTGGAAATTATTCATTTCAGACAAGCAACCCTGGTCCTGTTATAGTTTTTGATTAAAATGAAAACTTACCAAGTTTTATTTCTCAAAATATGATAGCTTCACGGGCAATTGAAATCAGCTAGTTCCATTGTTGGGTTTCTAATTCCAGGGCTTATAATAATATTTTTTTGGAGTCAAACATGACATAATGCTAGGACTCCTGGAGCTAGCAAAGATGATAAAGTATTTTTGCCACAGCAGGTACTCTGAAAAATCCTTTATTAAAAAGAGCTGCCATACACACGCTCCGAGTGTGATGGATTGTACAGAAATGAAGAGTGACATGCTATGAATTTACAACATTAATTTTTTTCCCCTAATTAAAGCAATGGGAATGGCCTCCAAACAGAATCTGGCTGGAGCTGGACAGGAATGATTGTATTTCCTAGCACTCCAGAGGATGGATTCTTGACCCAGTGTTCTTATAACAAGAGTGCTTGAATTAAACTATGAGCTGACGGCAAAAGGTAACTGACATTATTTAATTAAAAAACCTGTCTTTCCTGTTATACCTGACTTCTACTTCCACTTGATATGTGGACATTTTTCATTTTTTAAAAAAATGTGTAATTAGACTTGGTAATGTAGCTGTCGTGTTGACAGAGTAAACTCTCCTAACAGTAAGAGTGGCTGACTTCTAGACATCAGAAAGGTTCACGGAGTAATTCAAACTGTGATGATGTGTGCATTAGCAGCAATGAAGAAAATCTTGACAAACAATATCTACTAACAACTCTGACTGCCAGGGAAGGTGTGAATGACTTTGCTTTTTCTGCATGTTTCTTGCACCCAGGGAAATGAAGGCATACATATGTCTCCAGTAAGAGGTATTTAATGAGTCACAACGATGGTACAGGAACAGACTAATATATTTTTCAAGGCTTTTGGAAGAGAAAGCGTGAGCGGCCATGTATTCGTGACAAGTGGATCACATCTGGAACAAAGAGGTATTCAGAAACAATAACATGCCCCAAACAAACAGTAGACTCTGTGGCTGCACCAGCCCATTTGTCCCCAGCTGTTTACTCATCTCCTAACTGTCAGTCAAATCTTTCCCACACTGATCCATACAGGACAATGGGAGTGTTTCTTTCATGCAGCAAATTTATAGCTTCCCTCCTTCTCCCAGAACTGAGGACATGACTAGGAAAATACACAGATTCCTCCACCTATTTCCACGGCCTCCTCCCACATTAGACTTTAATTTCTCAGTGTTCTTTAAATACCTCAGTTATTTCTCATCCCAATAAATTGGTTTTATTCTAATATTTTTCTCTATAGGGTGAGTAGCATCATTATTCACAACATGAACTTCAGAGCCTAGCAGCTCCATGACTTCCTAACTGAATGATCTTGGGCAAGTTCCATAATTCTCTTCTGCAAAAGGGAACATTAATGGTATCTATCATCAAAGAGTTGTTCTGAAGATGAATTGAAGTTATGTATATATGCCTAGAATACGGGGTGCACCCACTAAATGTTAGCTATGAATATTTACCATCATTATAATTATTATCAATGTACTAAGACCTGATATCACTTAAGCCCATTAAAAATTGCATTTGCAGAATGCTGGAATCGGTAATAAATTATAGAACCATAAGGGGGTCAAATTGTTTTAGCAAGAAGAGGGGAGGCCTCTTTATTATTAAATTCCTCTTGTCAACCGTCTTAGTGATGAATGACATCAGAAAGGCAGAGTTAAAAAATGAGAGGAAAGAAAAGTGGAAAAAGAAGGTGAAGAGGAGGAGAATTTCAGAATGCTGAGAATAAGAAAGAAGGGGTGAAGGCACATAATTCTAAAACTATTCTTACCTTTCCCCCCCCGAAACCAGTGGTCTGAGTCTTACTTCATGAGACCTCAGATCCCTGCTCACATGCCTTTGTAATCTTCTCCAAATACTTTCCTATCACTATGATTTAATTGTGTCCCTGCTGTACTAGAAATATCCTTCTTGCTATGAAAATCCCATCTACTTATTTGTATGTTCTCTTCAAACCACTGTGACTTCTTAGAGTCCAAAGCCCAAAGACAGCAAACAGAGTTCACCTCAGGTACCATCTTCCATGGACTGGTTATGATCACTTGCTAAGCTATGTTAAAAAGATTATAAGTCCATGTCTGAGTTCAGTTACTTAGGACTTTCCTCCTGCCTTGAGTTCACTCTTGTGCAAGATCATCTCACCTATTTCCCAAACTTTCTGAGGAATTCAATCACAAGAAGTTATATTGTGTTCTTCCTTCTATTAATAGTTCCACATGAATGCTTTGCATGCTGTAAATACTTGGTAATTACATATTGAATGACTGAGTAGAAATTAAGGTATTTGAGTGAATAGAGACAGGCCCTATGACATCTCTTTCCTCTTGAAATTTGGCTCTCTGAACACCTACAATGTAAATCCTCATCAGCTCCTTTGAGCTTTTCAAAGGAAAATACTCATACATTTCCCATACCTGTAAAGGAAGATGTGTCTGGCACAGTCTGCAGAATTAGTCTCTGGAACACAGAATTACTCGATTTGTATTATTCAGTATCATTTTCTCTGTCCTGCAAACCACTGGGAATGGTAGGCCAAAACAGCAGGCCTATTGAAAGTAAACACATATCCACTCATCTCCACAGCAACTACATTGAAAAGGGTGTTCAAAGCACACAAGAGCTTAGACTTGGCAAAAATCACAGCTAGCTTGGAAAGAAAGTGACTACTCACAGTGGTGCCACTGAACTCTCCCTATTCACCACTGCTTCTCTCATTGGGTTCATGAAAAAGCCACAAAGAACCAACATGGCAGGGCATGCTGTCTGCAAGTCAGAATAAGTATTACAATTTTTGGGCTGCCTAGATATATGTGAGAGAGACAGCTTCTATGCTGGGGTACACAGAGTGAGGGGATGTATGTGTGTGTGCATGTGTGCCTGTGATGGTGCAGATGGGATTAGCTCAGTCAACTCAATTTTTCAGGACCATTGCTAATTTATTTAGTTAAAGCTAGGGAAGTATTGAGGTATTCACTTTATCAATTAAGCAGGAGAGATGTTGCTTGGGTAGCTGTGACAAGGGCTAATATAGCTAGAGAAACATAGATGTCCACACCAAAGGATATGAAAGGGCTTTACATTCACCAGATTAGAACAAGGTTTCCCAATCTTGGCAATAATGACATTTTGGGCCAGATAATTCTGTTAGAGAAGGGAGCTGCCCTGTGTACTGTAGAATGTTTAGCAGCATCCCTGGCCTCTACGCACTATTGGCACCCACTCCTAGCTGTAACTACCAAATTGTCTCCGTATATTGCCAAATGTTCCCTGGAGGAAAATTCACTCTTCATTGAAAAGTATTGGACCAGACCTTTCTTTTAGTTTCATGAAGTTGAGAGAGACATGAAATCAACACAGAATCCCTTGGGGATATAGTTTCATAAATCATACACATGTACCTTAAGTTTTATCACTCAGCACTGCCTTAAGAGAAATTTGTGTGTCCCAATCAGCAATTGTGTTAAAAGTTTCTTCAACATATTAAATAGTTTTAAAGAACACAGATTTTTAATTTGAAACATATTAGCCTACATTAATCAGCATATTTTATGCAGATAGAATTATATATCCAAAGACAAACTAGCTATAATCATACATAAATCATGGCAAAGCAGGGAGTATAATTAAATTTGAAATGAATCTACAAAGAAAATACAAGCACAAAAACATACAGAATAAGTATGTCCCTTGCTGCATCCTTTTTGGTATTGCTATAAATTTGGGGAAAAAAGAAATATGTAGAGTGGGAGTTGGATATACATTTTGCTTGTCAAAATACACTAGCACAAATAGATTTATGAGCAGGTATAGTTCACTGCTATCATCACTAATCTGGATTTACAAACATCTTGGCTTCCCAATGAGAAGGTGAAGGAAAACAAATAAAATCTCATTGGTATTAATTGAATGACAAAACAATGGGAAAGATACACTGTATTACAAGTGTTGACTAAAAATCTTCATGCCATTCATTCATAGGCATTCCTTCTATTTAAGGTTGGCTACTACTCATTAACTTATTAGACAGACATGGTGTGAAGAAAGGAAAACCAAGGACAAGTGACTTTTTTTTTTTTTGAGATGGAGTCTCACTCTGTCACCCAGGCTGGGGTGCAGTGCCATGATCTCAGCTCATGGCAACCTCTGCCTCCCGGGTTCAAGTGATTCTCCTACCTCAGCCTCTCAAGTAGCTGGGACTACAGGTGCCCACTACTAGGCCTGGCTAATTTTTGTATTTTTAGTAGAGATTACAGGTGCCCACCACCAGGCCTGGCTAATTTTTGTATTTTTAGTAGAGATGGGGTTTAACCAAATTGGCCAGACTGTTTTTGGACTCCTGACCTCAGGTGATCAGCTGGCCTCCGCCTCCCAAAGTGCTAGGATTACAGGCATGAGCCATCATGCCCAGCCAACAAATGACTTTAGGCAAACTTTCCAATTCAATATTTTTTCCAGCACAAAGAGAAGCATTTAACCAAATTGCTTTTGCCAAGCAAATTGACTATTAACTTATCAGATCCAAGGCTTGATTGAATAAAGGCAGTTTTAAGTGTAGTTCTTATCACTAGGAAAAAGAGTTAGAAACACATAAAGTCACCTCAGCATTATACTTAGATTGGATAATTTAACTAAGTAGTATTTTCATGAAGTTCAGTCATTATCATTTCCCATTTTAAAAGCAAAGAAATTTTAAAATCAAACTTATTTTTAAACTCCTGACAGCTCTCTTTTGCTCACTGTTTACATCTTTTAGTTTAAGGGAAAGGCTTCCTACTTCATTTGATAAAATTTGGCATCTTTTATTCTTAGTGTATTTTGTATTTTGCTTGAAAACAGGCATCTTCAAAAGAAGAAAGTCATCTCTGAACTGAATTGGCATTCTGTTTACACTTCTATTGTGAAAGACATTCCTTTGTTTGCTGAAATACCTTCTGTGTCTCCATTCTAAGAATCACCACATGAAAATACTGATGAAATCTGCTCTCTGTATAAAATGTAGCCAGCTGATGCAAATCAACTCCTAATATACTTATGAAAACACGAAGCATTTTATTTTGCAGACTGATATTAACGTCTTCTATGAATCTACACATGTAATCAAATGACTGGAGTTAAAAGCAAAAGCCAATCCTCCAGACTCAGCCCAGAGAATACTGCCTCTAGAAGCCACCAGGAGCAGCCAGCCCCTCTTTACTATTTGCTACAGTATTTTGAACATAGTCCCTGTTAGCATTCAGCCTGCTGTATTAAGACGACTTATTTTCATGTCTTTCTCCCCTAGCAGACTGAACTACCTGAGAGGAGTGAACACTTATTCATTGGTCTAACTTTCAAAGATTGTCCTTTCATGATACTGAGCATATTTACAATAACTTATCTAGTGCCTGCCTTCCCTGCTGGACTGTTAGTAGGTGGCAAACACTGACAATAACGTACATGGAACTGAAGATGTGCTAGGCCTTGTTCAAAATGTGTTGATGAAATCCTTTTTATTACTTACAACTTCATATGAAGTAACTATGACTATTATTGGTGCAAATTTAATTGCAGCTTCTTTCATTACTTTCAATGGCAAAAACTGCAATTATTTTTGCACCAACCTAATATAATCTTTATATTGTCACTGAGAAACTCAATAACTGAGAGGTTAAGTAACCTGCCTGAAGTAATAGAGCTGCTAAGTCAAGAGCAAGGATTTGAACCCAGACAGTCTGGTCAGAGGCAATTATGCTAAATCATTATGTTATACTACCTATAGACTATCAGGGCCCTCAACAATATTTGGTAAATGGATAAAAGGAGGAAGGGAAAAAAATGAAGAAATGAGGAAAGAAACAAATGAACAAGGAACACATAGTCATCAAATTTTTGCTGAATAACTGAGGAGTAGAATCTAATTTTTACAGCAAGAAAAACTAAGTATTGGCCGGCACAGTGGCTCATGCCTGTAATCCCAGAACTTTGGGAGGCTGAGATGGGCAGATCATTTGAGGCCAGGAGTTTGAGACCAGCCTGGTCAACATGGTGAAACCTCATCTCTGGGGGTGGAGGTGCATACCTGCAATCCCAGCTACTAGGGAGGCTGAAGCATGAGAATCACTTGAAGCATGAGAATCAACTTTTTGTCTCAACAATAACAACAACAACAACAAAGAAAAACTAAGTGTCTCATACACAGACACACACGCCTACACACATACATACACACACACAAAGTTTCTAGATGCTACAATGTATAGTATCCCTAAATGATTTAAGTTGAATAGCTATTAAAATAGTAATCTTGAAGAATTATTTGTGGTATGCACAAAGTGCCTGCGCTAATGTTGACTGAAAAAAGAATATAAAATAGCATATATTAGCACTAATAGAAATATTATGAGAGACACAGACATGAGTCACATATGTAATTTTTTTTTTTTTTGAGACAGAGTCTCGCTGTCGCGCAGGTTGTAACACAGTGGCGTGATCTCCGCTCACTGCAAGCTCCGCTTCCCAGGTTCACGCCATTCTCCTGCCTCAGCCTCCCGAATAGCTGGGATTACAGGAGCCCACCAACACGCCCAGCTAATTCTTTGTATTTTTAGTAGAGATGGGGTTACACTGTGTTAGCCAGGATGGTCTTGATCTCCTGACCTCGTGATCTGCCCACCTTGGCCTGCCAAAGTGCTGGGATTACAGGAATGAGTCAGCGTGCCTGGCCCACATATGTAATTTTAAATGTGCTAGAAGCCACATTTAGAGTTAATATATGATGTTAATTTTAATAATTTATTTTGTTTAACTGAATAGAGCCAAAATTTTATTTCAGTAATCAACATAAAAATTATGAAGTATTTTACAGTTTTTAATAATAAATCTTATAAATCTAGAGTATATCTTCCTCTCATAGCACATCTCAAAAAAGACTATATTTTAAAGGCTCAATAGCTATATGTGGCTAGCAGCCACCATCTTGGACAGTGCAGCTACATAATATTTCTTTTAAACAAAGTCACTTGGTTAGCCCTTCTGTCTATACCTATTTACATAGAAAACTGTTGGCAGAGAATCCGGCAACTTATTCATTGCAGTTATCTTTAGGTTGAAGAGCTATAGGTACTTTTTTTTTTTTTTTTAAAGACAGAGTCTCACTCTGTGGAGTGAGTGCAGTGAGTGCAGGCTGGAGTGCAGTGGCGCAATCTCAGCTCATTGCAACATCCGCCTCCTGGGTTCAAGTGATTCTCCTGCCTCAGCCTCATGAGTAGCTGGGATTACAGGCACCTGCCACCATGCCCAGAAAATTTTGTATTTTTAGTAGAGACAGGGTTTTCCCATGTTGGCCAGGCTGGTCTCGAACTCCTGACCTCAAGTGATCTGCCCACCTTGGCCTCCCAAGGTGCTTGGATTGCAGGCATGAACCACTGTGCCTCTCTCTTCATTCTTTAAAAAGTATGTTCAAGGGTTATTACTTTTAGAATCATAAAAACAAAATAAAATATTACAGTCTCTACTTATAGTCTCTCAAGAAATACAAATATTATTAAAAGGAGTAAAATGAATATGTAAGACATGGGAGTGAATTCAACATCGTATTCTTCTATGTTCTGAAATTGCACAGTGGTCAATGTTCTGGTGGAATATGAGAAGGGAATGAAAAAGACACCAATGGCTTTGAGACAATGGCCCTACAAAATGGAAATGCTACTAGGGACTCCAGCTTTTGTAATGGGAAGCTAGCTTTTACATACAAATCCTCCCATGGAAAAACAACAAGTGCTAGATAAATGATCAAATAAGTCTTCTTAAAAACAACAAACAGAATAGTAAGACATTAGTAAGCCAAAAATGGAAGAAAAACTGAAAAGGCAGAGAATTAAAGAGGGAATAGAAGCTATGCTCTGAGGGTATTTGCTGGTCTTTTCAAGTTTAACTTTAAAAGGCTCTCAGGGAGAAGTCAGAGCCCACGGAAACATACACATCGGAGATTCTGATAGGAGACTCTCCATGACAGTCTAGAACTCTAAAGGCCTCCATCACCAGGGAAAGTGTAAAGTGAAGATGAAATAAAGCCCAAAATAAGTAGAATGAAGAGAGTAATTAAGATAAAAGGGGACACCAATTATGTGGAAAACCAGCAAACAATAGAGAAGAAGCAATGAAATCAAAGACTGTTCTTTGAATGAAATAATAAAATTGATAAATCTCTAGTCAGACTGATGCTGATGAAAGAATGCATGAATTACCCATAGCAGGAATTACAAATCCTACATTATTAAATGAATAGTGATGCAATGTTATAAACAATTTTATTTCAATAAACTTGTTAACATAGAAGAAATGGACAAATACTTCGAAAGATGCAAACTACCAAAACTAACTTAACATGAAATATACAACTTGAAACAGTTCTCTATTAGAGACATTCTATAAACATACTGCAGGCCCAGTTTTATTGTTTAGTGTTATCATGAAATTAATGAAGAAATAATACCAACCCTATAAAGACTCCATTGAAGATAAAGGAATAACGAACCCTTCCCACCCTGAGTCCAGTACCAGCCTAGTAATAAAACCAGAAAAAGACCTTAAAAGAAAAGTAGAGTTGAATACTCTTTAAAAGACACAAAAATCTTCAACAAAATATTATTAAATCTAGACATACGTAAAAAATAATATATTTTGACCAATATTATGAGAGACACAGACATGAGTCACATATATAATTTTAAATGTGCTATAAGCCACATTTAGAGTTTAATAGGTGATGTTAACTTTAATAATTTTGTTTAACCCAATAGAGCCAAAATTTTATTTCAGTAATCAATGTAAAAATTATGAGGTATTTTACATTTTTTAATAATAAATCTTATAAATCTAGAGTATATCTTCCTCTTATAGCACATCTCAAAAAAGACTGTATTTTAAAGGCTCAATAGCTATATGTGGCTAGCAGCCACCGTCTTGGATTGACCTGAGGAACTCAAGATTGGTTTAACCCCAGGAACTGAAGATTGGTTTAACATTTAAAAATCAATTAATGTAAATCGTTGTATTACTAGTATAAAGAAGAATGGTCATCTTGATGCATGGAAAAATATATCTGGACATGATTCGATGCCCATCAATTATAAAAACTCTTAGCAAGCTAGCTAGTGAAGAAAATTCCTTCAACCTGGTAAAGGGAATTAAGGAAAAAAAAAAGCTCTTAAATAACAACTGGGTCAAAGAAGAGATCACAGGGGAAATTAGAAAATACTTAGAGATGAATTTAAATGAAACACAATAAACCAAAGCTAACAGGATGCAGCAAAAGCAACACCAAGAGGGATGTTTAGAGCTGCGAATGTATACTTTAAAAAAGATCTCAAATCAATAAACTGTACACCTTAGGAACTAGAAAAAGAAGAGCAAAGTAGACCTAAAGGTAGCAAAAGGAAAAAAAATAGAAAGATTAGAGTGGACATAAACTAGAGAAGAGAAAAACAACAGAAAAATCAAGGAAACAAAGTGTTAAGTTATCTGAAAAGATCAACAAAATTTAAAAACCTTTAACTAGACTGACAGAAAAAGAGAAAAATCTTAGAATTACTAAAATCAGAAATGAAAGTAGAGGCATTCTTACTGATTTTACAGAAATAAAAAGGATTAGTCTAGCCTGGGCAACATAGCAAGACTCTACCTCTAATTTTTTTTTTTTTTAATTAGCTTGGCATGGTGTCATGTGCCAATAGTCCCAGCTACTTGAAAGTCTGAGGTGGGTGGATGCTCGAGCCCAGCAGTTTGAGGCTACAGTGAGCTCTGGTTGCACCACTGCACTCCACCAGCAGTGACAGAGTGAGACTCTTTTTTAAAAAAAAGGATGAAAAGAGAATACAATGAACAATTTTACACCAAAAAACTAAATAATGTAGATGAGACGAGCATACTCCTAGAAAGACACAAACTACCAAAACTGACTAATAAAAAAATAGAAAATCTGAATAGATATGTAACCTTTAAAATAACTGAATAAAAATCTTCTCAGCAAAGAAAAACCCAAGACTGGATGGCTTCACTGTTGACTTCTACCAACAATTAAGAAAGAACTAACGCCAATCTTTCTTAAATTCTCCCCCACAAAAAGTGGAAGAGGAGGAAACACTTTCCAGTACTTTTTGTGAGGCCAGAAATACCCTGATATCAATAGGGCACAAAAATACTACAAGAAGAAAAAAACTCTACAGACTAATATCCCTTAATATCTCTTAATGTAAAAATCCTCAAAAATACTAGCAACCTGAATTCAGCAGGATGTCAAGAGTGAGATTCATTTCTGGGATACATGGATAATTCAGCATACAAAAAATGATAAATGTAATACGTCACATGAACAGAAGGAAGAAAAAAATAACAGGCCGGGTGCAGTGGCTCACGCCTGTAATCCCAACACTTTGGGAGGCTGAGGCAGGTGGATCACGAGGTCAGGAGATCGAGACCATCCTGGCTAACATGGTGAAACCCCATCTCTACTAAAAAATACAAAAAAAAAATTAGCTGGGCATGGTGGCGGGTGCCTGTAGTCCCAGCTACTCGGGAGGCTGAGGCAGAAGAATGGCGTGAACCCGGGAGGTGGAGCTTGCAGTGAGCCAAGATTGCACCACTGCACTCCAGCCTGGGCGACAGAGCGAGATTCTGTTAAAAAAAAAACAACAAAAAACAGAATCATCTCCATTAACAGAAAAATCATTTGACAAAATTTAACACCCTTTCGTGATAAAAATACTCAATACACTAGAAATAGAAGGGAACTTCCTCAATATGATAAGGGCTATATATGAAAAAATCACACCTAACATTATACTCAATGTTGAAAGCGTGAAAATTTTTCCTCTAAGATAAGGAGGAAGAGAAGGGTCGCTTTCACCACTTCTATTCAATATAGTACAAGAAGTTTAGTCAGAGCAATTAGATAAAAGGGCATACATATTGAAAGGGAAATAGTAAAATTATCTCTGCTTTCAGATGACACGATTTTATCCATAGGAAACCCTAAGGATTCCACAAAAAACTTTTAGAACCATTAAATTAATTAAGCAACGTTGCAGGGTACAAAATCAGTTCACACAAATAAGTTGCATTTCTATACACTAGCAATGAACAATCCAAATAAGAAACTAAGAAAACAATTTTTTTACAGTAGCATCAAAAAGAATAAAATACTTAGGAATAAGTTAACTGTGGAGACAAAAGATCTGTACACTGACAATTATAAACTGCTACAAAAACTAAAGATGACATAATCAGGTGGAAAGACATTCTATGTTTATGATTTGGAAGAATATTGTTAAGATGACAATATTACCCAAAGAAATCTACCAATTCAATGCAAGTCTTATCAAAATCACAATGGAGTTTTTTACAGAAAAGAAAAAAAAATGCATCCTAAAATTCATATGTAATCTCTAGAAACTCCCAATGACCAAAACAATCTTGAAAAAGAACAGAGTTGGAGACATCATACTCCCTGATATTAAACTATACCACTAAAGTATACTAACCAAAACAGTGTGGTATTGGCATAAGGCACAGACTAAAGGGAAAAAAAAGCCCAGCAATAAACCCTCATAATTGTGGCTCATTGGTTTGATTTATTTTTTTTTTTTGAGATGGAGTCTCTATCACCCAGGCTGGAGTGCAGTGGTGCGATCTCAGCTCACTGCAACTTCTGCCTCCCAGGTTCAAGTGATTCTCCTGCCTCAGCCTCACAAGTAGATGGGGTTTTGCTATGTTGGCCAGGCTGGTCTCGAACTCCTGGTCTCAAGTGATCCACCTGCCTTGGCCTCTCCAAAGTGCTGGGATTACAGGTATGAGCCACCATGCCCAGCCCAGGACTTGTCTTTTCAACAAACAATACTGGGAAAACTGGATATCTGCATGCAAAATAATGAAGTTGGACCTTTATGCCATATACAAAAATGAACTCAAAAGGAATAAAATAGCTACAACTATAAAACTCTTAGAAGAATACATAGCAGAAAATCTTCATCACATTAGATTTGGCACTGATTTTTAAAAACGTGACACCAAAAGCACAAATAGATAAATAAATAGCAACAAAAAAGCAAATAAATAAATAGGACTTCATCAAAATGTAATGCTTCTGTGCATCAAAGAACACCAATAAGAATGTGAAAAGGGAATTCAAAGAATGAGAGAAAATACTTGGAAATATTACCTGGTAAGTGATTAATATCCAGAATATTCTATGACTCAACAAACACACAATTTAAAAAATGAGCAGAAGATTCAATAGGTACCTCTCCAAATAATCTATACAAATAACTAACAAGACATAATATGTTCAACATTACTGATCATTAGGGAATGTCAAAATCAAAATCACAGTGAGATATCACTTCACACTCATTATGAAGGCTATTATAAAAAACTGGAAAATAAGTATTGGTGAGATATAGGGAAACTGGAACCCTTGAGCATTGCTGTTGAGAGTGTAAAATGGTGCCACTGCTTAGTGGCAGTTTGGTGGTTCCATAAAACCTTAAATAAAGAATTACCATTCTATTCCCATACAATTACCATATGATCCAGCAATTCTACTCCAGGTATATACACAAAAGAAATGAAAGCAGGAACTCAAACAGATATTTGTACATAGATGTTCATAGCAGGATTATTCACAATAGCCAAAAGGTGGTACCAACTCAAATGTCCATCAACAGATGAATGGATAAACAAAATGTGGTATATCTATACAATGGAACAGTATTCAGCCATAACAAGAAAACAAATTCTGATATGTGCTACTACATGAATGAACCTTGAAATTATCATGTTCAGTGAAATAAGCTAAACACAAAAGGACAAATATTGTATGATTCCACTTATTTGAGACACTTACAACAGGCAAATCCAAAGACACAGAAAGTTAGAGTTTACCAGGGTCTGGCGGGGAGGGACAGATGGGGAATTATTATTTGATGGGTACAGAGTTTATGTTTGGGATAGTAAAAAAGTTCTGGATAGAGACAGTGGTAATGGTTATACAATATTGTGACTATATCTAATGCCACTGGTCTGTACACATAAAGAGTTAAAGAGGTAACTTTTATATTAAATATATATTTTACATGACAAAAATAAATTTAAAAATACTAGCACAAACATAATAAAGATAAAAAACTAAATGCTCACAGAAGGATGTCCAGTATTAAAAATGGTACCGGAGGTCCTAGCCAGGGGAAAAAAAGCCATAAATCCTTTTTGGAGACCTGATGCACGGTGTGAATGACAATAGTTAATAAAAACTTATTAAATCTGTGAGGCTGGCAAGATGGCTGAATAGGAACAGCTCCAGTCTGCAGCTCCCAGCATGATCAATGCAGAAGGTAGGTAATTTCTGCATTTCCAACTGAGGTACCTGGCTCATCTCACTGATGCTGGTTAGACAGTGGGTACAGCAGCCCAGGGAGGGTGAGCAGAAGCAGGGTGCGGCGTTGCCTCACCCGGGAAATGTAAGGGGTTGGGGAACTCCTTCTGCTAGCCAAGGGAAGTTGCGAGGGACTGTGCTGTGAGGAACAGTGCATTCTGGCCCAGATACTATGCTTTTCCCATGGTCTTCACAACCCACATACCAGGAGATTCCCTCGGGTGCCTACACCCTTGGGTTTCAGGCACAAAAGTGAGCAGTCATTTGGGCCAACACCGAGCTAGCTGCAGGAGTTTTTTTTTCATACCCCAGTGGCACCTGGAATGCCAGTGAGACAGAACCATTCACTCCCCCGGAAAGGGGGCTGAAGCCAAGGAGCCAAGTGGTCTAGCTCTGTGGCTCTTACCTGCACAGAGCCCAGCAAGCTATGATCCACTGTTGTGAAATTCTCACTGCCAGTACAGCAGTCTGAAGTTGACCTGGGATGCTGGAGCTTGTTGGGGGGGGGGGGGGGGGGGTGGTGTCCACCATTACTGAGGCTTGAGTTAAGTGGTTTTTCCCTCACAGTGTAAACAAACCGGCCTGGATGTTCAAACTGGGCGGAGCCCACCACAGCTAGGCAAAGCCGCTGTAGTCAGACTGCCTCTCTAGATTCTTCCTCTCTGGGAAGGCCATCCCTGAAAGAAAGGCAGCAGCCCCAGTCACGTGCTTATAGGTAAAACTCCCATCTCCCTGGGACAGGGCAACTGGGGCAAAGGATGGTGGTGGGCACAGCTTCAGCAGACTTAAATGCTCCTGCCTGCTGACTCTGAAGAGGACAGTGGATCCCCCAGCACAGTGCTTGAGCTCTGCTAAGGGACAGACAGCCTCCTCAAGTGGGTACCTGACCCCCATGCTTCCTGACAGGGAGAAACATCCCAGCAGGGGTTGACAGACGCCTCATACAGGAGAGTTCTGGCTGGCATCTGGCAGGTGCCCCTCTGGGACAAAGCTTCCAGAGGAAGGAACAGTCAGCAGTCTTTGCTGTTCTGCAGCCTCTGCTGGGGATACCTAGGCAAAAAGGGTCTGGAGGGTCCTCCAGCAAGCTCCAGCAAACCTGCAGCAGAGGGGACTGACTATTAGAAGGAAAACTACCAAACAGAAAGCAATATCATTATCATCAACAAAAAGGACATCCACAAAAAAACCCCATCTGGAGGACACCAACATCAAAGACCAAATGTAGATAAATCCATGAAGATGAAAAAAAAAAAAAAGAAAAAAAGAAAAAATAAAACAGTGCAAAAAGGCCGAAAATTCCAAAAACCAGAACGCTTCTTCTCCTCCAAAGGATCACAACTCATCGCCAGCAAGGTAACAAAACTGGATGGAGAATAAGTTTGACAAACTGACAGAAGTAGGCTTCAGAAGGTGGATAATAACAACAAACTCCTCTGAGCTAAAGGAGAATGTTTTAACCCAATGTAAGGAAGCTAAGAACCTTGAAAAAAGGCTAGAGGCATTGCTAACTAGAATAATCAGTTTAAAGAAGAACATAAATGACCTGATGGAGCTGAAAAACACAGCATAAGTATTTCGTGAGGCATACACAAGTATCAATAACTGAATTGATCAAGCAGAGGAAAGGATATCAGAGATCAAAGATCAACTTACAGAAATAAAGTGTGAAGACAATATTAGAGAAAAAAGAATGAAAAGGAAGGAACAAAGCCTCCAAGAAATATGGGACTATGTGAAAAGACCAAATACACATTTGATTGGTGTACCAGAAAATGACAAGGAGAATGGAATCAAGTTGGAAAACACTCTTCAGGATATTATCCAGGAGAACTTCCCTAACCTAGCAAGGCGGGCCAACATTCAAATTCAGGAAATACAGAAACCACCACAAAGATACTCCTTGAGAAGAGCAACCCCAAGACACATAATCATCAGATTCACCAAGGTCAAAATGAAGGAAAAAATGTTAAGGGCAGCCAGAGAGAAAGGTCGGATTACCCACAAAGGGAAGGCCATCAGACTAACAGCAGATATCTCTGCAGAAAACCTACAAGCCAGAGGAGAGTGAAGGCCAATATTCAACATTCTTAAAGAAAAGAATTTTCAACCCAGGATTTCATATCCAGCCAAACTGAGATTCATAAGTGAAGGAGAAATAAAGTCCTTTACAGACAAGCAAATGCTGAGGGATTTTGTCACCACTAGGACTGCCTTACGAGAGCTCCTGAAGGAAGCACTAAATATGGAAAGGAAAAACCAGTACCAGCCACTGCAAAACATACCAAATTGTAAAGACCATCAACACAATGAAGAAACTGCATCAACTAATGGGCAAAATAACCAGCTAGCATCCTAATGACAGGATCAAATTCACACGTCATAGTATTAACCTTAAATATAAATGGACTAAATGCTCAAAGTCTGAGGATACAAAATTAATGTGCAAAAATTGCAAGCATTTCTATATACCAATAACAGACAGACAGAGAGCCAAATCATGAGTGAACTCCCATTCACAATTGCTACAAAGAGAATAAAATACCTAGGATTACAAGTTATAAGGGATGTGAAGGACCTCTTCAAGGAGAACTACAAACCACTGCCCAAGGAAATAAGAGAGGACACAAACAAATGGAAAAACATTCCATGCTCATGGATAGGAAGAATCAATATCATGAAAATCATCATACTGCCAAAAGTAATTTATAGATTCATCACTATCCCCATCAAGCTGCCATTGACTTTCCTCACAGAATTAGAAAAAACAACTTTAAATTTCATATGGAACCAAAACAGAGCCCACACAGCCAAGACAATCCTAAGCAAAAAGAGCAAAGCTGGAGGCATCTCGCTACCTGACTTCAAACTATACTACAAGGCTACAGTAACCAAAAACAGCATGGTACTGGTACCAAAACAGATATGTAGGCTAATGGAACAGAACAGAGGCCTCAGAAATAACACATATCTACAACCTTCTGATCTTTGAGAAACCTGACAAAAACAAGCAATGGGGAAAGGATTCCCTATTTAATAAATGGTGTTGGGAAAACTGGCTAGCCATATGCAGAAAACTGAAACTGGACCCCTTCCTTACACCTTATACAAAAATTAACTCAAGATGGATTAAAGACTTAAACATAAGACTTAAGCCTTAATAACCCTAGAAGAAATCTGAGGCAATCATTCAGGACATAGGCATGGGCAAAGACTTCATGACTAAAACACCAAAAGCAATGGCAACAAAAGCGAAAATTGACAAATTGGATGTAACGAAACTAAAGAGCTTCTGCATAGCAAAACAAACTATCATCAGAGTGAACAGGCAACCTACAGAATGGGAGAAAATTTTTACAATCTATCCATCTGTCAAAAGGCTAATATCCAAAATCTACAAGGAACTTAAACAAATTTACCAGAAAAAAAAAAAACCTCATCAAAAAGTGGGCAACAGATATAAACAGACACTTCTCAAAAGACACTGGCCAACAAACATATATAAAAAGAAAGCTCATCATCACTGGTCATTAGAGAAATACAAATCAAAACCACAATGAGATACCATCTCACACCAGTTAGAATGGCCATGATTAAAAGGTCAGGAAACAACAGATGCTGGAGAGGTTGTGGAGAAATGGGAATGCTTTTAAACTGTCGGTGGGAGTGTAAATTATTTCAACCATTGTGGAAGACAGTGTGGTGATTCCTCAAGGATCTAGAACCAGAAATATCATTTGACCCAGCAATTCCGTTACTGGGTATATACCCAAATAATTATAAATCATTCTGCTATAAAGACACATGCACATGTATGTTTATTGCAACACTGTTCACAATAGCAAAGACTTAGAAACAACCCAAATGCCCATCATTGATAGACTGGATAAAGAAAATGTGGCACATATACACCATGGAATACTATGCAGCCATAAAAAGGATGATTTTGCATCCTTTGCAGGGACATGGATGAAGCTGGAAACCATCATTCTCAGAAAACTAACACAAGAACAGAAAACCAAACACCACATGTTCTCACTCATAGGTGGGAGTTGAACAATGAGAAGAGATGGATGCACAGAGGGGAATATCACAAACCAGAGCCTGTCAGTGGGTAGGGAGCTAGGGGAGGGATAGCATTAGGAGAAATACCTAATGTAGATGACAGGTTGATGGGTGCAGCAAACCACTATGGCATGTGTATACCTATGTAACAACTCTGTACGTTCTGCACATGTATCTGAGAACTTAAAGTTTAATTTAAAAAATGTATTCAATCTTTGTAATTTGCTGAGAATAATTTTTAAGTATTCTTACTGCCAAAAAAGAGATGATTGTGAGGTGATTAATATTTTGATAGCTTAATTTTGTTAATCATTTATCAATGTATATGTATATCAAAATATTATGTTGCAAACCTTAAATACACACTATTTTTATTTGTCAATTATACCTCAATAAATGTGGAAAAAAATAACATTCTAAAATAAGTGGTAAATTTCTTTTTGAAAAAAATATAAGACCTTATAGGAAAAGTGAGAAAATAGTGAGATGATGCCAAGAAAATTGCCAAATATTTTCAATGGTGGGAAAGCAGCAGAAGCCAGGAGCACAGCTGATATTTGACCAAGTAGAGAGTTTCACCAAACACTGACATGTGTATATATTCCATTCTCAGTTGCCCTTGAAATGGCCCATGCTTTGTGATAATGATAACATTTTAAGAAAATTCACAGCAAGTTATGTAGAAAAGAAATCAAAACCAGCGTGAATCAAATTCTTATTGCCAGTAATTAGAGGTTGAGTAACCCACACATTGAGATAAGTTGGGGAGGTCTTTGGGCTGCATACAAAGAACTTCAGTTTACAGAGAGGTTATATTAAGTCTGTGTAACTGAGTATTGCTGGTTATTTCACATATGTTTCCTCCGCACTGGCTCAATTACAACCGGAGATAAAATGTTAAGTAGCCGTAAAGACATTCTGTTATATTCCTACAAACAACCATCACTGCAAGAAAGCATTTGGATGGAGAATGAGAAGAGTCATTGTCTTGGTGGTCTGTAGAGACCTGCCCCTTGAGTCTGCACAGAGAAAAATAGGGGTACTATACTCAAAGAGACAATAGAAAATTTCCAAAAAGTCCCTGAAGCAGAAGCAGTACAAGACACATTTAAGGGTAACATAGTAAAAGTTTAACCTATTGGAAACGAAACCTTCTAATGAATCTTGAAACCTTCTAATGAACCTTAGGTCAAAGAGTCATCATTTACAGGTAACACGAGAAGTACAGCCATTTCAACAGTGAAATCACAGACCTTTGGAAAGTATTGTTAATGAGACTTGTACTTAAAATGTATAGTATGCAGGAATAGAAATCTTCAAAAGAAAAAAAAATCCTAGTCTCCAACAGTTCCACTGAAAAGGAAAAAATAGCAACAAATAAACATTCCGTTCAGTAATATAAAAAGAATAAAACAACTGACAAGGAGTTTGAAAGAATTAAGATTAAAGAATTAATTGAAAATCAAAAATGGAGATTTGAGAGAAAACTGTGAGAGCTGGATATATGTAAAAGGACAAAAAAATAGATTTTTGCTAGTTTGAATTACAAAAAAGACAAGACAACTTTGGAATGAGAAGGAACTTATTGGTATATCTGGAAAAGATTTTTAAATTATAAAAAATGCTGTATAAAGCTCATGTCTATTAAAAAATCTAAATTAAAGAAATGATTGAGATAAATATTTAAAATAGATCCATGATCAGCATATTCACAAAGTAAGTTGAAAATGGTAGAACAGATCTATGCCCTACAAAGGAGCAGGAGAAAAATATTATGTTGCTGAGTCTACAAAACTACTTAATATGTTTTAGAGCATGTGTGAGGATGATGCTATCGACTAATTTTGTTTTTCTCCCACTTCATATGTTGAAGTCCTAATCTTCAGTGTGAGTGTATTTGGAGACATGATCTTTCAGAGGTAATTAAGATTAAATCAAGTCCTAAGGGTATGGCCCTAATCCAGTAGGATTAGTGACTTTAAATAAGAGACAGAGGGCTGTCTTTTTCTTGCTGCCACATGATGATATAATAAGGAAGCAGCCATCTACAAGCTGGGAAGAAAGCCTTCTCCAGAAACGGAATCAGCCTGCACCTAGACCTTGGACTTCTCAGCCTCCAGATGTGTGAGAAATAAATTTGTTGTTTAAGCCACCCAGTCTGTGGCAGTTTGTTATGGCAACCTGAGCTAACCAATTACAGATGGAAACCTTCCCAATTTATTTTTATCAAAGTAACAAAACTAATTCCAAAACCTATAAATAGTACTGAAAAATTATGGACCAGTCTCCTAACAGTTTAAAAATCCAAAAGAAAATATTGAATGAATTCAGCAAAGTATTCAAATAATTAACTTTTGCTACAATTAACATTGTAGTTTTACACTAAAGCAGGATCAGAATAGTTGAACACTTGTAGTTTTATTAATCTCATATGTATATAAATAGGCTAAAAGAAGGGTCAAAAAACTTTTTTCTGTAAAAGGCCAATGAATATGTTAGGCCCTGTGCAAAAGCAATCTCTGTTGTAAGTACTCAGTTCTTTCATTGTGGCCCCAAAGTAGTGTTAGGTAATATGTAAATAAATGGGTGAGGCTGTGTTTCAATATAACATTATTAAAACAAGAGTGGGTTTTGCTAACCTCTGGGAAAAGGAAGAAAAAAAGATTTTATATATCTAGAGGCTAGAAAGGGATTTGATTGAATTCCACATATAGTACTTTAAATAGAATTCTCAGTAAAACAATGAATAAAATCAATTTTATGAGCATAGATAATCTTTTATAAGGAAACATGAGAAATGCAGCTTTTACAGTCAGGAAAAAAGTTACTGATGCCTAGTATTTTATTGCTATTATTCAATGTTGCACTAGATGTCTTAGTCAATGCAACAACACAAAAAATAAATGACAGTCTAGCAGAAAAGGTAACTTCTATACAATAAATTTTTTTCTATCCTAAAATGCAAGAAAATCAACTTAAAAATTATTAGAACAGATGCAGATTTGCACTGTGTGGTTAGATAAAAGATAAATATACAGAAAGATCAATAGTGTTCTTTATTAAAACTGAAGAAGACTCCCAAATAATATTATTCTCCGGAACAATGACACATCCTGCTAAGTGATTAGGCCCTGCTGAAGGGAAACATGGCTGTTGTGAGCCACTGTTAGGGATGGGAGTTGATGGCATCATTAGAGTGGGATATATAAAGAAGTAACTATTGAGTCTCACTGAAGAATGTAAGGAAGTCATGAATCAAGGGAAATCTAACTGGTCCCCCTGGATGAAAAAGTTGGTCATTGTCTGAATACTTAATCTCCAACAAAATCAGAAAAGCATGATTTTAACTAGAAGTCATTCACTCATTCGCCAAATAAGTAGTCTAGCCACCCTTCTAAGGCCTTGGTTTCACTAAAGAATAAAATGCAAAGATTCTTGTCCCTGTAACTTCTTTCTGGCCCTTATTGAGATTACATTCTAGCCAGGCAAGATAGGCCATAAGCTCTAAGCCTAATTACATATTTTAGAAGGTGGTTAAAGAGGCATAAAAGCAAGAGAAGGAAGATCAAAAGTTTAGTAGCAGTCAATTTTAAAAAGCGGGGTTAGGTGTGCCCTTACTGATGAGGAGGTGACATTTAAGCAAAAGCCCAGAGGTCCAACAGGATTCCTATAAGGCTATCTGGGGGAGAAACATCTCAGGTCGAAGTTAGTGCCAAGGCTCTAAGACATGGATAAGAATTAGAAGGAATACAGGTAAGAGCAAGGAGCCAGCCTGACTGGAGTGGAATGAACATGTGAGGGGGTAAAAAGTAAGACGTGATGTCTGACAGGTACAGGAAGAGGTCATGTAGATCCAGCATTCATTGTGTGAATCTACAGTAAAATGCTAATTATTAAATAGTACAATGTTAATATTACTGGAATAGGTTTCTTCAATTATATAATAATTGAACCTGCTATGTAGCACGTCAATAAAAGAGCCTCAATAAAACAGAAAAAGTCATTTAGAAGAGCTAAATATTTGATAATTCATATAAGATAGGTTTGGTGTTCCAAATTTAGAATAGCCATCTTTGCAGGTAGGGGGGTTGGTAAGGGAGGGAAATGATCTAGTTGAATCATACCATGGAAGAAGAGGCAGGAGATTTGGAGTGCAAGATGGACTTGGCCTGTTATGGCTAGCTTTGAATACAGAGGAAGCAGGCCCCGGCAGGAGTCAGAAGGCTGGAATCAGTTTTTGTGTTGTCACTGGTTGGTCCTGTGAAAGTTATGTAGCCTCTCCGGGCCCTGATTTCCTCAGTCCCCGTCACTGTTTCCTTTCCAGAGTGCCACTGAACGCATATCAGTGCACAATAGTGAATAAGATCCTAGGGTTGTGGGGTCCAAACTTTAGTTCAAATCCTGACTTGACTAGAGAGTAGCTGTGAGACCATGATATTTATCTAACCTCTGCGTTTCATTGTTCCCATGTGCAAAGAGGACCACAACCCCTATTATAAAGGCATGAATGGAATAGATATATAATACATATTATGTAGTTTGATAATTAGGTGCTCAGTAACTTTGTCCCCTTTTCTTTATCAGAAGTAAAATATTCTTGAAATAGGAGAACAATAGTAATAAAAGTTTACTTATTTGTGTTCTAGGCACTTTTTATTACCTACAACTTCATAAGATCAGTGTCATTATTCCCATGTTACTGATCAGAAATCTGAGGCTGTAAGGGATACAAAACTTGCTCAAATAGTAAATAGACTATTTAGTAAATAGAATAAGTTTAATAGTAAATAGAATAAGTCTAACTTATTCCAGAGCTCAACTTTTAATTGCTACCATTTAATGCCTTAATAATTACCCATGTATGTAAGACATTTTGCATACATTACATATTGTACCTAAAAATGACCCTGTTAAGATAAAGTCTCAATTTTCCTTTTTGATCTTAAATTGAGGCAAATAGTTTGCTGGCACATAAAGCTGTTTCCTTAGAGAATTAGAACAATTATAAGCTTCTCAGGAATCAGTAAATGGTGACGTCTGTCAAAAAGTGAAATATTACAAAGGCAGTTGCTATTAATTTTTAAATAACTGCTGGAGCCTAGTCCTGACAGCAAGAAGCTCTGTATATATATTCTGCCTAATTTGATGGGGATGAACTTCAAAAAACAGATTAAAATCTTTTTAGTTTTTTACCTCAAAGATAATTAGCTTGAAATATAACAGATGAGAATAAATCACAAATACTGTTATTTCAAAGACATTTCCTTCCACTTAATCCTGACTTGCTTGATGCCTTGATTCATAAAAAGTAATATTCCATCTGTATGTAAGTTTTGCATTTTGTTCAGAAATACCATTCTTGTATTTTAGCCCCTAGATGGTAATTTCCAAGATTTCAGCTCCTCTCATTTGACAGCTATTCACAAATTGCTTGAAATCTCATGAGTATAAACAACAAATAAAGAAATATGGTAAAACTGAGAAATATCAGAAGGTCAAAGATAAAGTGAGGACATTTTTCTTTACAAGCCTGAAAGAAGTAGTTTGTTTAATTCTCCTTGCTGCATTGAAAGATCAAGAGTCATTCCTAAGTCCTTTTCCTGTGGCTTGCTTATATCAGCTGGAGCTCTCACTAGCCTGGAAGGGACTTCAAGAAGACATATATGCCTGCCTGATAGTTTCAAGCAAGGTTTTACCCAATATAGCAACACAGGCATCTGGGCAGTGCTTGTAAAACTGAAATAAACATTTGTCGATCAAACCCAAAGTTTGCCCTAAAGGACTACGTTTTTTAGTATTATTTCATTTCTAGCAAAACCTCTACCTTGGGATCATGTCTAGAGGCCTAAACAAGGGCCAAGTCAATTTCCTTTTGTAACTTTGGCCGACGTGCCTCATGCATCATATCTTCTCCTAAGTTGTTTACCCCAAGTTACCATTTATTTTAACCATCTAAAAAATTACTCCTAATGCTACTCAGTATTTGGTTCTACTGATCAATACCAAAAACGAATTCCAAATGGAATAATTTTCTTATTTTGTCATTCCAATTGGATCCACCAGCCACAGGAGACAAAGTGTTAGTACTTGGGTGCCAGAGTAGACAAGAAAGGGAAAGAACCTGTATTTGCTTTGGAAAATTATTCATCCTTTGACACATCATGGACTCTGGCTGCATATCTCTTAATGAAATGTTTCTAAATCTAACCAAACTGCCAGAAAGAAATTTGTAATAAAACCTGGCATTTTGTATCACTTTCTATTTTCTTTTTTTCACCTCATTACTATGACAAAAAGTATATTAGTGTCTGAACATTTCATCAGTTCCAAGAACTGTAGCTGTAGGCACTTCATAAAATGGAAATGGGTGACTTGGTTGGGTTCTTTATTGCATGTGTACCACACCCATAATTGTTTAGTTTGCATTGCATTTGCACACTCAAATCTTACACATGGTGTACCAGGCGGGGCTGGGAAGCTCGGTTGGTGACAGCAGAAGTTGGTGTCTTAAAATTGTCTGAGAGGTGATTTAGTGATTCGGGTTGTGCAATAGGTAAAAAACTAAAACATAGTAAAATATTGAATTATTCTAAAACAATACCTTACATATCCTCTTCCAGTGTCACTGGTATTTGTATTCTATGGTTCTGAAACCATTTGAGCAACCAGAGCCAATTCTCCAAAACTGACCCCACAAAACAACTGACTAGGGCAGACACAAAATCCATGTGTTCCCTAGGGAGCAAGTCTCCTCTGCTTCTCAAGCAGTCTAGGAAGGTTCATTGTTGGGCCACATGTGACAGTGATGGAGAATTTTGTCAGAGGGGGAGTTCTGAGCAGCTGGGATCTTCATCATGGCAGATGAGAACAGGATTGATATGCCAGTAATAAATCTTCTATCACTGAAGAAATTGGTGATCTGTTCTGCTATTTTTTGCTTTGACAAACTCTCAAAAGGGGGAAAATCCACTTTAATAAAAGGACTTTTTAAATACTAGGATTGGACTAATAGATTTAAGGGAAGAGGGCCAGGGTCCACCTGGGACTCATGTTTAGATAGACACCAGCCCACTGTTTATCTTAGTGTTGAGAAAAATTGATTTTTTTTTTTCATAGATTCTGTGTTGCTTCCCCACCCCGTGCCATTCAATAGTCAGGCCACAATCCTGGCTGACTGAGCCTTTGGTAGACCCCAGAGACACACCAGGAAATACGAAGCCATGGTACTCTAAGGGATTACATCTAGATGGAAAAGGAAAACCCTATTCTCAGAAACAATTAGTGAACAATTACGTTTTATGAATATTTTAAGAGATCGTTGCACTGTGGGGTAGCCAAAGAAATTTCACATAGTGGAAGGATTAAGCTTTAATGCTAAATTGAATTTAAATAGCACTTTATCTATTTGAATATTTGGCTGGTTATGTTGTAATTTATATGGTTTCTCTTACCTCCTGAAAAGGTGAGCCTCAAAGTCTGCAAGTGTTAGGATCACCTGGGGAATGCATTAGAGGAACAGTTTTGGGTGCTCTCTCATACACACATGTGCCTTCAGACATTCAGAACTGAGCCTTTCCTTAGGTTATATCCTTTTTAGAACAGAGTCAGGTATAGTTTGTAAATTGTAGCAATTTCTCCTTTTGTGAACATTTGGAAATATTAATTTATCTCCACTTCTAACAAATGAATTGGAAATCTAACTAGGATTCAAATAAAGAGCCCGACTCGAGGCTGGCCACCTTGGGCAGCTGGCACAGGGCTGGGGAGGGGTCTCTGGGTGGGTACCTGCTGAGAACAAGAGGAGGTAGGATAACTGTGGACAGCAGGATCTGGAAGAGATGAAAGGGACAGAGAAATATGGCAGGTTTCCCATTATGTTGGGAAGTGTGGATACTGCAGTTTCTGTGGGCTTTGGGTCCTGATTCTGCCACATTCCAGCTATGTGAACCTGTGCAAGTTCCTCAGCCCCTGTAAGTGGTAGGTCTTCAGCTAACTTGGATATCAGTGCTGCTTATCTGAACTGGTATTAATATGAGCAATATTTATTTACTCAAGAGGGTTGTTGTGTGTGTTAAATAATTTAACATCTGTGAAACTTAGTAGAATAAAAGTCAATTAAATATTCTTTGTGCAATTAACTTTAAAATTTTCAAATATTCCATATCATTGTTTATATTGTCTTATTAAAATGGCCTATATGGTGTGTCATAAATATGTTGCATTTTTAATAGTTCAGACTTTTTAAATTTTAAAATGAAGAAAAATTGAGTGCAATCTCTTGGGCCTTATCCTGAGAGATTTTTAGCTCAGGAGCTGTGGGGTGGGCCCCAGGAATCTGCATTTTTGAAGCACTCCTGGGGATTGTATTATAGATAATACCTGAGCTACCTTTTGAAAAATAGTGTATATACTCAGAGTTCCTTATTGCGAAGAGAAATATTCTGTATATTCTGTATATATATGTGGGAAATCACACATTTATGGGTGCTCAGTAAATGTGTGATAAATGAAGGAATGAACAGTTAAATGAAAAGGAAGACTAATTCTATATTTCTCACCTTCAGTACTGTTGACATGTTGAGCCGAATAATTCTTTATTGTGGGAGCTGTCCTGAGCATGGTAGGGTGTTTAGGAGCATCCCTGATTTCCACCCACCAGATGCCGATGGTACCCTCTCATTGAACCAGTCTCATAAGTTGATGCGACAGCATAAGGGAAGACCCCTAGCACTGTGTGGGGCACATAACATGCATTAAATAAACATTCGCACCATCGTGTAAATCATGGCTATTTCTTAAGACCATTTTGGATGTTGAATTTTTAAAATGACCTTCAGATGAATTGAAGGAAGCACAGACTAGATAGAGCATTCCAACAGAAAGGGTTGCTTGCTGGTTCTGCAGGCCTTCTTGTAAGGTTAGATAATTATTTTCTCTTTCAGAATATCTGAATATGAACATAGGAGAAAAATTAATTTGATTTTGAGCATCCCTAGCGGATGTCTGGCCCTTAATTTGAAAAAAATGTTATGGGTTGTAATTTATCAGTGTGATTCCTGTTAATCCTGTAGGGAGTCAATGAATAAATCCATACACAAGATTTGAAGATGTAACCTTGGATAGGATCCACTTGTTATATTCATGAGAATTGTGATTGCTTACACATAGACACATTTCTCTTCTCCCTGGCCATTAAAATTTTAAAGCCACACACTTAGCAAAAGGAACTCATTTTGTCAAGAAAGCAAGTAGAAAAAAGAAATTAAAAACATGACTGTGATAAACATTATATTTACTTCAGTATTTAAACATTTGGCCACTCCTATAGCTTTAACCAAACAATTGAGTTTTCCTGGGGTCAGAGGCAAATGAGGCTGTGGTGTGAACTAGAAGTAAATGACTTTGTGCTTTCTTGCATCGCAGGAAACAATGAGGATTAGTATCCTCATAGAAGCACGCAAGGATGTGTACATCTCAGACTGAATTCTGCCTTTTACTTGGGGTTCAAAATAATGAATTAGGAGCTTTAGTAAGATAGGTAAAATAAATACTCATCTTGCCTTCCTTCTGCCTGAATTCTACCATGTCAGCAGCTATCACTGTAACAGCTATGGCAACTGCAACACCAACAACACCACAAAACAATGCCTATTTCTACTAGAAGAACTGCTATTACCACTACAAACCTCTTCTCTACAACTGCTCTTACAATGCAATAACTACCATTGCTACCACATAGCCACAATGGTAATAGCTACAATGACAACAATAACACTACTACTAATACTATGCTACTCTTTTACTAATTCTGGAAAATAACTGTGTTGAGAATTTACCGTTTCATGGATTTCACCACCATCGTCTGACATAGGTATTATGACCCCATTTTGACTAATTAGTTTGACTCAGGTGCTCATAGAATGCAGTTTTAGGGTCCCAGAAGGTCCAGTCAAGGTGTAACTCTGGATCTCCTGTTCAATGATGTGGGGCTTTACATTGTCTCCCAGGTGGCCATACAACCTTGGGCAGGCAACTTCACCTTCCCGGAACTTGGCCATCATGCTTATAGAATGCAGAGGATGGATTAGATAATTCATAAATAGGTCCCTCTATTCCTTCTCTGACTGACTGTATCACCATATTATGTGAGCTGAGAGCACTGTGGCATCACACAGTGACCTATAACTGAATGTTCATTTTGTCCTCCGGGTTCCCATGGGGATGGCTGCCTAGAGCTGTGGTCTAGCCAACAGGTGATAATTGAATTTGTCCTCTCCTGGCCAACAGAACAACATTAAGATCAGGATCCCTAGCATCTACATCAGGAGCAGCGATGGAGTAGAACATTCTTATTTGAACTTTGCCTTCCTTTGTGGTTCAAAAAATGATGACCATGGAAACCCCATAAGTTAGACATCGTTCAAAAGCATATTAACTCAAGAGAAAGACTGAGGGAGGATTAGGAATTGGGAAGAACAAGTTCAGGCCTTTTTGTAAATAAGAGAATTGTGAATGACAACAACATGCATAGTTTTGTTATTGATAATAGCAAAAAAGTGAACGTCGCATATATGCCCATGAGGAGGGGGCTGGTTAAATAAATTATGAAACCCTTCTACAACATGACACCAAGCAGCCATTAAAAATGATTCCATATTTGATACAGAATGATACCCATTTAAGTAAATGACAAAATAAAATTGTTATATAGCATAATCCCATTCCTCCTCAAATTCTCAACATTTCAAACTCTACAAGTACAAGCAAACTTTAAAAAATATACAAAAATATCAGTCATAGGTACTTCTTGGCAGTGGGATTAAATACAGTTTTTGTCTGTATAAATTGTTGATCATAAGTAGAAAAATATAAAGCTATTTCTAATTAGGGAAAATTTACTTGTAGGGGGTTACAAGTATATTCTAGTGATATAGCCCTTCTTTGAAATGATTTTCCTCTCATCTCAACTTTGCAAATTGTCTGTAAATTTACATGCCACATTGGAAAATCAGGCCTCTTCTTGTTAGAAACCCAGATTGCTTATCTGGATCAGCCGTGTTATTTGGAAGCTTTGATTCTAAACAACCTGTGGCTTCTTATGAAAGTTAAACCCTCCCAGATGGAAATGGGATAATACTGGCATGTGTAAAAGGATGCTCCACGAGTTCTGACAGCACATCCTGTGAACACTGCTAGAACAAGGGCCAAACTTCAAAGACAACTATTTTGAAGGAAACAATGCTTATTTAGATATATACATTATAAGGTGTGAACTAAGAAAAGTACTTTTTAAAAAGCACATAAGTGAACACACAGAATGGCAGCCCTCTTTTTAGCATAAGTTTATGCTAAAATTATATACAATTTTCAAATTAAGTCCTTTCAACCTCTAGTCTTGCCTCTCAGATTCAATTTCGTTTGCTAATCTATTTTCCTCCATCAATTTTCGCTTTGCGCACAGTGCATTCTGGGCTCATTTTTTTTTCCTAGAGGCCTGGAGGCATTTTATAGGCTGTGTCAACAAATGAGCTTAATTGATCCTGTTGGGCCTTCATTTATGCAAGGATGGTGAGGAGCGGATGGCTCAGTGCTCTTCTGAAAATTATAGTTTTGGAAAAATGCATTTCCATCTGATTTTATTTGCTGAAGGAAATATTCACGTCTGTGTTATTCAACATATATTAGTCACTATATTACAAGCATCCCCACTTTATTTTTTTGAGATACTCTGTCACCCCGGCTGGAGTGCAGTGGTGTGATTTTGGCTCACTGCAACCTCTGCCTCCCGGGCTCAAGCGATCCTCCCACCTTAACCTCCTGAGTAGCCAGGACCACAGGCATGCACTACCATGCCTGGCTAATTTCTTGTATTTTTGGTAGAGACACGGTTTTGCCATGTTGGGTTGGTCTCAAACTCCTGAGCTCAAGTGATCTGCCTGCCTCAGCCTCCCAAAGTGCTGGGATTACAGGTGTGAGCCACTGGGCCCAGCCTATCTCAACTTTAAA
Organism: Pan paniscus; assembly: GCF_029289425.2. Lineage (NCBI taxonomy): Eukaryota > Metazoa > Chordata > Mammalia > Primates > Hominidae > Pan > Pan paniscus. The sequence continues at coordinate 68,625,768 of NC_085926.1, read as the reverse complement.
AGACACGTTTTCCCAACTCTGCTGGTATGAATGCTAGACCACCATTTGGTAATTTATGGTAGCTGTTCTTCAAAGAGGTTCAACGGCTATCAAAGACCTTCTCACTGTTTTCCCCCCAGAAAACCCTGGTGGGGTGAGAATGAGAAGTAAAAGACCTATTTACCAGAGGACTAAGAACTAGCCCAAGAGCCATATCAAACTTGGGTCAAACATTTTTCTCGAGGGCCTCTCAATTCTCCCAGCCTACGTTTGTCCTCTCCACTATTCTCTTAGGCTGCCCAAGACTCAGTGATTTAGCATCCTTCCTGTCTGTCTGTCCTAAACACATTCCTTAAAACAACGTCCAGTGCTGGCAACTTCATTCTGCTGGTAGTCTCCCAACACACACACTGCAGAAATGCTTTGATCACATCATTTTCCTATCCTCTGACCCACCTTCTGGTGTTCAGCCGTGCTGCTTGGCATTATTAACACATCGGTTCAGTCTCCCACATGCTTCCCGACACCTCCTCCCTTCTCAAAATGCTAACATCTCCTTCTGCTCATCATTCTTTGATGACTTTGCTGTTTCCTTCAGAGACAATTAAAGCAATAACAAGAGAACTTCCACAAACTCCCATCTCCACAACCACTTACCTTTCAGCAGGTGTGTCTATATGCTGTGTCTTCCTTCTTGTCACCGTAGGGGAACCAGCCACATTTCTCCCCAAAGGCAACACTTTCCCTTGTGTACAAGAGCCCATCCTCTCTGCTCAAAAACACTGCTCCTGCAGTTAATTCCCTGCTTTCTTCCCCCAACATCATCAGTTCTGGCTCCTCTACTAGATTGTTCCCAGCTGTGTAGAACACGTTGCACTCTCTGCCACCTTTAAACAATCTTCCTTGATTCCATTGCTCCCTCCAGCTAAAGCTTCCTTTATCTGCTCTGCTTTTACAAACCTCCTCTAAGAATGATCTATGCTAATGGTCTCCATATTCTCCCCGAACTTATTCAACAAGTTTTTTCAGGTGTTCCTCCAGACTCCACTGAAACTACTTCCAGCAATGACACCAACGAATTCCTTGTTGCCAATTCTAATAATCACCTAACTGGTCTCTTTTTTCTCATTTCCTCCCATTGAGTATTCTAAATACAGCAACCAGACATCAGTTAAATCATGTCGTGCCTCTGCTCAAAACTCTTTCCTGGCTCCTCATTGTATGAAGTCCTGATAATTTTAGATAATATTTTGCATGACGTGGCCCTCATTACCTCTCAGCTCTCAACTCATCTTCTTCTTCCTCTTGCTCACTCTACCTCACTCAGTCATGTCATCTTCTTGCTACTCCTTGAATAAGTTAGGCGGACATCCACCTCAGGGACTTTTCATGGGCTATTTTCTCTCTGACATGCTCTTCCCCCAGTTAACATGCATGGCACACTTCCTCAAATCCTTCAGGTATCTGCTCATATGTGACTCCATCATTGAGGCTAACTCCGTCTACTCTATTTACAAATTTACTTTATTCCTGCTCTTGGCAATCCCTTCTTCCAATTAGGTTTGTCACTTATTTGTTACTTATTTGTTATGTTTCTTGTCTGTCTTCTCCTCCAGTATGAAAGCTCTTTGAAAGATGTGATTTTGTGTACCAGCTTTGAGGACTACTCTTGGCACAGTACACACTCAGTAAATCACGTCTTGAATGAAGGAACTAGTGATAAAATGACCAGTAGTACTTTTTGAAGCTTGGTTTCAAAAGACTTACAAAAATGCATATTTTTTTGGCTTCACATATGACTACTTAATTATAGTCTCTGGAATTGGGCCCTGAGAATCTAATTTATTCTTATGCACAAGGATTCCTTGTAGTAGCAATCCGAGAGACAGAATACTGAATGGCTATTTTGTAGTAAACCAATAATAGATAAGACACTCAAATAACTAGGCCAATGGTTTTGAAACTAGGGCTATTTTGCTCCCCAGGTGACATCTGGCAATGTCTGGAGACATTTTTGATTGTTCACACTTGGGGAGAGTGGGGGTGGAAAGGGTGTGCTGCTGGCATCTGGTGAGTAGGACGCTGCCAAACAACCTACAATGCACGGCACATCTCCCAAGAATAAAGATTTGTCTGGCCCTAAATGCCAATAGTGGTGAAGTTGAGAACCTTGGACTAGGCTCATTTTCTGTCCTGGACAGCTTCTGATCCCTAGCTCCAAACAAGAAGCTTGTCAAAGATTTACAGAGGGAGATCAAAAGGTAATAAGGCAAAGAGAACATTGTTTTAGGAGTTATGATGCGACTTCCAGCCTCAGCCCTGCTTTTAATTATTATCTGGATTATATCACTTATTTATTCTATTTAATTTTATGACCTTAATTGTTATATCACCTATTCATTCTATTTATGAACTTAATTTTGTCCCCTAAGGTGCATAAGTTGAAGCCATAACCTGTAATAGGATTGTATTTGAAGATGGGGCCTTGAAGGAGGTAATTAAAGTTAAATGAGGTCATAAGGGTGGGGTCCTAGCTGATAGGACTGTTTTCCTTATAAGAAAGAGGAAGAGACCTCAAGAGTGTGTGCACACAGGAAAGAGGCCATGTGAGGACACAATGAGAAGGGAGCCATCTGCAAACCAGGAACAGAGACCTCCCTAGAAACCAAGCCCCCTGTCACCTTGATCTTCTTGCCTCAAACTGTGGGAAAGTAAATTTCCGTCGCTTAAGCCACCAGTCTGTAGTATTTTGTTATGGCAGCTTAAGCAGACCAACACATATTGCAAATGGGCTTTGCTGTTCATGCTGCCCTTTATTTTTATGACAGCATCTTGCTTTTCCTTTGGAGAAGACCTTATCTCTTGCATCGCGTACTGTAGTTCAGGTGGGTTGATCTCACTTTCCGGCTCTAATGACAGACCCATGAGCTAGGTTTGGCCAATCAGAGTGCCTTGGTCTTTTCACCCCAGTGACTGAAACTAAGCCTGTAGAAATTATGGGATTTTATTGGATTTACTGGAGAAGAAGATCTTCCTTTCTCCTGGCTTAATGTTTGGAAAATGTGATCCCGTAGCTGCCAGGCATCTTTACTGGCTACAGGAAGCTGCCTGAGAGTGAAGCCAACACTAAGGAAAACAGAACTAAGTGGTGGAGAGAAACTGAGTCCCAGTGATGTTCAAATCTTTAGATCTAACTTTGCATGGGGGCAGATGGGAGGGAGGAGCTGGAATTTTCATTCATAAAAGTCAACAAATTCTTATTTCCTTAAGTCTGTTTGAGTGGATTGTAAAACTTCCAACAAACTATGTCCTGTTTCAAATTTCCTTGAATATAACACAAGGAGCTGGATTTGCCTTATAGCTAAGAATTTGTAGTATGCACAAAATGGTCTCAAAGAGCCAATTTTTTACTTCTGATGATAACCAATAATGATGAAAACATGCACAAGTTAAACCTTTGCCCCTAAAGAAATGTTGCCTGTGAATCGAGTTTGAGGAACACAGTGTGGATCAGAATCCATTCTAGAGTTCCTCCCTTTGGTAAAAGTTAAATTGGAAACAGCAGGGACCTCATCACATTTGGGAGAAACTGAAGTTCTGGTGGTGAGGCAGGCCAACTCTGGCCTAGGGGAAGAAGAGAAGGAGAGGAAGAAGTACAACTGTAAATTAGTTTTTAATGTGTGCAGGCCACTTGGCTTTGCTGGTAAGGAATCATGTATTACATAGATTCCATGACGCACCCAATGTGGAAATGGGGTGTATCATTCCTAGGAGGAGATAGTCATAATTCAGAGCTATTAACAAAAATAATAGGGCTGAGGCCCCGAGGAGCTTTTCTTAGAACGCAGGCACACATTCCACCTAACCCAATTTATGCAATGTCATGAGTCAGAACAGATCCCCATCAAGTCTGTCATGCTTGTCATAACATATCATTTGAATAGAAGACATCCCTTCCCAAGAGAAATTCCTGCTAAGGAACTGTGTTATTTAATGGGGTTTAGAGATATCCTTTTAAGTTTCAGGGCCTGTTTGTATGAAATTTACATGAGAACAAACAACTGTTGACTGAGCTCCATTTAAAGAGAAACAAGCTTTCTCCAGGCAAGGATTCAGAGAGGTAGGCTCTGTGGCTATAATTAGCTAATGATGGCAATGGAGCATAGAAGAGAAAGAAGGTGGGGGGTGGGCTTTGGTTTGAATTTGGAATCACAAATACGCTTTTCTTTTAAGCTGCCATCTGTGAATCTGAGTTACCTCCAAAATAACCCTGTGGCTATTAATGACAATGTTTCTCATCCATAGTGTCACTGCTCTGGCTGAGCTAATTGGACCAGAGGTGGACCCCTGGCTCAACACTGGCCATCACATTCTCTTGGGATTTGAAAATGGGGCACAGAGACATTCTAGTTGGTTTATGGTTGCCATTGGTTGTTTTTTCTTGAACTTGGGACATGTACATTTCAAGAGACATAGGCTGATAGGACAGGACTGTCCCAGTCCTACATTTTTATTTAGCTTGGAGGAAGGAACAGAGATAGCTTTGAATCCTTTGGAGGAAGCCTTGGGAAAAACAGCAAGTGATTTAGAAAAAAAGGATCCGGTGAAGTCTATTGTTTCTAGACACATGGCAGATTCCTTAACAGGTTATTAATTTCAAAACTAGGTGTTGTTAAGAAAGAATATAGCTCATTATCTAATCCACTTTATGTTTTTATTTCAAAAGTAGCATTCGAAACTCTCTGAGCTCCTACAAGTTTAACAGTGACAGAGTAATAATGTTGCTGGAATTATTTAAGCAGAAAATTATTAAGGCATTGAGAATATTGGAATAAAAACCAAACCAAAGTGCTTTTCCCATTATCTCAACAATCAACACAGAAGACTTCTGTGACCAGATGTGTGGGCTTTTTTTTCCCCTACACACCAAGCAAGCAAGGAAGCAATTTTGCAGGAGATACTAGCTGGGTGTTCTCTAATTCAATTCAATTCTGACACTATCTCCAGGTAGACAGTGTCAGAATATCACAAGTTGAGGACTTAGTCCCCAAGACTTCCCCGCACTTCTGATGCCAATCACAAGCTCCAGGTTATTTAACCTGTGCTTCTGACCAACTGCCTATAAATCAAGGTTCTTTCCTTGGGCTTAATTAATTTCCTAGAGCAGCTCACAGAATTCGGGAAAACAGTTAAACTTACTGGTTTATTATAAAGGGTATTGCAAAGGATACAGATGAGGAGTGCATATGAGGGAAGAGGTGCCGAGCTTTCAGGTCCCCCCTGAGCTCACCACCCTCAAGCAGCCTCCATGGGTTAAGCCATCCAGAAGCTCTCTGAACCTAGTCCTTTTGGGCTTTCAAGGAGACTTCATTACATAGGCATGATTGATTAAACCATTGCCCGTTAGTTATCAACTTAACCTTTGGGCCCCATTCCCTTCCCCCTAATCTTGCCTTGGTCTTTTGGTGACCAGCTCCCATTCTAAAGCTACCTAGGGGACTGCAACCCATCAGTCAAAATATTAGCATACAAAAAAAACACATCAGTTTGAAGACTCCAAAAATTTTACGAGTTGTATGCCAGGAAATGGGGACAAAGACTAAATATGTTTTACAATATTACAGGCATCTTGGTCTTACCCATCTTTAAATTATTTCCTTCTTCATTGCAGACATTTTCAAATAATGGTTACACACTCATGGAATATATTTTAATTGAAATGTAGAGAAATTAACAGAAGATATACCCAAGTAAGACATACTGCCAAAACGGCTCTGTGAGAAGATCTCCTCACAGAAAAATAGATATACAAAAAGGCAAGATTGGTGTGTCAATCATGTATCCAAATATATTACTAATTCCTAAATATCTGCACTGATCTCGATGCCATGGATTAGGTCAGTATCCAAGTGATTAATTATTCCTATGAATATGTTTTCCAAAGTTTATTTTGCAGTTAACTAGCAAAAGAAAGTCATAGTTTTTCACATCAGGAAAAAATTTGTGAATAAAATGAAACCTCTCATTAGTGACATTCCTTTCTAAATGCTGTGTTGCCACAAATCATGACAACAGATCATTCGGACCCTACGCTTATACTTAAACCTCCCTGGCTTTCTTTTCCTGCCTACTGTTTCTCTTTTACTTCTCTGATTAGAAAAAACTGGTCCAGTGCTATTTTAGTAAAAGTGCTGGCTGAGCCTTTTGGAAGAGAAAATGGCTAGGGTAAAAGGGAGAGAGTGAGTTAGCCCTGAATGTTTCATGTTTGGGGGACTTCAAGCAGCAAGTTAACAGCTGGAACTTTTGCAGCTGGATAAAATTAGATTCTCCCTGAATTCCTCACTCAGTATCACAAGAAATGGGGAAGGATTATCCCTGTCTATTATGAAGGAATGGCTTAGTTCTAATAGTTTCAGGAGGACTGAGGCATTGTTTCTTGTTTGGCTGACAGTGAAACAACTTTACAGTTAGCTCCAAGACGATGGCTGTGATCAGACTCCTAGGTGTATGAAAATGATGGTGGCAGCGTGGCCTGCCGTACACCTACCAAACAAATTAGTCCTGGGATGGTTCAGATGGCATTTGACAGCAGCTACAGAATCTCTGGCTGGGAAATCTAATTCATACACACAGGTAATTTCACCCCAAGGCAATTTTCAGAAAGACGTAAGGGAGGGTATGTTTATCAGGAGTCTGTCTGTAGGGAGTAAGAGACACCTAATTATTCTGGCTTAAACATAAAGGGATTTATGACTCACATCCCTAAGAAGTCAAGGGACCTACTAGCTTCAGGAATAGCTGAATCCAGGGGAATTGTTGTACTGTCTCTCTCCATCTCTTACCTCTGCTTTCTTCTGCAGTGACTTTTAGTTTCATACAGGCCTTCTCATCCTGGTGGTCCCTGAGAGCTCTGGGATTATACTACATGTGCAACCACAAATCCCAGCAGAAAGTGAGCTTCTCCCTCCCCAGTAGTTCTAACTATTGCTGAGATTTCTGAGATGGATTCACTTCGGCCTGGGGTGGGTATTGTTTAAGAAATTCATTGGCCAGACCCAAGGAACTGTTCTCTCCTGGAGTCAGGTGTGTGTGTATGTATGAGATGGGGTATCAATGGCCCCCACTGGCATAGAAAAGAGGTGATTTCTCAAAGGAGAACCAAGATGCTCTTACTAGAAGAATAAGGGCTGGAAGGTGGGTTTACAAAACCAGTGTTTGTAGATATTTACCACAAGGAGACACCTGCAAGGACTAGTCTTCATACTTGAGTACGTAAGGGCTGGTGATTTATCTAGATGAGGCATAAATGTTCACATGTCTTCATTTATGCTCACGGACTAGTTAAACCTGGAACATTCAGATTTGACTTATTTTAAACTGACTAGGGTGAGGTTAGATGGGAGAGGACTTGGGAATAGGAGGGGAACTGACTTCCCTTTACACCTAGTACTTTCATATATGTCATATATGTATGATTTATTCTTTTCTTATATTATTTCAAGGCAGGTATTATTATTGCCATTTTAATATGGAAACAAACAAAAAATAAAACAACAAAGAAACCTGTCTATGGTCACATAGCTAGTAAGACTCTAGCTCCTGTCTTCAACCTAGCACATTATTTTCATGTTTATATAACTCAAAAAACTGATTTTATATAGAGGTCTTGTGTTTGTGGTGCTGATGAGGGAGGTCACTCCCTGATGCTCAAATGTGTTAGTATCTTTCTACCTTTTGATATAATTTCTGTGGTTTGGTTGCTCATCTGTTAGTTTGTGTTGCTATAAGAGCATACCATAGACAGGGTGGCTTTAAGCCACACACATTTATGTCTCACAGTTTTGGAGGCTGGGAAGTCCAAGGTCAAGGTACCAGCATGGTTGGGGTCTGGGTGAGGGCTCTCTTCCTGGTTTGCAGATAGCCACCTTCTTACTATGCCTTTGAATGGCAGAGAGTGAGTGCGCTCTGTCTGATCTGTTCCTTCTCTTACAAGAACACTAATCCCATCATGGAGGAGCTGCCGTCATGATCTCATTTAAATTTAATTACCTCCCATAGGTCCCACCTTCAAATAACACACTGGGGGTTAGGGTAGCAAGATATGAATTTTGGGGCATACAAACATTCAGTCCATAACATCATCCTAGCCTTCCATCCTAGATAATCTTAACTCATGGTCATTTATTCTCTTATCCTTTCCCCAGTTCTGCCTGCCTTCCTGCCTGCAATGTCTCTCTTTGCCAAACCTATTCATGCCAAAATAAGAGTTTGTTTTGGAAAGTGAGCTGGAATCTCTCTCTCTTTCTCATTCTTTTGAATGTAGGCATCCTTTGGCTGGCACATTAACTCAGAGAAGGGAAAACTTGGCTTATAGAGGCTGCTTTTGCACCCATGCCCAATAACACCCATATCTTGGAACCAGGGAAGGCACAGAACTCATCCTTCCCTTCTACCCATGCTTCACTGCATTTCATTCTAAAACATCTTGCAATTTTTGATGCAGTAATAATTATGAATAGGATCCTCAGTTAAATTATCCAAATAAGGAAGGGGGGCAAGAAGCTATCCCACTCAATTTGATATAATGTTTTATTTGGTATCTACTGAGAGTAACAGGCATGAGGTGCTAGCTGGCTGGGCTGAGCAGATTAATAACTTGCCTTGGGTTATCAGCTGAGTTTCATCCAGAAATAAATCCTGTCTGATCTCTTGGTACAAGCCATGAGATTATTCCATTTAGTCTTGAGGCAAGGATTTTTTGCCTCATAATTGAGCAGCAAAATGACACTGACTAAAGCATATTTTGTGTGTCTCAGGGTTTGGCTAATTTATGAATTAGGATCGTGGGAGAAAGATGGCTTGCTCACTGTCATCAGAAATTTTATAATCAAGGAGGATATGATCATACTGGAGCAATAGTTCTCAGCCTGGGAGCAATTTTGCTGCCCTTCCTTCAAATAGGGCACATTTGGCAATATCTGGAGACAATTTTGGTTATCACAGCTGTTGGGGGTGGGGGAGGTGCTCCTGGCATCTAGTGGGCAGAGGCCAGAGGTGCTGCTGAATATCCTACAATGCACAGAACAGCCCCACGATAAAGAATTATCTGACCCAAAATGTTAATAGTGCTGAGGCTGAAAGACCTTAAAGTAAATCACAAGTAGCCAAAGGTGATACTCAGACTTCTAAGCAGGTAGAATATTTTCTTAGACTCATATAAGAAATATTTCTCTCTTTGGCAGAAGCTGCTTCTCAGGAACTTAGTCCTTGTGTTAGCTTCCTATTGCTACTATGACAAATGACTGCAAACTAGATGGCTTAAACAATACAAATTTATTATCTTACATTTCCAGAGGTGAGAAGTGTCACTACATCCCTTCTCTGAACTCTAGGGGAACATCTGTTACCCACCATTCTCAGCTTCTAGAAAGCTGAGGAATCTAGTTGCCTGCATTTCTTGGCTTGTAGATCTCTTCCATTTTTTCAGAGGGGCCATTTCATCACTCACCTCTGTTTCCATCACATCTCCTTCTCCGACTCTCTAGAACAGGAGTCCCCAATCCCCAGGCCATGGACTGGTACTGGTTCATGGTTTGTTAGGAACCAGGCCACATAGCAGGAGGTGAGGGGTGGGTGAGGGAGTGAAGCGTCATTTCTATTTACAGTCACTCCCCATTGCCTGCATTACCGCCTGAACTCTGCCTCCTGTCATATCGGTGGTGGCATTAGATTCTCAGAGGAGCGTGAACCCTATTGTGAACTACGTATGTGATGGATCTAGGTTTTGTGCTCCGTATGAGAATCTAATGCCTGATGATTTGTCGCTGTCTCCCATCACCCCTAGATGGGACCCTCTAGTTGCAGGAAAACAAGCTCAGGGCTCCCATTCATTCTACATTATGGTGAGTTCTATAACTATTTCATTATATATTATAGTTTAATAACAATAGAAATAAAGTGCACAATACATGTAATGTGTTTGAATCATCCCCAAACCATCCTCCTACCCAGGCCCATGGAAAAATTGCCTTCCATGAAACTGGTCCCTGGTGCAAAAAAGGTTGAGGACTGCTGCTCTAGAACATGACTACCTCTCTCTTACAAGCATCCTTGTGATGACATTGGGCCCACTCAAATAATTCAGGATGTGCTTAACAGAATCACACTTGCAAAATCCCCTTTGCCATCTAAGGATAACATATTTACAGGTTTCAGGGGTTAGAACATGAACATCTTTGGGGAACCATTATTTTCCCTACCAGAGTGCCCTTTCCCTGCTAGAAGAATTTATAGCCTATCCCTGTTTTCTGAGATACTTTCTCCCCAAACTCCTTTATATTACTAGAACTCTGTGGCCAAAGAAAAATAAAAATCAGCTCTGGAAAATCAAAATAAAATAACATCCCCAATCTCAAAGAAAGATAGTTCTCTTAAAAAAGCTCCTGGCCACTTGGTCAAGCTTCTAAGCTAATTCCATGTAAAGGTGAATACAATAATTATAATAATCTCAAGATTCCAAGAAGACTGGAGAGTTGAGCTATTTTGGTGGGCTTTCATTATTTTTTCTTTCTGTATATGGATTAGAACTCAATGGGGTCTTGCTTTAAGAATATGAATCTGTAATCTGTATTCCCTCAATCCTGCTCAGTCAAAATTTCTAAGAATACAGCTACCATTGTGGTCTAGATCCTTGTCAACATCCAGCTTTGTTCTTCACAGTCCCCCAAAATGCTGATGCTGAACTTGAAGGTCACTATAACAGATTCTCTGTGAGAGATATGTTTATTGCATTATTTGAGCACCTACATGGTTACCATTGTGTTTTGGAGGGTAAAGTGGGTACCAGAAACTACCAGACACTCTACCAGGGTTCAATAAACTTAAAATGCATTTGGCTCCACCTAAGTGATTTGGGAACTAGAAGAAAAAAATTCAAGCCAATTGAGTGAACATCTATGGAGCATGTACTTTGTACCAGGTTGGCATAAAACACTACCATATAAAGATAAATATGCAAACACTTCGACTTAGTACCTAGGAGGGATTTGCCATAATCTACCTTTTTATACGTATTTCCATAATAGCAAGACTTCAATTTGTTCCCACCTCTAAAAAACTTACATCCCTACCTATAGGTGACATTGTAGAAAGAAAATAAAAGTTATTTCTTCATAACTGAGCTGTATTTTTTCACTTGTGTTTTTAGAGTGTCAACATGACATAATGAAAAGCACGTTGGCTTTCCAGTACACAGACCTCAGTATGAACCCCAGTTTAGCCCCCTTCCCAAGAAATAGGAACCCTGGGCAAATTGCTTACTATCTCCTTGGTTCAGTTTCCTCATTTGTAAAACGAGATTAATAAAAGTCCAACTAAATCACTTTACCAAGAACCAGAAAAAAACGTAAGGGCTTTATACAGGTGCAGCGGATGGGCGGTACGTGATCTGAGTTCAGACCAGAGCAATCCAGGTCAGTTTCTATCTGTTCTACATTTCTCCCAGTACGAAAGGACAAGAGAAATGGGGCCCACTTCACAAAGTGCCCCTCCCCCATAAATGATATTATCTCAATCTAACACTGTACCCACATCCACCCGATAGCTTATTTAGCTGACCTTACTTTAGGATAGGGTGTGACAGGTGGCACGGAGAATTTTGGATTCTCAGGGGTAGAGGATTAATGTAAGGTTTGGCTTGGTATGTACTATGGACGCACAAGCAATTATGGTACTATGTAATATTCGTGGTGGCTAGCAGTAATGCATGATATACATAAAATCGTCATGGGGTGGATTGGCTGATGAGTGGCGGTCATGATCATCACCCTCCTCCAGTGACCTGGTTACCAAACATGCTGCTCCGAGTTGGAAGTACCGTTTCAGATGGGATGCATGCTTATCTTTTATAGCTCCTTCGCCTCCCTCATGGGCTTGGAAAGAGCTTAATACGAGGACTAATTAAAGTTGATAACACTGTTCAGTTCGTATTTGGAATAATTTTTTCATTGCCTTTAAATGTAACTCACTTGTCATAAATTGGATGTTATAAAAGCCTCCATTTTTTAAAAAAATTACCCAGTTGAGTATCTTCTGCAAGATGCTGACTCTATAGTTTTTAAAACCTATTACTATTACAGCTTTTCACTTTGGAAATAATCCCTCATTTTCATAGAGCACATAGGGCTGGCCAGACAGCCAATTGTGAGCTTTTAAAACTCTCCATACAGGCTGGGCGTGGTGGTTCACGCCTGTAATCCCTGCACTTTGAGAGACTGAGGCAGGCGGCTCACGAGGTCAGGAAATCGAGACCATCCTGGCTAACACAGTGAAACCCTGTCTCTACTAAAAACACAAAAATTAGCTGGGTGTGGTGGTGGTTGCCTGCAGTCCCAGCTACTCGGGAGGCTGAGGCAGGAGAATGGTGTGAACCCGGGAGGCGGAGCTTGCAGTGAGCTGAGATCACGCTACTGCACTCCAGCCTGGGTGACAGAGCAGGATTCCCTCTCTGAAAAGAACAAAAAACAAAAAACAACAACAACAAAAAAACAAAACTCTCCATTCATATAGCTCCCATTTGGAATCATTTTTCTGAGAGGAAGAAATGATATCAATGTTTTTGATCTATCCTATGATTCTAGAAAATTTGAACACTGACATCATTCTTTTATGTGATTTTGAGTTGGTGGGCAATTGAGAGGTTGGGACATGGTATCGGAGGTGACTGAATATGAATCCCAGCTCTGTCACTTACTTGCTTTCTCAGGAGACTTAACTTGTTGTGCCTCAGTTTATTCATCTGCAAAATGGGGATTATAATAGAACCTCCCTAATAAAGATGTTGTGAGATTTGACAGAATACTTAGTATACTGCCTGTTGCATATATTATTATTGCCATCATTAATATTAGCAATATTATTTATTCTCATACTACTGTACTTCACTGATTTATGGTTGGAATAAATTTAGCTGTTATATGTAAAGTGCTTAGCATAAAGTCTGGCACAAAGTAAGTTCTTAGTAAATGGCAAATATTATTCATTATGATTCATATTTAAGGGTTTTATAAACATTAACTCATTTAATAATTATAATAATTCTATGTGTTGATTCCATTACTTTATTTTATAAATGGATAAACTAAAGCACTGAAGGACCAGAAAAAAAAATATAAGAGCTTTTATACAGGCACAGTGGGTGGATGGGTGACTGATGAGTGGGTGGGTGATGAGTGGGTGGCTGATGAGTGATGATCATAATCATCACCCTCTCCCAGTGCCCAGGTTACCAGATGTGCTGCTCCCAAGCATAAGTATTAATTTTCAGACGGGTTGCACATTTATCCTTTACGGCCCTTTCACCTCCCTCATGGGCTGGGAAAGAGCTTAAGGTCTAAATATCTTGCACAAATCACACAGGTATTAAGTGGCAAAGCTGGGGTTTGAACCCAAGAGCCATTTTATATCATTTGGCTATAAGATTCTGTTCCTGGACCAAACTGAGGGTTGGGCTGCTATTTCTTGTGGCCCAGTAATGAGATGCTGATGAACGGAGGAGGAAGAGAGTTTTTATTTCTGTAACCGGTTACAGGGAGAAGGCCTGGAAATTATCACCAGACCAACTCAAAATTATGAAGTTGTCCAGAGCTTATATACCTTCTAAGCTATACATCTACATGTAAGTGTGCATTTGTCTAAAGACGTAAGTGATTAACTTCTTTTAATCTATAACTAAGGTCTGAGTCCTGAAGACCTTTTCCTCTGGAGCCTCAGTAAGTTTGCTTACTCTAAATAGGTCCAGGTGCTGGGGTAATTATCCTTAACTTGTCTCCTGCTAAATCATAGAGGTTTGGGGAGTTCCTTCAGACCCCCAATAAACTTGTTTGTGGAGGCCTGGGGAGTTTCTTCAGACCCACAATAAAACTTGTTTACTCCTAAATGGGTCCTGTTAAGAATTCCTTCGTTATTTTGTCGTGCTTTAAGGCCCAGGAAAGGCCTAGGCAAAACTCTTGGTGGGCTTTTGTTACATTTCAGCCTTTGTATAAGGGCACTGGCTTTCAATATTTAACTTAACCACTCAGTCAGTACTGAAACAGTTGTTATGGAGCCCTGCATGAGTGAGACCTGGCCTGCCACAATTCTACTCCATTTAACATCTATCACAAAAGTGCCACTGGTGTGTCACTCAAGTCATGGCCATGGTGAAAGACCAGTTACATTATCTAGAGCAAGGCCAGATAATTGAGACTGCAAAAATATTGCCAGACTTTGTATGGGGGTTCTCCTTCCAAGGTAGCATACCACCCACCTGGATGCCTGAGAAAAGGTAGGAAGTCAAATTTTTTTATTAAATGGCTAAGTGGGAACAGTCAAAAATTAAGCATGGTTGGAAATAAATGAGACAGTCACTGATTCTAGAAGAGCTGTTCTTTATTAAGAATTACTAAACCTTTTCATTGTTCTGATGGTGATTAAAACAACTTAGCAACAGCAGTATCACCCCCTTAAGAAGAAAGGAAGCCTTAACGGGGAGGATGTGGCTGAGAAACACAGCTTCTCATAGGAAGCTGAAGTGTGAGATTACCTTCTAATGCTGACCCTATAAGATGCTCTAGTTCAGGTATGAGGTGAAGGTAATTCAGAGGGTCCTTGGAAATAAGCAGGCTGGATTCAGTGCATGACTGAGTTACTGCTTCTCCTAAATAACATGCTCAATGCAGTCTGCTTTGTGTAGACTGCATTTTACAGGCAGTGGGGCAGAGGCAATGATGTGATGAATTTGACAATATTCTTACTATACAATTTATTGAGCATTTACTAAGCCCTTCATTCTTTCCATACACATTTTCACTGGAATGGTGTGAATTCTTCCATCAGCCACCTAAAGTAAGTAATGCTGTTTCACCATTTTACAAATGAGGAAACTGAGGCACACAAGCTTGAAATGACATGCCCTGTGTCTTACAGCTAGAGTGTAGCAGAGTCAGGGTTCAAACCCAGGTTTGCCCACCTCTTTCACCTGCTGATCTAATCACTCAGCCTCATGGGCTGCCAAGAATGGGAGAAAGAACCAGACCAGAAGTATTTTAGCCAGTCAGGAGACCTACAGGAAGGCACTTGGTTTTCTCATCTCCACAATGAGGAGTTTGTATACAAAATATCCTTGCTCAGTTTGTGTCCTTCATAAAGATGTCCTAAGGAACAGATCTCCTCATCAGATAAGCCAGCGTGATGTAGGGAAGGATTATAATTAAGATAACTCATCTAATTTTCTATCAAGTGTTAGAACAAAAAGATTGAAGCTGGTAAGAGAAACACACAAACCAAGTTCAGACTGGTTTTACTAAGAAAGAAATGGATACATGGTACTAAAAACTCTAGAATAGTGATACTTAAAACAGCTGATTTTCTGTCAACTTACTGTATAGTTAACAACAGCAGTTCTCAAACTTTAGTGTAACCATAATCACCCGGAGGGCTTGTTACAATGCAGATTGCTGAGTCCTGTTGTGCCAACCCCCTATTAACCTCAGTAGGGAAGCACGAGGTTCAAGAGGCTAAAGAAGAGACTCAGAGCCAGCAAATGAGACCTTATTAGGGGTTTCCATACCAGGAAGAGAGTCCAGTGACAGTGGGCTGGACAGGAGAACTGCCTTAATTACGAAAATAGTCCAGCGGAGGCAGGCTGGATCACATGACCTCACAGCCCAGTGGCGAAGGGCTCAGCAGGAAAATCACAACCACCTACAAATATCATGCAGTTTATACAGGATTTTCACTTAACTCCCTCCCACTAACAACCTCCACCTGGCTACCTTCATTTACCACCCCCCTCCCCCCCAAACTCAGAGCCTCTATCCCCTGTATGGTCCATGTTCCATGGGACAGGCTGGAGGCTCAGATCTTCCTCATAGACAAGGAACAAATCTCCAGGTTGGCCACTGGTGGATTCCCTAGCTTGGAACACACATTTAGGTGCATCTGACATACAGGGTCATTCTAAGGGTATGCTTAAGTTATTACTGTCAAGGGCGTTTACCCTACAGACCCCATGCACAGAGTTCTGTTTCAGGAAGTCTAGAGTGGGGACCAAAAAATTTGCATTTCCAATGAGTTCTCAGGTAAAGCTGACTCTGCTGGTCCTCACATGGGAAACCACTGGCCCAGAGAATAGGATATGTCAGGTGAGGCTTGATTCAAAGGTATCTATGTTACCTATGTCCAAATTGCCCTCCATCTCTTTGTTCTGGCATCTGTTGAGTTTTCTTCAGCTTTGGGCTCTGCATTTGCCTTGTCCTCTAGAATGGCTGCAGTATTTCACTAGCAGCACTATATTCCATTTCCCCACACCACATGTTTTAGGGGTTGAGAAAGAAAGGGTCCCTCTTTTCCTGGGAATACAGCTTTTCCGCTAGGCTGTTTACAGTATCTTATTGGTTCTGATTGCTCAGGTGCTCTTCTGTGACCCAAGGTCTGGGGAGAAATGGCTTAAGCCAATCAGAAACTCTGGAAGTAAAGATGTGAGGTTAAAATACATGGCTGAGAAGGGCTGAGGGATGAATTCCGCAAAGAGAAATCAGAAACCTGATTTTGGGTGGGATTAAATAGATATTGGAGAGAGAAACAACATATTCTCCCAATTTTATAACATGATGAGATGCCTTGTTATAGCCAGTGCTGTGGCCAGAGCTGGCTTTTGCCTGAACACAGCAAATTCGGGATATAATTCGGGATAGGAATTATTCCAGGAGACATGCGTGACTCCTTTCAGAATCCTAGCTGTGCTCTAGTGGGTTCTGCTCCATTCTTCTTACTTATTAAGTGAATATCATATGCTCAAGATAAATTTTCTCTCTTCCTGCTTACATGGCTACAGAGCACTATGAAAAATAGAGACTTTAAAAAAAACCTGGCAGTGCAACCAATCTTTATGCAAAAAAAATTCTCAGAGTCTTAAAGCAGTAGCCATAGCCCTAATGACGACTGGGTATAAAGGGAACTCATTGCTGAATTCCAGGTAATTGTTTAGGCAGCAGGCATCCTTACCATGCAGCACAGGAGTGTCCACAAATCTCCAATTCACTGTCAGAGCAAGGAGAAAAAATGCTTACCTGCAGGCAGGGCCTTGGGTAAAAGGAAAGATTGCAGTTTGCTTTCTGTATACATTGCACCTGAGGTCAGCCCCTTGGGGAGGAGGCCCTGGTGGGAACAGCTCAAGCCAGCAAGGGCTGATTGTTGCTCCATTTAGAGGGCACCTGAGTTAAACAGGTGGAAGGCCTTTACTGTAAAAGGCCTCAGGGTCAGGAAACAAATAGCTGAGACATATGACTGTGTGTGGGTGAAATGGGAGCAAATAAATGAAGGAGGTGATGTGAGAGTGGATATATATATATATCCACACACACACACACACACACATACACACACACACATACTGTGGTGCTGAGTGCTTGAAGATTTGCCAGCCAGGCCTGGTGCCCTCTAACAGAGGGTCAAAGCACTTCTGCCCCCTAACTTGCCCAGTCTCCCAGTCTCTTGGGCTGACCCTGCCTGGTGCTGGGAATTCTTGTTACACACCTGATCCCCCAGCACCTAACATGCTTCTGGATACAAGCAAGCACTCAAAATAAAAAAGTACTTGGAATGTTTGGCCATTTGGGCTGGACTTGTGTTTCTGGTTAATATTTGTGTGGGCTTGTCATACATTTTGATATGTAAAGTGCTCATCAGTCTGGCGGCTGCTGGTGTCATTGACCGCCAGAACTTAGGAAACATTCTTGGGGCTTTAGTGTGATTAGTAGGAGGAACAACCTCAGGAAGGGGAAGGAAGGCATTCTCTCAGTAGGAACCACTGTGTGTCACAATTATCATTTGCATATCAAAGACATAACCTCATATTAGACCACAAACTGGTGAAATCACGTTAGGAAGATAAAGATAACAACAATAGCAACACTAGCTGGGATTTTTTTTTTTTTTTTTTTTTGAGTGCTTACCATATGCCAGGCACTTTTAAGGGCACTTAACACATTTTAGCACTTGCTCATCTAACAAATAGTATGACTTTCCCTGTTTCCCAGATGAAGAAATTAAGGCAAAGAATTTAGGTTACTCATTCAAAGTTACACAGCTAGTAAGTGACATATGCTGCTTTCAGTCTTCAGATTGGTGGTTCTCAGACTTTGGCAAGCAATAAATTCCCCTGGAGAGTTTGTTAAGAAGCACAAGGCTGGGCCCCAACCCCAGGGTCTCTAATCACTTAGGTCTGGGATGGGGCCCAAGAATTTGTATTTCCAAGTTCCCCGGTGATGCTGATAGTGTTGGTCCAAGGGCCACAGTTAAAGAACCAAACTCAGATAGCCTCTAGAGTTTACACACAACACATTTTGAGTTCAAAGAATATTCATTGAGAAATTGTGGCACATGTCATTTTGACTTTTACACTTTACACTCCTGTCATAGAATCCAATTTTTGTGACCAGATATGGGACTTTTTCTCTCTCACCTCCAAAGCCATGAGCATCTAAATGGTGTATGATGAGCATTTTGTGTAGATTTCCCATAGCTGCGGTGTGGAGGTTGACTTTTCTTCTCCTTATTCCTTCTCAGAGTAATTTGTTACCATGGCTTAAGGAGCCCTATATCTGGTAGCCATCATTTAGTGATTGGCTAAATATATACATTAAAACAAAAGAATACTTACAAAGTTATGGGGAAAACTGGTGGTCCTCATAAAATTTATTTTCCCCTTTTTATTGGGTATATGGCTGGCCGGTTAGATAAGTTACTTCCCAGCTCTCTATGCAGCTGGGATGTTGTATGAGTCCATTCCCATGCTGCTAATAAAGACATACCTGAGACTGGGTAATTTATAAAGGAAAGAGGTTTAATGGATTCACAGTTCCACATGGCTGGGGAGGCGAATCATAGCGGAAGACAAATGAAGAGCAAAGTCACCTCTTACATGGCGGCAGGCAAAAGAGCATGTACAGAAGAACTCCCTTTCATAAAACCATCAGATTTCATGAGAATCATTCAATACCACAAGAATAGTATGGGAGAAACTGCCCCTGTGATCCAGTTATCTAATACCTGGCCCTGCCCTTGACATACGGGGATTATTACAATTCGAGGTGAGATTTGGTGGGGACACAGCCAAATCATATCAGGTGATGATGTAATTAATATTTCCCTAAATGAAATGGATGCATTTTTCATTTTACTTTCTTCATAAGCAAGTTTCTTGCCTTGAATTTCCTTGTTTTCTCCTTTCTGTGAGCTGGAATACAGATAGGATAGCAACCCAGCTTTGATCTTACAGATGATGACAATACCTTAGGGGATAGTGAACACAAGATGGGAGGAAACTGGGTCCCTGAAAGACTGTATGGAGCAGAGCTTTCCTGGCATCCTGAACCTCACATCGATAAACTATTTTATGGGAATCTTATTTAAATCAGTAAATTTTCAGAGTGTTATTTGCTGCAGCATCTTAGCCCTGGCAATAAATAATATAAATAACATATATTGGTTATCTAAAATAACCTCCCCCCCAAACTTGGTGGCTTACAGCAATTAACATTTATTATCTCTTTTTCTGGTCAGGAATTGGGAGCAAGTTAGCTGAGTGGATCTTGATCGAGGTCTCTCATAATGCCGTAGATATGTTGTTGGTTGGGGCTGCAGTGGTCTGAAACCTTATTGGAGCTGGAAGATGAATTTCCAAAATGACTCCCTCACATAGTCATTGATGGGAGGCTCCAGTTCCTTGCCTTTCCATCAAGCTACTTAAGTGTCCTTAAAACATGGCAGTTGATCTTGTGAGTGATCTGAGGAAGAGGAAGGAGGAAGCCACAGTGCCTTTTATGACTTCAGCTTGGCAATCACACTGTCATTCCTACAGTATTCTATTGGTGTGCTGAGCAGCCCTATTAATGTGGGAGGGGACTGCATAGAGGCATGGATACCAGGAAGAAGTCAGCCAGATGGCTGGGGGCCGTCTTGGAAGACTGCCACAACATGGTAAAAAACTAGCTCCAAGGTGAACTCTTAGCTAGGTCGGGAATGGCAGGCACAGGATGCTTTAGATTGTTAAGGTTTTATGGATATGTATACATACCTATGAACACATACACATGTATATGCTGAGAGTCTTTCTAAAAGGACACCTAACAAACTGATAGCAGAGAGGGTGAGTTAGGGTACTAGGGTGTGAAGAGTAATGCCTTTTATGATATATCCTTTTGTATAGTTTGACATGTATATTTTTTTTTAGCTAATGTTTGGTCAAAACATGATTTTTTTTCCTTTCCAACTTTTATTTGAGGTTTAAGTGGTGACATATGCAGATTTGTTACATGGGTAAGTTGCATGTCACTGGGGTTTTGTGTACAGATAACTCTGCCACCCAGGCAGTTATCAGTACCTGGATGGCAAAGGTAGTTTTCCATTCCTCACTCTACTTTCACCCTCTGTCCTCAAATAGGCCCCTGTGTCTACTGATCCCTTTTTTGTGTTCAGGTATACTCAAAAAACATTACTTTTGTTAAAAAGCCAAACAAAATTAAAAACTAAAACCAAAACAAAATGACAAAAGAAACCCAAACAATTGTTACACAAACTTGAGTCCAACATACAACCAATCCAAAAAAAGCAAGCTTGTATCAGAATTTGATACTGCTTTTGCTTCTTAGACTAATTACTGATTATGAGTTAAACAGTGTTTTTTTTTTCCTTTGTAGAAAGAAATTTTCCAAAACAACAGTTTTTGTGAATAGTTAATATCTTTTCTGAGATGCACAAAAATTTGGAGGCTTAAGTGGGAAGTTCAGGAAAGTACACAGTGTCATCAATAGCAAATGTATTCAGCAGGCAGAAATAACAAAGAAACATAATGAACTCCATTTTTCTCTTTTAGAAGAACAACTTCTTCTATGTAACCAAAGGCATTTAAAATGCTAATTGACATGGCTTGTGTCTTGAAACAAAGCAGTCAATGACTACAGAATTGCAAAGTTGTTTGCAAACAAAGAACAAATCCTGTTCTCTGAAATGTTTTACTGAATATCTAGACTGTGTTCTTCAAAAGGAAATGGGAGAATTTTTATATTAGCTAGAACAATTATTTAGCAGAAATAATAACATTTCTTTGTTTAGGACCCAAAGATTGGAGCAGTGAATGGGGTTTATGTAGATAACTATCAAAAAAATGGGAGGTGGCAAACTTTTTCTCCATTTTTGACCATTCACAGCTGGTCAGCCACATCAGTGCATCTCAGATGATGCATGGTGACCAAAGTTTCAAAACTTTCCAATCTGTGGTATGACCAATATGCAGCCCATGCCACATGTGACTCATCGGATGAGTTAGACAACATCCAAAGCAGTCCTTTCCCTTTTAAACAAGGTAAGTCAATGGAATACATGCTTGGATATTATGGCAATTTCAAATTGCAATGGAAGGTTCTAAAAACTTTATTTCCATTTTTATACTTATCCCATCCCAGACCCATTCAGACAGTTCACAAAAGGCATTAGTCACCAAGTCAGACAAGTAATACTACAGTAGATTATAGTTAATGGGGAGGAAGTGATTTGGGACAAATAAAGTATGATTGGAAGTATTTGTTTTGTTTCTTTTTGTTTGTTTGTTTGTTTTTGAGATGAAGTCTTGCTCTGTTGCCCAGGCTGGAGTGCAGTGATGTGATCCTAGCTAACTGCAACCTCTGCCTCCCAGGTTCAAGTCATTCTCTTGCCTCAGCCTCCCCAGTAGCTGGAACTGTAAGCACCTGCCACAATGCCTGGCTAATTTTTGTACTTTTAGTGTGAGACGGGGTTTCACCATGTTGGCCAGGCTGGTCTCAAACTCCTGACCTCAAGTGATCTGCCTGCCTCAGCTTCCCAAAGTTCTGGGATTACAGGTATGAGCCACCACACTTGGCCCAGTGTTTGTTTCATATGCACTTATGTCCCCAAAAAAGATATATTCAAATCCTAATCCTTGGTACCTGTGCATACGACTGTATTAGTCCATTCTCACTTTGCTATAAATACCTGAGACTGGGTAATTTATAAAGAAAAAAGGTTTGCTTGGCTCACAGTTCCACAGGCTGTACAGGAAGCATGGCAGCATTTGCTCAGCTTCTGGAGAGTCTGCAGGAAACATACAATCATGGCAGAAGGTGAAGGAAGAGCCAGCACTTCATATGGCCAGAGCAGGAGGAGAGAGAGAGAGGGGGTAGGTGCTACACACTTTTAAACAACCAGATCTTGTGCTAACTCACTCACTATACAGTATCAAGGGAGGATGGTGCTAAACCGTTCATGAGAACTCTGTCCCCGTGATTCAATCACCTCCCACCAGGCCCACCTCCAACACTGGGGATCACAAGTAAACATGAGATTTGGGTGGGGACACAGATCCAAACTGTATCAACAACCTTATTTGGAAATACAGTCTTTGCAGATGTAAGCAGGTTGAAATGAGATCATACTGGATTAGGGCAGGTCCTAAATCCAACAACTGGTATCTCTATAAGGTGAGAAAGAGTTGAAGACCAAAGGAGACATGGGGAAGAAGGCCATTTGAAGATGGAGGCAGAGATTGGAGTGATGCAAATTTGCAGCTGCAAATCAAAGGAACACCAAAGATTGCTGGCAACTACAACAGGGTAGGAAGAGGCAAGAAGGATCCTCCATGTCTAGAGCCTTCAGAGAGAGATAGCCCTGCCATTATCTGTTTTTTAAAAGTTGAGGTCTTTCTCTGTTGCCCAGGCTGGAGGGCAGTGGCATGATTACAGCTCATTGCAGCCTTGTCCTCCTGGTCTCAGATGATCTTCCTGCCTCCCCTGAGTAGCTGGGACCACAGGCAGATGCCACCACATCTGGCTAATTTTTGTATTTTTTGTAGAGATAGGATTTCTCTATGTACCCTAGGCTAGTCTTGAACTCCTCAGCTCAAGTGATCTGCATGCCTTGGCTTCCCAAAGTGCTGGGATGACAGGTGTGAGCCACCGCACCTGGCCAACACCTTGATTTTAAACTTCCAGCTTCCAGAACTTCGTTGTTTTGACAGTTTGTGGTACTTTTTTAAAAATAGTAGCCCTAGGAAACTATACCAGCAGTGGTGTATTAGTCCATTTTCACACATCTATAAAGAAATGCCTGAGACTGGGTAATTAATAAAGAAAGGAGATTTAATTGACTCACAGTTCCATATGGCTGGGGAGGCCTCAGGAAACTTCCACTCATGGCAGAAGGGGAAGCAGGCACATCTTACATGGTGGCAGGTAAGAGAGAGTGGAGTGTGAAGAAGGAACTATCAAACACTTACAAAACCATCAGATTTTGTGAGAACTCACTATCATGAACAGCATGGGGGAAACCACCCCCATGATCCAGTCACCTCCCACCACGCCTCTCCCTTGACATGTGGAGATTATGGGGATTACAATTCAAGATGAGATTTGGGTGGGGACACAGAGCCAAACCATATCAAGTAGACTCTGTGGAACAACTATATTAAGAATTAATATGTACTAGGTAATAAATGGTTTTTATGGCCCAGTAAGTTTAACATGAGTAAAGTTAAGTATTTTATCTCTATAAAAATTTCTTAGGGCTTTTGACCTAAAATTAGCAGCTACAACTGACTAAACACTTCCCTTCTTTCCAGAAAGTATGTTGAAGACATTAGGCACATTAATGCAGTTGATTGATTATCACCACAACTCTATGAAGCTGGAGAATATTACTCTCCCCATTTTAGAGATAATAAAACTGAGGCACAGAATGGTTAAATACTTGCACAATGGGCAAAGCGTAGTGGAGACAAGATTCAAAGCCAGACAGTTGAGTCCAGAGCCTGGGCTGTCCTGCCATGTAAGGAGCCCTGGGGATCTCTAAGGTTTCCCGTCATGATGGTGAATCTATTTTTCGTGTGTGCAGAGAATTCTTGGGATGAATATTCAGTGGAAGATGACTGCTGACCTGTCACTGGACACACATTCTACTGCTTAGAGTAGTATTTCAGGATTCAAGCAGTTTAGGATCCCTGGAAACAATAACTGAAACAATTATCAGTGTCCTCCAGTGGTGGCAAACATATTCAAAGAGCTGAACAAATTATTTTTCTAACTAAACTGTCTCACTTGGAATCACCTTTTTTTTCCCCGCAGGACTTGGGATTTGAACAGGAAGGCACACATTGGTTAGTCACAAATACAGCCTGACAAAAGCAGAATAATAATAAAAAAAACCCTACCCCAGCAAGTGGAAAAAGGAGCTAAATCAATGGGCTGTGAGAATGAAGGAAAGCTGATTTGGGTGTGAAGAAATGGTGTGGTTGTGAGGCATGCCACGTTGCTGAGAGGATGAGCTTGTTTAAAAAAATGAACAACCCAGAAGAAATCAGGGAGACCTAGACACAGAACCAGCGGGATGCAACTATTGGCAAAGGGAAGGAAAGTGGGAAATGGCCAATCACAAGCGTTTAAAAATCCACACATTCAGAGAATGGAGTGGATGGATGACTGCAGAGGAATAAATGATGGTGCTTCTGGTGTTAGAAGGTCAAGATCTGTTTTCCCACTCTCAGAAGATGACTCACTTCTTATTTCATTGAAAATAGTGGAGCCGTCCGAAAACAGTTCCCTCCTATTTTCACCACCAAATCAACCACCCACCTGCATCTGTGCCCATTGATATTCCTTCCTACCTGGCACATGGAATAAATGGCCCCTTCTCATATGTGCTCCCCACCTATGCCCTGGAGGGTGTTCCCTCTCACCCTCTCTAGGACTTTCCTTCTGTAATCTTCCACTTTTTTTTGTGTCATTGTTTTTTCACTCTTTACAGGATCATTCAATCAGTTTATAATCATGCTAAAATTATTTCCCTCTCTGAAATGTTTTCCCTCAAAGCTAAAATCTTCAAACTACAACCCTATATTTCCCGCGCCCCTCCTTTAGAGCAAAACTGAAGAATTCCTCATATTCCCTTTTTCCACTTCTTTACTTCCTGTCTATCTGGAAAGCACTCTAATCAGGCTTTCATCTGGACCATTCCACCGAGTCATTCTCTGTGTCTTTGTCATCATTAGAACGACTTTGGGTCACCTAACACTTTTCTAGAACATATCATCTCTAGAGCATTGTATCTTAGTTTAACATGCAGTCCTTTGGGAATCCAGGTATTTTGCTTGTTTTGGATATTTTATCCTACAAGCTACAAGTATTTATCATGTAACATTAGGACATTTCTCCCCCACCCAAATCTGCAATGATTACATTTATGATTTCTCCAATGCCACTGCCTACTTTATTTTATTTCAAAGAGATATTTAAAAGACCCATTTATAACACTGAACTTTTGTAATTGTGAGGATCATCTCTCCAGAAATAAATACTCAATCTGTATATAAAGAAAAGCAAAAAATAAATGTAAGAAATCAATTATCTTTAGGAGCCTCTCTCTACAAGTATCTTAAACTAGAATTGACTGAGCATCTTTCAGGTGAGGTTTTCCCTAAATTACATTTGGTTTTTCAAAGTAAAGTAATTGAAAAAACTTTGTAAAGACTTGCATGTAAGATGATTCCCTATTCTCTGAATGGTGAGCTTTGGAGAAAACAACTTACCTCATATTCAGGCATGTATGTTGTTTAAGGCTACATAAAAACCAGATGGATTGGTCTGTCACAGTGTTTGAAGTAAACCTTACCCTGTATACTGACAACAATTTCTCATAGGCCCAAACAACTAAACCACTTTTCTGCAAAGCAACACATCTTGATAAAATCCTGCATTCCCTGTCTCATCTCTTTCATTTCCTATATAAAGCGCCTCTTGAACACACAAGTGCCCCACAGAAAAAGTGTCAGACCTTTAATTCCAGGTACTAACTTTAGTATTCCATAACTCATGGGCTCATGAAACCCATTTCATATTTATAACCTGTTTTTAGAAAATTTGTCCTGTCCCCTCTTTCTGAGGTTGGCTTCCTCATCCAGGACATTCAGGTTGTCGTCTCAAATCAGAAATAATAATGAGAGTGCCTGGGGGTACATTTCCTTTAGCACCGGTCTCTGAAGCCCACACATAGTGTGTTCTCATTCCATTGGAATTTGTGGATATTTCTGCCATCTCATTCTGCTACCTCACAATTTTTCAAGAGTTCAGAAATGGATGAATATAGATTTGAGAAGTGAACATGTAGAGTAGACAGGTTCCTGATTAGTAATTTTCATTTTAAAGAAGTTCAACAGATGAAAACCTTTTAGGTGATTTATAAATCTTTCTATCAATAGAGATAAGATTTCTTTTTAAAACGTTTAATTCCTGCTTTTTTTCCGACATCGCTTTGCCTTCCATTACTAAAAACATAAAAAGTACTGCCACAAAGAAGAATAAGTAATATGGTCTACCTATATTCCATAATTTATAGAGTTGGCCCAAGGTCACGTAAACCACCATGTGGCATGACTTCGGTTCACCAATACATAGCCTTCTTTCTATGTAACTGGCCTCCTACTTAAATTCTCCCCATAACATCTTTTGGCTTAAAACATTTAAAACCACAGCCATTATTGCAAAACAACAATAGCAACACAAAGAATATCAGCTATTATTTATTGGATATATACTACCTTTTAGGATATATCTAAGTGATCTACCCAAATTATCTCCTTGCAAGTTAGACACTATAATTAACTCAATTTTTTAGATAAGAAAACTGAGGCTTAAAGAAGCTAAGAACTTCCTAGACAAAGCTATTTAAGTGGAGGGCTTGATGAAAATCCATGCTCTTCCCCTCTTTGTATATCACCCCGTTCTCAGAGCTAAAATGCACCCAGTAGATTCTCTCATCCAACTGCCTCATTTTCAGAATACACAATGGATGCCAAGAGAGGTAGAGTGACTCATTGGAGGTTACACAATAGCTGACTCAAGATCATAGCCTGGATCCTTTTCATTTAAGTCTGATGGTCCAGGTGCAATATGATACTGCATCCAACATGATTAGGATTCTGGAAGACAAGGGACTCATACTGACTTTCCCTGCCCTCAACCCCCAAGGTGAATAGAGGCCTTTTATTGCATCATTAAAATATTGCAAATAGGTCTTAGGAATTATCTAGTATCTTGTTTCTGTAGCTGGACGACTCTTAGATCTTATTCACCAGACTGCAAAACTGTTCTGTTTTCAGTGACATAGATACCATCCCCAAATTTTCTGATAGCCTTGTTTTTAACTGTTGTGATTTGTTCAATCAAAGCAACTGAATTTGAAACAAGTTAAACGTTTACTTCAAGGATTAACTTACCTAGCCGGGCGCGGTGGCTCATGCCTGCAATCCCAGCACTTTGGGAGGCCAAGGTGGGCGGATCACGAGGTCAGGAGATCCAGACCATCCTGGTTAACACGGTGAAACCTCGTCTCTACTAAAAATACAAAAAATTGGCCAGGCGTGGTGGTGGGCGCCTGTAGTCCCAGCTACTCGGAAGCCTGAGGCAGGAGAATGGCAAGAACCCTGGAGGTGGAGCTTGCAGTGAGCTGAGATCCCACCACTGCACTCCAGCCTGGGTGACAGAGCAAGATTCCATCTCAAAAAAAAAAAAAAAGGATTAATTCATCTTTCTGGGCTTGAGATACTGAACAAGAAACACTTGGCCTCATCCAGACCCTGCAGATGTGTTTTTCACCCAAGAAATTTTGGATTTCAACAAGAGACCCATTCTCCTGGATAACAACATTGATGGGGGAGTGAGTATACACAGACATCTTTTAATGAATGTCCAGTGTAACACCCTTGATCATGTTTTGTACCTGACTACAAATAGTGCAAATTGTAGCCAGTTCCTTTCTATTTCCCCACTATTTGCCAACCTGGAGCTGCTTCTTTTGCTTTCTGAGGAGACTGAGTTCTACACTGATATGACTGAAGTTCCTCTGCAGGGTTTCTCTGAAGCTCTTCATAGTTAACTGTGCATCCCTTCAGAGTGATGTCCATGTTTTCTGGAATGTCGGCATTCAGGTTGCTGAGAATGGCCTTCATTCTTGTAATAGATGCAGCAAAGAGACACACTGGCTTTTGACTCAAAGGAAACTGACTTGAAATTGTAGTAGGGTTATGTACAGGCACACACTTAGGAGAGAGAGTAGTGAATTCTTAGTTCCAGTTACTTTTCAGCTTCTTTTAGCTCATTCCCATCATGCTAAGCTGGCAACCTTCAGCCTATACAAAGTGCTCCCATTGATTTAGTGTCTAACCACGTGGTTGTTTGGATAAGACTCAGGAGGAAATCCCTTTTGTTCATCTAATCTTCCTGAACTTTGCTCTAACTTTGCTCATCACATTATATGGAAAGTGAGACCAATAGACTAAGATATATTTAGAGATATTTTGTATGCTGCATTTTCATGTTAGTTATTCAAAGATAAATAGAACGTTTTCTCTTTTAAAGCTTCACTTCTCTATCCAATATCTATCATACATGTATCTATCCATCCATCTATCCATCTATCTAATCTCTAATTAAATTTTTATTTCTATAGCGATCAGATGAAAAGACATACACCAAACCAAACATGTTAAAATAACTGTTTATCTCAAACAGCTAACAGCTGACTTTCTATACACTCTGATTCCAACTATGCTTTTGTTAGGGTTTTGTGAAAACATTTCGCTGAGGCTGATGTAGAATTTTAGAACCACTTCTGAGGTTGACTGCCAAACCTACAAATTAATAAAATTAACAGGGACATTGACTTCATGCAGTGGTTGCACAAAAGAGGCAATTGCACAAAGTATGCCAGAGATTTTGATCAACAAATTTCTTCTAACAGATTGCCCGGCTGGAGTTTCAATCCTTATTTGCCATGGTACTAAAGCATACTATTTTTCATGGATGAAAACAAATGATTGTGTTGAAGAATAATTTGCCACCTCTTCTAGTGGTGTTTGACGGAACTATTCAAAGCCATGTGATCAATGAATTATTTATAAACTACAGTACTAATGCCTCGTAGCAGTGCTATTGTTAAGGGTATGTCAAGCTTCCCAATAGATCCTGGCCTTTTTTATTCCTTCCTGAGCATGGATCATTTGCCCATTTTAAATTTTAAAAAGTAGAAACTTGGTAGAGAGAATGACATTTTATAACAAAAATCACCAATGGCCCAGTAGACAGCAAAGAAAATTGCCCTTTCCCCAGTTACATTTAATCTCCAGGGACAAAAATTTGGAGGTAAGGGAATTGGAATAAGCATACATTCTCTCAACATAAAGCCAAGATGGCTTAGTATCAATAAGAATGATACAATATGTTTTTATGTAAGATTTAAGGTAAGATTAACATATGAATAAAGTTCTGGGCAAGCTAATGGTTTTATCAGGTCACTTTCACACTATCTTTTTTACATTTATGGGGGTCTTTGTCCTGTCAGAGTCAGACCTATCCCGCAAGTCCTCTCAAGACAGCATTTCCTAACATCCCTCTATCTGAACAGACTAAATCGTCCAGCTTAAGGATGGGGAATATGTGGTGCTCATGGCCGTAACAGACATCACTAATGAACTGCAGCACTATTACAGCACTCTGCTGCTGAACCTTCTTGGCCAAACCATACTTAAGTTTTGTTAGTTATTTATGCACTGGTATTCCTGGAGAATACATTTTACTACCCTCATTTTATGGGAAGGGCAAACAAGTTTTCAAAAGTTACATAGCCAGGACTGGAAGCAGGGTGTAAATTCTATTTTAAAACAGTATAACAACTGTTCCAGGCATTGTGGGGATAGTGGTAGAAAAACAAAATACTACCTAGCCATCAATTAACTCACAAGGCCACCACTAAATATATATATATATATTATATTTTATATATAAATTATATATAATTATATTATAAATAATATATTACATATAATATAGCTATATGATATATACAATATGATATAATATATAATTATATTACATAAGGTTATTCAGGACTAAATAGGATTTGGACAGAGAATCTGTGCCTTGGGAATTTGATTTTTTGAAAAAGTAGCCACTGTACATGAGAATGAATTGGATTGCCCTCACTGCTCTCTAAATCACATTAAGCCTACCATAATCTAAGCCATGAGACATCTCCTACCTGGAATATTACAATAGCATTCTAACTCAGGGGTCTATAACCTGGGTCCATGCATAAAATTCAGGGGGTCCTTTGAACTTGGCTGAAAAAAGCACTTCATTTTCACTAGCTTTTAACTAAAATTGAGCATTTTCTCCAATTATGCCTACCTGTAGCAAACCACAGTGCTATAAGTAGAATCTGTGACTTGTTACCAATAAAAATCATAAAAAATTATACATTACAGATATTGAAAGTATCTTGAAAAATATTTGTGCTCATCATGTTTTGGAAATTATGGTGGATTTACCACTAGATTCTGTTATTTAATAAATTCATGAAGAGACATATATTTTCCTAAATGGCAGTTTTCTTTTAATATTTTGCTAACTGCATTTTGTATAATTGTTTCCTTCACAATCCTGTGTATTTTTTCTACACTTGAAAACATTTTCCTGAGGGGGTCAGATGCCAAAGGAACACAAGAAGTTCAAACTGTTGTTCTTACTTTTTTCCTTGCTTTCACCTGTACTCTCCATAGTGTGTCCTCCGTGCAACATCTCAGTAATTCTTGACAAAGATGAGTTTTAACATGTCTCTCTCCTGCTTTTGTCCTCCGATGGTTTCTAATGAAATCTAGAGTCCTTGCCATAAGGACCTATGCAACCTGTCCCCACCTTCCCCATGTTCTCAGATCTCATCTGCTATATCTCCCCCTCACTAATCACTTCATGTGGGACCTCCAAGCTGAACTCTTTGCTCTTGCCTTGCACTTACTCTTCCCTCTGGCTGAAAACCTTGTTCCTGATTATCCTCATGGCTCTCTCCTGACTTCCTTCAGGTCTCTGCTCAAGTGTCAATTTATCAAAAGGACCTTCTCTATTGTCTTAGTCCATTTAGTGTTGCTGTAAAGGAATACCTAAGGCTGGGTAATTTACAAAGAAAAGAGGTTTATTTGAGTCATGGTTCTGCAGGCTGTACAAGAAGCATGGCACTAGCATCAGCTCCTGGTGGGAGTTTCAGAGAAAGGGGAGCCAGCATGTGCAGAGATCACAGGGTGAGAGAGGAGGTAAGAGAGCAAGCAGGGAGGCTCCAGGCTCTTTTTAACCCTTTTCCTGTTTAGAAAAATAAAATGTGCAGCTCACTGCCAGCACTCATTTAGTTTTACATAAACACACTCTTTGTGGCTGAAGTAAATCTGACTGATTTTCAATGTGAAAATAAAATATAGAAACTGTTCTTGTAGTTATGTATAATAACTAATATCACGATCATCTGAATGATCAGAATTGTCTATTTCAGAAACACTGGATTCATGCAATGAATCTTCAGCCAACAACTGTTCAAGAATGATGTTAACATCATTGGCATGCTATGTTTTCTAGGATTTGACATTTTCAGCCATTGAGAATTACTGTATTTTGTAAATGGAAATACCACTACTAAAAACAGAATGCTATAAATAGAATGATGTGTTTTGTTTCCAAAGTCTATTTACTAAAGTGATGTGAACATAATAACAAATGTGAAATATTTTGTGGCAAAGTTATTTTGGGGTAAATGCGGCAGCCGCAAGCACCACCTGCAAGTATTCTCGGGGCAAACGGGAAAAACATTAACAACCAGCTGTTGCAGGAACTAACAGAGTGAGAACTCACTCATCCCCTCCCGACCCTGCCAAGGAGGATATTCATCTCTTCATGAGGGCTTCACCCCATGACCCAAATACCTCCCATTAAGCCCCTCTTCCTATATTGGGGATCAAATTTCAACATGAGGTTTGGAGAGTCAAATATCCAAACCATTGCACCTATCTTATTTCAAATGTTACTGCCAACCTCAACACTCTCTTTTTCTGAAACTTGCCTAATTTTCCTCATTGCTCTTATTACCATGAATGTATTGTATACTGGTGGTCACCCCATTGGACACTGGAGACTCAATTTTGTGTTAAAATAATGAACAGGTAAATAGTAAATAGTGCGCAGGAAAATGAACAGATAAGCAATGAACATGTAAGACATGGCCACGAGATGCCCACGGGTCAAGCCAAAGAGTATTCAAGGCTACTGATTATTTCTCCGGAGTCCCCTTCTTTCAGGGGAAAAGTTAAGGTGATCTGTATGGTTTGACAATAGGCCAGGTAATTTTACTTTAGTCTTCAGCAAGGGGAACTCTAGGAGGTGTGAGAAAAATCAGCATGTGGCCTGCGAGAAAGAGGTTATTGAACTGGGGCTAGCTATATGGCCTCTCAAAGGCCTGTGTTTCCCAACTATAAAATGGAGTTAATAACGATACCTACTCCTCAGGGCAGTACAAGGGTGAAATGAGATAAAGCAGGTTAGAAGTTTAGACCAGTGCCTGGCATGTGGTAAGTGCTCAGTAAATGTTAGTTATCACTTTATTATTGTTTTCATTATAGAAATGAATCATCTAGCTACACTGCTGTAAACTTTAGACTAAGGCCTCCTCACCTAGGAGCCCTCAAAATGCTTCACAGGGGTTGTGAGGCCCTCAAAAGTAAACACCAAGTACTTTTTGCGTGAGCATATCTAGATTTCTCTGGAAAAGAGACTCTGAAGAACTCCTCCCCATGTGTCCCCTCCTCAACACCAGAGTGATCCAGCATCAGGGTGAAGACATAGAAGGCTGTGAAGAATGGCATGGTGAGCAATGCACAAAGCTGCTGGCTCAGCAAAACTGTTAAGCCTCCCAACACTATGTTGAATAGGAGTGGTGAGAGAGGGCATCCCTGACTTGTGCCAGTTTTCAAAGGGAATGCTTCCTGTTTTTGCCCATTCAGTATGATATTGGCTGTGGGTTTGTCATAGATAGCTCTTATTATTTTGAGATACGTCCCATCAATACCGAATTTATTGAGAGTTTTTAGCATGAAGGTTGTTGAATTTTGTCAAAGGCCTTTTCTGCATCTATTGAGATAATCATGTGGTTTTTGTCTTTGGTTCTCTTTATATAGCCATCCCATTACTGGGTATATACCCAAAAGACTATAAATCATGCTGCTATAAAGACACATGCACACGTATGTTTATTGCGGCACTATTCACAATAGCAAAGACTTGAAACCAACCCAAATGTCCAACAATGATAGACTGGATTAAGAAAATGTGGCACATATACACCATGGAGTACTATGCAGCCATAAAAAATGATGAGTTCATGTCCTTTGTAGGGACATGGATGAAATTGGAAATCATCATTCTCAGTAAACTATTGCCAGGACAAAAAACCAAACACCGCATGTTCTCACTCATAGGTGGAAATTGAACAATGAGAACACATGGACACAGGAAGGGGAACATCATACTCTGGGGACTGTTGTGGGGTGGGGGGAGGGGGGAGGGATAGCATTAGGAGCTATACCTAATGCTAAATGACAAGTTAATGGGTGCAGCACACCAGCATGGCACATGTATACATATGTAACTAACCTGCACATTGTGCACATGTACCCTAAAACTTAAAGTATAATAATAAAAAAATAAATTAAAAAAAACTGTTGAGCCTCAATTTAACCAAAAGTCTAGGGGAAAATATTTGTCTTCAATGGAGCAAACACATTGTAGAATAGAAGGTTAATATTCATGAACTTGAGAGAGAAAACACTAGAGTTAAAGGAAATTTCCTATCACAGAGACTATCAAAGTGTGTTCCTAGGCTTGTGCTTGCCTAATTCTAATCTCTGTCTTTATCTTTCCACAGCCTCCTTGTACCATCTTCTCTTCTGTATCTTATAAGAACCCTTACTTGGTCATTGGATATAGTACCCACATAGATTGCAAATGATTATCTCATCTTAAGATCCTGGACTTAATTACATTTACAAAGACACTGTCTTAGTTAGCTTGGGCTGCTATGATGAAATACCATAGACTTGGTGACTTAAACAACAGATATTTATTTTTCACACTTCCGGAGGCTGAAAAGTTCAAGATCAAGGTGCTGGCAGATGCCATGTCTTGCGAAGACCCTCTTCCTGGTTTGCAGATGGCCATCTTCTTGCCATAGCCTCACATAGTTGAAGAGAGAGAGCGAGAGAGCGCTGATGTCTCTCCCTCTTCTTAAAATGGCACCAATACCATCATGGAAGTTCCACCCTCATCTAAACCTAACTACCTCCCAAAGGCCCTGCCTCCAAATACTATCATATTGAGGGTTAGGGCTTAAACATATGAATTTTGGGGGAAACAAACATTCAACCTATAGAAGACTTTTTTTCCTAAATAAGATCACATTTACAGGTTCAAAAGGTGTATTAGTCCATATTCACCCTACTGATAAAGACATACCCAAGGCTGGGTAATTTACAAAGAAAAGAGGTTTAATTGACTCATAGTTCCACATGTCTGGGGAGGCCTCACAATCATGGTGGAAGGCAAGGAGGAGCAAGTCACATCTTACACAGTGGCAGGGAAGATAGAGCATGTGCAGGGAAACTCCTCTTTATAAAACCATCAGATTTCATGAGACTTATTCACTATCACAAGAAAAGCATAGGAAAGACCCACCCCTACGATTCAATTACCTCCCACCGGGTCCCTCCCACCACACTTGGGAATTGTGGGAGCTAAAATTCAAGATGAGATTTGGGTGGGGACACAGCCAAACCATATCAAGGGGTTAGAACATTTTGTAGGGTGTGGGGACACCTTTCAACTCACTATACTGGGAGCTTCTAATGTCTACAGTGAGAGGAACATGCTCCAGTTCTTCAGTCTGGGCCTCAGTACATTTGAGCACAACCCACACCCTGAAGCAGAGACACCAGCTCAACTGCCCAACTTGAACAGAGATAATTGCTGATTACTGTGTGCTGCTGAGACTTAGTGATAGCTTGCTGTATAGCAAAAGCCGACTAATAACCTGGGTATGAAGAGCATGCCCACTTAGTCCCCTCTTGGCAAAAGGGAATTTTGTAAATTATGTCACAGACACAGTAACAGTAAAAAGTGACTTTGTGTTATGGAAGTTATTAGGGAGGCTGGTTTTGGTTTCTTTTACCAGACAATTTACCCCCAAATTGGCCTGAGAACATTCATTCTGCCTCAAGATTCACATATAGTGATTTAATTGCCAACTTGGAGAGAGTGTGGAGGGGAAGCGGAAACGATTTTAGCATTCCTTACTTGCATGCTCCTCAATAAAGCAACCCACAGTTGCAAATGATCATAAGATTCCTTTGGATAATTTGCATTTCTCCTTACAGAGAGAACTTGGCTTTTTGAAATCTGATGAAATACATTTTAATACAAAACACTTTTAACTTGAATATATACCAGCCTTGATTCAGCCATAGGAAAGAAATTATTAGTCAGATTAGGGAAAGTAATGGATGAGCCTGTGAAAAATGGGCTTGGCACCAAGCAAACAGAAGGCAATACATGGGAATGGTTGAGGCACTCAGCAGTGGAATAAAACTACAGCCTCACTCACTCACAACCCATGGTCCTTGCCCATGTACTGAATTAAATAAGACATTTAACTCATTTTCAGAGCAACCTGTATAAATAGCTGCAGCAGATTCCGTGAACTGAAAGAAGAAGCCAAATTTTGTTTAACTTTGTGTCCCCAATTCCTGGCGTCAAGCTTGATGCTAAGTATATGCTCAATAAGTGTTTGTTACATGAACACATGGGCACAAGAGTGATTCTCTTAAAATTAAGATAGACCATGTAATTCCTCCACTCAAATTTTTTAGTAGTTCACATCTCATCCAGACACAAACTCAAAGACTTTTTGATGCCTGTCAGAACTTTACATGGTATGATCCTGAGCTCCACTCTGACCTCGTCTGTCCACTACTGCTCTACAACACACCGATTCCTCCCCAGACACTTCATCGTCCTCTCCTTGTTTGTAAAACTCACCAAGCATTCTCTAGCCTCAGGAACTCTGCACTTCCTAACTTCTCTGCCTGGATTCCTCTTTCCCTACATATCTGTATGTCTTTTCGGTCTTTGCTCACACCATTTCCTTCTCCATTAGGCCTCCCATGACCATCATATATAAAATTGCAATTCCCAGCCTCACTCCCCAACACTTCCTGCTTCCAATCACTGCTTTATTTAGTCATTTATTCCTACTCCAATTTAACAATGAATATTGATATATTTATCTCTCTCGCTAGACTATAAACTCTTCCAAAGGAAGAGTTTATATATATATATATATAAATTTATAAAGAAAAAGAGGTTATATATATATATATATATATATATATATATTCTATCTATCTATCTTAAAATAGTGCCTGGCACAGAGTAGTCACACAGTAAAGATTTGTTAAATGAGTGAAAAAATGGCAGTTTGTGCCAAGCATTGAATGATTCCATGAACAAGAAAATGCACTTTGGTAATGAATGCTGTTGCTACAGCTTAGTACCAGAACTGTCTCTTTAAAATTTACCTGAAAGCGCCCTTGTTTCTGCTACTCTGTCTTCTGATCACACTGAGGCTTCCTGAGGTTTCCTTACATGGCCTGCTTGGCATGCCATGCCTCCTATTTCTAGGCCATAGCACTTAAAATCCACTCTCTTATAAATTTTCAGGGAGAAGAGGCAAGATGGCCAACTATATGCAGGCAGGAAGAACATCTCCCACAAAAAGACCAGATAGAGAAGACTGGCACACTCTGAGCAGACCTTCGGAAGGAAGGCATTGAGAATAGATGGAGGGAGGATGCAAACCGTGAGCTGCAGGGGGAGTAAGGTAGGAACTCTGTACAGGACTGCTGAGTACCAGGACTTATTCCTGGCCTTCAGTGGCTCCTGGGGAAGGAGTGAGTTAAATAGGCAAGGAGTGGCCTACTCTCACCATGGATCTTCAGAATCCTAGCTGCAGGAGACCCTATGACCCCCATGAACATTTGAGCTGACAGGGACAGCTGCTTGGAGAGGTGGCAGGGACAGAACTCTAGCCTGTGTGGAGCCCAGAGGGTTTGGCGTGGGAATGGCTACAGTGGAGCATGGCCAGGGATGTCATACCCCAAGGCTCCTCTAGGTGGCTTTGGCTTTTGTTGACTCTTGGACCTAGACAAAGCAGGGTGGTCTTGCCTGTGGGACAGGACCAGTCTGATCTGAGCAGGCCCCTGTTTGTTGGCCTCTCCTGTGGTCCCTGCCTGGCTGTATCTGCTTGCAGCGCAGACTTGGATGCACTTTCTGGTAGCCATCACCATAGATTCTTTGCTGGTAGTCCCCGCCTAACTGTCAGAGAGCTTCAGTAGATGGGCCCCAGAGGATGTGCACTTGCCCACAGCCTCCTCCCACTGCTTTGCCAGCATGTGTGGACCTCACCACGCTATTGCCGCCAGTGCACACGTGAACCTCGCCACTGCTGCCCTGCCCCTGCCAGTGCAGGTGTACAGTACATGTGTGCATATGGATGCCACCACCCCACATTTGCTGGTGTGTACACACCCTCCCACACCACTGTTGCCACCAGCATATGCACACAGACACCACCACATCAATGCTGCTGGAGTGAGCACACGCATGTGGTCTCTACCACCCCACTACTGCCGGCATACATGCACATGAGCATGGACCCTGCTGCCACCACCCAAATGAAGTGCTTTTGCCGGCACCCCATCAGAGCATTTTTACCAGTGGGGTGGGAACTCCTCAGCCCCTCCAACACAGCAGGTGCTTAACCTCGAGGGGCCAGAGAGTAAAGCTGTAGGCTTGGTACCAACCCTCCAGGGTTAGAGCACACAGCCTAGGAGTGGTGAGCTGAGTCTTGGCACCCTGAAATAATCCACGAACAAAGCCAGTCAACTGGTTCAAACCCTCAAGGGCACTGAAGAATACAAAAGCAAAAAAACCCCATCCGAAGGACAGCAACGTCAAATACTAAAGGAACATCAGCCCACACAGATGAGAAATAACCAGCTCAAGAACTCTGGCAACTCAAAAAGTCAGAGTGTCTTCTTACCTCCAAACAATCACACTAGCTCTTCAGCAATGGTTCTTAACCAGGCTGAAATGGCGGAAAAGACAGACATTGAATTCAGTATCTGGATAGTAACAAAGATCATTGAGATTCAGGAGAAAGTTGAAACCCAATCCAAGGAATCTAAGGAATCCAATAAAATGAAACAAGAGCTCAACCAAACTGATCTGATAGAGCTAAATAACTCACTATAAGAATTTCACAATACAGTCAGACACTGGATCACCTAGATTCATAAAACAAGTTCTTACATACCTATGAGGTAACTTAGATAACCACACAATAATAGTGGGGGACCTCAACATCACAATGACAGTATTAGACAGATCATGGAAGCAGAAAACTAACAAATATATTTGGGACTTAAACTCGACACTTGACCAAATGGGTGTAAAAGACATCTATACAATATATGTTCTTCTCTTCTCATGTGGCATGCACTCTAAAATCAACCAGACACTCACCCATAAAACAATTCTCAACAAACTAAAAAATACTCCAAATCATAAGAAACACATTCTTGGAGCACAGGACAATAAAAACAGAAATTAATACTAAGATGATCTCTCAAAACCATACAATTACATGGAAATTAAACAGCCTGCTCCTGAATGACTTTTGTGTAGAAAATGAAATTAGGGGGGAAATCAAGAAATTCTTTGAAACTAATGAGAACTAAGCTATAATATACCAGAATCTCTGAGACACATGTAAAGCAATCTTAAGAGGAAAGTTTATAGCATTAAATGTTCACATCAAAAATTAGAAAGATCTCAAATTAACAATCTAATATCACACCTAGAGGAACTAGAAAAACAAGAGCAAACCAACCCCAAAGACAGCAGAAGAAAAGAAATAAGCAAAATCAAAGCTAAACTGAATGAAATTGAGAAGCAAAAAAATGACACCAATGATCAATGAAACCAAGAGTTTGTTTTTTGAAGGAAGAGGACTAATAGGCTGCTGGCTAGACTAATAAAGAAAAAAGAGAGAAGATCCAAATAAACACAATTAGAAATGACAAAGGGGACATTTCTACTGACCTCACAGAAATACAAAAAATACTCAGAGACTACTACAAACACCTTTATGCAGACAAACTAGAAAACCTACAAGAGATGGGTAAATTCCTGGAAACATACAACCTCCCAAGATTGAATCAGGAAGGAATTAAAAAGCCTGAAGAGACCAATAATGAGTTCTGAAATTGAATCAGTAATAAAAAGCCTACGAACCAGGAAAAGCCCTGGACAAGACAGATTCACAGCTGAATTATACCAGATGTGTAAAGAGCTGGTATAAATCCTATTAAAACTAATCCAGCGAATTGAGAAAGAGGAACTCCATCCCAACTCATTCTACTCTATGAGGCCAGCATCATTCTGATACCAAAACCTGGCAGGGACATAACAAAAATAGAAAACTTCAGGTCAATATCCCTCACGAACATGGATGCAAAAATCCTCAACAAAACACTAGCAAACCGAATCCAGCAGCACATCAAAAAGCTAATCAAACACAATCAAGTAGATTTTATTCCTGGGATGCAAGTTTGGCTCAGCATGTGTAAATCAATAAATGTGATTCATCACATAAACAGAACTAAAAACAAAATCATATGATCATCTCAATAGACACAGGAAGGGCTTTTTGACAAAATTCAACATCCTTTCTTGTTAAAAATCATCAACAAACCAGGCATTGAAGGAAACTACTTCAAAATAATGAGTCATCTATTATAAATCCACAGCCAAGAGCATACCGAATGGGCAAAAGCTAGAAGCATTCTCCTTGAGAACTGTAACAAGACAAGGATGCCTGTTCTCACCACTCCTATTCAACATAGTACTGGAAATCCTAGCCAGAGCAATCAGGCAAGAGAAAGAAATAAAAGGCATCAAAATAGGAAGAAAGGAAGTCAAATTACCTCTCTTCATGAACAATATGATTTTATACCTAGAAAACCCCATAGTTTCTGCCCCAAAGTAGAGACTTTCAAAAGTTGGAGAGGAAAAAAAACTAAAAATATAATATATTGCTTTTATCTGTAGTCACCATAATTTAAAAAAAATCTCTAACTTAAAAAAAAGAAAATTCACCTGAAAGGAATGCTAGTCTTGAGATAGGTGGAAGATTTGTAGGAGGTGACTATTTAAGTTGTTTGTGATTATCTTTGACAGCTGGAATAATAAACCAAAATAGTGCTAATGTGCAATATAGAGGTAGCAATTGTGTCTTAGCTCTATATTACATATCAGTCTGCAACTTTGTATTGGTCAATAGAAAAGAACCAGATGATCATTGTGATTTATTAAATGTGTCTCCTTAATTAAGATGAAAGAATTGATGCATTAATATTATCTGCTGACTGGAAAAAAAATCCAGTGAGCAATAAACCCTTCAGATTCTGATCAAATGATTTGGTTTGGGACTTATGAAAAGCTAGTTCTTTTCCAATGGAGAGAAGTAGGGAGAGATACCTTAAATTCTGAGCCCTGGAATAGATTGTGGCTGCATCTTTGGCTTTATAACCAGCCATTAGAGTAGGGCCCTAAGAACCAATGATACACCTTTGGCTTTCCCTTGGATGGAAAATATAGGGAACCAAGTCAATGGTTCAGAAAGTGCCATTAACATAGCATTATCCATAAGTCAAACCACTCCCTAGGGGAAGGAACTCCAGACTGAGAGCCTTGTCTATCTTGAGTGTGTTCTATCTTGGGGTCATGATAAGAGGGGAGAGGAGGGGTTGAGATATGGGTTTCATGTACACATCCATATGTCCCTTAAATAGGCTTTCATGAATATTTGCATTAAAGAATGTTTAAATCTGGTCAATCAAATGGGTGGCTAAAGAGAACTCAAATATACTGTAAACTAAAAAATTCTGAAATAATTCAAATGAGGGTACTATGGTTTAAATGTGTTCCTCAAATTTCATGTGTAGAAAACATAATCCTGGCCAGGCATGGTGGCTCACGCCTGTAATCCCAGCACCGTGGAGGGCCAAGGCAGGTAGATCACCTGAGGTCAGGAGTTCAAGACCAGCCTGCCCAACATGGCAAAACCCCAACTCCACTAAAAATACAAAAAATTAGCTGGGCATGGTGGCAGGCACCTGTAATCCCGGCTACTCAGGAGGCTGAGGAAGGAGAATCGCTTGAACCTGGGAGGCAGAGGTTGCAGTGAGCCGAGATCAGTGAAATTCTGTCTCAAAAAAAAAATAAAAAATAAAAATAAAGAAAACATAATCCCCACACTCATATGTTGATTGGTTGTGGAGCCTTTGTGAGGTAATTAGGATGAGACAAAGTCTTTAGGGTAGGGCCCTCATGATAGGACTGTTGACTTTATAAAAAGAAGTCACTTAAGCTGACCTGCACTCACTTGCTTTCTCACCATGTGATGCCCTATGCCACATTATGACACAGCAAGAAGGCCCTCACAGATGCTGGTGCCATGCTTTTGGATTTCCCAGTCTCCAGAATCATGAGCCAAATAAATTTCTGTTCATTATAAATTACCCAGTCTCAGGTATTCTGTTATAGCAACAGAAAAGGACTAAGACAGAAAATTGGTACCAAGAAGTGTGGTTGTTGGTATAGCAGATACTTGAAAATGTAGAATTAGCTTGAGAACTAGGTAACTGGTAGAGGTTGAAAGACTTTGGAAGAACAAGCTAGAAAAAGCCTGAATTTTCATAAACAGAATGTTAAGAGTGATTCTGGTGAGGACTCAGGAGAAGGATTGACTAGGAAAAGTCTGAAACTTCTTAGAGATTACTTAATTTGTGTGACCAGAATGTTGACAGAAATATGAACAGTAAAGGCCATTCTGATGAGTTCTTAGATGGAAATGAAGATCAAGACATTGGAAACTAGACTAAAGGCCATCCTTGTTATTCTGTTGTAAAGAACTTAGCTGCATTGTGTCCATGCCCTAGGGCTTTATGGAAGGCAGAATTTAAGAATGAGGAACAAGAATATTTGGTGGAAGAAATATTTAGGCAGGAAAACATTCAGGCTGCTGCATGGCTACTTTTAACTGCTTATAGTAAAAGAAGGAGATTAGTATTGACAGAACAAAGTTAGAGGCTATTCATCAGGACAATGGGACATCAATACATGATATGGAATTCAGAGAAATGCTCTTTTCCTAGAAGCAGATGAGGCAATTTTGTATTATAAAACTGAATAATAGGTGTAAGAGTCAGGAGGCCTGGATTATCGTTCCAGATATACTACTCTGGGCACATCACTTAACTCCACTGAGCCTCAATTTCCTCATCTGTAAACAAAATCAATTGTATTTTGTCTGCATACTTTGGAGGGTAATTCTTAAAATCATATAAGGACACATATGTCTGATCACTATATAAGCATAGCTTAAAAACATTTTTTAAATAAAAAAAACTCATAGCTTTTGTTAAAACAATCTTAATCCCATAAACCCCAGTATGGACTGACCAATCAACCCAGCAGACAGCTGGGATGGTGTGGGCAGAGGATATTTAAGTCTATCAAAAATCAGATTTCTTTTGAAACAAGTCATTGTCTTATTTCTGAAGTTGCCCATATGCTAGCAATACCATGAGATTAAAATTCACAAAAGTTCTTTTTTTTCCCCTTTTTTTCAGGATTTAAATATTTCACAGTTGAATTTTGAGGAAAAACAACTCCATGTTTAATGTTTTTACTGCTCCTTAAGGCTCCAAGTCAGGATTTAAGACCCTGCCTTGAAAACCTTAATAGAAGATGAAACTATGCTAACTAGGACAATGGAAATTCATGTATCTACGTGGAAGGATCCTTTGTGTGTGTGTGTGTGTGTGTGTGTGTGTGTTGGCG
This sequence comes from Pan paniscus, assembly GCF_029289425.2. NCBI lineage: Eukaryota > Metazoa > Chordata > Mammalia > Primates > Hominidae > Pan > Pan paniscus. Next base: position 68,582,857 of record NC_085926.1, on the reverse strand, counting down.
GAAATCTCTGCTGGGTAGCTCCTCACTGTAGTGGGAGAAAAAAATACATTAAAAATAATAAAGGGGCCGGGTGCGGTGGCTCATGCCTGTAATCCCAGCACTTTGGAAGGCTGAGACAGGCGGATCACGAGGTCAGGAGATTGAGACCATCCTGGCCAACATGGTGAAATGCCGTCTCTACTAAAAATACAAAAATTAGCTGGGCATGGTGGCGCGCACCTGTAGTCCCAGCTACTCGGGAGGCTGAGGCAGGAGAATCACTTGAACCTGGGAGGTGGAGGTTGCAGTGAGCCGAGAGGGTGCCATTGCACTCCAGCCTGGCGACAGAACAAGACTCCACCTCAAAAAAAAAAAAAAAAATAATAATAATAAAGGATGCTGCTCTATGAAAATATATTTAAAAGACATTATTTTCTCCTCTGCTTGGGGAACAGAGTTAAAGCTGTTCTGAGGACTCTGAAAAATTTCTCAGAGGTCTGAAGTCAACAGACACTCTCCTATGGCCTCAGTCTCACATGTAATTTTTCTTTTCCATGCACACATGCCCCTCTGCAATGCCCTTTGAGATTCATTTTCCCTTTTAAGCCTGCCTGCATAAGGCTGCATTTCATACAGAAATTGTTATCTCTCTTTATTACTCTGTTACTCTTCCCAAGAAAAAGGGAATACTAATTTTATTGGTCAGATTTTGGAATACTTTATAGAAAATTTACTGTTGTATGGGGTCACTGCAAATTAAGAGGTTATACATATGATATTGAGGTATAGCATTGAAACTCTTTAAGTTCAATGTTAAAATAGACTTTGAATGAATGAAATAAAACAGGTTCTAAATCTACAGTTCTTTCCCTAATATTCATCTTAAGTCTTCAAAACCAGATTCCATGTAATAGTCAGACAATGGCATGGTGAATTTTCTTGTTTTCCTTTTCCTCCCAGATAACTAAGTTTTATTTTCTCTGTCATTCATATCTTCAGCCCAGAAACCCAGTTCCAGATCACCGTAAGCAAGGCTATAGGTATAGATAAAATAAACTTTTTTCTTGTCTAGGAATTTATATTATTGTTTTTATTATAGGTTACCAAAGAGTTTATTCTTATATCTTTTGACATATTAAGTGCTAAGCTTTCTCAGTTTTCTGCCTCCAGCCATTCTGTCTTAGGGATGTGAGTATTTACAGCTTTTGGCTGAAATTAGTGAGAGCAAGTTTGTTACTTGTTATCATTTTGGAGTTCATGAAATTCCTGTGAAAGTCTTTCTCTCTGAGTCAGCCAGGACCTGGGACTTTGCTTGACTCTCATGACTTGGGGTATACCACATGGGAAGATAAAATACCTTAAAGTTCTGCCATGATAATGGTCTCTTTCTAAAGGATACTGACTAGAAGGCAAAGGGTGGTGCATAGGATTCATTAGACATAACGGTTGGCTGTAGCTCTCGCTCTGCTCCTCTCTTCTTTATCTTGCTTCCAAAATAAATGTGCATACAATCACTGAGGGGTTTTTGTTAAAATAGAGATTCTGACTCAGTAGGTTTGGAAGCCACAGATTCTGCCTTTTTAACAAGTTCTCAGGTGATACAGATGTTGCTGGTCTATGGCCCACACCCAAAGATCAACCTATGGGAGGACACTTCAGCTCAGCTTGCCAGAGAGTGCAGTTCTCTAGTAGTGTAGCAGGCACAAATCTACCTAACAGTCCATTGGTATTTTGATTCATTCAGCTTCAACCCATTGTATGCACTACTTCCTCAAGCTCTTTTTGTAGAGGGGTGATTGGGAAAGCAGGTAGGATCTCCTGGTACAAAAACGATACCAATTCCTTCAGGATATTATCACTCTTCCTACCAACAATCCATTTATATTTCTAGATTTAAAACTGCAGTAGCAAAGTTATCCTCCAGAGGATAAAGACTAGTGGCCAGAAGGATGATTACTGGTGGCCAGAAGGTCACTTTTATTCCCTTTTCCTCCTTGATTTATGTTTAATTTAACTGTCTTAAGCTATCCAGTCTCCATGGATGGCATCATCAGTTAGGCTGCTGATATTTTTCAAGACTTCTGTGAAGGGGCTAAGAGCTTTTTCAAACTAATGATACCTGCATTAAAATAACTTCACCAACACAGCTTTAAACAAGTGGAAACTCAACAAAGCTGCAAAGGCACATTAGCCTGTTTAACAAGGCAGGCGGGCAGGATGGTAGAGAATTTTTCTAGTTGGATTGAGGATGCTTACAGTCTCTGTTGATGATCTGTTCCTTGGGATCAACAATAATATTGAATTGTATTCCTTCATGAGATGGCTCTTCTATAAACACTACTAAACATTTTCTTTGTGTTGGGGACCACATGAGGTATTGTGGGAACAGCAAAGATAAATAAGACAAGTGTTGGCTTTCCGGAGATCTAAACACAGGCTAGAACAGACATGTTAATGACTAGATTTTAAAGGATTCACTAGATGCCATTAATGTATGCATCCAATAAATATTTACTAAGCCACTACTATGTGCCAGGCAAAGTGGTGAAAATAATAGACATAGTCCCTTCTTCCATCGGAGCTCATTAAATAGCCAATTACACAAATAAATATGGGATGACAAATGTATATAAGTATCATGAAAGGTAGATGGGCTATAAGGAAGCAAAAAGAGAGACCTGGTTGAGAATGGAATTAGAGAGAGCCTTTCTGAGGAAGGGACATTTCTCCTGAGACTCTGAAGGATAAGGAAGAGTTTGCTAAGTAAAGAGATGGGAAGACCAGTACAAAGGAAAGCACGGCATGTGCTAAGGCAGGAAAGAACTTGAGACATTCCAGAACTAAAAGCAGACCAGCATGGCCAAATGGTCATGAGGGAGAGAGAGAGAGGAACAAGATGAGGCTGGACAAGCAGGCAAAGAAGCTCACATTGAAGCACCCTGCAGGACCAGACTCAGCAGTTTCTTCTAAATGCAGTGGGAAACCACCAACACAATTTGCATTTTTAGAAGTTGACTATGCCTGCAGACAGGAGAGAGGCAAAATTCTTAGTTGATGGACCAGTTGGAGCCGTCAGTTGGGTCATGTTCATTATGTTCTGAGTTCAGGGACACACTGCTGGACAATAAGGTGCCAGCTACCACCAATGCTGGTGCCACTGCCCCATGTGAAGTCTCTGTGCCCAGAAAACCATGCTGGGACCAGGTGTTCTTCCAGGCATTAGGCATCACCACCAAAATCTCCAGGGGCATCGTTGAAATCGTAAGGGATGTGCAGCTCATTGAGACTGGAGACAAAGTGGGAGCCAGTGAAGCCATACGGCTGAACATCTCCCCTATTCCTTGGCGGATCATCAAGCAAGTGTCTGACAATGGCAGCATCTACATCCCTGAAGTGCTTTACATCACAGGGGACACTCTGCATCCTCTCTTCCAGGGTGTCTGCATGGTGCCAGTGTTTGCAGATTGGTTACCCAGCTGTTGCATCAGTACCCCATTTTATCATCAACGGGTACAAAGAAGTCCTGGCTTTGTCTGTGGAGACTGATTGCACCTTCCCACTTGCTGAAAAGGTCAAGACCTTCTTGGCTGATCTACCTGCCTTGTGGCTGCTGCCCGTGTGACCTCTGCTATCACTGCTGCTCCTACTGTGGCCACAGCTACAGCCAAGGTTGAACCAAGGAAGAATTGAGAGTTGGACAAGGATATGGAGTCTGGTCTCATTGATCACCAAAAAGCAACCAACTTAGCCAGCTTTTTTTTTTTCAAAACAAGTAAATAAAGACTTCTCTTAAAAAAATAAAAAGAAGTTTCAACACAGACTAAAGTGCCTGAGGTCAAGATGGAGACAAATTTGGTCAGAATGTTTCTCTTATATTCTAAGGTGTCCTGAGGGGATGTACTTGGAGAAGAAATTTTGGAGCATGTACTTCAGAGAAGAAAGTAGACTTCAGAGATGACCTAAAAATATAGAATAAGTTAATCTTAAAGTATCCTTTTGTGTAAGACAATACACTAAGTGTTGTGGGACTTGAGTTCCCATCCCCATTTCACTATGTGTATACACAGTACACATGTGTAAACTTAGGACCGAATGCTTATTTTTCTCATATATAAACATTGATATGATCTCTAAAGCTCCTTTCAGCTATATGTTTATTCTGTGGAAATGAACATGGGATTTGAATCAGAGGAACTGGGTCTTTTGCTCACTCCTGTGACCTTGGCCAAGTCACTTAATCTTGCTGAAACCAGGTTCCTCATTTAAAAATAGAGAAATGATGCTATCTAGAATTGCAGACACAACATTGAACACAATGCCTGGCACTTTGTAGGAAGTATTTTGTAATGAATGAATACTTTTCTACCTCGTGAAGATTAAACGAGATCTGACGTAAGTTTGGAAACTATATAGCTCTGTTTCAATACTCACTATGAACTCAAATTTACATTATTAAAAAACTTTACTGTGTTCGGGGCTGAGCATGGCTCTTTATCCAGCAACATTTGTTCAAATGAGGGTACATCTCCAAATTCCTCAGCACGTATTAAAACAGCAGAAAGTGAGGCTGGATAAAAATGAGAGGGTATACCATTTAATGAGCTATTAAACTTCCCACCAGAAAGCCAGAAACTCAGGAGTTCAAAATAGCAACAGCTACATAACCAGCCAAATAATCAGTTACATTTATGAGCAAGCAATCTATTCTTAATGCACCTACAAGATAAATAGGAGAAATAAAATAAAATTAAAAAGCCGGCTTTGGCTCAGACTTCCCTGTAAGGTAACTTTTTCGATCATCTTTAACACTTCCGATTTCCAGGCAACAGTTTCTTAACATGGACTTGCAGGTTTCATATGAGAATGACAAGTAAAGTATAAAAAGTTGCCTTTGCAGAAGAGTCAACTTTTTACACTTTAAACTACTTCACCTTATGTTGGAATTTTCTTGAAATGATGGCTTGAGTTTAAGCTGTCAATGTTATTTAAATGCCAGAGTGGTTGTTCATCCTCGCCCCCACCCCACAGCACTCCATTCTAGTTTTTCCGACTGCTGCTTTCCTATTCTTGAGAGTTGCAGGGGGTACCAGCTGCGATTCAGTTTGGCTTTGAAGTTCAGCGCCTTCCCCTGTTTCCCATGAATGATTTCTCTCATTGAGAGTTACTTTGAGCTCGAGGTAGAATTTAATGTTCTCAGAAGACTAAAAAAAAATCCCTTAGGTGTGTGATATGAAGAAAGAACATTGCCTCCTTATTTCTGCTCCAGTTCATCCATCTACAAGGCAGGCCAGTGGGAAGGCTGGAACAAAGTCTAGGCTAAATTAATACTCTGGTTCCAATATTCGCTATTTATATATTGCATGAGGAAACCTGCTGGTGGCTCCATGGAGTGATCTGAAAAGGATAGGAGACAAAGACGGCTGTGAGTACAAAGGGCATTGTGGACAAGAGCTAATGTTTCCTCAGGGGGAGTATGAGCCAGTAAGAATGTTAGTAAGAATATCAGCAAAAGTAGCAGCAATACCAGTAACAATAAGGTGCTACCATTTAATTGAGTGCCTCCAACGTGTCAGGCATAAAAGTTCCATCATATACATTGACTCTTGCACAGATGAGGAAATGGAGGTGAAGAGAAGGTCAGTGATTTGGCCAAATTTATTTAACTAGAATGATGAGGGAGTGGGATTCAAACCCAGGTACATCTCAGTCTACAGTCTTTTCATTTCATCAAGCTAGGGTGTCAAGAAGGATCTCAATAACTCTTTCATGGTGGCCTTATTTTTCTGTCCTCCCTGATTTCCAGGACTTATGTGAGGGTAGATGGAACTTGCTCAGGGCAAACGGAATGACCATGTTTTGCTAAGAGAGTGAGGGAGCTTTGATTTTGTTTCCTGTTTAAAGCTAAAACGAATCTGAATTGTGATGTGTTGGCAAAAGGAAAGAGGAATGGTGCTAAAAGTAGAAAACATCGTGGGATGTTTGCAATCTGGTAGTAGGTGCATAGAGACCCAGCACCTACTTGCCCCAAGAGGAAACACCAAGCCCAGTGGGGCATTCAGAGCACAAATAAATTATATCTGTCTGGGTGGAAGAGACGGACTCAGAAAAGGCTTCATGGAGGTGGTGGCTTTTGGTCTATGCTTCAAAAAGCAGAATTCTAGAAGGCAGAGATAGTATTCTAAAAAGCCTAACAGTGGAATTTTAATTAGTTGCATCTCAGACTACAGAGTGACTTTTAGGGCAGGAGAAACTTGTATATTTAAGCAATCTTCTTGGTCAACAAAGAAGGTCAGCCTTAGCAGTTTGCCAAAGTAGATATTATAACACTCTAGTAGAAAGAGATTTGAAACTGAAGTAGAAGGCCTGGTTTCAAATTCTAATTCTGGCACTGAGGTGGGACTTAATCACTCTGAGACTTAATCCATCAACTATAAAATTCTAATAACTTATACCCTGCCTTTCTCCTAGCTTGTGAAAAAGTTTAAAGTAGATGACAGGGTTGTAAATGTGAGAAATCATCATTTTTTTTGGAAAGTTTACCCCTCCATTCTGGGGACAGGGGTTCCCAGTGGAAAGATTTTGAGTTCCATTGGCTAACCAATTTGCTGCTGGCCGTTTAACTGTCTAAGTGAATGAAATCTCTCATGAAATCTCTCATGGTGTTTGAGTTTCATGAACTAGTAAATGACCAAGATAGAATTTGGACATCCAACTTTCTACATGTCACAATAGGTCATAAAAAATCCATCACACTTGCACACCAAGCACACACATACACACACACCTGCCTTCATTTGTCTTCTAGTTTTAAAAAATAGTTTGAACACCAAAAAAGTAGAAAGAACATAACCTCAGTAAAAATTCAGGTTTTTAAATGGAATAAATATAGCTTTAAGAGAAATTTAATTGCACTGTGCATCTGCCACAGAAGGTGAAAGCAACATACAGTGATGGCATAAGATCACATGGGACCTAATTTCCCTCCCACAGATACTTGCTAGGGACAGGTTGTTTTTTAATCAATTTATTTTAGTTGTTCTTCCACAGACTAGAGGATATAATTTCTCAGTATGGTTATTCTGTAGGCTGAGGCAAAGTTTAAGTCTCTCACGATATATTTTTCATGTGTCTACCTTTCTAGCCCACAGCTTAGTATCTGAGATGAAACACTGAGGACAATGTGGGAGTATAGGAAATATAAAGGAGAATTATTTTGCTTATTATTTGAAGTTGTTCTGGGTTTAGCAGGTAAAGTAGGAATTACGGTGGTCATTACAAAGATACAAAACCAACCTAAGTGTCCATCAGTTGGTGAGTGGATAAAGACAATATTATGTATATATAATACACATATTATATATATAATTACATATAATACACATATGATATATATAATTACATATAACACACATATGATATATAATTATATATAACACACATATGATATATAATTATATATAACACACATATGATATATAATTATATATAACACACATATGATATATAATTATATATAACACACATATTATATATAATTATATATAACACACATATTATATATAATTATACATAACACACATATTATATATAATTATACATAACACACATATTACATATAATTATATATAACACACATATTATATATAATTATATATAACACACATATTATATATGTGTATTATATATAATACACACATTATATATATAATTATATATAATACACACATTATATATATAATTATATATAATACACACATTATATATAATTATATATAATACACACATTATATATAATTATATATAATACACACATTATATATAATTATATATAATACACACATTATATATAATTATATATAATACACACATTATATATAATTATATATAATACACACATTATATATAATTATATATAATACACACATTATATATAATTATATATAATACACACATTATATATAATTATATATAATACACACATTATATATAATTATATATAATACACACATTATATATAATTATATATAATACACACATTATATATAATTATATATAATACACACATTATATATAATTATATATAATACACACATTATATATAATTATATATAATACACACATATATAATACATATATATAATGTATACATATATACACACATACCATGGAATAATCCTCAGCCATAACAAAGAATAAAATAATGTCTTTTGCAGCAACTTGGATGGAGCTACAGGCCATTCTTCTAAGTGAAGTAACTCAAGAATGGACAACTAAATACCATATGTTCTCAATTATAAGTGGGGGCTAAGCTATGGGTATGCAAAGGCATATAGAGTGATATAATGGACTTTGGAGATTCAGAGGATGGGAGGGTGGGAGAGGAGTGAAGGATAATAAAACTACATATTGGATACAATGTACTCTAGTCAAGTGGTGGGTACACGAAAATTTTAGTCTAAAATTTAACCAAAAACCACTTGTATCCCTACAACTATTGAAAAAAAGTTTTAAAAAATTAATTATGGTGAAGGTGGCCATGAACACATTTAATCTACAAACTGAATTTAGACCTAAGCTTTTTCCAGACCTGTTCTCTGCAATCAGATCCTACTCTATCAAATCCTCAAACAGGTTAAGGTTAGAGGTCTTAATGGAAAAATGGTACAAACTCTGAGCACATAGAGAATGTTTAGAGTTTTCACATATTTCTGACTCACTGCTAGGAATTTTCTAATTATGTTAAAAGCAGAAGAGTTTGAAAGTCCAGGTATCTGCATAGAAACCCTGTTTTTGTTTCTTTCTTTGGGGTTTCTTAAACTGGGATAAGCATACATTTGCAGAGCTATAAACACAAAATCATGACTCTGAACTTCGGGGATAATTTGCAAGCTCTTCAAGGGTGTTTTTGATCAGTCATAACTTCTACTTTACACACTGACTCTGACATCTGTCTTTTCTCTTCCAACCAAATGAAGGGTCTGCACTAAGAATCATTGAGCTAAACAGTCCAGGACTTGAAACTTTGCTGGCAAGTAGAGGAACTGTTGATTCTATGTTAGGTGACCCAGCAAGTTCAGGAGGAGAGAACTGAGATACAACCAAAGAGTTTACACAGAAACTGAAAAAGAACCTCTAGTTTGTGTTTGTCACAGTGTACTGGTTAGCAATAGCCACAATAATGCCATGTAACAAATTACCCCTAAGCTTAGTGGCTTCAAATAACAACCGTTTGTTATCATGCACTTGGGTCAGTGACTTAGCTGCTGAGCAGCTCTGCTTCTACCTGTGGGTCAGCTGGGCTTGGCTCTAGCCTTTTGGTTGGGCTCAGAACATTCTATTGCTCAAGCTGAAAGGGCAGAAGCTACCTTCAGCATGCCCTTTTCATGCAAGAGGGCAAGCCCAACCCTGAAAGCACAATTCAACTGTATGCTCATATCATGTTCACTAACAGCCCACTGTTAAAACAGGTTGTATGTCCAAACACACAGTCAAGGGCTGGAAAATACATCACAACTACCAGAAGGCCATAGAAGAGATGTGGACATATAACTCCACTGCAGAGAGCTAAAGAAATTGGGATCAATAGTTTATGCTATCCCAGTGAGGACATCCAGATACACCATGGGAGAGTTTTAGAGGACAAAAGGACAAAACTCTGTTTAGCCAGTTAAGTTCTTTTCCAGGCTGCTAAATAAGCATCCTTTCCCAAGGCAGTGACTTGATGTTTTTCTATTAAGTTTTACTTTTTTTGCCAGATCTGGGCTCTGGTGGCCATAGTTGATTTCTCTAGAGCCAACACATGACACATAGGCAAATGCAGAATAAAGGTTAACCATCAGAATGTGAAAAACTTAACACTTCTTCATTTCTGTGACTGAATTCCTAGCTCCAAAACAGAGCACTGATAACTTGAGATAAGTTGCTTAACCTCTCTATGCCTCAGTTTCCATATTGATAAATCTGGTTTAATAATGGTATTTACTGAAAAACATATTTGAGGGAATAATCAAGGAAAATGTCCTTGGCCTTGCCAGAAATCTAGACATCCAAATAAAAGAAGCTCAAAGAACACCTCAGAAATTTATCACAAAAAGGTCATTGCCTAGGCACATAGTCGTCAAGTTATCTAAAGTCAAAACAAAGGAAAGAATCTTAAGAGCTATGAGGCAAAAGCACCAGGTAACCTATAAAGGAAAACCTATCAGATTAACAGCAGATTTCTCAGCAGAAACCCTACAAGCTAGAAAGCATTGGGGTCCTATCTTCAGCCTCCTTAAACAAAACAATTATCAGCCAAGAATTTTGTATCCAGTGAAACTAAGCTTCATAAATCAAGGAAAGATAGTCTTTTTCAGATAAACAAATGCTGAAAGAATTCGCCAGTACCATGCCAGCACTACAAGAACTGCTAAAAGGAGCTCTAAATCTTGAAAAAATCCTTGAAATACACGAAAATAGAACCTGTTTAAAGCGTAAATCTCACAGGACCTATAAAACAAAAACGCAATAAAAAAATCCTCAAGGTTTTCAGGCAACAAGTAGCATGATGAATAGAATAGTACCTCACATCTCAATACTAACATTGAATGTAAATAAATGAAATGTTCCACTTAAAAGACACAGAATGGCAGAATGGATAAAAGTTCACCAACTAAGTATCTGCTGTCTTCAAAAGAATCACCTAACACATAAGGACTCACATAAACTTAAAGAGTGGAAAAAGATATTCCATGCGAATGGACACCAAAAAGCAGGCAGAAGTAGCTATTCTTATATAAGACAAAACAAACTTTAAAGCAACATCAGTTAAAAAAGACAAAGATGGACATTATATAATGATAAAAAGACTAGTCCAACAGGAAAAATATCACAATCCTAAATATATATACACCTAACATCGGAGCTTCCAGATTTATAAAACAGTTACTATTAGACTTAAGAAATGGGATAGATGTCAACACAATATTAGTGTGAAACTTCAATATTCCACTGACAACACTAGACAGGTCATAAAGACAAAAACTCAACAGAGAAACAATGGATTTAAACTGTACCCTAGAACAAATGGACTTAACAGATATTTACAGAACATTCTACCCAACAAATGAAGAATATACACTCTATTCATCAGCACATGGAACTTTCTCCAAGATAGGCCATATGATAGGCCACAAAATAAGTCTCAATACATTTAAGAAAACTGAAATTATATCAAGTACTCTCTCAGACAACAGTGGAATAAAATTTGGAATCAACTCCAGAAGGAACCCTCAAAACCAGGCAAATACATGGAAATTAAATAACATGCTCCTGAATGATTACTGGGAATTTAAAAATTCTTTCAACAGAACAATAACAGTGACAAAACCTATCAAAACCTCTGCGATACAGGAAAGGTGGTGTTAAAAGGAAAGTTCATAGCCTTAAATGCCTACATCAAAAAGTCTGAAAGAGCACAAACAGACAATCTAAGGTCAAACCTCAAGGAACTAGAGAAACAAAAACAAACCACACCCAAACCCAGCAGAAGAAAAGAAATAACAAATATCATAGCAGAATTAAATGAAATTAAAACAAAAAAAGTACAAAGAGTAAATGAAACAAAAACCTTTTTCTTTGAAAAGGTAAATAAAATTGATCGACCATTAGCAAGATTAACCAAAAAAAGAAGAGAGAAGATCCAAATAAGCTCAGTTAGAAACAAAACAGGCAATATTACAACTGATACCACAGAAATACAAAAGATCATTCAAGTCTAGTATGAACACCTTTGCATGTACAAACTAGAAAACCTAGAGGAGATGGATAAATTCCTGGAAATATACACCCATCTTAGATTAAACCAGGAAGAAATAGAAACTTTGAACAGACAAATAAGGTGCAGCAAGATTGAAATGGTAATAAAAAAAATTGCCAACCCCCCCACCAAAAAAAATCCAGGATCAGATGGATTCACAGCTGAATTCTATCAGACATACAAAGAAGAATTGGTAGCAATACTATTGACACTATTCCCCAAGATAGAAAAGAGAAAATCCTCCCAAAATTATTCTATGAAGTCAGTATCACCCTAATCCCCAAACCAGGAAAGAACATAATAAAAAAAGAAAACTACAGACCAATATCCCTGATGAATATAGATGCAAATATCCTCAACAAAATACTAGCAAATTGAATTCAACAGCATATCAAAAAGATAATCCACCACGATCAAGTGGATTTTATACCAGGGATGCACCGATGGCTTAACATACACAAGTCAATAAATGTGATAGACCACATAAACAGAATTAAAAATAAAAATCACATAATCATCTCAATAGATGCAGAAAAAGCATTTGACAAAATCCAGTCCTTTTAAAACCCTCAGCAAAATCGACATAAAAGGGACATAACTTAATGTAATAAAAGCCATCTATGACAAACCCACAGCCAATATAATACTGAATGGGGAAAAGTTGAAAGCATTCCCCCTAAGAACTGGGACAAGACAAGAATGTCCATTCTTACCACTTCTATAGAACATAGTACTGGAAATCCTAGCCAGAGCAATCAGACAAGAGAAAAAAATAAAGGGCATCCAAACTGGTATAGAAGAAGTCAAACTGTTGCTGTTTGCTGATGATATGATTGTATTCCTAGAAAACTCTAAAGGCTCCTCCAAAAAGCTCCTAGAACTGATGAATAAATTCAGCAAAATTTCAGAATACAAAATTAATCTACACAAATCAGTAGCTCTGCTATACATCAACAGCGGCCAAGCTGAGAATCAAATTAAGAAATCAACCCCTTTTACAATAGCTGCAAAATAAAAAAAGCAAAAAACAAACAAACAAACAAAAAACTGAGAAATATACCTAACCAAGAAGGTGAAAGACCTCTACAAGGAAAACTACAAAACACTGCTGAAAGAAATCACAGATGACACAAATGGAAGCGTATTCCATGCTTATGGATGGCTAGAATCAATATTGTGAAAATGACCATATTGACAAAAGCAATCTACAAATTCAATGCAATTCCCATCAAAGTGCCAACATCATTCTTCACAGAACTAGAAAATACAATCTTAAAATTCATATGGAACCAGAAAAGAGCCCACATAGCCAAAGCAAGACTAAGCGAAAAGAACAAATCTGGAGGCGTCACATTACTTGACTTCAAACTATACTATAAACTCATGGTCACCATAACAGCATGGCACTGGCATAAAAATAGGCACATAGACCAATGGAACAGAATAAAGAACACAGAAATAAAGTCAACTGATCTTTGACAAAGCAAACAAAAACATAAAGTAAGGAAAGAATATCCTATTCAACAAATGGTGCTGGGATAATTGGCAAGCCACATGTAGGAAAATGAAACTGGATCCTCATCTGTAACCTTATACAAAAAACACCTCAAGATGGATTAAGGACTTAAATCTAATGCCTGAAAGCATAAAAATTCTAGAAGATAAAATCAGAAAAATCCTTCTAGACATAGACCTAGACAAAGACTTCATGACCAAGAACCCAAAAGGAAATGCAATGAAAACAAAGATAAACAGATGGCACTTAATTAAAGAAAAAAGCTTCTGCACAGCAACAGAAATAATCAGCTGCATAAACAGACAACCTACTTAGTAGGAGAAGATCTTTGCAATCTATATATCTGACAAAGGACTAATATACAGAATCTACAAGGAACTCAAACAAATCAGCAAGAAAAAAAACAAACAATCCCCCAAAAAAGTGGTCTAAGGCCATGAATAGACAATTCTCAAAAGAAGATATACAAATAGCCAAGAAACATATGAAAAAAATGCTCAACATCATTAGTGATCAGCGAAATGCAAATCAAAGCCACAATGTGATACCACCTTACTCCTGCAAGAATGGCCATAATAAAAAAATCAAAAAATAATAGATGTTGGTGTGGATACTGTGAAAAGGGAACACTTTTACACTGCTGGTAGGAATGTAAACTAGTACAACCACTATGGAAAGCAGTGTGGGGATTCCTTAAAGAACTAAAAATAGAACTGCCATCTATTTGATCCAGCAGTCTCACTACAGGGTATCTAGCCAGAGGAAAGTAAGTCGTTATACAAAAAAGGTACTTGCACATCCATGTTTATAGCAGCACAATTCACAACTGCAAAAATATGGAACTAGCCCAAATGCCCATTAATCAACAAATGGATAAAGAAAATATATACTTTTATATGTATGTACATATATACATACATATATACATATATATATAAATATATATATACACACACACACACGCACCATGGAATATTACTCAGCCACAAAAAGAAATGAAATAATGGCATTCACAGCAACCTGGATGGAATTGGAGACCATTATACTAAATGAAGTAACTCTGGAATGGAAAACCAAACATCGTGTGTTCTCACTCATAAGTGCGAGCTAAGCTATGAGGACGTAAAGGCATAAGAATGATACAGTGGACTCTGGGGACTCAGGGGACTAAGGGTGGGGCAGGTGAGGGATAAAAGACTACAGATTGGGTACCGCATATACTGCTTGGGTGATGGCTGCACCAAAATCTCACAAATCACCACTAAAGAACTTATTCATGTGGCCAGGCATGGTGGCTCACACCTGTAATCCCAGCACTTTGGGAGGTCAAGGCAGGCAGATCACTTGGGGTCAGGAGTTCAAGACCAGCCTAGCAACATGGTGAAACCCTGTCCCTACTAAAAATACAAAAAATTAGCCAGGCATGGTGGTGCACTCCTGTAGTTCCTGCTACTTGGGAGGCTGAGGCATGAGAGTTGCTTGAACCCAGGAGGCAGAGGTTGCAGTGAGCTGAGATTGTGCCACTGCACTCCAGCCTGGGTGACAGAGCAAGACTGTCTTAAAAAAAAAAAAAAAAGAACTTATTCATGTAACCAAACACCACCTGTTTCCCAAAAAGCTATTGTAATAAAAAAATTAATTTTAAAAATTTAAAAAAACTAAAAATATAAAAATATAAAGACATTTTCATACAACTATGCATTTTTTGTGTATTAAGCTAAATGTTATTACAAAAGAGTCAAAAACTTAAAAAAATAAAAAATCAATAAAGGAAAAAAGTTACAAGAAGTTAAGGTTAATTTATTATTGAACAAATGAAACATTTTTAAAATTAAAAAATAATGGTATTTACTTCACAGAATCGTTGAGAAAAAAATAAGAGAATTCAGGTGAATCACTGGCTGTAATTTCTCAGCAAATGCTTTTTTTTTGCTACAAATATTAGAACAACTCTTAGAAAGTTTAACCAATAGATGGACAAAGGAGGATGCCCCTGAACATGCCATATCAGTCTCCTCAAGACGACTGAAGAAGGAGTATGTGAATGGTACTTTCAAGCGATATTTTCCAAGAATAGATCAAAATGGATATCAAAATACAGGGTCTCAGTTCAGCCTGGCTGCTAGATATCAGCAGCTTCCCATTTCCGCATTGCATTGCTATTTTACATGCTGGCCTCATGGTCACTTCAGGGAACATTTGCCGAACATGCTGTCAAGAATTTCACTGGAAGAACAGAGTGGCATCTGGAAGCACGTTCATAGGACTTTATTAAACTTCATACTTTATTTTGTCAGGCTCTGAGCTGCCATTAGAGCTCTAGAAGGTGTTCATTAGTTTATATTTGCAAGAAGTCTCATTTTGGGAGATCTTTGTGTAAGTCACAAACCTCTCTGGACACAATTACTTAGGACATAGACAGTTCTCAGGAAATATCAGAGTGTCTTTTCACTTTGCAAAATTTTGACCAAATACTAGGCTGGGGATTTTTTGCAGTAACAATATCACAGTCTATGTGGTACTATTCCAGGAGCAATTATTGCTGTTTGAAATAAATATCAGGTGTCTGGTGACACTCCTTACCTTAGTGGTTCTCAAAAGGGATGTCTCAGTTTTACTAGTGTGCCATGTATCCTTCGAATGTATTTAACTATTGATTGATGTGTACAATTTTTTTTGTTCCAACTGAGGGTACATATTATTATGATGATTTCTGTCAGGCATCAGGTTGTGCTGAGTGAGGCTCATGAAACCCTGCAGAACAGAGAAAACGTGCTGACAGGGAGAAGAGGCTAATCATGATATCACGTTATCATCAAGGAAAAAAGCGTATGTTTTGTGGAATATTTAAGAACTTTGCCTTATGAGTATTAGAGAGCTTAGTCAGGGAAGTAAACTCTTCTAAAAAGGTCTGCATTTGGTTGAAGGACAATCAACAGCGTTTAAAACTATGATTATTTTGGTAGACACTGTGAAGCATTATCCTCTTGTAATAGAATTGTACTGTAATTATTAGGCTTGTTTATTTGTTTCAATCTCTTCATTGCTTTAATGTATGGTCAACATTTCTGGTATTTTAGATATTGAGAACAACTAATTTAGCATCATAAAACCTTATCCTTCACATGCTGTGGGGAGAGAAGGTCAGTATTTACCAAATGAATGAGAATCTAGGATTTATGTGCTCATTTCAGGTTCTCAGGAGTGTTTAGGGATTCAAGGAAGCACAAAAATATCTGAGAAATAGCAAACTGGGAACATCCTCATATCAAAAAGTTGTGGGGTCAGGGCACAGTGGCTCACATCCCTAACCCCAGCACTTGGGGAGGCCCATGTGGGCGGATCACCTGAGGTCAGGAGTTCAAGACCAGCCTGGCCAATATGGTGAAACCTCGTCTCTCCTAAAAATACAAAAATTAGCCAGGCATGTATGCCTGTACTCCCAGCTACTTGGGAGGCAGAAGTAGGAGGATCCCTTGAACCTGGGAGGTGGAGGTTGCAGTGAGCCGAGATTGAGCCATTGCACTCCAGCCTGGGCAACAGAGTAAGACTCTGTCTCAAAATAAATAAATAAATAGAATAAAATGTTTTGGGGGCATTACAGGAGTTAATAAAAAAAAATTAGACGGATAGAGCGGGTAAAATAGTCCTCTCTAAAGCTTTTTCTTTTAATAAAAAGCACCCATGAAAACATTTCTTTTCTAACAGAAAGCGGCTTGAAAAACCAGACCCGCAAGCATTGACATGCCCGGTCCACCCAATGTGGAGGTTCCTACCACTTTTTCTTTGTTGCCACTAGTGGAAGACATCGTGGCCACCAGCCAGGTAGAGGCCAACTGTGCAGGACAACATGGCGGCCAGCCAGGCATGTTAAAAGGCTAGGGTGGGAGGGCCAGTTTGCTCTCAGGCTACGTGAATGACATGCCTGGTCAAACCAATCCTCTGGGCCCTATGCAAATCAGACACCATGTCTTCTAGCCTCCCAATAGAACCTACTGATTTCTGCTGCATGTGGGGTTTTCCATTCGGAGCCCTCTTCCCTCTGTATGGGGGAGCTGTTTTCTTCTTTCTTTCCTATTAAACTTTCCACTCCTTAAACCACTCCACTTGTGTCCGTGTTGCTAATTTTCTTGGGGTGAGACCAAGGACCCTGGGTGTTTCTCCAGACAATGGAGCCATATTGGGGGAGTGATGATAACAAATCAAATGCTCCAAAATAATGAAGAATAATATGCAGCTAACGAAAGAAGACGAAAAAACTGCTGCATGCTGGACTTTGAAGGGGCAGAATACCAGTGGTTGAATACACATCTGTTGAATAGACAAACATGTAAAAAAAAAAAATGAGTGAATGAATAAATAACCTTACCATATATTGTGGATTTACTATGTGTCTTACGTGTATATGACCTGATTTAAGGAGACAGGTATTTCATGCCCATTTGGCCACTGTAAGTTATAAAGCTAGAAATTAAATAACTTGCACAGGGTGAGCTACTAAATGGTAGAGCTGGGATTTAGACTGAGAACTATCTAATCCCCATAACTCAATTCTCTAAAGTGATTATATTTTAGACAAAATGTTATAGATCTATTCACTACAGATTAACCAAAATATAACCTTTAAGAAAGTTAAACCAGGTCATATCCTTCTTCTACTAAAGCCTTGTGATAATTTCCCATCACTCAGAAAATAAAACCCCAACTCCTGACCTGGACCGACCAAGCATGTCCCACAGAATCTTGCCCTGTCTACTCCTTAGTTCTCATCTTTTTACGCTGGACTCTCTGTTTTTCTAACCAACCACCTTTATTCCTGCTTCAGAGGCTTACATTTGCTGTTCCATCTGTCTGGAATATTCTTCCCCCAAGTCTTTTCAGATCTCTGTACAAGTGCCTCCTCTTGAAAAGATATTCAATGGTTACCTTGTCTAATTGTATGCCCTACAATTTCCTTACTTCCTTCATTGCTGTATTCACTCTCTGAAATTACGTGTTTTTGTTTACTTGTTTCTTGTGTCTGAGCTCCAGTAGCAGGTGAGTTCTAAAGATCCCCTCAGGATTATCACAGTAGCCCAGTCCCTAAAACAATGCCTGACACATAGTAGACACTCAACTGATACTTACTAAATGAATGAACAAATTCATCCTTTGAAGCAAAGACTGAGTGCTACTTGTCATCATGAAAACATTTCATTTTTCTGTAAGACAGATGATACCTTGAAGTGTAGGGAGGTAAAAAATAATGTCTAGGTAAGATGTTGTCACTTTAGGAAAGCACAAGATTGATCATGGAACATAACCCCCCAGCCTGTACGAACAAAGCAGCAGAAAGATGAAGGTGAAACGGAATCGAACAGGTTGAGAATTTGTGGTCATATTCTCACTGGTCAGGTTAAACTTCGTGACCTCAAAATGGTGCAGGTAAATATGAATTTTGGCCAAAGTTAGCCGATGACAAATTTGGCCACAGGGTCACAAGGCAGCCATAATTTTAATGTAAACAACCTTCCACAGTGAGAGCAGTATCCTATTTGTGCATGTGATTCCAAAGTAATATTTTAAAGGGCTGCAGCAATTTTGGCCAGGCACAGAACTGTACAAGTCTGTAGCTAAGTTTAAACCACTGTCGAATTCAGAATATGTTGTGTGAGTGTCAATTTGTGAACTCTTAGCTCTAGCAAGTTTTAGAAGATGACAAATCGATTCCCATTCAGCTACCAGTCCCAAGGTTAAGGTACCTCTGAGGAATGATCTCCAAGACTAAGATGTAGTTTGGAATTTAACAGTTATTGTTTCAGGTTAGAAGTATAATCTAATGAAGTGTGCAGTAATATCCTGTGGTGAGCAGCTGAACGTTAAGCTGCTTGGGATGAGGCAGTGGATCTCATCCGACCTTGTCATCTATATTGAATTTAGCACTCCCAGTGAACGCATTTTGAGCAGCCCACCTCAAATGGATGTGATCTATTTCGATTTTCATTCTTCCTCCTAATAGTTTAATACAGCTGAGTAACTCCAGGGGCCTTGGTACAAATCAGAAGTGTTGCTCCCTGCTGTCAGTTAAGGGCTGGTGCATGAGGTAACTAGAAATTGACCTTCATAAAACACCTCTTTGTTTCTACTATTGATCCTAATTCCAGGAAGTGATTCAGAAACCCAATGGCCAATTCTCCCCTGAGGATCTCCACACTCTAACCCATGGAGGAGGGCCTTGACAGATGTGGGAATTGTGAGAGATGAGAAATGGCAACATCTGTTTCCTTTCATAATTAGAGCTTAACTGCTCTGAGAAGTGGTTTAATGCTGTGGGGTAACATTACACAGTAGTTTCTGGTTTCCATATTTTATAGACCATAGCGAGTATGACATAATTCAACACTGATCAATTCCATTTTCCTAGATGA
Organism: Pan paniscus; assembly: GCF_029289425.2. Classification (NCBI taxonomy): domain Eukaryota; kingdom Metazoa; phylum Chordata; class Mammalia; order Primates; family Hominidae; genus Pan; species Pan paniscus. The sequence continues at coordinate 68,563,158 of NC_085926.1, read as the reverse complement.
GCTGGTTACTGCCAAAGGGTAAGAAATGGCATTTCTAGGATATTTGCATGAATTTTACTTTGACAGTCCATTGCATTCCCCATCTAAGGTGTGAGAAGACTGGCAGCAGTTTCTTATACCCCACCCAAGTAAATACTACACAATTATTTAACATTATTACAGAGGCAACTGGATAATCCAGGTCTTGGGAAGGGGGCTCAACTTCAAGCTCTGTTGAGAATGAATGCATTAATATAGAAAATAGAATGGGTAACTTTGGGCAAAATATCCCATTTGGATTTTAAGGTATACATAGTCTCTTTGTAGAAATCAGACTAAACTAGGTTAACTAAAAACCTCTATTTCTTCCTAATACACTTCACATAGCTTTGGTCTCTCAGGAAAACAACTCAAAAAACCAGCAAAAATGGGGCAAATGTCACCTTAAACATTTATGGAGAGCCTGAAATGTTCTGGGCTCTGGCCTAGATTTTACAGCCAAGTGTCATAACATAAGGCATTTTAGAGATGAAAAGACTGAGGCTCAGAGAGGCTAAGTGACTTTGGTGAAGTCCTACAGCTTGTCAGTGGCAGAATAAGGATTTGAAGCCAAGTTCTGCCACTGAATTTCCAGCTGTTTCCCAGCATCTATCTGCAATCAGACTTTGGGATTCCATCCTCTCTAAATGGATAAGCTGCCCAAGGTAGGGGGTCCAAGACCTCCTTCTGAGATAATGCCATTTGGTGCATCAAGCACTGGAATGCTTTAAGGATCATCTCTGTACTCTCTAAATTCCAAGAGGTTGGGACTTATACCTGTATTAAGTACCTACTACTTCACTATTTTATTCCTAGTGCCTGGGAGGAAGTAGGTGCTTAATAAATGAGTGCATGAATGCATAAACTGATGAATGAATGGTCCATGCAGTTAGAATCTAAAATACTTCCCTAAATAGAAAGAAAATGATCTGGATAAGGCACACAAAAGTCAACAGCAAGAAGCCATCAAGAAAATCCCCAGTTCAGGAACTTTGCACTGGCTTTTGTCACTGCTTGGATGATACTTTCTATAGATTCTTGCATGTTTGGCTCCGTCTCTACCTTTATCATCTCCAATGCCATCTCCTCAGAGATGCTTACCTCACCATCTCCCCTTTGTGTAGAGTTGATCTTAAATCTAGTTACTTTCTGTTCCCTGACTCTAATTGATTATAGTGCTCATTATTGAGGCTATCTTGTTTATTCGTTTGTTTGTTTCTTTCTTTGTTTCCTACCTTTAGAAGGCCAGCTGGCTTGTTTCACCACTGCATCCCTACTGCCTAGACACATAGTAGGCACTTAATAATTATTTCTTGAATGAATGAATGAAGCCAAGGAAAGTGAGACCAAGTCAGGACTTCAGAGGTCAAGGTCCAAGGGGAAAGGTCGTCTAAGAAGCCAGAGATTAATACAGCAGCACACAGCTGATCCCCTGAAGCCTTATAAGTCTGTCTGTCTTAGGGTTTGGGGTCTACATTCTACCCAAACGCTCTCTTGGAGTTCAGCTGCTTTCCAGCAACCCCTCCCACAAAGATTGCTTGGATTGAACTGTTCTCAACACTTGGCCCTTCAAATTAGTCTTCAGTAACTGAATGCAGGGGTATGATAGAACAGATTCTACTTTTCTCCTGACTTCAGTTCCAAGGGGATAAGGCAGCAGTCCCCAACCTTTTTGGGAATAGGGACTGGCTTTGTGCAAGACAATTTTTTCCATGGAAGGTGAAGGGAGGGGATGTGATGGTGGTTTCAGGATGAAACTGTTCCACCTCAGGTCATCAGGCATTAGTTAGATTCTCATAAGGAGTGCACAGCCTAGATCCCTCACATGCACAGTTCACAGTAAGGTTTGTGAACCACTACTGTCCATGGCCCGGGAGTTGGGGAATCCCTGGGATAAGGTATCCATTTGGTCCCTGCTTGGTGTTCTCATGTCTCAAACAAAACAAAAGAAAACCTCCAAAAACTTACAATGTTATCTCTCAATTGAAAAAAAAAGTATATATATTATATAATTGTATGGTGGCATTTTGCATTTTCCTTTAGCCCTAACTCCCTAAAAGCAGAGGTCTTCATATCTAGTCAGCTGTGAGGCCTGGCTGCTGTAAAGTAGGGGGTTAAATGACTAAAAAGCCCCAATATCAAACAGACAAAGGGTAGTTTGGAAACTTTTCCCAGGCGTGATTCACTACAAATGATCCAGCATCAGCGGCTGACTCCTCATGGAACAAAGCCCACTCTTGTCACTTCCCTGACCCTTGTTTCCTACCCAGACAGATGGCTTCATCTTCCACTTCTGCCATTGCACTGCCTTCCTCACCAATGGGATTCAATCAATGAGCCTAACCAGAGTAAATGTGATGTAGGCCGGCTTGGCTGTCTCATCTCAGTGCAGTAAATGCCACTGTCGATCATTGTTTGGGCTTTTCCCGGAAAGGCCACAGGTTCCGGGAGAGTCTGTCATTTTCTAAAAGGCACATTCTGTTCTTCAAGGTAAGAAGAGACATTTGTCTAAACTCAAAGTGCCTGGGAAATATATATATATATATTTTTTCTGGGGCCTGACAGGATAGGAACACCTGAGAATGTGTCAGCAGCGCATCATTCATACGAAGGGAATTAATACTAATAATTACCGTGGATGGAGTTACCATGGCTGACATTTATCAAGTGCTTTTTAAGTGCCAGTCTGCACTTTACATTACGTCGCTGAATCCTCACACCAATTCTCTGTGGTAGGCATTATTATTCTCTCCATTTTCCAGAGGCTCAGAGATATTATGGAATTTGTCTAAGGCCACACAGGAAAAAAAGCGGTAGAAGTGAGACTTGAACCCGGATATTCTACAGCAGTCGTTCTCAATTGGGGGTACTTTTGCTTCCCAGGGGACATTTGTGGTATCTGGAGACAATTTTTAAATTATCTTTTTATTGTAGAACAGTTTTAGATTTACAGAGAAGTTGTGAAGATATTACAGACAGTTCCCATATATCTCACACTATGTTTGCCCTGTTATTAACATCTCCCATAGGAAGAATTAGTATGGTACGTTTGTAACAATGAACCAATATTCATACACTATTCTTAAATACATTTTCTTCTTTATTCAAATTTCTTTAGCTTTTACTTGATGTCTCTTTTCTAGGATCCCATGCAGGACATACACAATGTTCATCTCTCTCCATAGGCTCCTCTTAGCCATGACAGTTTCTCAGAATTTCCTTGTTTGTTTTTGTTTTTTTTTTTTTGAGACAGAGTCTAGCTCTGTTGCCCAGCCTAGGGTGCAGTGACAGGATCTTGGCTCACTGAAACCTCTGCCTCCTGGGTTCAAGTGATTCTCATGTCTCAGCCTCCTAAGTAGCTGGGATTATAGGCATGCGCCAAAGTGCCTGGCTAATTTTTGTATTTTGTAGAGACAGGATTTCACCATGTTGGTCAGGCTGGTCTCGAACTCCTGACCTCAAGGGATTCACCTGCTTGGCTTCCCAAAGTGCTGGGATTACAGGTGTGAGCCACCACACCCGGCCTTTCCTTTTCTTTTTTTTTTTTTTTTTGATGACCTTGGCAGTTTTGAGGAGTACTAGTCAAATATTTTGGAGAATGTCCCTTGATTTGGATTTGTTTGATGCTTTTCTCATGATTAGACTATGGCTATGGTCTTGGAAAAAAGACCACAGAGATAAAGTGCCATTCTCATCCCATCATTTCATGGGTACATATTGTCAAATATGACCTATCACTGTTGATGTTGACCTTGATCATGTGGCTGAGATCGTGTTTGTCAAGTTTCTCCAGGGCAAAGTTCCTTTTTTGATTCCTTTCCATACTGTGCTCTTTGGATAGAAGTCACTATGCACAGCCCACACTTAAAGAGTAGGGAATTCCACACCATCTCCTTGAAGGCTGAATATCTACATATATTATTTGGAATTTGTCTGCACGGGAGATTTGTCTATTGTCCCTATTTAATTAATTACTCATTTATTTATATCCTCATGAATATTTATTTTATACTTTGGATTATAATTCAATCCTACCTTACTAATTTTATTGCTCAAATTATTTTAGGTTTGGCCACTGGGAATGCTTTCAGTTGGCTCCCGTGTGCCTTTGACATAGGCCTACCATTGTGTGTGTGTGTGTGTGTGTGTGTGTGTGTGTGTGTGTGTGTGTGCATGTTTTGATAACTTCCTTTCTTTCCAACACCACAAGAAGCACTAGGCTCATTTTGCATATTCCTTCCCCAGCCATAGAATCAGCTCTTTCCCTGGAAATATTGTTGATTGTTGTGACTGGGAGAGGGTGCTCCTGGCATCTAGTGGGTAGAGGCCAGGGATGCTGCTAAACATCTTGCAATACACAGAACAGCCCCCACAACGAAGAATTATCCCGTGGAAAAGGTCAATAGTGCCATGGTTGAGAAATCTCACTCCATTGTCACTTAGAAGTTGAAATATGCCATGTTGACAATTACTGCCTATTCTTTATCCAAAGTTTCTAAGTGAAAATGTAGCAAAGGTGAGGGCACAACCAATGAATGCCACACAATGTTTCAACCAAAATGAAAACACCAGGCTAAAGGATTCAAAGATTCTTTTTTCATTTGCATGCATTTTCCTTGCTTTTCTGCTTGCCTTGAAGAAGGAAGTATATTTGCCAATAGGAGGGAAGGTTTTTTTGAGTACAGCGCACAAGACAGAAGGAGCAATGAGTGAAAACATGAATCTAGCATCTGCTAAATTAAAAATAAAAGTCTGTGTCCCTGGGTAGCTCCATTACCAATCCCTATTTTCCTTCTAGCAAATTATCCTTGGTATGAAGGTAAAACTCCTTTCCCAATCCTCTGTAGAAGGATATTTTAGAATTCAGTTTAAATAAATTATATGCCTGGAAAATATAACACAGTAACTGGTAAGAGAAGCAGATCTGTTGTTTGTGTCTTCTCTTGATTAAGCATAGTTAGTTTATCTTACACTGGGACACAATGACTGCTTTGTATGGTTGTCACAAGTTCCTGACACTTGTTCATGTCAAATTTCTGTTTGTAATTGATTTTTGTGTTGTAATAGTTTTGGCTAGTAGAGTTTGCATGCTCTTTCCCCACGTGTGATTTTTTTCTCTCTTGTTTTGAGATAGGATGGGTATTTTATCTGTCTTACTTCCACAACTGCTCCCACTAGGGACTATAGAACACACAAATTCTTGCACAAAGGAAATGAAATAACCAGCCTATGAATGAAGACAAAGCCAGGTCATTCAGAGAAAGTCAGTGCTTATGAAGTATGCCAGTTCAATCTCTGGGATAGCCAAGCATGTCCTCAGCAGACCAAAACAGATTCAGAGAATGAATTACCACCTAATGTGGATATTCCTGAACCCTGACCCTCACTTCAACACACATAATTTTTCATTAGAGAGAGGTAGCCATGTACAGGGAAGGGCATCAGACTTAGATAATTTTTAATCCTGGCTCAGTCATTGCCTAGCTGTGTGATCCAGGGCCACTCACTTAATCTCTCTGAGCCCCCTGGATACTCATTCATAAAAGTAGACCAATTTTGGCTACCTCATAGAGTTGAGGATTCAGTGAAATAGTGAATATAAAGCACTTTTTATAGTGCTACATATCGTAGATGTTCCACAAATTAGTCTGATTAGATATATCTCTATATACCGCATGACATTGATATGTTGATTAGCAGAGAATCCTGAAATTACTGGAAAAAAGTGAAGCTCAGACAAATTAGTTCACTGCTATTGATCTTGTTTTCTTTTTTCATATTTAAGTGATAGGGTGGGACAAGATGATCTTTAAACTTTCAGAGTTGTTAAAATTCTAAAATTCTAGGATTCTCTTAAATAGGCATTGAAATATGAATTTTAGCCCCCCCAGTTGGCATACATACATATATACATTATTATTATGGCTATTATTTACCATAACAAAATCTATAGGTTTCACCCAGCCTCATAGAATCCCAAGAGAATGCATAATTTCCTGCCCCAATTCTCTTCTCCTCCCCTCTCCTAGTAATCCACTGCTTGCTCTCACTCAGCCAGTGGGCCCAGGGGTGCAGATCTGGCAAAGGGCAAAGAAGGGCAGACCCAGGGGGGTCACAGGTGGGGAAGAGTGACAAGGTGAGAGGTTCAGTTGGTCTCCACGATGAAGACATGGAGAAGAGAGAGGATGGGTGTGTGCAGAGAATAAAAAGGGGACGGGTCATGGCAAGAAAGAGCACCAGCAAGGTGCTGGTGTAGAGAAGAGCAACAGAAATACAGTAAATGTTGAAAGTTTTGAGTTGGATCTCTTGAATTATCGTATGAATTTGAGTAAAGAATAGACCACTCCCTTTGAGTTTCAGACAAGTATATGCAACTGCCTGCTCTACATTGCCACTTGGATAGCATTTTAACACAATCCATCCAAGACTGAATTCCTAAACTTTGCCCAAATCAGCTTTACTCAACATCTTTCCTATCTCAGCTGGGGGCAGCTTGATCCTTTAAGTTGCTCAGGACAAAATGTTAGAGTCCACTTTACTGGAATTTTTCTCCCACAGTCATATCCACATAATCAGAAAACTTAGTCAGTTGCTATTGTCAAATAAACAAGCAGAATCTGATCATTTCTCATCACTCTTATTGCTATTACCTTGCTGAAATCACCATTATCTTTTGCCTGCAATATTGAAATAGGTACTTGCTGGTTTTTCTGCCTCTGCCTTAGTACTCATGCCACAGTGATATAGTTAACATGTAAAGCAGATTATGTCATTTCACTGCTCAAAACCCTTCAATAGCTCCCAATCCTGTGCAAAATGTGATGCTTAATTTTATGTGTCAAGATAGACAAATGGGATTACATTAGACTAAAAAGCTGCACAGCAAAGGAAATAGCGACAAGTGAAGAGACAACCTGTGGATTGGGAAGCATATATTTGTAAAATGTACATCTGATAAGGGGTTAACATCCTATATCTATATCTATACATTTATTTTTATTTTAAGTTCCAGGATACATGTGCAGGATGTGCAGATTCGCTACATAGGTAAACATGTGCCATGATGTGCCATGAAGGTTTGCTGCACCTATCAACTCATCACCTAGGTAGTAAGCCCAGTATGCATTAAATATTTATCCTGATGCTCTCCCTCCCTCTGTCCCCCACCCTGACAGGCCCCAGTGTGAGTTGTTCCCCTCCCTGTGTCCATGTGTTCTCATTGTTCAGCTCCCAATTATAAGTGAGAACATGCAGTGTTTGGTTTTCTCTTCCTGTGCTGGTTTGCTGAAGATATTGGCTTCCAGCTCCATCCGTGTCCCTATAATGGACATGATCTCTTTCCTTTTCATGGCTGCATAGCATTCCATGTTGTATATGTACCACATTTTCTTAATTCAGTCTATCACTGATGGGCATTTGGGTTGATTCCATGTCTTTGCTATCATGAATAGTGCCACAATGAACATACACATGCGTGTATCTTTAGAATGGAATAATTTATATTCCTTTGGATATATATCTAGTAATGGGATTGCTGGGTAATATGGTTTGGCTGTGTCCCACACAAATCTCATCTTGAATTGTAGCATTCACAATTCCCATGTGTTATGGGAGGCAACTGGTGGGAGGTAATTCAATCATGGAGGCAGGTCTTTCCTGTGCTGTTCTCATGGGAGTAAATAAGACTCATGAGATCTGATGGTTTTATAACAGGGAGTTCCCCTACACAAGCTCTCTTGACTACTGCCGTCCATGTAAGATGTGGCTTTGCTCCTTCTTGCCTTCCATCATGATTGTGAGGCCTCCTCAGCCATGTGGAACTGTGAGTCAATTAAACCTCTTTCTTTTATAAACTACCCAGTGTCAGGTGTGTCTTTATTAGAATTGTGAGAACAGACTAATACAGTAAATTGTTACTGGTAGAGTGGGGTGCTGCTGTAAAGATACCCAAAAATGTGGAAGCGACTTTGGAACTGGTTAGCAGGCAGAGGTTGGAACAGTTTGGAAGGCTCAGAAGAAGACAGAAAAATGTGGGAAAGTTTGGAACTTCCTAGAGACTAATTGAATGGCTTTGACCAAAATGCTGATAATGATATGGACAATGAAATCCAGGCTGAGGTAGTCTCAGACGGAGATGAGGAACTTGTTGGGAACTGGAGTAATGATGACTGACTCTTGCTATGTTTCAGCAAAGAGACTGGTGGGGTTTTGCCCCTGCCCTAGAGACTTGTGAAACTTTGAACTTGAGGGAGATGATTTATGGTACCTGGTAGAAGAAATTTCTAAGCAGCAAAGCATTCAAGAGGTGACTTGGGTGCTGTTAAAAGCATTCAGTTTTAAAAGGGAAACAGAGCATAAACGTTTGGAAAATTTGCAGCCTGATGATGTGATAGAAAAGGAAAAACCCATTTTCTGAGGAGAAATTTAAGCCAGCTGCATAAATTTGCATAAGTAATGAGGAGCCAAATGTTAATCACCAAGACAATGGGGAAAATGTCTCTAGGGCATGTCAAAGATCTTTGCAGTAGCCCCTCCCACACAGCCTAGAGGCCTAGGAGGAAAAAATGGTTTCGTGGGCCAGACCCAAGGCCCCCATGCTGTGTGCAGCCTAGAGACTTGGTGCCCTGCATCCCAGCTGCTCTAGCCATGTCTAAAAGGGGCCAAAGTACAGCTTGGGCTGTTGCTTCAGAGGGTGCAAGCCCCAAGCCTTAGCAGCTTCCACACGGTGTTGAGCCTGCCGGTGCACAGAACTCAAGAATTGAGATTTGGGAACCTCCACCTTGATTTCAGAGGACGTATGGGAATGCCTGGATGGTCAGGCAGAAGTTTGCTGCAGGGACAGGGCTCTCATGGAGAAAGTCTGCTAGGGCAGTGTGGAAGGGATATGTTGGGTTGAAGTCCTCACACAGAGTCCCCACTGGAGCACTGTCTAGTGGATCTGTGAAAAGAGAACCACCACCCTCCAGACCCCAGAATGGTAGATCCACCAACAGCTTGCACCGTGCACCTGGAAAACTACAGACACTCAATGCCAGCTCATGAAAGCAGCTGGGAGGGAGGTTGTACCCTGCAAAGCCACAGGAGCAGAGCTGCCCAAGACCATGGGAACCCACCTCTTGCATCATTGTGACCTGGATGTGAGACATGCAGTCAAAGGAGATTATTATGGAACTTTAAGATTTAACTGCCCCACTGGATTTTGGATTTGCACAGGGCCTGTAGCCCCTTTGTTTTGGCGAGTTTCTCCCATTTGGAATGTCTGTATTTATCCAATGCCTGTGCCCCCATTGCATCTAGGAAGTAACTAAATTGATTTTGATTTCACAGGCTCATAGGTGGAAGGGACTTGACTTGTCTCAGATGAGACTTTGGACTATGGACTTTTGAGTAAGTGCCGAAATGAGTTAATAATTTGGGGGATTGTTGGGAAGGCATGATTGGTTTTGAAATGTGAGGACATGAGATTTGGGGGAGCAGGGGCAGAATATTATGGTTTGGTTGTGTCCTCACACAAATGTCATCTTGAATTGTAGCTCCTACAATTCCCACATGTTGTGGGAGGGACCTTGTGGGAGGTAATTGAATCATGGGCCCGGGTCTTTCCCATGATGTTCTCATGAGAGTGAATAAGTCTCATGAGAGCTGATGGTTTTATAAGGGGGAGTTCCCCTACACAAACTCTCTTGACTACCACCATCCATGTAAGAAGTGACTTTGCTCCTCCTTGCCTTCCACCATGATTGTGAGGCCTCCCCAGCCATGTGAAACTGTGAGTCAATTAAACCTCTTTCCTTCATAAATTGCCCAGTCTTAGGTACGTCTTTATCAGCAGTGTGAGAGCAGACTAATATTCTGGATCAAATGGTATTTCTGGTTCCAGGTCTTTAAGGAATTATCACACTGTCTTCCACAATGGTTGAACTAATTCGCATTCCCACCAACAGTGTCAAAACATTCCTATTTCTCCACAGCCTTGCCAGCATCTGTTGTTTCTTGACTTTTTAATAATCACCATTCTGACTGGTGTGAGATGGTATCTCATTGTGGTTTTGATTTGCATTTCTCTAATGATCAGTGATGTTAAGCTTTTCTCATGTTTCTTGGCCACATAAATGTCTTCTTTTGATAAGTGTCCATTCATGTCCTTTTACCACTAATGGGGGTTTTTTTTTTCTTGTAAATTTGTTTAAGTTCCTTGTAGATTCTGGATACTAGACTTCTGTCAGATGGATAGATTGCAAAAATTTTCTCCAATTTTGTAGGTTATCTGTTTACTCTAATAGTTTCTTTTGTTGTGCAGAAGCTCTTTAGATTAATTAGATCGCATATGTCAATTTTTGCTTTTGTTACAATTGCTTTTGACATTTTCGTCAGGAAACCTTTGCCTGTGCCCATGTCCTGAAAGGTATTGCCTAGATTTTCTTTTAGGGTTTTCATAGTTTTGGGTTTTACATTTAAATCTTTAATCCATCTTGAGTTAATTTTTGTAAGAGATGTAAGGAAGAGGTCCACTTTCAATATTCTGCCTATGGCTAGCCAGTTTTCCCAGCACCATTTATTAAATAAGGAATCCTTTCCCCGTTGCTTGCTTCTGTCAGGTTTGTCAAATATCAGATGGTTGTAGATGTGCAGTCTTATTTCTGAGTTCTCTGTTCTGTTTCCTTGGTCTATGTGTCTGCTTTTGTGTCAGTACCATGCTGTTTTGGTTACTGTAGCCTTGTAGTATAGTTTGAAGTTGGGTAGCATGATGCCTTCACCTTTGTTCTTTTTTCTTAGTATTGTCTTGGCTATATGGGCTCCTTTTTTGGTCCCATATGAATTTTAAAGTAGTTTTTTCTAATTCTGTAAAGAATGTGAATGGTAGTTTAATGGGAATAGTGTTGAATCTATAAATTACTTTGGTCAGTATGGCCATTTTTATAATATTATTTCTTCCTATCCATGATCATGGAATGTTTTTCCATTTGTTTGTGTCCTCTCTGATTTCCTTGAGCAGTGGTTTGTAGTTCTCCTTGAAGAGGCCCTTCACTTCTCTTGTTAGCTGCATTCCTTGGTATTTTATTCTCTTTGTAGCAATTGTGAATGGGAGTTCATTTATGATTCGGCTCTCTGCTTGTCTGCTGTTGGTGTATGGGAGTGCTTGCGATTTTTGCACATTGATTTTGTATCCTGAGACTGTTGAATTTGCTTATCAGCTTAAGAAGCTTTTGGGCTGAGATGATGGGGTTTTCTAAAGGATTATATCATCAGCAGACAGAGACAGTTTGACTTCTCTCTTCCTATTTGAATACCCTTTATTTTTTTATCTTGCCTGATTGCCTTGAAGACTGTAATCCCAGCACTTTGGGAGGCTGAGGTGGGCACATCATGAGGTCAGGAGTTCGAGACCAGCCGGACCAACATGTTGAAATTCCATATCTACTAAAAATACAAAAAATTAGCCAGGCATGGTGGTGTGCAACTGTAATCCCAGCTACTTGGGAGGCTGAGGAAGGAGAATTGCTTGAACCCAGGAGGCAGGGGTTGCAGTGAGCCTAGATTGCACATTGCACTCCAGCCTGAGTGACATAGCAAGACTCCATCTTGAAAAAAAAAAAAAAAAAGAATGGAAATGGGGAGAGAGGGCATCCTTGTCTTTTGCCAGTTTTCAAGGGGAATGCTTCTACTTTTTGCCCATTCAGTATGATATTGGTTGTGGGTATGTCATAAATGACTCATTATTTTAAGGTATGTTCCATCAATACTTAGTTTATTGAGAGTTTTTAACATGAAGGGATGTTGAATTTTATCAAAGGCCTTCTCTGCATCTGTTGAGATAATCAAGTGGTTTTTGTATTTAGCTCTGTTTATATGAATTATCTAGATTTGCATATGTTGAACCAGACTTGCATCCTGGGAATAAAGCTGAGTTGATCATGTGGATATACTTTTTCATGTGCTGCTGGATTTGGTTTGCCAGTATTTTACTGAGAACTTTTGCATCAATGTTCATCAGGGATATTGGCCTGAATTTTTCTTCTCTCTTTTTTTTTTTTTGTAGCTCTGCCAGGTTTTGGTATCAGGATGATGCTGGTTTCATAAAATGAGTTAGGGATGAGTCCCTCCTTTTGAATTGTTTGGAATAGTTCCAGAAGAAATGTTACCAGCTTCTTTTAGTATCTCTGGTAGAATTCAGCTGAAAATCTCCCTGGTCCTGGGTTTTCTCGGATGGTAGGCTATTTATTACTGCCTCAATTTCAGAACTTCTTTTATTGGTCTATTCAGGGATTCAACTTCTTCCAGATTCAGTCTTGGGAGGGTGTATGTGTCCAGGAATTTATCCATTTCTTCTAGATTTTCTAGTTTACTTGTGTAGAGGTGTTTAGAGTATTCTCTTATGGTTGCTTGCATTTCTGTGGTATCAGTGGTGATATCCCCTTTATCATTTCTTATTGTGTCTATTTGATTCTTCTCTTTTCTTCTTTATTAACCTAGCTAGTGGTCTATATTTTATAAATTTTTTCAAAAAATGGGCTTCTGGATTTATTGATTTTTTTGAAGGGTTTTTTGTGTCTCTGTTGTTGTGTCTTTGTTCTCATTGGTTTCAAAGAACTTGATATCTGCCTTAATTTTATTATTGACCCAGGAGCAATTCAGGAGCAGGTTGTTCAATTTCCATGTAGTTGTGTGGTTTTGAGTGAGTTTTTTGATCTTGAGTTCTAATTTGATTGCATTGTTGTCTGTGAGACTGTTTACGATATCAGTGTTTTTTTGCATTTGTTCAGGAGTGTTTTACATCCAATTATGTGATCTGTTTTAGAGTATGTGTTGTGTGTTGCTGAGAAGAACGTATATTCTATTGTTTTTGGGTCAAGAGTTCTGTAGATATCTATCAGGTCCACTTGATCTAGAGCTGAGTTCAAGTCCTGAATATCCTTGCAAATTTTCTGCCTCAATGATCCGTTTAATATTGACAGTGGGGTGTTAGAGTCTCCCACTATTATTGTGTAGGAGTGTACATCTCTTTTTAGGTCTTTAAGAACTTGTTTTATGAATCTGGGTACTCCTCTATTGGGTGCATATATATTTAGGATAGCTAGCTCTTCTTTTGGAATGAACTCCTTTACCATTATGTAATGCCCTTCCTTGTCTTTTTAAAAATATTTGTTGGTTTAAAATCTGTTTTGTCAGAAACTAGGATTACAACCCCTGCTTTTTTCTGCTTTCCCTTTGCTTGGTAAATTTTCTTCCATCCCTTTATTTTGAGCCTATGTGTGTCTTTGCATGTGAGATGGGTTTCTTGAATACAGCACAACAATGAGTCTTGACTCTTTATCCAGCTTGCCATTCTGTATCTTTTAATTGGGGGCATTTAGCTCATTTACATTTAAGGTTAATATTGTTCTGTATGAATTTGATCCTGTCATCATGATTTTAGCTGATTATTTTGCTGACTTGATGTAGTTGCTTCATAGTGTCATTGGATTTTGTACTTCAGTGTGTTTTTGTAGTGACTGGTAATGGTTTTTCCTTTTTATACTTAGTATTTCCTTTGGGATCTTTTGCAAGGCAGGCCTGGTGGTGACAGTTTCCCTCAGCATTTGGTTATCTGAAAAGAATTTTATTTCTCCTTTGCCAATGAAGCTTAGTTTGGCCAGAAATGAAATTCTGGATTGGAAATTTTTTTCTTTAGGAATGTTGAATATTGGCCCCTAATTTCTTCTGGCTTGTAGGTTTTCTGGTGACCCCTTTGGGGGAGTCTCACGCAGTCAGGATGCATGGGGTCAAGGACCTGCTTAATGAAGCACTCTTGCTGCCCCTTGGTGTCAGAGGAGCACTGTGCTGGGAGTAATCCCACTGGTTCAGAATTCCCAGGTTCCTCAGAGCCATCAGTGGGAAAGACTAAGTCCACTGATCCATGAAGACTGCGGCTGCCCTGCTTCCAGTGACTCCGTCCCAGGGAGAACAGAGTTCTGTCTGTAAACCCCTGGCTGGACTTGCTGAAATTACCACAGGGAGCCCCACCCAGTGAGGAAGGATGGGTCCAGATCCAGCTTAAAGAGGCAATCTGGCCACAATCTGCTACAGCCACTGTGCTGTGCTGTGGGAAGTTCCTCCTGGGTCCAAACTGCTCAGTCTCTCCAGCACCAGCAGGGGAAAACTGGATACTGGAGCTGCAGTAATGGTGGCTTCCCCTCCCCCCAGGAACTCGGTAGTCTTAGGCAGTCTCCAGTCAAGTGGTCACCGAGAATCTGCACAGCTCTGTGCTTGGGACCCAAGACTGCAGTAGTGTGGGCTCATGAGGGGATCTGATCCATGGGTTGCACAGATCCATGGAAAAAAGCATGGTTTCCTGCGTGGGGTAGCACAATCACTCACCACCTCCCTTGGCTGGGGGTGGGAGTTCTCCTTGTGCCATGTGGCTCCCAGGTGGCCTTTGCTGCACCTTGTTTTACCTTGATCTCCGTGGGTCACGCCAACCGCCTAGTCAGTCCCAGTGAGAGAACCTGGATACTTCAGTTGCTGATGCAGGATTCACTTGCTGTTTTCATTCTTCGTATTGGGAGCCTCTGACTGTGGCTGTTTCTATTCAGCCATCCGGGCCCCTCCCAGGCTTATTTCTATAACAATTTTGCTTCCTAGCCTCTATTCCACTCTTGGGATTCTCTCTCCCCACATGCTACTCTAATACTGCTATAGTTATTGTGAGAGTCCAAGGCCCTGGAATAGCAGGTTTCATTCAGATGGCCATCGTCCTTGTAGGCATGACTCCTTCAGGTCTGATGATATCCAAATTATATAAGGAACTCAAACAACTCAATGGTAAGAAAACAAATCAGCCAATTAAAAAATGGGTGAAGGATCTGAATAGACTTTTCTCAAAAGACATACAAATGGCCAAGAGGTATATTTTAAAAATGCTCAATATCACTAATCATCAGATATATGCAAATTAAAACAATGAGATGTCAACTCATACTTGTTAGAATAGCTATTATAAAAAAGATGAAAGATGACAAGTGCTGGCGAGGTTGGGGAGAAAAGGGAAGCTTTGTACACTATTAGTGCGAATGTAAATTCTTACAGCTATTATGGAAAACCATATGGAGGATCCTCAAAAATTAAAAATAGACCTATCATATAATCCAGCAATACTACTACTGGGAATATATTCTAAGTATATGAAATCAGTGTGTCAAGTTGATATCTGAATTCCAATGGTCACTGCAGTATTATTCACAATAGCTAAGATAGGTGATATTATTTGCATGTTTGTCCCCTCCAAATCTCATGTTGAAATGTGATTTTCAATGTTGAAGATGAGACTTGATGGGAGGTGATTGGATCATGGGGCAGTTCTTTCATGAATGATTTAGTACCATCACCTCAGCAATAAGTGGGTTCTTGCTCAGTTAGTTCACATGAGAGCTGGCTGTTTGAAAGTCTAGGACCTCCTCCTTCTCTCTTGCTCTGCCTTTTGCCATGTGATGTGCATGCTCCCACTTCACCTTCTGCCAGGATTGTAAACTTCATGAGGCCCTCATCAAAAGCCGAGCAGATGTTGTTGCTATGCTTGTACAGCCTACAGGACTGTGAGCCTCTTTTCTTGATAAATTACCCAGCCTCAGGTATTTCTTTATAACAATGCAAAAATGATCTAACACAATAGGAAATCGACTGCCCATCAATGGATGAATGGATAAACAACATGTGGCACACACATACAACAGAGTACTTATTCAGCCTTCAAAAAGAAGGAAATCCTGTCATTTGAGACAACATGGATAAACCTGGAGGACATTATGTTAACTGAAATGAGCCAGGCACAAAAAGACAAATACCCATTACCTCAGTTATATGTGGAATCTAAAAAGTCAAACTAATTGAAACAGAGTATAATGGTGGTCATCAGAGGCTAGAAGGTGGGAAAATTGGAGAGATGTTGACCAAAGGACACAAAGTTTCCATTAGAAGGAATAAGAAAGATCTATCGTACATCACGGTGACTACAGTTAATAACAATGTATTGCATATGAAAATTGCTAAGAGAGTAGATGTTAAGTGTTCTCACTGCCAATTTACATACTTACAACCACATACCTGTCACCAAAAATAAGTATGTGAGGGAATGCATATATTAAATAGCTTGATTTAGCCATTCAACAATGTATATATATATATCAAAACATTATGCTGTACACCACAAATATAAACAATGTTTACTTGTTGGTGAAAAAATAATTATGTATTACCTTGACTGGCCCATGGGGTACCTAGATATTTGGTCAAATATTACACTGGATGTGTCTGTGAGGACATTTTTGGCTAGGTTTAACCTTTAAATCAGTAGACTGAGTAAAGTAGATTGCCCTTGCTAATGTGGGTGGGCCTCATCCAATCAGTTTTGAAGGCCTGAATGGGCCAAAAAGGCTAACCCTCCCAGAAAGAAGAGACGATTCCTCCTTTCTGACTATGTCTGAGCTGGGACATTTGTGTTTTCCTGGGTTAAGACTTAAACTGAAACATCAGCTTTTCTTGGCTTTTGGCTTTTGGAGTAGAGCTTTTCTGGTTCTCAGGACATGGACTAGAACTACATGGTGAACTCTTCTGGTTCTCTAGCTTGCTGACTGCAGATTTCTGGAGTTGTTGGCCCCAATCATGTGAGCCAATTTCTCATTTTATGCACACACACACACACACACACACACACACACACACACACACACCCTTCTGGTTGTGTTTCTCTGGAGAACCCAGACTAATACACAAAGTCATTGGGCATGGTGGCTCTTGCCTGTAATCCCAGCACTTTGGGCATCCAAGGCTGGAGGATTGCTTGAGCCCAGTTCAGAACTAGCCTGGCAACAAAACAAGACCCTATCTTTGCCAAAAAAAAAAAAAAAAAAAAAAAATAGCTGCGTGTGGTAGCACGTACCTGTGGACCCAGTTACTCAGGAGGCTGAGGTGGGAGGATTGCTTGAACCTGGGAGGTTGTGGCTGTAGTGAGCTGCGATTGTGCCACTGCATTCCAGTCTGGGTGACAGAGCGAGACCCTGTCTTCAAAACAAAACAAAACTAAGGTGGTTACAATGATGTATAACGCCGTGCATCTTCAGGCCTTATTATTCCCTGTTCATTCCTTTAGTCCAGGGGTCTACAAACTATGACCCATAGGCATACAGCCTGATTTTGTAAATAAAGTTTGATTGGAGCAGTCTCACCCGTTCATTTACGTATTGTCCAGCTGCTTTCATACCCCACTGGTAGAGCTGAGTTGTTGTGATGGAGACTATATGGCCCTCAAAGCTGAAAATCTTCTACTATCTGGTCCTTTACAGAAAACATTTGCTGACCGCTGCTCGAGACTCATACCGGCCTTTTTGCAGTTCTGAGCACCCCCCAGGCCTAGCACCCTCCCACCTTAGGGCTTTTGCACTTCCTGTTCCCTGTCTGACATATTCTGCCCTCAGATGTCTGCACGACTCAGTCCCTTACCTCCTTCAGGTTTTTGATCAAAAGTCACCATCTCAAAGAAGCTCCCCCTCCCAAGTATTCTTTCCTGCTGTTTTCCTCCATATCAGCTATCACTGTCTTAGTTATCATACATTTTATTTATTCTGTTTATCATCTGTGCTTCCCCATTCAATGTAAACTCTGCGAGGTCATGCTTTTGTTTCATTTGTTCATTATTGAATCACTAGTCCCTAGAATAGTGGCTGGCATAGAAAATGTTCAACGGAAATGTCGAATGAATGCAAGGAATTCATCTTAATCTATTTCTAGACTGTTGAACTATGCCTCTTGAATAAGATGCCATAGACTGGACTACATGGATCCAAGATTCACAAGGGTTTCATATGTTTATCTAGGCCATGTAAGCATGTATCAGCATAGAATGGCATTGATTGAAATAGCCTTCTGAACAAAACTATAATAGAAATATGTTTTATTTCCTCAGAGGACAAAAATAGGAGGGAACACCTGCTTTAGGCATTGGAATTTTGTCTTTTAATCTTTTTTTTGACACCTCTCCCATTCTTATAAGCATGTGCCACCCTTTGCTCACTCCCTTGACTCTTTGACTTTCTCTGAAATGACTACATTTGATTTTCCTCGTCTTATTATCTTCTGATCCCCTTCTATTTGTCCATACCATCTCAATTCTAATCCTTTAATTCCTTTTAGCAAATAAGAGTGTGAAGAATGAAAAAAAGAGATAAACCTCAAGCACAGAGGTTGTGGACAAAAATAAGTTCTCATGATAAATAGACATTTGTCTTTTTTATTAAACAGCTCCTGGGAGTCTGCCGGGCAATGCACAATTGCTTTGCTTCACCAAAGCAGATATTCATGGCTTTCATGTTGTGGATAAATGGAAAGATTGTGGGGATCTGACTGCCTTTTCCTGAGACCCTCGTTTATATTCTTATTTAACTATCTGTGCATGATTAAGAACAAACATATTTTTGTACCTCTTTCCACATGCCTATATACAGATATAGGTGTAGACACAGATATGGATGATATAGATGTAAGATGTAGATCAAATGCATTTTATATATGAGTTCTTATATACATACAGAAATTGTATATATTCTAAAATATTTATCAGATTGTATGATGAATCAATACCAGTAGAAAATAAATTCCAATTTCCTATGTGCTTTATTTAGTCTTTGTGGATCTGTAGGGTAAGAAACTTGACTCAAACTGGTTTAAACGAAAAGAAAATTTGTTTGTGCATGTAACTAAAATGTCTATGGGATTACTTCAGTCACAGTATGATTCAGAGACTCAACCTGAGTCAAATAAGCCCCTAGTTTCTTCAGAGCTCCAATAGGGAGACTAACCAAATTCAGTGTAGCAAATGCAGTAGCTATCCCACCCACATCCCCTTCTGGACTCTTTTTTAGTGCAGTGGGCCCTGACTTTCAAAACCTAGCATCTGTATGTCTTTGCCTGAAGTCGTCCTTCAGTGGCTAAAACATTTACTCTGCTAATGCTCAGGGCAGACCAGAAATATCAGGGAATTAACACTCCTAGGAGCAGCCCTCTACCAATGACTGACAAGAGTTAGTTTCCACTCTTGTGTCAGGCTAACTCTGAGGCTCCTGTTCTACATGGGCTCCCAGAGTTTCCCAGAAGGATTAAGCTACAATCCCCTCAGTTGTAACTTACTTGATGGTAACACATGCTTTATTGGCTGGCCTTTCTTCTTCCTTCTCTATCACATTTCCTGGGATCACTTCTCAAATAAACCATTTACACTGAAATGTTTGTCTCGGTTCTACTGCTGGGAGATTCTTCCTGGTTGAACATGATGCACACCTTATCCTGATTGGACAAGTTGGGACCACGTCCTATCTCTGCACCAGTCACTGTGGCTAGGGGGATTAGTGTGACCATTGGTTAGATTTAGATCACACTCTTTTCCCATAGGGCCCAGAGTCCAGCTCAAGAAAAAGTGTGTGGACCAAAGGATGTCAAGAGAAATAGATCCCAAGTAGCCCAGAAAACAAAACCAAAAATGCCAACATTACCCATCTCTGCCACATTGTCATCAGGCAAGTATATCTGCATACCCAAATTTTGGGCACCAGATGTTATGACTAATGAACAGACAGATCTTCTTTAGTGCAGATGAGCTAGACCAGAGGTTGGGAGACTGTGGCCCTTTGGGCCAAATCCAGCTGCTGATTGTTCTTTGTAAAAAAGTTTTATTGGAACCTGGCCATGCTCCTTTATGTATTGTATATGGCCATTTTCATGCTCTAACATTGAAGTAAAACAGTTGCAACAAAGACCTTATGGCTCACAAAGCCTAAAATATTTACTATCTGGTCCTCTACAGACAAACTTTGCCAACTCTTGTTTGACACAAACCACTTTTATTTCCAGAAGCTGTCTCCTAGATCCCAAGTCAGCACATGAAGGATTGTTATTCTCAACTCCTCATTCTCCTTTTCCATTCCTTCATAGCTATCCCCATCTGAGGGGTATCACCTGAGCAAATGGCAATTAATTTAGCAGATGCAACTTGTCATACTTCCCTAAGCAAGAACTATATATTAAATCTCACAACCTTGCAGCTAATCTTTTCAGTAACTCAGTACCCATGGCCCCACTAATGGAATATACTTAATACAAAATGCAACTCCAGTGCTTCTAAACACAGTTGTCACAAGTGTGATTAATTCAGTGAAATTGCCCATATACAGCTGGAGAGAATGAGAAAGGCAAATGTTGATGGGTTTTGAACCTTAAGTGACAATCTAAGTTGTGCAAAAATTAACTTTACTTCTACAAAACTCTCTGATTTTTTGACTCATTGGTCCCCTCTGAGAGAAGAGTTAATTCAGTTTTTTTTTTGAGGATTTTTTCAGTCCAGTCTAGAGATTATCATGAAGCTACTTCTGGGTTTAAACTCATTACCATTCAGAAGATCGTACAAGCCATCTTGAGATTTTCTTCTTCCCTCTAATTCAGTCCTGATTTTAAATGCCTCAGGACTAAGACAATTTCTGCAATGCCACTGAGGAGCCAAATCCAGATCTTGGTCCTTTGCTAGAGTTTTTAAATATGTAATTTTTCTTGTATGAATCTTGAGTGTGCTACACTTTCTATGCTGGCACTTGACCTTCATGGCTTATGGCCATTGACTTTTAGCTGCTCTGCCCTCTGAGATGTTCAAGATTTTCCCCTAGCTTTGATAATCAGGTCCTTAGGTTATTCTCCACCCTCCAGGTCCTTTATCCAGGCTTATTCAGATTTTTCAGCCCAATTTCAGTCCTTCCAGGTCTTTCCTATAGGGTTGATTGTGGTCACTCATCTTTAGGAGCACCACAGGAGTTGCAGAATTACTCTTCCCTAACCCCTTACTCCCAGCTCTATATGACTACAAATGACCATAGTTTGAAACAGAATAGACAGAGGTTCAATCCTTTCTATCATCAGGTTCCCAAATTAAAAGCCATTGTGAGGCAGTTTTCCCTCTCCATCATAGGATTTATTCCAGGGAGAGATGATAGAATAAATCACCCTGGTACTGTGTCTTTTCTCTTCTAATCTAAATTCTTTTGTCCATCTGCAGCTCAGAGGATCTTTTGTAGAGTCTTGGGGCAGGAAGAAAACATTTTTTTTACTTGTTTGTCCATTTGGAGGCTAAGGATGTGACACTTAGCTGCGGACTGTCTCTTCTGCAATACGTGTTCATCCATTTGGGTGTCAAAGATGGATGGTGAGCAGCTACACTGGGAGGTAGTAAGTAGTACTTCAATTAACACTTTGAAATATTATTATGTCACATTAAGAAATGGGTTGTTGCTGATATCCAGAAAGGCAAATAGTTGTCAAAAATAATAATTATAGTTAGCATTTCTTGGATGCAAAGAATACATTAGGTGTTATATTGAGCTCTTTTAAAACATTTTCTCATCTACTTCTCACAAATCTCTATAGGACAGGTGAGCTCATAATCCCTGAGGAAGAGTTTGAGATTGAGTTAGGTCATTTAAATGATATGACCTCTGTATGGCAGAGATGGGGCTTCATCCCAAGTCTCTGGCTTTCTAATGAGTGTCTTTAATCACTAAGAGACTCTGCCTCCTCAGAAACACTAACAACACAGGTTTCTCTCTCTTCCTCCCTTCCCCACCCCACTCTGTTTCTTTCTCTCTCTCTTTAACAGAAGCACGGTTTTGCAAAGAGTCTGTGTGGCTTCCAACAAGACCTGACAAATGGTTCTCCCACATGTGAGAGTAGCATATATTACTATTGTATAATTGTTGAGTTCATATATGTTTGCGCTTAAAAATGTCAGTTACTCAGTGGTAAGACTGTAATTTATCTTTATGACCCTGGGGCCCAGCAGTTAGTAGGCAGATAGCATCTGAGTCTTGCCTGAATTAAGAAATCAAGCATCAACAGGAAGAGTCATGCTCACTTCTTGCAGAACAGTTTTCACTCCTGACATGTATAAACTTTGGTAACATCTTTTTGGCTAAATTAATGTATTTGTTTAAAATGGCTATTAAGGCCATCATCTTAGGGATGACCATGATTTTTACACATTTCTTCCTTCCATCCATCCACTTGTCTACCCAGATTTCAGTAAATGCTCCCTGTGAATTCCTGTTCTAGGCTGGGTGCTGAAGAGTTTTGCCCCAGAGGAGCTCACATTCAATTGGGGGGAGCCAGAAATATGAAGTATTAATTTCAGTACAATATGGTGAGTACAAAAGAAGTATGAATAAAGAGCTATGGGAGGAATCCAAGGAAACGGGTAGCTACTTGTCTGTGGAAATTTTCATGGAAAATTTAGAGAAGGCAACTTTCCCAGAGAAAGTTGACGAAATAATATAGAAGTCAAGAGAATTAATGTAGTAGACTCCTCAAAGAGATCGGTGTCCCAATCCTGGGAATTTGTGAATATGTTACCTTACATGGTGAAAAGGACTTTGCAGATGTAAATACATAAAGAACACTGGGATTATCTTGAATTATCCAGGTGGGCCCAAGGTAATAACACACATCCTTATAAGAGGGAGGCAAGAAGGTCAAAGTTAGAGAAGGAGATCTGATGATGGAAGCAAAGTCATAGAGAGGAAGAGAAAGGAAGGGAAAGGAAGAGGGTGGGAGAAGGAATGAGAGAAAGAAAGAGAAACATTTGAGATGCAATGCTGCTGGCTTTGGAAGTAGAGGAAAGGGCCATGAGTGAAGGAATGTGGGCAGCCTCTAGCAGCTGGAAAAGTCAAGAAAACAGATTATCCCCTAGAACTCCAGAAGGAAGGCAGTCTTGCCAGCGCCTTTATTATAGCCCAGTATAATTCATTTTGGACTTCTGACTTTTAGAACTGTAAGATAATAGGTTTGTGTTGTTTTAAGGTACTACATTTGTGATGATTTGTCACAGCTTGATAGGAAATAAATATAGGAACTTTGGAGCCAGAGCACCTTGATTTCTCTGCCACTTCATGGACATAAATCCTTGAATATGTATCACTTTGTTGAGCTCCATTTTGCCAAGCCTTCGATTCCTTCTTGTGCTGAATAATACTACATCATAGAGTGTTGATCATCACCATGCTGGGCACACAACACGCACTTAATAAATATAAGCTACTAAGGTGACCCTTGGCCAGAGCCTTGAGGGACATTCCAGGCAAAGGGAAGAGTATATGCACGGCATGATATTATGACCAGGTGGCGTACAGTGAAAATTTTGCTCTGGCGGCAGTAAGACATGGAGGATGCAAAGAAGCCAGATATGAGGCTGAAGAGGTGAGACTGGAACAAGTTGTGGATACCTTATATACTATCTTAAGGAGTTTAAACTCTACTCTGTTGACTAGAAAGGCAGGAGCAATCTTTAAAAGAGTGAGAGCCACGATGAACTTGGGTATTTAGAGACATGGCTCTTTTGTTCATAAAGAGTCTAGGGATGGAGAAGCTTGTTTGAGGGAAATAATGTTAAATACCCATTGGTCTTGCAAGTGATCATTATCATCAAAATTCCATTATCTAAATTAACGTATTGGGCTAGGTGCAGTGGTTCCCGTCTTTCGTCCCAGCTACATGGGAGGCTGAGGCAGAAGGATCACTGGAGCCTGGGGTTTCGAGGCTACAATGAGCTATGATCATGCCACTGCACTCCAACCTGAGTGATGGAGCAAGACCCTATCTTCAGAAATAAAATAGGACCCTATCTTCAGAAACAATACATTTCCACCAAACTATTGTCTCCTTTATGCTAGCCTATATAGCTGTTTTTGAACATGGGAAACACTTTTTAACCTTATGAGAAGAAATGTAATACTACCACATAATTCATCAAGCTGCTCACTGATAAATGTGCAGTTATCTGTGTGTATGTATACATATTACATTTCAATAAGAAGTTTAAAATATTAGCTTGAAAGTGATGCTACCAATATGTACACATGTATGGTTTGGAAACACAAAAATAGGGGTATTCTAAGAAGATATGTTCCTCCTAGAATTTAGAAACATGACTATAGCAGACATATATTTCAGACCCTAGCTTCAGAAACAAAATGCAAGTATTTCTTGAGTGCTTAGTTTGTGTCTGGCACTGTAATAACTGCTTTTCAAAGGTTATCTAATTTAATGACCCCAAGAATCTTATACCTCGGTGTATTATTAGATCCAAGAGACAGAAGAGAATGTGTACTTAAAAAGGTTAAGTGGCTAGCCCAAGGTCAACTAGCTAGCAAGGAGCAGAGAGAGGATTCAAGTCCAAGTCTTTCTGATGCCAGGGGTTATTGTTTTACCTACCGTGTAATTTTTCACTTCTGTCTCTTCCAAGCCATTTCATAAGTGAAGGCATATACTAATGAGGTCCTTGGGTCCTTAGAGACTAAATTAGGCTCCATAAAGTACTCTCACTCTATCTATTAATGTTATTTCTTCTTGAACTGTACCAGAGCAAGTTTCCAGTATAATAGTTTCTCTGCAAGTTCATTCTTCAATCTAGCAGTCACATATGCTAGAGACTATTTAACCACCGAATGTCTTTATTGCTATGAATTTATGCCCTCCTCTCCATTCGACAGATGAACTAACAGCCATTGATGAGCCAGTGAAGCGCTGTGGATGTTGGCATTCTAAAAATACAGCCAGTTAAGTTTGTTGGGTAGAAATGAACCCTATCATAACTGTTGCTGATGTCAAAGATTTGTTTGTCTTGGTATCAGAAATAAATATAATAAGCTTTTGCGTTCTAAAATGGCATCAGAGAAAACACATGCCTTGCTGGGTGCAGAAGATGTTGTGATATCAACTCTGGTACCTTTTGTGGAGTGGATGAGATAGGAGATTGGGGAAGACTTCAGGTTGTGATAATCATATGAAACATCCTTTATAAGAGATTATTAAGGAGATTAGCACACCTTCAGTTACATACCCTTGAACATAAAAAATTTCCACATCCCAGATATCAGAACAAGAAAAGACATTCTAGAATCTGGGGTTGATTACATACTGGGGCCTGTCAGGGAGTAAGGTGGGGGGAGGGAGAGAATTAGGAAAAATAGATAATGTATACTGGGCTTAATACCTAGGTGATGGGTTGACAGATGAAGCAAACCATCATGACATACGTTTACCTATGTAACAAACCTGCACGTCCTGCATATGTACCCCAGAACTTAAAATAAAAATAAAAATAAAAAGGAATATGAGGTTGATAACATGAGACCAAAAGAAATTGAGGGGTGACTTCAAAGGCAGGGGAAGACACTTGTGATGCCTAAAACTGAAACAGGTAGGATAAGATGAAAAATAAATAAATAGGGGAAAAAAGGAGAAATATGGAATTATGGACTTTGAGAGCTGGGAAATGTTAGCTTCTCTAGTCAAGAGTTAGCTAATAGACAGCATTTGGTCCATTATATCTCAAGGCAGCCCTACAGGAGGGACTTGGGAAATTAATACCTTGACTTCCCTTGTCTCCCTCCTTCTAATTTCCTACACATGTTCTCCATTGGCTGAACCCAAATGACAGGCAGAAAGTAAGGAAACCTGATGATGTCATACATACAAGTCAGTCTTGAGGCAGAGATGGGTGGTGAGTAGACATAGAGGGGCAAAACTGAGATATCCACCACATTGGAGTGGGAAATTAATCTCTAGACTAACAGTAAGAAAGGGCTCCTAAGACCCTAGTTAATAATAAAAGAGCTGGATGAAGCCATCTAATGATATGTGTATAGTAATCCCCGCTAACCTCCTGGGGATACATTTCAACATCCCTAGTGGATTCCTGAAATCACATATCATACAAAACCCAGATATACTATATTTTTTCCTATACATACATAACTATGATAAAGTTTAATTTAAAAATTAGGCCCACTAAGAGATTAACAACAATAAATAATAATAAAAAAGAACAATTATAACAATATACTGTAATAAAAGCTATGTTAATGTGGTCTCTCTCCCAAAATATCTTATTGTACTGTAGTCACCCTTCTTGTGATGATGTGAGATGACACAATGCCTATGTGATGAGATGAAGTGAGATGAACGACATAGGCATTGTGATGGAGCGTTAGGCTACTATTGACCTTCTGATGATACGTCAGAAGGAGGATCATCTGTTTTAGGTGATCCTGGATCACTGAGCCATGACGATGTCAATTATTGGATGTTGGGAGTGAATAATGTCAATGACTAATGGGCAGGTAGGGATATAGCATGGAGAAACTGGACAAAGGGGAACTCATGTCCCAGGAAGGACAGAGTGAGACAATGAGATTTCATCACACTACTCAGAGTGGTACATGATTGAAAACTTATGAATTGTTTATTTCTGGAATTTTTTCATTTAATATTTTTAGACCATAGAAAGCAAAACCACAGGTATGTAGGTACTACTATATGATGGACATGTAAGCTGGCCACACCAGAACAGACTTAGCTTTTTGGTAGCATTTCCCCATACACCTGTAGATAACCAGTTGCCTGGAGCTTTTCTCTTATTAAGCCAATGGTTCAACTCAATAAATACTTGGTGACCAGGACTGTCATACATGAGCTAGACCCAAAGCCAAACACAACTGGTGGAAAACCATGCTTGGTAAGTTACAGGGCCAGCTTGCCTTTAAGCTCTGATAGTCCATGAGCTGCAGACATTTAGTTCCCATTGTCCTGCTCCTCAAATCTACCTTCTTGAATATTTCGTCCATATATTTCCACCAAACTATTGTCTCCTTTAAGCTATAGCCTGTATAGCTGTTTTTGAAGATAGGAAACACTTCTCAACCTTATGAGAAGAAATGTAATACTACCGCGTAATTCATCAAACTGTACCCTGATAAATGTGGAGTTACTCTGTGTGTGTATGCATATTACACTTCAATAAGAAGTTTAAAATACTAGCTTGAAAGTTATGCTACTAATATGTACACATACTTTGTTTGGAAACACAAAAATGTGGGTATTCTAAGAAGATATGTTCCTCCTAGAAACAAGAAATATGATTATAGCAGACATATATTTTTACTCCTTAATTCTACTTTCTTTGGAGAATTATCCCTCCCACTTTCTGAATGGTTTCGTGGGTGGCTGCTCTTGCTCCCTGAGCCCAAGGATGAGCATGTAATCCAGTTCTGGCTAACAAACCCCACCCCTCTGGCTGCAGCGACAGGTGTGGCAATAGATATTTAACCTAGATAAGCCAAAGTTCTCTTTGGACCTTTCTGCTGGAACTATGGAGGTGTATCCTCTTATGTTTGGATAACAAATTATAAGAAAAATGATGTATACATGGGACTTCTGGTTGTCATCTTTCCAATTACATGACAGGAGAATAAAATGAGTCCAACACATATTGGAAGTAGAATGGAAAATTAGAGAAAGAAAGGCAACCACTATCATCTGAGCCCCCTGGAATCTGCTATGCCCAATGTGTAAATGTCTTGATTATGCCATGGGTCCATTTTTAGATTTTACAGCTAGATGAGCCAATACATTCTATTTTGAGTCAGTTTTTATCATTTTCCTGCCAGTTGTCATCAAAAGAACCAATCAATATAACAGTATTAGTAGTAGAGTTTTTTTCTTCCAAAGGTTGAAACATATCTTGGGCTTCCTCTTTTCCTTGGAGCCAGGAATTAAACAACATTGTCCTGACATCTTCCAAACTCACTGTGTGTCTCATTAAAGAAATAATGATTTTATATACCTTAGCATATGCGAATCCCAGTTTGCATATCCAACAAAATTACGATGCAAAGGTAGGGAAAGCTTTAACAAAGTCATAAGACCATCTGGGTTTCAGATTCTCTCCTCTTCCTTTCCATCCCCTGTCTCACTGTCTCTGAGACTCTTGAGTTAGAACTAATCCCTGGCACTATGCCTCTGAGAAGGCATTTCGACTCTCCAGACCTTACTTCAATTTTCTGGGATTTGCAGGGATAAAGAAAAGAAAAATGCTTCTCTCATTTGAGAAGCAGAGAGATACTGATATATGGCCTCCATTGATAGCTGCAGAGAGTCAACAAGACTCCTGAGAGACCAGTAGAGCTGTCCCAGTCTGCTGAAAATCAGCCTCCGGGGGACTGACAAAGAGCCTGTTATGACCACAGCTGGTTGTTTCCTTAGGGTCTGTTCTCACTCACCTCACGTCTGCTGCCAAAAATCCCTGCTCTCTGGAAACTTCTTTGTTCTTTGGCCTAGACTCAGACTCTCTATTTTTCTGTTTAAAAATGCAGGTGTGATTAGACTCTTTCTTGGAGCAGTTGCAAAGAGAAATGTAATTTTCTTCTCTCAGCTTGACTGGTTTTACAGTGAGACCTACAACTAAACTTCTAAGATGACACTTCATGAGAACATGGTCTTGATCTTAAAATAATGAATGAACCCTTACCTTAAGGGTGTTTGTTCCGTGTAAGATTGATCTCAGACACTAATATTTATTTGCTAGGCTGACCTTGGCCATTCCCTGAGATCTGAAGGTTCTACTTGTAACACATTTTCATCATTTTTGAAACAAGAGGGAGTTACCTATTGATCAATATACCTCAATCTCAAGAGTGGCTTTCCCCTCTTGTGTACTTTTTATAGTGTCCATTTCTTACTCCTTCTATGTCCACCCCTCTCTTCTGTGCCACCATCATGTCTCACCTGGATTGCCATCACAACTTCCTAACTTGTCTAGCTGCATCTACTTCTGTCCTTCTGCCCCTTTGATCTATTTTCAACAAAGCAGCCAGAGTGATTTTATTGAAAGGAAATCAGATCATATCACTCTTCTACTCAATATCCTCCCAAGGTTCTCATCCCTTACTTGGAGTAAAAACCAAAGTCCTTAATGTAACCCACTGGTCCCATAAACTGTGGGTCCTCCTTCCCTTTCTAACTTCCCTTTCCACTACTCTTTTCCTCATTCACTCTGCTTCTGCCATATTGATCTTCCTGCTATCTTTTGTCTTCCTCAGGTTCACCAGGCATGCATGTACCTTGAGGCCTTTGCATGTGTCCACAGTGTTCTCCCTCAGATATTCTAATGGCTAGCACCCTCATTTCCTCAGGATCTTTTCTCAGAAGTCACTTTCTCACTGAGGCTATGTATGACACCTGACCTAAAATTTCAACCCTTACCAACTGTCACTTCATATTGCCTTTCTTTGCCTCCAATTACATTTCATGTATTATTAGTAATTCTATTTGTCATCTGTTTCTCCTACTAGAAAGTAAGCTCTACAAGGGCAGGAATTTTGGTCTTTTTTTTTTTTTTTTTTTTTTAAAAAAAAACCCACTGAATCCTCAGGGTCTAGAAGAGTACCTGGCACATAGTATGTGCCAATAAATATTTTTAGAAAGAATAAATGAATGGATGAATATTTAAAATGGAAGACAGAGGCACAAAGCTGAGAACTAAACTGAAAATGTGTGTGGAAGATTTTTCAGAGAAGATGTTGCTCCAAAGTGGGGAGGGGCAATGGCTTTATAGAGGCAGGAAACATATGTATAAACTCCTACTTAGGAGGTAAAAAATAAGCAGTTGACATAAAAATACATGAGGCTGGGTGCAGTGGCTCATGCCTGCAATCCCAGCGCTTTGGGAGGCCGAGGTGGGCAGATCATAAGGTCAGGAGATTGAAACCAGCCTGGCCAACATGGTGAAACCCCATCTCTACTAAAAATACAAAAATTAGCTGAACATGGTGGTGTACACCCATAATCCTAGCTGCTCGGGAGGCTGAGGCAGGAGAATCACTTGAACCAGGTAGATGGAGGTTGCAGTGAGCCAAAATTGTGCCACTGCACTCCAGTCTGGTGACAGAGTGAGACTCCATCTAAAAAAAAAAATACTGACATGAAACTATCTACAAATATGCTATATACATATATACAAATACACTATTAAGTAAAGCACCTCACAGGACAATGAACAAATAAAATCTTACATCTATAAACAAATCAAAAAACAAACTATAGATTTCTGTATGTGTGTGTGTGTATAGATGCATACCCAGAAAAGGGTCTAGAAGTCTACACCAGTGGTCAAAATTGTTTTCTGTAAAGGGCCAGACTATAAATATTTTAGGCTTCGTAGGCCACACGTTGGTCTCTGTTGAATATCTTATTTTTCTTCTTTTTAAAACAAACCTTTTAAATGTAAAAAGAAAAATTTATTTGACATAATGTGCAAAAACAAAATCCAGCCTTCGGTCCTTCAGGTTATTGACTCCTGATCCAGATATTTTTTTAGTTATGGCAAAGGCAATGACATTGGGTAAAATGAGGAAGACTAGTTTTTGCCTTTAGATGTTTTAAAACTATTTTGAATTTTTAAAAAATTATTGAATTATTTTGAATTTCAAAATAATTGATGGGGTTTGAATTATGTTTTCAGGATGTGTATTCCTTAAATTTATGGGTAAAAAGAAATTAGGAGTTTGGCTGAATAGTAACAGCTATGATTTGTAGCTCCTAGCATGATTGAAACAGAAGACAGGTGATTTCTGCATTTCCAACTGAGGTACCTGGTTCATCTCATTGGGACTGGTTGGGCAGTGGGTGCAGCCCATGGAGGGTGAGCTGAAGCAAGGCGGGGCATCACCTCACCCGGGAAGCATAAGGGGTTGGGGGATTTCCCTTTCCTAGCAAAGGGAAGCTGTGACAGACTGTACTTGCAAAGCTGGTACACTTCTGCCCAAATACTGCACTTTTCCCATGGTCTTAGCAACTGGCAGACCAGGAGATTCTCTCCCGTGCCTAGCTCAGCAGGTCCCACACCCACAGAGCCTTGCTCACTGATAGTGCAGCAGTCTGAAATCGACCTGCAAGGCTGCAGCCTGGCAGGGGGAGGGGTGTCCGCCATTGCCGAGGCTTAAGTAGGTAAACAAAGCAGCCA
Source organism: Pan paniscus (assembly GCF_029289425.2). Lineage (NCBI taxonomy): Eukaryota > Metazoa > Chordata > Mammalia > Primates > Hominidae > Pan > Pan paniscus. The sequence continues at coordinate 68,532,278 of NC_085926.1, read as the reverse complement.
GGAAGCTCAAACTGGGTAGAGCCCACCTCAGCTCAGCAAGGCCTACTGCCTCTACAGACTCCACCTCTGTGGGCAGGGCTTAGCTGAACAAAAGGCAGCAGACAACTTCCGCAGACTTAAATGTCCCTGTCTGACAGCTTGGAATAGAGCAGTGGTTCTCCCAGCATGGTATTTGAGCTCTGAAAATGGACAAACTACCTCCTCAAGTGGGTACATGACCCCTGTGTAGTCTAACTGGGAGACACCTCCCAGTAGGGGCTGACAGACACCTCGTACAGGCGGGTGCCCCTATGGGATGAAGCTTCCAGAGGAAGGATCAGGCAGCAGTATTTGCTGTTCTGCAGCCTCCACTGGTGATACCCAGGCAAACAGGGTCTGGAGTGGACCTCCAGCAAACTCCAACAGACCTGCAGCTGAGGGACCTGACTGTTAGAAGAAAAACTAACAAACAGAAAGAAATAGCTTCAACATCAACAAAAAGGACATCCACATCAAAACCTCATCTGTAGGTCACCAACATCAAAGACCAAAGGTAGATAAAACCACAAAGATGGGGAGAAACTAGAGCAGAAAAGCTGATAATTGTAGAAACCGGAGTGCCTCTTCTCCTCCAAAGGATCACAGCTTCTCACCAGCAATGGAACAAAACTGGATGAAGAATGACTTTGATGAGCTGACAAAAGTAAGCTTCAGAAGGTCGGTAATAATAAACTTCTCTGAGCTAAAGGAACATGTTCTAACCCATGACAAGGAAGCTAAAAACCTTGAAAAAAAGTTAGACGAATGGCTAACTAGAATAAACAGTGTAGAGAAGACATTAAATGACCTGATGGAGCTGAAAACCATGGCATGAGAACTTCATGACACATGCAAAATCTTCAATAGCTGATTTGATCAAGTGGAAGAACAGATATCAGTGATTGAAGATCAAATTAATGAAATAAAGTGAGAAGACAAGATTAGAGAAAAAAGGGTAAAAAGAAACCAACAAAGCATCCAAGAAATATGGGACTATGTGAAAAGACCAAATGTACATTTGACTGGTGTACCTGAAAGTGGCAGGAAGAATGGAACCAAGTTGGAAAACACTCTGCAGGATATTATCCAGGAGAACTTCCCCAACCTAGCAAGGCAGTCCAACATTCAAATTCAGGAAATACAGAGAATACCATAAAGATACTCCTTGAGAAGAGTAACCCCAAGACAAATAATTGTCAGATTCACCAAGGTTGAAATGAGGGAAAAAATGTTAAGGGCAGCCAGAGAGAAAGGTCGGGTTACCCACAAAGGGAAGCCCATCAGACTAACAGCGGATCTCTTGGCAGAAACCCTACAATCCAGAAGAGACTGGAGGTCAATATTCAACATTCTTAAAGAAAAGAATTTCCAACCCAGGATTTCATATCCAGCCAAACTAAGCTTCATAAGTGAAGGAGAAATAAAATCCTTTACAGACAAGCAAATGCTGAGAGATTTTATCACCACCAGGCCTGCCTTACAAGAGCTCCTGAAGGAAGCACTAAACATAGAGAGGGACAACTGGTAGCAGCCACTGCTAAAACATGCCAAATTGTAAAGACCATCAATGCTAGGAGGAAACTGCATCAGTTAATGGGCAAAATAACCAGCGAACATCATAATGCCAGGATCAAATTCACACATAACAATATTAACCTTAAATGTAAATGGGCTAAAGCCCCAATTAAAAGACACAAGACTGGCAAATTGGATCAAGAGTCAAGACCCATCAGTGTGCTGTATTCAGGAAACCCATCTCACACGCAGAGACACATATAGGCTCAGAATAAAAGGATGGAGGAAGATCTACCAAGCAAATGGAAAACAAAAAAAGGCAGGGGTTGCAATCCTAGGCTCTGATAAAACAGACTTTAAACCAACAAAGAACAAAAGAGACAAAGAAGGCCATTACATAATGGTAAAGGGATCAATTTAACAAGAAGAGCTAACTATCCTAAATAAATATGCACCCAATACAGGAGCAACCAGGTTCATAAAGCAAGTCCTTACAGACCTACACAGAGACTTAGAGTCCCACACAATAATAATGGGAGACTTTAACACTCCACTGTCAATATTAGACAGATCAATGAGACAGAAGATTAACAAAGATATTCAGAACTTGAACTCAGCTCTGCACCAAGCGGACCTAACAGACATCTACAGAACTCTCCACCCCAAATCAACAGAATATACACTCTTCTCAGCACCACATCACATTTATTCTAAAATGGACCACATAATTGGAAGTAAAGCACTCCTCAGCAAATATAAAAGAACAGAAATCACAACAAACTGTTTCTCAGACCACAGTGCAATCAAATTAGAACTCAGGATTAAGTAACTCACTCAAAACCACACAACTGCATGGAAACTGAATAACCTGCTCCTGAATGACTACTAGGTAAATAACAAAATGAAGGAAGAAATAAAGATGTTCTTTGAAACCAATGAGAACAAAGACACAACATACTAGAATCTCTGGGACACATTTAAAGCAGTGTGTAGAGGGAAATTTATAGCACTAAATGCCCACAAGAGAAAGCAGAAAGGATCTAAAGTTGACACTCTAACATCGCAATTAAAACAACTCGAGAAGCAAGAGCAAACAAATTCAAAAGCTAGCAGAAGGCAAGAGATAACTAAGATCAGAGCAGAATTGAAGGAGATAGAGACACAAAAAACCCTTCAAAACATCAATGAATCTAGGAGCTGGTTTTTTGAAAAGATCAACAAAATAGACCACTAGCAAGACTAAGAAAGAAGAAAAGAGAGAAGAATCAAATAGATGCAATAAAAAATGATAAAGAGTATATCACCACTGACCTCACAGAAATACAAATTACCATCAGAGAATATTATAAACACCTGTACCCAAATAAACCAGAAAAACTAGAAGAAATGGATAAATTCCTGCATACATACACCCTCCCAAGACTAAACCATAAAGAAGTTGAATCTCTGAATAGACCAATAACAGTCTCACAAATTGAGGCAATAATTAATAGCCTGCTAGCCAAAAAAAGTTCAGGACCAGATGGATTCACAGCCGAATTCTACCATAGGTACAAAAAGGAGCTGGTCCCATTCCTTCTGAAACTATTCCAATCAACAGAAAAAGAGGGAATCCTCCCTAACTCATTTTATGAGGTCAGCATCATCCTGATACCAAAACCTGGCAGAGACACAACAAAAAAAGAAAACTTCAGGCCAATATCCCTGATGAATGTTGATGTGAAAATCCTTAATAAAATACTGGCAAACCGACTCCAGCAGCATATCAAAAAGCTTATCCACCATGATCAAGTCAGCTTCATCTCTGGGATGCAAGGATGGTTCAACATATGCAAATCAATAAATGTAATCCATCACATAAACAGAACCAATGACAAAAACCACATGATTATCTCAATAGATGCAGAAAAGGCCTTTTACAAAATTCAACAGCCCTTCATGCTAAAAACTCTCAATAAACTAGGTATTGATGGAACATATCTCAAAATAATAAGAGTTATTTATGACAAACCCACAGCCAATATTATACTGAATGGGCAAAAACTGGAAGCATTCCCTTTGAAAACCGGCACAAGACAAGGATGCCCTCTCCTACCACTCCTATTCAACATAGTGTTGGAAGTTCTGGCCAGGGCAATCTAGGAAGGGAAAGAAACAAAGGGTATTTAATTAGGAAAAGAGGAAATCAAATTGTCTCTGTTTGTGGATGACATGATTATCTGTTTAGAAAACCATATTGTCTCAGCCGAAAATCTCCTTAAGCTGATAAGCAACTTCAGCAAAGTCTCAGTATACAAAATCAACATGCAAAAATCACAAGCATTCCTACACACCATTAACAGACAAACAGAGAGCCAAATCATGAGTGAATTCCCATTCACAATTGCTTCCAAGAGAATAAAATACCTGGAAATGCAACTAACAAGGGATGTGAAAAACCTCTCCAGGGAGAACTACAAACCACTGCTCAACAAAATAAAAGAGGACACAAACAAATGGAAGAATGTTCCATACTCATGGATAGGAAGAATCAATATCATGAAAATAACCATACTGCCCAAGGTAATTTATAGATTCGATGCCATCCCCATCAAGCTACCAATGACTTTCTTCACAGAATTGGAAAAAAACTACTTTAAAGTGGAACCAAAAAAGAGCCCACATCGCCAAGTCAATCCTAAGCCAAAAGAACAAAGCTGGAGGCATCACGCTACCTGACTTCAAACTATACTACAAGGCTACAGTAACCAAAACAGCATGGTACTGGAGCCGAAACAGATATATAGACCAATGGAACAGAACAGAGGCCTCAGAAATAACACCACACATCTACAACCATCTGATCTTCGACAAACCTGAAAAAAACAGGAAATCGGGAAAGAATTCCCTATTTAACAAATGGTACTGGGAAAACTGGCTAGTCATACATAGAAAGCTGAAACTGTGTCCCTTCCTTACACCTTATACAAAAATTAATTCACGATGCATTAAAGACTTAAATGTAAGACCTACAAACCTAAAAACCCTAGAAGAAAACTTAAGCAATACCATTCAGGACATAGGTATGGGCAAAGACTTCATGACTAAAACACCAAAAGCAATGGCAACAAAAGCCAAAATAGACAATGGGATCTAATTAAACTAAAGAGCTTCTGCACAGCAAAAGAAACTACCATCACAGTGAACAGGCAACCTACAGAATGGGTGAAAATTTTTGCAATCTACCCATCTGACAAAGGGCTAATATCCAGAATCTACAAAGAACTTAAACAAATTTATAAGAAAAAACAAACAACCCCATCAAAAAGTAAACAAAGGATACGAACAGACACTTCTCAAAAGAAGACATTTATGCAGCCAACAGACGTAAAATGAAGGAAAAAAATACTCATCATCCTGGGTCATCAAAGAAAGCAAATCAAAACCATAATGAGATACCATCTCATGCCAGTTAGAATGACGATCATTAAAAAGTCAGGAAACAACAGATGCTGGAGAGGATGTGGAGAAGTAGGAACGCTTTTATACTGTTGGTGGGAGTGTAAATTAGTTCAACCATTGTGGAAGACAGTGTGGTGACTCTTCAAGGATCTAGAATGAGAAATACCATTTGACCCAGCCATCCCATTACTGGGTATATACCCAAGGGATTATAAATCATGCTACTATAAAGACACATGCTCATGTATGTTTATTGTGGCACTATTCACAATAGCAAAGACTTGGAACCAAGCCAAATGTCCATCAATGATAGACTGGATTAAGAAAATGTGGCACATATACACCATGGAATACTATGCAGCCATAAAAAAGGATGGGTTCGTGTCATTTTCAGGGACATGGATGAAGCTGGAAACCATCATTCTCAGCAAACTATCACAAGGACAGAAAACCAAACACTGCATGTCCTCACTTATAGGTGGGAATTGAACAATGAGAACACTTGAACACAGGGCAAGGAATATCACACACAGGGGCATGTCATGGGGTGCGGTGCAGGGGGAGGGATAGCATTAAGAGAAATACCTAATGCAAATGACGAGTTGATGGGTGCAGCAAACCAACATGGCATATGTACACCTATGTAACAAATCTGCACTTTGTGCACATGTACCCTGGAACTTAAAGTATAATAATAGTAAAAAAATTAGGGAAAAAAAAACAAATTGGGAAAAAACCTGATATGTAGGAGGTATTCAAGAAATATTTGTTGAATGAATGGATTTTTTTTTTCTTTTTGAAACAGGAGTCTCGCCCTGTCGCCCAGACTGGAGTGCAGTGACATGATCTCAGCTCACTGCAACCTCTGACTCCTGGGTTCAAATGATTCTTCTGCCTCAGCCTCCAGAGTAGCTGAGATTACAGGCACCTGCCCTCATGCCCAGCTAATTTTTTTGTATTTTTAGTCGACAGGGTTTCACCGTGTTAGCCGGGTGACCTCGTGATCCTCCTATATGCTACTATAAAGACACATGCACATATATGTTTATTGTGGCACTATTCACAATAGCAAAGACTTGGAACCAACACAAATGTCCATCAATGATAGACTAGATTAAGAAAATGTGGCACATATCCACCATGGAGCCCTCAGCCTCCCAAAGTGCTGGGATTACAGGCATGAGCCACTGCACCCAACCATGAATGGATTTTAAATAAATGAATAACTGAATGTTCAAATGAACGAATGAATACATGGACTCACATGTTTCCAATTCTTTTGCTATGTTTCGTGTAGAGGCAAGTAAGTAGTTTGCGAAGTTTCAGAGCTAACAGAAGAAGCCCTAAGGCATGTCCTATAAGATTCAAAGTCCAAGGTACTGACTTCATATTTTTCATTATTATCAATTTTCATAATATTAGTACTGAAAAACTTGTTAATAAAATCAATTTCATGGACTTAAAATTATTTTACCTAATGTATTCATCTTTGGTTTGCATGAGGCTTTACTGTAATACACCACAGCAAAACTTGCAATAATATTTAGTTACTTCCACATTTTGTAACAAGCCTAAGTGAGCATTGAGCCACAAATATTTATTCATATTAAACCCACTTGTCTAGGAATTAGTTGCTTTTCAGGCTCAATATGTCAAACTTTTTTGTAGAATAAGCATTTTAAACCTTTTTGGAGTTTGCAAAATCTATTGTTTAATGACCTCTTTACAAAGAAGCAAAAGAAAACACATGCACATCTGTGTCCTTGTAGAGAGATGACACTGTCTTCATTTTTGCCTTTAAATCCTTTTTATACAATAATAAAAACATAAATTTTAAATTGTCCTTGAGATTACTATCTACATGGCTAATAATTGTTTAAAACACCCCTTGCCACGCTTTAGTACCTATCCCATGTGTTTTCATAAAATAGCATATTTATCATCATCAATATAAATCTCATTAAAAACACACATTAGGCACCCATCTGTACATTCTATTCTGGTCCTATACCAAAGGGTTTTAGGGAAAAGAAAAGCAACAATTTAAGTTTGAGAAGTCCTTTAAAAGTTACTATTGAAATTTATTTTAATTCTTGCAAGATTTCATTCTCTTAAATACCTAGATTCTTCTCCCTCTCTGCCCCATGTATGTAGAAGATTTCACTTTCTACTAAATTTATTACCTAATCTGATTTTCAAAAAAGTATTGGAAAGGACAGAGCAGGATGGCAGAATAGAACTCTCCAGCAATCATTGTCCTGCAGAAGCATCCACTTAAACAACTATCCACACACAAAAATACCTTTATAAGAGCTATATGGCTATAGCATAATAATAAAAACAGACACACTGAAGAGGGTAGAAGGAACAGCTTTATATTACCTGTGTCATCTTTTCCCCAATCCCAGGCAACACGGCACACAGAGAGATACCATTCCCTTAGGAGAAAGAGAGGAAAGTGAACATCGAACTTTGCCTTGGTCCCCAACACTGAGACTACCACAGAAAAACCCAGCACCAGGCAGACCCTCATCGTCCCTAAATGCAGTCTTATACCCTGGACTGAGCCCCAGTGTCAGGTGGGAACCCATAGTCCCCGTGAAATGGATTCAATCTCTGGCCTGTACCACAGCTGGCTGACTACAATGGCCTTGGATCTCAGAAAGACTTCGGCAGCAGGCAGGCCTCAGCAGCTGTAGACTTTGGCTGTGCCACATGCTATGCCAGCCTCAGCAGCCAGACAATTCCAACTCAGCATTGTGCCAACCGCAGCAGTTCTGGGCTTAGGGTACTCCCTAGCACTGCAACAGTTGCAGTGATCACAGACTTAGCAAACATGCTAGAGACCTACCCAGAATCTCTGCAATCACAGGCATTCTGTGAAGGGCATTCCCAGACAAAGCCAAACTGTGAAGACAGAAATAAGTACTTCTTCAATGTGCAGACACCTATGCATGACCACAAGAATCAAGAACAATCAGAGAAACATGAAAAAACAAAACAAAACAAAGACCAATATCAAAGTGACAAAATAAAGTTCCAGTGACCAACCCCCAAAAGATGGAAACATATGAACCACTTGACAAAGATGAAAAATACTATTTTAATGAAGCCCAGCAAACTTCAATAAACTACAGAGAAACAATTAAACAAAATTAGGAAAACAGTAAATGACCACACTGAACAATTTAACAGAGAGACTGAAATAATAAAAAAAATTAAACTGAAATTCTGGAGCTTAAAGATACAATAAACAAAAAGAAAAATGCAATAGAAAGCATCTAGAGCAGAATTAATTAAGCAGAAGAATCTGTGAACTTGTAGACAGGTTGTTGAAAATACATAGTTATAAGAGAAAAAAGAACAATGAATGAAAGGGAATAAAGAAAGCTTACAGGATTTATGCGGCAGCATCAAAAAAGCAAAGGTCTGAGTTATTTTGAGTTAAAAAGGAAATAGAGAAAGACAAAGGGGGTAGAAAATTTATTTAAAGAAGCTATAGAAGAAAACCTTCAAAACCTGGAGAAAAATAAATGTTCAGGTAAAGAAAGGTCAAAAACCTGATTCAAATCAAATAAGACTACTCCTACCCCAAGGCATATTGTACCCCATGACATATTATAATCAAACCGTCAAAGCTTGAAGATGAAAAAAGGAGCCTGAAATCAGGAAGATAAATGAAGAAAATAACATACAAGGGACATCCAATATGCCTAGAAGCAGACTACATAGCAGAAACCTTACAGACCAGTGGGATGATATATTCAAAGTGTTGAAGAGAAATAAATGCCAAGCAAGGATGCTGTATCCCGCAAAGCTATCCACCAGAAATGAAGGGGAGATAAAGACTTTCCCAGACAAACAAAAGCTGAGGGAGTTCACTACCACCAGACCTGTCTTAAAAGAAATGCCAAAAGAAGTTCTTCGAGCTGTAAGAAAAGGACACTATTAACATAAAAACATCTGAAAGTATAAAACCTACTGGCAAAAGTAAGTACACAGTCAAATTTAGAATACTCTAATATTATAATGGTGATCTGTAATTTATTTATATCTCTAGTATAAAGGTTAAAAGGGCAAACTATTAAAAATGATAACTACAATAATTTTAGAGATATGCAATATTAAAATGTGTAAATTGTGACATCAAAAATTCAAAATATAGGGGGAGAGTAAAAAAGGGAGAGGGTTTTTTTAAGATAACTGGGCTTTTTAAAAAAAAAACTTTTATTTTAGGTTCAGGGGTACATGTATAGGTCTGTTATATAAACTTATGTCATGGCGGTTTGTTGTACAGATTATTTTATTACCCGGGTACTAAGCCCAGTACTCAATAGATATTTTTTCTGATCCTCTCCATCCCTCCACCCTCCACCCTCAAGTAGGCCCCAGTGTCTGCTGTTCCCCTCTTGTGTCCGTGTGTTCTCATTATTTAGCTCACACTTGTAAGTGAGAGCATGTAGTATTTGGTTTTCTATTCCTGCATTAGTTTGCTGAGGATAATGGTCTCCAGCTCCAACCATGTTCCCGTAAAAGACATGATCTCATTTTTTTTATGCTGCATAGTATTCTATGGTATACATGTACTATATTTTCTATATCCAGTCTACCATTGATGGGCATTTAGGTTGATTCCATGCCCTTGCTATTGTGAATAGTGCTGCGATGAACATATGCTTGCATGCATCTTTATGATAGAATGATTTATATTCTTTTAGGTATATACCTAGTAGTGGGATTTCTGGGTCAAATTGTAGTTCTGTTTTAGCACTTTGAGGAACTGCCACATTGCTTTTTACAATGGTTGAACTAATTTACACTCCCACCAACAGTGTATAAGCATACCTTTTTCTCTGCAACCTTGCCAGCATCTGCTATTTTTTGACTTTTTAACAATAGCTATTCTGACTGATGTGACATAATATTTCATTGTGGTTTTGATTTGCATTTCTCTAATGATCAGTGACATTGAGCTTTTCTTTTTTCATATGCTTGTTGGCCATATGTATGTCTTATTTTGATAAGTGGCTGTTCATGTCCTTTGGCCACTTTTTAATGGGTTGTTTTATTCTTATAAATTTGTTTAAGTTTCTTGTAGATTCTGGATATTAGACCTTTGTCAGATAAATAGACTGCAAAATGTTTTCCCATTCTGTAGGTTGTCTGTTCACTCCAATGATAGTTTCTTTTGCTGTGCAGAGCTGTTTAGTTTAATTGGATCCCATTTGTCAATTTTTGCTTTTGTTGCTATTGTTTTTGATGTTTTCATCAAAAAATCTTTGCTCATGCCCACATCCTGACTAGTATTGCCTAGATTTTCTTCTAGGGTTTTTATAGTTTTGGGTTTTACATTTAAGTCTTTAAGCCATCTTGAGTTAATTTTTGTATATGGTGAAAGGAAAGAGTCCAGTTTCAATCTTCTTCATGTGGGTAGCCAGTTATCCCAGCATCATTTATTAAATAGGGACTCCTTTCCTTATTGCTTATTTTTGTCAGCTTTGTTGAAGATCAAATAATTGTAAGTGTGTGTCCTTATTTCTGGGTTCTCTGTTCTGTTTTGTTCCATTGGTCTATGTATCTGTTTCTGTTGTCTATTTACCATGCTGTTTCAGTTACTGTAGTTCTGTAGTATACTTTGAAGTCTGGTAACATGATGCCCCTATTTTTTTTCCTTTTGCTTAGGGTTGCCTTGGCTATTTGGGCTCTATTCAGGTTCCATATAAATTTTAAATATTTTTCATAGTTCTGTGAAGAATGTCATTAGTAATTTGATAGGAATAGCATTGCTTTGGGCAGTATAACCATTTTAATGATACTGATTCTTCCTATCCATAAGCATTGAAGGTTTTTTCATTTGTTTGTGTCATCTCTGATTTCTTTGAGCAGTGTTTTGTAATTCTCATTGTAGAGGTCTTTCACCTCCCTGGTTAGCTATATTCCTAGGCATTTTTTTCTTTTGTGGCAACTATGAATGGGACTGAATTCCTGATTTGGCTCTCAGCTTGGCTGTTGTTGGTGTACAGGAATGCTAGTCTTTTTTATGTTGATTTTGTATCCTGAAACTGTTGAAGTTGCTTATTAGCAGAAGGAGCTTTTGGATCGAGGCTATGGGTTTTTCTAGATATAAAATAACGCTGTCTGCAAACAGAAATAGTTCAACCCCCTCTCTTACCATTGGATGCCTTTAATTCTTTCTTTTTCCTGATTGCCCTGGCCAGGACTTCCAATACTATGTTGGATAAGAGTGGTGAGAGTGGACACCCTTGTCTTGTGCTAGTTTTCAAGGGGAATGATTATAGCTTTTGTCCATTCAGTATGATGTTGGCTGTAGGTTTATAATAGATGGATCTCATTATTTTGAGGTATGTTCCATCAATACCTAGTTTATTGAGAGTTTTTAGCATGAAGGGATGTTGAATTTTATCAAAAGCCATTTCTTCACCTATTAAGATGATCATGGGGTTTTTGTCTTTAGTTCTGTTTATATGATGAATCACATTTATAATTTGCATGTGTTGAACCAGCATCCCAGGAATGAAGCCTGCTTGATCATATTGGATTATCTTTTTGATGTGCTGCTGGAGTCAGTTTGTCAGTATATTGTTGCGTATTTTTGCATCAGTGTTCATCAGGAATATTGGCCTGAAGTTTTCTTTTTTTGTTGTGTCTCTGCCAGGTTTGGATATCAGGATGATGTTGGCCTTGTAAAATGAGTTAGAGAGGAGTCCCTCCTCAATTTTTTTGCTTAGTTTCAGTAGGAATGGTACCAAGTCCTTCTTTACACATCTGGTAGAATTCGGCTGTGAATTAATTCTGAGCTTTTTTTGCTTGGTAGACTGATTCAATTTTGCATGTCATTATTGGTCTATTCATGGATTCAATTTATTCCTGGATTAGTCTTGGGAAGGTGTATGTGTCCATTTCTTATAGATTTTCTAGTTTGTGTTCATAGAGGTGTTCCTAGTAGCTTCTGATGGTTATTTATATTTCTATGGGGTCAGGGGTAACGTTCCCTTTACCAGTTATAATTGTGTTTATTTGAATCTTCTCTCTTTTGTCCTGTGTTAGTCTAGCTAGTGGTCTATTTTATTTTATTTTATTTTTCAAAAAAACAGCTCCTGAATTTGTTGATCTTTTGAATGGTTTTCTTATGTCTCAGTCTCTTTCAGTTCAGCTCTGATTTTTGTTATTTCTTGTCTTCTGCTAGCTTTGGGGTTGGATGGCTCTTACATCACTAGTTCTTTTAGTTGTAACATTAGGTTGCTATTTTGAGATATTTCTGGTTTTTTTGTTTTTTGTTTTTTTTTTGACAGAGTCTCGCTCTATAGCCCAGGCTGGAGTGCAGTGGCATGATCTCGGCTCACTGCAACCTCCACCTCCCAGGTCCTGGTTCAAGCAATTCTACTGCCTCAGCCTCCTGAGTAGCTGGGAATACAGGAATGTACCATCATGCCCAGCTAATTTTTGTATTTTTAGTAGAGATGGGGTTTCAAAATGTTGGCCAGGCTGGTCTTGAATTCCTGACCTCATGATCCGTCCAATGTGGACATTTAGTACCGTAAATGCCCACTTTAACATTGTGTTAGCTGTGTTCCAGAGATTCTGGTATTTTGGATCTTTGCTCTTACTAGTTTCAAAGAAATTGATTTCTGCCTTAATTTCATTATTTGCCCAAAAGTCATTCAGGAGCAGGTTGTTTAATTTGCATATAAATGTATGGTTTTGAGTCATTTTCTTAGTCTTGATTTCTAATTTTATTGCACTGTGGTCTGAGAGAATGATTGGTATGATTTCATTTATTTTGTGTCTGCTGAAGATGTTTTTAATGTCCAATTGTGTGGTTGATTTTAGATTATGTGCCATGTGGCGATGAGAAGAATATATATTCTGTTGTTTTTCTAGTGGAGTGTTCTGTAGATGTCTATCACATTCATTTGGTCCAGTGTTGAGTTCAGGTCCTAAATGTCCTGTTAATTTTCTGCATTGATGATGTATTTAATAGTGTAAGTGGGGTGTTGAAGCCTCCTACTATTATAGTGTGAGAGTCTAAGTCTCTTTGAAGGTCACTAAAAACTTATGTATGAATCTGAGTGCTCCTGTGTTGGATGCATATATATTTAGGATAGTTAGATCTTGTTGAATTGAACCATCTACCATTATGTAATGCCCTTCTTTGTCTTTTTCGACCTTTGTTGGTTTAAGGTCTGTTTCACCAAAAGCTAGGATTACAACTCCTATTTTTTTCTGTTTTCCATTTTCTTGATACATTTTTCTTCATCCCTTTATTTTGAGGCTATGTATGTCACTTCATGTAAGATGGGCCTCTTGAAAATAGCATACCAATGGGTTGTGCTTCTTTATTCAACTTGCCACTCTGTGCCTTTTAATTGAGGGCATTTAGCTCATTTAGATTCAAGGTTAGTATTGATATGTGTGGAATTGATCCTGTTGTAATGTTGTTAGCTGGTTATTATGCAGACTTGCTTGTGTGGTTACTTTATAGTGTCATTGGTCTGTGTAGTTCAGTGTGTTTTTGTGGTGGCTGCTAATGCTGTTTCCTTTATATATGTAGTGCTTCTTTCAGGAGCTGTTTTAAGTCACGTCTGCTGGTAACAAATTCCCTCAGCATTTCTTTGTCTGAAAAGGATCTTGGCCAGGCGCGGTGGCTCACGCCTGTAATCCCAGTATTTTGGGAGGCCGAGGCGGGTGGATCATGAGGTCAGGAGATCGAGACCATCCTGGCTAACATGGTGAAAACCCGTCTCTACTAAAAAATACAAAAAAAATTAGCCAGGCGTGGTGGTGGGCACCTGTAGTCCCAGCTACTTGGGAGGCTGTGGCAGGAGAAATGGTGTGAACTCGGGAGGCAGAGCTTGCAGCGAGCCGAGATCATGTCACTGCATTCCAGCCTGGGCAACAGAGCGAGACTCCATCTCAAAAAAAAAAAAAAAAAAAAGGAAAGGATCTTATTTCTCCTTCACTTATGAAGCTTAGTTTGGCTGGATATGAAATTCTTGGCTGGAATTTCTTTTCTTTAAGAAGGTTGAATATAGGCCCCCAATCTCTTCTGGCTTGCAGGGTTTCTGCTGAGAGGCCCACTGTTAAGTCTGTTGGGCTTCCCTATGTAGGTGACATGTCCTTTTTCTCTAGCTGCTTTCAAAATTTTTTCTTTCATTCTGACCTTGGAGAATCTGAAGATTATGCATCTTGAGGTGATCTTCTTGTGAATTATCTTGTAGGGGTTCTCTGCATTTCTTGAATTTGAATTTTGGCCTCTTAGCTAGGTTGGTGAAGTTCTCATGGATGATATCCCGAAATACATTTTCCACATTGCTTCCATTCTCCCCATCTCTTTCAGGGATACCACTGAGTCATAGATTTGGTCTTTTAAATAATCTCATATTTTTTGGAGATTTTGTTCACTTTATTTCTTTTATACTTTATTCTTGTCTAATGTCTTATTTCATACAGGTAGTCTTCAAGCTCTGAGATTCTTTCCTCAACTTGGTCGATTTTTCTATTAATACTTGCAACTGCATTGTAAAATTCTTGTAGTGTGTTTTGCAGCTCTATCAGGTTTGTTACATTCTTTTCTATACTGGCTATTTTGTCTGTCAGCTCCTGTAGTACTTTATTGTGTTTCTTAGCTTCCTTGGATTGAGTTTTGATGTTCTCCTGAACTTCGATAATCTTCCTTCCTATCCATATTCTGAATTCTATTTCTGTCATTTTAGACATTGCAGCCTGGTTAAGAACCCTTGCTGGAGAACTATATCATCATTTGGAGGAGAGAAGGCACTCTGGCTTTTTGAGTTGGCAGAGTTTTTGTCCTGTTTCTTTCTCATCTCTGTGGGCTGATGTTCCTTCAATCTTTGAAGTTGTCATCCTTTGGATAGGTTATTTTTCTTTTATCCTATTTGGTGACCTTGGAGGTTTGATTGTGGCATAAGGTGGTTTCAGTTGACTGGCTTCATTTCTGGAAGATTTTAGGGGACCAAGACTCAGCTTAGGATTCCTGGAATGCATGCTGTAATTCTGGGGGACTGGTATTGGGCCCCAGCTTTGTTCTCTGGTTCCTTGAGGTTAGGAACCTGTTGCACTGGAAGGGCTGAGGTGCTCCCAGCCTGCCAGTCACAATACTCCAATGGGTGGTGCCAGCCAAAGTGTTTCATAGTGTGCTGGCTGTGGGATCCATCCTCATTTGTATGTGTCAGCAGCAGTGGCAGTGGCAGTGGCAGCATGGCAGGGTGCACACTTGTCAGCTGTGGCAGGGTGCTAGCAGGTGCTGGGCTGCTGGCCTCCATGCAGGCATTCATAGCAGTGGTGGTGGCAGTACAGCATGGAGTGACAGGGGCCCCCAGTGGTGTCTGTGTGTTCATGCTGATGGTGGTGTTAACACAGTGGTGGGGTACTGGTGGAAGCAGGACTGTGTGAGCCCTCTGTGTGCATTTATGCAGGTGGCAGTGGCTTCTCAGGATGGGGGTGGGTCTACTGTTCTCCACAACTATTTTTGGGCAGGTGGTAGTGTCACTATGGGATTGGGGGCTGGCAGGTGTGGGGTGCTGGTGTGTGTGTGGCTGGTGAGCTCTGGGCACCAACACTCTAATAGCAATGGTGATGTGTGGCCGGTGAGAGTATGCACTCACACCAGCAGCAGTGGTGTGTCAGGGAGCATGTGCCATGCATGCTAGTGGGAAAGGGGAGGCAAGGTCTGCCTCTGCACACACTCACCATCAAAGAAATTTGGGGAATGGCTGTGGGTGAGTGCATGCAGGTAAAGCAGCATGAGGGAGGCTGCAGTTGGGGGAGGGCATGGGCAGGCTGGTGTGTGTCTGTAGGGGCCACTCTGCTGCAGCTGTCTGTTGTCAGGTATGATCTACCAGCACAAGAGCTATAATGTGGGCCCCTAGGAGGTATTTCCTGGACAGCTGAGACTGTACTGCAAGCAAGAGTGGCCAGGCTGGGGTCAGTAAATTGAGGGTTGCTTGGGTTGGAGTGGCCCCATCTCCGAGGCAAGACCATCCTGTAGAGTTCAGGTCTGACAGTTCCCCCTAGGGCTAAAGTCTCTTATGGGAGCAAGTTAAGCCTAGTGGGGTGGCCGTTCCTGGCTGTGCTACACTACAGATGCTCCTGCACCAAACCCTCTGGGCTCCACTCTGGCTGTAGTTCTGCTCCTACCATTTCTCTAAGCAGGTCTCCCTGCCAACTCAAGTGTCTGTGGGGGCCATGGGGTCTCCTCCTGCCTGTATTCCAGAGGCCTTTGGTAAGAGTGGGTTGCTTCTTGCCTGTTCAACTCACCCCTTCCCCAGGAATTACTGGTGGCCAGGAATGAATCTGGGGGGATGGTAGCTTCATGTATGGTTTCCAGCATTTTCCCCCTTCAGCCCAGCATCTATGTCTTCCCTCTGTCCAGTCTCACTGCCTTCCCTCTGAAATCTGCTAAGAGTGCACCAGTCCTCCTGATGTTCCAGTCCTTCAGTGGCAGAGGATCCCTCTGGCTGTGTCTAGTTGGCAATCTTGCCTCAGAGGGGCTTTTTGCATTTAAAATTCAATCGTTTTCAGCTCAAAACAATCTGTTAAAAGACATTTTTGTAAGACTCATGATAATCACAAAGCAAAATCCTATAATAGATAAACAAAAAATAGAAAGCAAGGCATCAAAACATACTACTACAGAAAATCACTAAACTACAAAGAGAGGAAGAAAGGTGGAAAGTATCTGCAAAACAACTAGAAAACAATGAACAAAATGGCAATACTAAGTCCTTACCTACAAATAATTACCTTGAATGTACATGGATTAAATTATCCAATTAAAAGACAAAGCATGGCTGGATAAATTTTACAAAATGAGACTCAAGTATATGCTGCCTACATAAGGAAGGACACACATAGACTAAAAGTAAAGGGATAGAAAAAGATATTCCATGTAAATGGAAACCAAGAGAAAGGAGGAATAGTTACACTTAAATTGGATATAAAATAGACCTTAAGTCAAAACCTATAAGAGACAAAGAAGGTCATTATATAATGATAAAGAGGTCAATTTAACAAGAAGATATAACAATTGTAAATATACAAGTATCCAACGTTAGAGTACTGAAATAGAGGAAGCAAATATTAATAGATCTGAAGGAAGAGGTAGACTCCCATACAGTAATACCAGGGCATTTCAACACCTCACTTTCATCAATGACAGATCACCCAGACAGAAAATCAACAAGAAAACATTGGACTTAAATTACAGTTTAGACCAAATGAACTTAACAGACATGTATGGAACTCTCTATCTAACAGCAGCGGA